>NC_134155.1:7822500-8455000 GCF_033958435.1 Carettochelys insculpta
ACTGGTGACTACTACCATGGTTAGTAAAAATCGTGTGTTTCTAGCATTTTCTTATGGTGGGATGGCAGAATAAGAAAATAAACTGAACTGTATGAGTGCCATAGTTATGTACCCTAGGGCTAGTTAATGGTAGGGCAGTCTTCGTAATGGACATCAGAATGCTTTCCAGTGCTTAGTAAGAGAGGATAGTCACTGCATCATGAAACACCATTTCTTAAAAATCCTTGCAAAAGTGACCTGCGGTATAAAATAGATTCCAGTGTTCACAGATCACCTCATTAACTTCGTGGCAGGCAGGGTGCCAAAAAAAGGGTTTCCATGTGATATTAGTAAACAGCCAAAGGTAAGTCCATGCTGCTATTTCTCTGCTCACATGGAAGTTTAAAGTCTGAATTTAATGTTCACAATTCAATGTCACATTGACAGTTCTGCAGCCTGTAGTCAGACAATAGCAGTGCAAATACCTCCACACTGCTTCAGCAAGGTGACCTAACCCTGGAGACAAAAGCTTTTGAGGTAAGAGGTCATGGAGTCTGCATGGCTCTCTTAATCACTGGGCTTAATCTGAGCCTGCCAACAAAGGTTCTAACTGTGCTAGTGATTCTTCACTAGGAACTGGACTGAACTCATCAACCCATTTCATATGCCAAAATAGACATGTTACACTTGACCCTCTTTAATTGGGCAGCCCTGAGAAACAGGGTATGCTGGATTAAAGATTTTGGGGGGTTCTGTGGGGTCTGGGGTGTGAGAGGATGGGGAACTTATCTGGCACCCTGCTCTCTGCCGCTGCTTCCTCACCCCTATGGCAGTGGCTCTGCACTGCATGTAGAGCTGCTTCCTCCTCCACACCACAGGCGTTCCCAGATATAGAGACACATGGATTTTGTCTACACTACCACCCTCCTGCCAAGGAAGGGTGGTAATTAGGGTGTTGGGAGTTTACTAATGAAGTGATGTGCTGCATATGCAGCACTTTATTAAGCAAAGTCCCCCGTCCCTCCCTGCGGTAACTTTGAAGTATTAAACTTGGAAGTACCGGCTCGCATCTAGACGTGGCTCACCTGCCGGTACTTTGAAACTCCAGGGCAACTTCGAAGTCCCTTTACTTCTCAAAATTTTAAAACTTCAAAGTTGCCATGGGGGGGAATTTGCTTAATGAAGTGCTGTGCGTGCACCACAGCACTTCATTGGTAAAACTCCCAACACCCTAATTACCAACCTTCCTTTGAAAGAGGGTGGTAGTGTAGACAACCCCATGGAGTGCAGAGGTTCAAGTCTAATAGTGGATGCACACACCGTGTCAGTAGTTGAAGACGATTTTAAGGAGGCTTTGATTTTTTTAGTGTTGCTTCTTTCATAGTCATGTGCTTATATTATAGTTTATTTTTACAATACATACCTTGTTTTTCTCCACCATACCTTCCACTTGGTAACAGACTTTGCCAGCATAATGGGAAACAATAAAATTAGGCTTCTGCTTCAACTTGTCCCTGCTTATACACTGGTTATGAGACAAAGCATTCTCAATTCGGGTTTGGAATTGGCTGGTGTTAGAGGCTCTGTTCAGACGACACTCCTGCGTAATGAAAACAGGACATGCTGCTGTTCTGCCTTATTTGAAATAGGCAAACTTTTCTTGTGCAGCAATTAAAATCTGTCAGATCTTGTTATGCTTTTAGGCCTAAAGGCATTTTACTTGTCTATGTTGCATTTCATAGTGAAAGTCCTTCAGTGTTAAAGTGCTCTGGAAAAATGACCGAGTCATTGAGGTTCCCTATTTGAAGTCAATGGAGAACATCTTACACGTGTACCCTGCAAGACTGCAGAGGGATCTGGGGAAAGAAGCCCCATGGTAGTACAGGTTGATCCTTTCTAATCCAGCACCCTTGGGACCACAGGGGTCACTATTGTCTAGTACATTACTATTTCCACTGATTGCTGGACTCTTAGAAGACATTTAGGAGTAAATGACAGCTAAATAACAGCACAGAACGCTGCGAGCCAGGAATGGTGGCTGTAAACAAACTTTATGGGACCACAGGAAACTTGGCCACACCCATGATGAGTGGTTGTCTAGCTCACTAAAATCATGAGAGATTACAGATGTTTCTGGATGACAGTGTGATAACTTAGCAAGGTTCAGCTTGTATTATGGAAACAGCTGGCACTTTTGCTTAAAGGATGTCAAAAGTCAATGTACTATGAGGCTTGTTGCTGGCAGGTTTCATGCTAAATAGCGCATACACACTGTAAATGTGCTATTTGACTTGTTTTCTTTGGTCATCTGGGGAGACAGCAGAAAAAAATGAAGAAAAGCAGGTCAGACGGTGTCATGGGTTCACTCTCAAACTTACCTCATTCAGCAAAGAAAAGATGCTGACAGGGCTTCCTTCTATCAGATCCAGACAGCTCTGGTTATCCTGGTAGTTTATGAAAGACCATTCTAGTCCTTCTGCTGCATATTCTTCCTAAAACAAGAGAAATGTGGAATATTTCATTTACGCTTTTGTCACGCAATGTACAGGTTCATGTTGGGTTTTTAAAGAACATGTCTGTTCATCTCCCTAAACATCGCTTGTAGCAGATTAACTGTCGTTTTCAGAACGATCAATGTCTGAAAGTTTCTTCTCACAAAACAAGTGTAAAATCTTTGGCTAAATAGCACCAGATCCCAGCAGTGCCCTCTCTAGGGTATATGCAGGAATTGTGCAGTGCTTCACAAAACTGCAGAGGCTTTTACACAGTGATCACACAAGATTAAACCAAGTTGAGACTCAGGGTATTGTCTACACAACAAAAGTTATTTCGAAGCAGCTGCTATTTCAAAATAACTACGCAAGCTTCTACACAATGCAATTGCTATTTTGAAATAATTTCAGAACAGCAGTTGCTTTAGTTTGAAATAAGTAATCCTCATTCCACAAGTAATAGCACATATTTCAAAAAAAGTATTTTGAAATACGGGCTCTGTAGACAGCAAATAGAGCCTATTTCCAAATAAGCCCCAGTGCATCCAACGGGTCTATTTCAAAATAGGCTTTATTGTGCATAGATGCTTTATTGTTAATAGATACATGGATATACTCTTTATTTCCTCTGCAGATGTTCCCCTTCCCTGCAAGGGCCTGATCCTATAACCCTTGATCAAGTAAGCCGTCCTTACCTACCCATGCAATCCCAGTTATTTTTGTGATGGTGAAAATCCTGCCTAACCAGGCCATAAAGACACCAAGCTTTTGGTTTAAAAAACCCCAAACAGTCTTGGGATTAGCAATTTAACAGTGTTGTAACTAAGGAATAAATATAATGGCCTTGTGTTACATACCTAATATGCAAACCGTACCTGTTGTGCCTTCAGATAGTGCGCTACAAAGTGCTGCTGTAGTTTCTCATTGGCATAGTTAATACAGAGCTGTTCCAAGTTGTTATCGGGAAAAGATTCAAAACCATAAACGTCCAACAAACCTGGAGAAATAGGGAAAATATTTCTTACTCATCAGGTCTTGGGTCTACAAAAATATTTATATTCTACACGTGAATTAAAAGGGACTGGAAATTGTACCTATAAAGTTGGTCCACACAGTAGAATCAGCATAGATACTTCTGTTTATCACTGAAACCAGCCAGTCAAATAACCTGTAAACACAAACCCTGATTAACTAAAAAGATTTATATTTTTAAGATAGGTGTTCAGCTGATTTGTGTTGGCCAGTGATTTTTTTTCTGACTCCTTCTATTACTGTCAGTACAGGTTGAACCTCTCTCTCGTCTGGCACCCTTGTAACCTGATAGGCACCAAACACGAGAATTTGCTGGACCACAGGAGGTCAATATTGTCTAGCACATGGGTTCCCAATCTGGGGTGTGTGAAGAAATTCCAGGGGGCGCAAGGCAACCCAGTGCTCCCCCGTCCCCCAGTCCATCCTAAGAAAGAACCGGCCTTTGCTTCTGGCTCTCAGGCCCTGCCATTTTACATGGGCAACTGGTACATCTGCTATAAAAAGCAGGCAGCCAGCAAAGACCCGCATGGAGCTAGCTGCCTCCTGCAAAGGGGAGTAAGTGTGGGTTGGGGAGAAGAGCAGGAGGAGAAGAAAATGGGGTTAGATGGGGGCTGGGGGTGCCTGGTTTGGGGAAGGGCGATGGAGTATGGGGCGGGGTGGGGAGGGGGGGGGGAAGAGGGTACCTGGCTTTGAGGGAGTGGAGCTTGGGCAGCTGACTTGCAGGGCTCATGGGGCTTGGGCAGCTCGGGCTGGTAGGCGGACGGTTGGCCCCAGCAGTGCGGGGCTTGGTCAGCTTGAATGGGCGGCTCTGGCAGCACAGGGCTCAGGTGGGCGGGTAGCTGGTGCAGGCAGCTCTGGCACAGGGCTCAGGCAGCTGGCCAGCTGGGGCTGCACCAGGTGCCGACAAAGGGCCAAGAAAAACTATTTGTGCTTATTTTTAATTTCAAATACCATTTTGATATCAAGTTTGTGTGTTTATTTTAAATTACAAATTGAATTTTTTGTTAAAAGGGGGGTTGGATGATGGTCAAAAAGAGGTGGGGGGGGGCGTGAGGATGTCTCAAAAATCATAAGCGGGGGCATGATGCTGAAAAGTTTGGGAACTACTGGTCTAGCATGTTACCAACACTTCTACTGTTTACTGGGCTCTGAGAGGACATTTAGGGGTAAGTTAGAGCTAAATAATATCACAGAACACTGAGCCAGGACTATGAGCTGTAAACAAGCTTTATGGGACCACAGGAAACTTGGCTACACCCCCTGTATGTGGCCATCCAGCTAGCTAAAATCATGTCTGATTATAGATGTTGCCAGACAAGAGAGTTCTGGATTAGAGACGTTCAACCTGTATCACTATATTTATACAGCTTCACCCATTGCCCCAGTAGTTAAACTAAATTTTTATGGCATTCAAGGTATGCCATATATGTCTGAATACAATTAAGAGAACTGCTGAAGCAAATGAAGATCCCATACACCCCTGCCACTAAAATTAAATTTAATTGTGTCTAACGAGTTTGAAGAGCAGAGATTATCCTGTCGTAAGTGAGCACAAGGTCAAGATCCTATGCCATCATTTGGTTCACTTTCCTCCCACCAAACTCCGTAAAACTAGAGGAAGTTTAGCAGATTAGCACACATATTTAGGCACTGCTCTGCTCAGCACTGCAATGGTTAACTGATTTGGGAGCCAATGGCCCTTTTGAAAATGGTAACCCTCATGGGCCTGATTCAGTTAGGGATAGCAGGCCTTATTGTGCCTACTTTACATCTTATATTGTCTCATGCAAATCAAAAGGTATGTCCCTGAGAGTGAAGGCAGAACTTGATCTGAAGTTTCTTCAGGACGCTATTTATTTTTAAATCACCTATACTAGGTTTTCTTCCCTCTCTGACTGCAGTAGGGCTGGCCATGCAGCCTCATTGTGCTAGGAGCAGCACAAACACAACACCATTTCCCCCGCAAAAAGCTTACAATCCAAGCTTCCTGTCACAGAGTGAGTTATGTGTAAAGCCCTTTATGTATGCAGAACTTGTGGTAAGATCAGGGTCTCAAGGAGGGAGGAGAGACAGGATATACACATTTTTCTCCTGTGCTTATCCAAAGGTAAAAGCACACAGGGCTGTTAAGAAAATGGATATGAAGAAATAATTTTCACAGCACTGATCCATGTAGTCCAACTACTTTAACTTTGGATATAGATGTATCTATTGCTATACAGATCTAATGCTGCATCTTAAGAATAAAATTGTTTAGTTGTTGCACAAGTTAGTTTCATTCCCACTTTCAAAACATCTTGAGTCAAATAGATCCAGTGAGGACAGTTACCGAGGGACTCCTGAGCTTCTTCATAGTGTAAAGCCATGTCTCCATTACCTGAAATATTGACCATTTAGGGTTGAGCTTCCATGGTTTGATTTTGTGCACCTGATCGAGACACGCAAACTCAACCCTTGAACTCCTCACTATTGTGAGGAGTAAGAGAGGTCAATGGGAGAAATGCTCCTGTCGACCTCTCAGTGAGCACGGTCAGGTAAGTCAACTGCAGATAAGTCGATTCCATCTATGCCATTGTGGTAGCTAGAATTGCCTATCTGCAAACCGACTTATTTGCCTAGTGCAGACCAAGCCTGAGTCACACTTTAAATGCATTTAAATTCTATTAGTGATTGCACAGATCACTTCTCCTCCCCATTTGTAATTGCACAATGTCCATATAATCAATTGTGTGTTTGTCAGAGAGTGGAAAAACAGTTATTTTCAGTTGTCTTAAGAAGTTTCACAGATGAAACTGAAAAGCCAATGCCATGAAATAAGAGTTGGGAAAGTGCTGACACACTATGTATTTTTAAAAGATGTTTTATACACATGAAACTATGAGCAAATTGAAACTCCAAAAACATCCTCAAATGTTGAAACATGTGGGAGATAAAACTTAGCTGATTAGAAATGTTCTTGAACAGACAGCACACGACAAGCTTTCCAGGGACAAGTACATGTAATCATGCTAAATCAGCTGCAGATAAGTAGAAATGACTGGCTGGACTGGGATAAAACCCAGTCAGTCCCATTGTGAAAGTAAACTGTGACATGTACTAGCTAAACCTTGCATAGGCAATCATGCAACACTGCTGACGGAACTTACTTAGCATAGATAACTTTGGCCAGGCAGTCCCTTCGTGTTTCACATTCTGATCTGGAACACGGTTTCTTGAAGACTTGTTGCTGTTTTCCAGCTGTTATAATTCGAATTCTTAGTGTTTCCAGCAGCTCCTCTACTGATACTTTTAGCAAGTTTGCAGTTGTCTTTGCAAAGCCTTTTTCAAACAGCCAAGGAAGTATCAGATGAATATAACCTGTGTTTTTATTAAAATCCAAGAACCTCCAGAAATGTGCATCAAAAAGTTGCCTTTAGGTTGCCCATACGGGACATGTTTTTACTTTTAAAACAGAATTTTGTAAGAATTTTAGTTTCTAATTTTGAACACCCACTAAATTTACTCCAAGTTGCCAGTGCTCAATAATGGTTTTTTAAAAAACAATCCCCCTTTATTTAATGGGAAGAAAGATTCTTTCGAAGATGGGGTTTACTTTTGAAAGAGCAGCGTCTACGCTGGCTTTCTTCTTTAGAAAGAAACTCTTTTGAAATTAGAATATCCAAATGAGGTGCCAAATATGCAAATTTATACCTCATTTGCATTTTCGATTTACCTCACTTGCATACCTCCTTCGAAAGAGGAATGCAAGTATAGACGCACCCCAGTAGTTACAGAAGAGGAAAGTAAAACACTAAAGCTCTGCAGGTTGAGGCCTCACCTTTAGCATTATCTTCTGGTTCACAAGGCTGGGATTCATCTGCTGACTCCAAGAACCGAATGTTACCCAGGTGCAGAAGTCCTGCTAAGATCTGCAACATAAATTGGCACTTGAACTCTGGAGTTCAGGTTCACCCCTCATTGTTGAAGGCACTTGGGTTCCAAATACCCCAGGGCAGCAGCTAACACAGTTGCACAAATGTGCAAGCTAGAAATCATTTGAAAGAAGCTGCCATTATTTTTAAGAACACAAAGTTAGTTCCTGATCCTGCACTATTGAAGGAAATGCAAATTCTACTATTTACTTCACTGAGAGCAGAATTGAGCTGTGAGAAGTTGACTTTTACAGTTTAGATCGAGGTGGGCAATCATTTTTGATGGGGGTGGGCATTCCGAGAATTTGGGCAGCGGTCATGGGCTGCACTCTTCTATGATATTAATGGAGAGGGTGCGGGGCCTGGGATGGAGGTTGGGTGAAGAAGGGAACTCCAGGCAGGGGATTAGGGTGCAGGAGGAGAGGTGTGGTCTGGGAGGAGGTTTGGGTGAAGAAGGCAGTTGTGACTGGGAGCAAAGGGTTGCGGTGCAAGAGCTGGGAGGGGGGCTGGGTGCAGGAAAGGATTCTGATCTAAGGGAGGGGTGTAGGAGGCAGTGCATGGTCTGGGAAGTAGTTTGAACACAGGCAGAGAGGTGGGGTGCCAAGTGCAGGCTCTGGCCAGGAGCTGCTTATCATAGGTGGCTTCCAGCTGATGGCCCACTGGGCCCCTTGGATGTGCTTCTTGGCTGCTTCAACCTCACATGCTGATCGGAGTAGCCGGCTGCTGTGCGTATCTCTGCACCGCGCACTCCTTGAAGATGGGGGCAGTGGATCTCTGTGTGCTGCACACGCCCACAAGCAGCACACCAACAACTCCAGTGGTCCAGTTTCCAGCCAATGGGAGCCACAAGGATTGGGCTGGGGAAGAATTACTGGATGCTGTGCAAGGGACAAGGAATTCCCATCTTCCCCAGCCCAGCTGTGACTAGCAGCTGAACCAGGTGCAGGGTAGGAGCCACCAGCTGGGTCTTCATGGCTCACAGTGATTCACCTGTCTACTGCCTGCTCTGAGCAACTAAAACATCCTGCTGGGGAGGGTCACCTGACCACTCTCATCACTTTCCTTTGCTCCCCTCCCGCATCTGGAAGTCATTTTTTTCTGCAGGGAAGCAAAGAATTCAGTGGGGGACAAATCTTGCCCATGAGCAGAATTCCTCCAGGCATAAGATCATTAGTTTCAAAGGTGAGTTTACACATATTGCAGGGTTTTTTTCCATCTGACCTTAAAAATATTGTTCTGTGTGGAGCTGTCAATGCCCAAATGAAACATTGCCTCTCTGGTCACCTCAAAGCAATCCTCTGTAAAGCCAAATAAGTGACATTAAAATCAAAGCCAGAAACACAAGCAAGCCACCAAACACCACTCTCACCTTTTCCAAAGGGGCTTATAGACAGTAGCTCTGAAATTTTTAGTTGGGCGCCCCTTTGAAAGTACCAGCTAAAAGCATAAGAACATCTGATTTGACAAAACAAAGGAGCAGAAATTATACTAGTGTCACTGAATGACTTTATATTAAATATAATATTGAGCCTTTGCAGGTCTCAGAGATTAGGTAGCAAATTCTTGAAGCAGCCAGAGATCACACGAGGTTTATAAAACTTAATCTGAGAGAGATGCAGAGGTCCTGGATCTGGACTTGCTATTCTGTGCTCAGTAATAGTTCTTAACGGTGTCAAGTGAAATCTGAAGAGCGGCAAAATCATGCAGGTGGCTTTGCAAAAATGAACATAAATCCAATGTACCAGAGCCATAAGTCTCTTGAGTAATTTTTCTTCCTTAAGACTCTACTCCCAGGCTGTTAATATTTTATGTGCAACAGTTTAAGCTTTCATAACAATTCCAGTTGTCAACTTTAAATCTCACCTTCCAGTGTTCTTTCGGAATTTGGCAGCCAGGAGAAATCGGCCTCCTCAGGCAGGTTCCACTCTAGTCGTTCATCCTTTGTGGCACCCTTCATGATCTTGAAACAAAAATAGAGATTTCTGAATCCTTCCGTAGTATGAAGCAACATAAATGACAAAGTAGTGATCAGCAGACTAGGAACATACTAATAGGATCGTTACACTAGAGTCAGAAAAATGAATTCAACCATAAGTTAAAAAAAGAACTGAAGGGTTCTAAACAATAGGAGTTGCAAGTTGATATTCTGCCAGATCTACTGATTCTATCATAAATGTACTTTAGAAACACCCAGATAAATTAATCCAGCACAAACCTGATAAAAAATATGGAAGTTCCTTTCACGTGGCGCCTGATAAGCAACTCTGGTCTTCTCCAATAGAAATGTTTGAATGGAAGCACTAGTCAGATGATGTGATCTAAAGAAATAAACATTTCAGTATATAACCTTAAAAACAGAAGTCCTGTGGACATCCTGTTGTCACATACCATGCAAGGTACCCCATGTCATTTAATTCTATTGTAAACTTCTGGTTTCTTTACTTTATTAAAAATAATGTGGGAGTGTTCTTAAATTAATTTGCCATGCAACTGCAGCATAGTCCATTTGCACGGTCTTCTGCACTGAAGAGCTCTCTTTGCAAGATAGATGTCCTTTATGTACTGACAATGTACTAGGTAAAGTCAGGAAATGCAAAGTCAACCTAATTTGCCAAGGTATGTTACAAACAACAATCCACTTTTTCTGTGGAATTCCAGACACACGTGTGTGCGAGAAGAAAAAGTTGTGAAGGTTGAAAACAAAAAAACATCAACAACAACAAACCCACAGCTTGAGCATTTTATGTAATGAAGAATACCTGTTTAACTGAAGCTGGATATATTTTCCAAAGCGGCTACTGTTGTTATTCCGCAGAGTACATGCATTTCCTGTGAAGTTACCAGGAGTGAGGACACACAAAGTAGAATTATTTTCCAATAAATGGGGGGCAGCGTTTGAGGGAAATCAACCAACAAACAAGAACAACCACAACAACCACCCAAAACCAAAAAACAGAACTGGTTTTACTCTTCCACAAATACATAGGATCATTTATATGCTGCTTAAGTATTTCAGCAGTGATTTTTAAAGCGGTCTTTTAAGATGGCAATGGTGTAGCTTTGTACAAAATTTAACAAAAAAAACCCTCTTCAATATAGTCATGGTTTTGTTTTCCCTTAATATTGACATAAAACGGTCTTTACCAAAAGCTTCCATAACAGGGTTAGAGTCCAGAACTCTCTTCTCTATCCTCTCCACTGTTTCATTGCCTTTCAGAGAGGTGGACGAAGCAGCAACAGTCGCATAAAATTTCATAAGACAGCGGGATGTCCAAGTCTAAAAAGAGAATCTTGACTATAGGCCTGTGTCTGCTCTCACATTATTAATTTGAGGCAAGTCCGTGACAAGAACTTTGGCTATTAGAAAACAGAATTACACACCTAGCAATTGTGTTGAGAAAAGTAATATTTTCTAGGTTTACAGCATAAGCTTGAGTGCCTTGCTGGATGAGGGTCTTGCACGAAAAATTAAGGAAAAGCATAGACAGAACTGACAGCTATTTTGTTAAGACAGCTGTAGGTCACATGCGCTTTGCTTAAGTGCTTTGCCAAGCAAAAAGGCGTCAAGGATCAGAGCTAGAAGCTGAACTCTTTAAATCATGTGGGTGTTTTGACATCTGGGGCTTACGTTAAATCATATCTACTCCTTACAAAGGGCCACACTCAGCTACCCTTATCTTGATTTCAGCAGGAATATTACTCAACTGGAGTTTTACTCTATCAGGGTCCAGAAAGCAGATATGATCCAGAAAATAGTTTTACTGAGCATGGCCCATTTGAATCTCATCAGCATGCACTCCTGCCTCCCTCAGTACAATAATGGCATATAGCTTCCTGTAGTATTTTGTACCAGTTGCATTTGTGTTTCTCTCTTCCTTCTTCAAATTTGAGAGCTTCCTGAAGTGCTTTGTACCATACAGGTCGAACCTCTCTAGCCCAGAACTTTCTCATCCAGCAACATCCATAATCTGGCATGATTTTAGATAACCACACAACCACTTATCTTGTTTGTAATCAAGTTTCCCATAGTCCCATAAAGTTCATTTACAGCCAGCAGTCCTGGCTCTCATTGTTCTGGGCTGTTATTTAGCTGTAATTTACCCCTAAATGTCTTCTAAAAGCCCAGTCAGAAGTGGAAATGTTGGTAATGCTGCTAGACAATACTGATGTCCTGTCAGCAAATTCAGTGGTTCAACAGGTGCTGGACTGGAGAGGTTCAACCTGTACTAACATCTCAGAACATGTTTGCAACGCCAGAACAGTGGTCTGATTAAAAAGAGAAGACGAAATTGCTCACATCCTATGCTTACCTTCCCAGCACCACTTTCACCACTAACAATTATAGACTGGTTTATTGGTTCAATCTGGCTTTCAACATTTCTGTAAGTCTGTTCGGCCACAGCAAAAATATGAGGTTTCAGCTCCTAACAACAAAGAGAGTGAACATATTGTTTGACAAGGAAACCAGTTATGTTTGAAACTCAGCAGATTCTATTACGTAATCCTTGACAGCCCAGGAAGGTAAGGAAATCTAGCTGGCCAGAAAAATTTTGGGCCCATGAAACAGAAGCAGGAGGAGAGGCTATGTAACCGAAGGACATATGACAAAAATCAGAACTAAGAGTTTCTGACTAAGCCTCATGCTCAGTTCACTAGACTGCACTGTCTCTTCCTCCAATTGATTTAAGAATTAGAGCAGAGAAATATCAACCACATCTTTTCTTCTACACACAGGCCCACCACCTGGGCTGGTGAAGGGGCAGGCCAGTTGATGGGGGAGGGAGGGGCAGTTGCCCCCAGGCCTGGCCTTTCAAAGGGGCCTGGAGTTCCAGCCACTGCTGCTGCCAAAGTAGCAATGGCAGCTGTAGCTTTGCGCTCTTTTGAATTACTGCAGCAGTGTAGCTCTGTCTGCCCACATCTAGGAGGAGTCAGGAGCGCAGCGCTGGAGCCCCAGCAGTGCTGAAGGCCAAATGCCCTAGGCCCTGCCCCTTCTGTCACTGGCCACACCCCCTCCAGGGCACACAGCTTGGCCCCCTTCCCACCTTGCCCTGGGGCCCAAGGCAACTCTTAGCAGCACTGGGGTGAGGGGTAAAGAAGACGGGGGGAACTGCTCCAGGGCTCAGCAATACAAAGGGCTCGGAGCTCCTGGCCACTGGGCCCTTTAAACTGCAGCAGGAGCCCCACATGGTAATGCCTAATCCCAGCTCTGTCTCTTCCACCCAAGGCCCTGCCTCTTCCAGGAGCTTGGAGTAAGTTCTCCCCATCCTTCTTTGCCCAGGGGCTCAGTGAGGCTGTCCATCCTGACGTCTACATACAGCTTTATTTTAGTTTATAACACTAAAATTGGAGACATGCATTAACTCTAGGAATGAACTTGGCAAACATAAGTGGGGAGGGAGAAGGTGGCAAAAATTGCACAGGATTTTAAAAGATCCCTGCAGAATAAACACATAATTTAGATACAAGTGGTTCTAACACAGCAAGTGTGGTTTATTAGTTCAGATTTGGATGGCTTACTTTCTTTCGCTTTGTAGAAGAACAGAGGCCATCATTACCTGGGGCCGAAGTGCAGTGTGATACTCCTTCATGAGTTCAGCCGAATAGAGGCGGCAGATGGGTTGAAATGGATTTACAGCCACAAGACTGCAGCCAGCTTTTGTATAAAACACATCTACTGTGTACCTTGCTTGCAGACATTTCAGCACTGAAACAAACATGTTTTCTATTAGCAACTGTTGGAAACAAATGTATTTTGTTTTCTGTAGTCCTGTTTGTTTAAGACATCTTTAGGCAAATGCTATTTTTTCCTATTCACAGATTGACCACTGTAAAAAAAAAAAAAAAAAATCAAATAAAAATTTCTAGCATGTCATGTCTACCAAGAAGTGGAGTTTACCCACAAAAGATCATGACCTAATACATGACCTTTAAGATTCCACAGGATTATTTGTTATTTGTGAAGCTGCAGACCAACATAGCTAGCCCTCTGAAACTACTCCACTTATAGGTTCATTTCCTCAAGAACAAGAGCATAAAGAACGCCATATAGGACTGTATATTATTTATTATGCATCCTCATTATTGGTTTGCACATATACAGCCCTGGAGGATGAATCATCTCTTCATTTACAGAACAAAGAGAAAGCAGTGGAGAATTCTCCACACTGTACAATCACTTTTGCTTCATCTCAGTCTACAAAGGACTATTATTAAAGTTAAGTGAAGACTGTAGTATCCAACCCCAATTTCAAACCTCGGCTTCTCTGCTAAAACGATTACAGTAAGGGGTCTTTATTCTTTGTGAGGGTGTCTTGAGATGAGTAAATCCGTTAATAGAAAATGGACTGAGCACAAAATCCTTTTCTGCACTCCATGTAAGAGACATCCAATGCCAACCACTACCAATTCAAGGTGCGTTTGAACCAGTGACATAGATTAAAGCTTTTGTGTTTATATCTTCATTGCTAGACTGGTGTGGGTTTAAAGCAACACAAAGGAATACTGATCAAGCCAAGTTTAAAGACTGATCTCAAGTTAACAGGAATCTTTCCATTGATTTTAACAGACTCTAGATCATGTCCAGTGGTACTATTTTCATGCTAGCACTACCATGATCAGAACAGCTGACCACACTACATGTTATATGCAGTATTGTAGCTGTGTTGGTCATGGATATCAGAGAAGCAAGGTGGGGGAGGTAATATATTTCAGTGATGATATCTTAACTATGTTGAAGTTGCTTGAAGAAAAGATAACACCTCATCCACCTGGACACAGTGTATGTTGACAGTTATTTATTATGTCAAGGAACCTTTCAGAAGATGCTTCTGATGGCCACAAATACTGACCTGTTGTTGTGGTTACAGGATTAACTTTGGTGAGGTCATCTAAGAGATGCAATTTATCTTCATCACTCAGAAAAGCTCTAACCTCTTCTTTAAATGAGTCATTGAGCTCATTCTGGACGGCAGGATCTCTCGTTGGGCCATTCACCTGGGATGCACAGATAAAAGCTAATATCAATAAGAGAGTGAACAAGAGTGGACTTTCACCTCTTCCACTGCAGTTTAAAGTCCCTTTCCAGCTTCCAAATACCAGAGATTTAAGTTCAGTCTTAGCAAGAAATACAAAATTCAGCACATTTTTACTGCAGCCCCTCTCTACCCAGGCAGTATTTTTTTAAAACAAAAATGATTACCTCGGAAATTCTCCTTCAGTCTTAGACATGCTTTAGAAGGTGTTTATTTGATGCATGAGAGATCGTGAACGAATGACAGTGGCCGAAGACAATGACTGAATTTCTCTCTGGTGTAATTCTGACTCGAGGAATGACAATATGGATAAATGTGTCTCTAGATCAGTGTTCCCTGTAAGCTGAGCATTTGGGCAGCTGCCCAGGAGAGATTCAGGTGCCAAACAGCTGATTAGCAGAGCACCCATAGTCAGCAGTGTGTGTTTCTATTAGTGGTGCTTATCTGCATGTGCCATGGTGCACATAACATTTATTTTGTGCATGGATGGAAAGCATTCGAGGGAACACTGCTCTAGATGTATACCCCTTGGTGTTAGCAACTTTGTGATTCCTTAAGAACAGATACACTCACACAGGGGTTCATGCGCAGGAAATTTTGATGCCTCTGAATAAGCATATACTCAAGATAGGACTCGTGGGCTGTGCTTACCCGTGCCGTTTCCACAGTCTGGAAGATGCTAATGAGGCATGGATGTAAATTTCCCATGCCTCACTAGCATATGGCCACATGAGTCAGAGTCCAGAAGAAGCTCTTACGGACTCCAAAATACACGTGCAGATGCACAGACCGCGGGGATCTTCCGGAAGGAAGCCCTTCTTTTGGAAGTCCCCTCTTCTACAAGATCTTTCCTTCTGGAAGATCCCTGTGGGTCGGGCATCTGAACAAGTATTTTGGAGTCCGTAAGAACTTCTTCCACACTCAAAATCACGTGGCCATATGCTAATGAGGTGCAGGAAATTTATACCCATGCCTCATTAGCATCTTCCAGGCTCCTCATTACCATACTGCTTCCAGAAGAAGTGGCATATGTAGACACAGCCAGAAGATGGTCTATTGGCCTTAATAGCTGGTACATGGATCATACTTGTTGTGAGAAATGCTAATCCAAATGGAGATTCCCCAGCTTGAATTTTTGAGAGCCAAACCTGATGTTCCACAATTATGGTTTTGTGAGGTGTATCTTTTATACACAATGTGCCCATCTGGAGAGCTGAATGGAGGGGTTATATTACTTTGCCAGCAACAAACCACAATTTGGTCCTCTGCATATAATGTGCTCTACACACTGGGCTCTAGTATCCTTGAAAACGCTGCTTGGAAAGTCACTTGTTTTTTTAAGCTTACATAATAGTAAGCACGGCCAGTAGAAACAGGATTCAGGCACTTGTTTTTGCATTCCTTCCTGCAGCCATTCTTTCTTGTTCCTTCTCTCTCCTTCTCCCTCCAGTTATGTAACCGACTTACAAGTTGACCAAGTGTTAACACCAACAAGCTGCTGATACAGTTTGCAAATATAATTTGTTAACTGATCTCAGTAGCACTCAAAATGGACAAATAACATCCTCTAAATACCTCTTGCACACATGGCTCTGAAGGAATAAGAATTCAAACTGAAAATAATAATCCCTCACAATTAATATATGCACTTAGAGATGTCCAATCTCTATCCAGACTTCATATAACTGGATTTAAAGTCATCCACAATTCTACAGAGTATCAGTACAAATTTGCTTACCAATAAAATTCAACGAGAAGAGAGTTGGCCAAATGTGGACATGAACATGGTTTTCATTATCATAGCATGTATGAGCATTAGCAGACCCATGTATTCACAGCTAGACATGCTGAACTACACAAAAGCCAAATTCTGCTCTTCAGATCGTATTAGAGCTTTCATTACGGCATGAATCCTCTTCGCTGTAAGGATAGAACCGCACTTCTAAGGAAGGACAGCAAAGCCCTCAATTTTTGCTGGAAAAAACGTTTGGAAGATCTTCTTAACCTTAACTCCACGGTTGCAGATGAATCCCTTGAGCAAATCCCCCAACAACCTCCTAGGGATGAATTTGGAGACCCTCTCAATTTGCATGAGGTGAACAAGGACCTTAACCACATTAAGAACAACAAGGCAATAAGTCCGGGTGGGATTCCCACTGAAATCATTAAAGATGGCAGACCACAGCTAATTCGGCAGCTTTGCCAGCTCATCCTTAAAAAGAGATACCTAGTGAAATGAGGGACGCCCGATTGTCACCCTTTTCAGGAAAGAAGATTAAGAGGACTGTGGAAACTACCTTGGTATCTCTCTCCCTGCCACGGCACGCAAAGTTGTGGCACAGATCCTTGCAACTCACCTTCTGCCCTTGTCAGAAGAAATTCTGCCAGAGGCACAGAATAAAAGACATGAGGAAGCAGAGACTGGCTTTCAATCATGGTCAACAGCCTTCTGCCATACCTTGAAACATCCATCCTCACTGTAATAGGACTTGTGGTTCTATTAAAGATAGGCCTTATCAGCCACCTAAGGATCCACAATTCCCACAGATGATCACACTCGGTAATGAGTGATCACCATCATCACTAGAGCTTTGTTGTGGTTAATTCCCCATCTGCAGGGAAACATGCCTCATTCTTCCCTGCCCTCTCATTTGTTTAATGTTTATGGTACATAGTACAGCCAGCTCTGCAGTGGAGTTTTAAATCCTGGAAAAGAACTTGTTGATAACTTGTATTAGGTAGCCCAAATTTCCTGTATTCACTGCAATCTATTGCTATGTATGGATAAAAGCAAAAAATATTCGAGAATATAACACCTCTTAAAAACCCTGGACAGAGGGGAAAAGTGTACATTTTAACAGTGTTACTGAAAGATTAATTTGAATGAAGCTGATTAAAAATAGCAACAGTCTAGTGTAAGCTTACAATTTCCAAATGTAGTTGGCTACATGTCTAAATGCGGACACACATAAATTAACAAACTGCCAATAGTCTTACTCATGTAATCAGCAACATGTAAAAACACACTCTTAAATAACACAGACCTTAAACTTATCAAATCTAGTGGGTCGATATTACCCAGAGGTTGTTGATAAATGTGTGGAGCAGCTGCATGGCAAAAGTGAGAGAAAACTTCAGCAGTGTCCTATGGTGTATCACAACTAATTGAACTGCAATCCAGAATTATTTCAGGACAAGAAGTTTAAATTAGCAAAGACAAACAATACTGGAGCTTGACTTTACCTGTTTGGGCATGCTACACAGTTTCCTGATGTTAGATATAGCTGAATTTGTAACACTCTATAAACAGAACTTCTGGGTAGCAGAGTTGATACAGTGAAGGCTTTCAGACTAGATGATCTTGTTCAAGTCAAATCAGAGGTCCTGAAAGAAATTAACTTGGTTATTTCAGAAAGAGTAATGCAAACCACATAATCCAAGGCTCGGGCCCCTCTCTCAGGGCGAACCCATTCCAGGGCGCCCTACCCTTCACAAAGAAAAGAGAACTCTCCCCGGCGCTCCCGCTGGCTTCTCCAGGATTGGTTGTGTTAACGCACCGAACGCCTCACGGCGCCCATCTCCACCACTCCGGATTCAGGGATCTGAACCCGACTCCCTTTCAATCGGCTGAGGGCAACGGAGGCCATCGCCTGTCTTGTTATGGTATGTGATGGTACCCAAGAAAACTTGTCCACTGACTCGAACTCGGCCTCTTCACTCAGATCCAACTCCTTCGCCAGGGCTGTCTCTCCTATGGGGCCAATTGTTTCCAGACTCGCCTGGTAGAGAGGAGCCTAAAGCCTGTACTCAAGCATGGATTTAATCTTCTCCAGAGAAGCCAGCCCCAGAATACAGAGTTAGTTAACACTGGAGCTAGCTAGCTTGCTTATATATGTTGTTACACTGGGGTGGGCAAAATATGGCCCGTGCGCTGCATTCAGCCCACCAAGATCCTCTGGGCCACTAAAAGTCCCACAGCTCAGCGGGGCACCCACGGCCCCAGCCGCGCAGCTCCTGGAACTGGTCAGCTGCTACTAGCAAGTGTGTCTCTGTACACCACAGGACTGGGGGAGAGGATATGGGACAGCAGATCTCTAGGTGCTGCCTGAGCCCACAAGCAATGCCCCTACAGCTCCCATTGGTTGGTTTCCTGCCAGTGGGAGATGTGGGGATAGAGTGGGGGCAGGGTGAAGAGACCTGCTGTCCCCCCTCCTCCAAGGGGTGTGCAAAATGTGTTAGCTAGCCACAGCTGGCTGCTTTGAGTAACATGGGGCTACTAAGACATGCAGGCAGCCTGATTGTCTGTCTGCATGCCCTACCGGCTAAGAGCCACCTATGGTAAGCGCCTCCTGTCCAGGAAAAGAGCCTTCCCTTTGCACTCCAACGTCCTGCCCCAGATAAGAACTCTCCTGCACCTAAACTCCATCTCAGGCTCCACACATGCTCCATTAATTAGCCCTGGGGGGGAACTCTACAATTGTTGCATTTGGATTTGTAGTAAAATTGTAGAATGCCCCCAGGTCTAACGCATATAATAGAAAAGAGCAACCAGAGACCACTTACCAAAATTCTTGGAGTGGCTCCTCCGCAAAAATTGTTGCCCATCCCTGCGTTACACTAGTAATAATAATATTTGGTTTACTCTCAAGCAACCAAATTCAAGCAGCCTTGATCTCTGAAGGGTTTTTTTTTTTAAATCTACTACTCGTAACATGTGAGCTCTACCAAGTTATACTGCTCCAGTCGTAAAAAGACGGGGAATAAAGTATTTCCAGCCATGAGGTTAAAAAAAGGAAACTGAATGAGCAGTAAGTGTCCTAAGTAGGAATCATGCAGAATGTAGAGCTAATTACCCTCCTCACTTAGCTGAAGAAATATTTTTAGTCAACTACGTAAACTTATAAAATCTTACTAATAGAGCTATTTTTGGGGCTCATTTAGATTACTAGTGGCCTATTAATCCAGCCCCCTTCTTTATTGCTTTAATCGGGCCAAATTCGTCACTGGTGTAATCTGTGGTTAACTGACATATGCTCATAATCCGTTCGACCCATCATCATTCAAATCATTTATCACTACTAGATGAGAGTGTCAAATCTAGTCTTGGTACTTTCACCAAAGGAGATTCCACTAACTGTCCTGGTATCTTGTCTCATTGTCCCAAACTAGTCTTACAATTCAGTTTGCCCTGATACTTTAACATATGTTCTCTACAGAAGCGTAGACACAGGGGTCTGCAACCTCCAGCTTCGGAGCCATATGCAGCTCCTTAAGGACTTCTTTGTGGCTCCTGACACTATAATTACAAAGTAGAAAATAAACCTTCCTGTTTATTGTTGATAAACTGTGAATGTCCTGCAGTAAACATGTATCACGTTACATATTTGTGTGTGTGTGTGTGTGTGTGTGTGTGTGTATGGTTTTTAAAATAGGACTTACAAATGTATGGTTTGACATTATTTATTAAGGACCGTCTCATATTCACTTGCATTGCAGCTCTTGAATTATGGAGTTTTTTTTAATTCTGTAAAAAAAAAAGTCTCTTCTTGCTATTTTGGTTGCTGACCCCAAACCTATAGCTACTGTTTGATTATTTCTAACCCATTTAATCCAGTCAGCAGACCAGACAAGCGTCTCCCTTGAAGACACCTGTGCACTGAACTCAATTGCAAGTGGTATCCTGTTTTTCACCCCGACTCCTCAGTGAATGTCAACTTATTAAACTCTTGGGATTCCCAAACAGGGTCAGAATCAATGTCTTCAAAGATGCATGATGTTGGGATACCAGACCAAAGTGTCCTGTTTCTAATAAATTCTGTACTGCATTGCCACATTCACTGTCAGATTAATTCTCAGATATCCAGGTGAATAACAGGATTGTATTAAGCATAACCAATTCATGAGCAAATAGCACAAGTCACTGTGGCCCAGATTCTCTTAAAAGGTACCTAGACACCTAGCTCCCATCGATTTAGGTGGGAGACTGAACAAAGTCTTTTAAGAAAGCTGGCCTATGAATTCAGGTCTCAGATTTCAATTCTGTTCCCACTGAAAATATTATATGTTTGCTGTTTACTTGAGTAGAAGTAGGTTCATGACCTAGCTGTGTATATTTAAGTGGATCTTCTCTAGTTCTCTGTACTCAGAGAAGGAAAAAACCAAAACTTCTTTTGCCAAAAGAGTTGCATGAACATTTATTATTACAAAATCAGTTCCTTGGCTTCTCTTGGATTAAGGGGAGTAAACCATATTGTAAATTCTTCAGAATGAAAATAAAAATTTGTTTATCTTCATTCCTGTGGTTACATCTGAGAGGAAAAGTTAGTGGGTCTGATAGTATCAGAGCATGTCAGAGCATTTTTGGACAGGGTGCGACTTTTGAAAGTTATGTCCCACAGCAAAAACAAGACATACTTGCTCATTACTGGCTTCATTTTGTTTCTGCTGAAATCCCAGGAAGTGTTCCTATTTACTTCAACTGAAATAAGGTTAAGCCCCCTTTTTCACTTTCTTGTTCCTGTTCTAGCAATGGAAAAATAATTGATTGTCTAGGCTCCAATAACTGTATCCATCCTAGATGGGTGAAATGATGTGATTTTAGTTTCATGTAAGTTGTGTTTAAAAATAACTTTAACGCTACACTGATCTTTAATTTGAAAGGTCTAGGGAACACATTATTAGGAGTTATGCACATAACTGTGTTATCCCCATCTGCACCTCTCCACCTTTTCCCACTATTAACATCTGTTAAGTCCTTTACAAACTACTGATTTAAATCTTACAAGCGGCTGAAACAGGAAAGGAGAGAGCAGTGCCAGTTTACAGATTATCAAACAAATGTCCAAGGTCACACAGCAAATCTGTGACACAACCAAAACCAGAATCTACATTTTCATCCCAATCTCATATTTTAACTATTAGATTATACTTCCAGCCAAGCATAATATCAAAACAATAGCTTTTCCTGACTACGCTGATGACATCTACTGCAAATGTTTTTTTTTAAAAGGGGAGGGTGTGCATCTTCTCCCTTGTGTTCAAAGTTAATTGTATTCTATCTTCAATTAACCTCTGAAGTAGGTTTTATTTAAATAAAAAGGTTTCCATGATTATATTTATATTCCAGCACACATGATTTAACCTTGACAAATTAACTTTTGTCTCTGAATTACAGGGTAGGTTTTGCTAGCATCTAGTTTTTAGTATTATCCTTCCCATGAGCAAAGGGCCACGTAAAAAACACAGACAACCTCTCTAATTCAGATATCTTACCAAAAAGGCACAAAGGAAACTGCAGTTTTATACTGCCTTTATAAAGTTTGTTTTACATACTACAGAAATAGAACTATATTCATCACAGTTATCTAATCTACACATGCATCCTGAATGTTTTTAGTCATTTTTAAATTTAAGGCATTTTTGCCGATTGTAATTATGATTTTTAGGCTTACACGAGCACACCCAAAGCCCTTCTGAGCTTGAAAGGTGTTTTTAAACACAGTCACTGACTGGTAAATGCTGTACATGGGGCTAGAACAGCAAGAGTTTACAATTCCACCTATCTAAAACGGCCTATAGTAGTCTCAGCAAGGTGACCCTGTTAGTCCTTAGCTTCACAAAAAAACAGGCAGTCCTGTAGCATCTTAAAGACCAACCAATTTATTTATTAGGTCGTCACCTTTCCTAGGTAAGACCCACTTATTCAAGTTTAAAGTAGATGGCCACCCACCCATCACCAATCTCTTTCTTATCACAGACTGAGTGAAGCTGTGCGGGGAATAAAGGGGAGTTTGGGCAGCTGGGGGCGAGACTTTACCCCTGGTACTCCTCCTCAGAGGCAAGGAGTGGATGTTAGAGGGCATAAATGGGGGGTAGAGACAAGCTGGGCTAAATAACCCTAATGTAGGACTCACCCGTTCCCCAGGGCGGCAAGGAGTCTCTGCAAGGAGGCAGGCGGGAAGCGGCAGATAGGGAGAGTCCCTGACGCAGCTGGAGGAGTAGGGGCGGAGGCTGTAGTTTGAATCCGGAGACGGGTACGGTCTCCACGGCTGCCAGCGCCCAGGGCGGCGCTGGGAAGAACAGCAACGCCCCAGCCTCGCCTACACCCTGCCCAGCGCCGCTCCCAGCCTGATCCAACAGCCGCTAGAACCACGTGGCGCAAGGAAGCCACATGGCTCCGGGTACAGCGCTCCCGTCCCTGCGGCGGGCCTGGAAGGAGGTGGGAACCCTGCCGGCAGCTATCTCTGGGTTAGGCGCTTCGTGGCAATTCCAGGGACGTTGCCCTGAATCTTTAACAGCAGTCGCTAATACTGAGGTGCCAGCACCATTTCCTGCCGAGTTTGTACTGCATGGGCCTGCACCAGTCATGTGCGCGTTTTGGTTACAAGAGGACTGGCAGCGCGGCTTTCTATTTCCAGGAGCCCCTACCTTTGCCTCAGTTTCTCCATCTGCAAAATGGCAGTCCCTGCCCCCAGAGAAGGCACCTTCATGATGAGTCTTCATTCGTTAGTATTTGCAAAGTGCCCACGACCCTCTAGAAGTGCTGAATAATTATTTTGTAATCTTTTCCATAATCCCGCTTTCAAAAGATAACCACGTTAAAAATAGTTTCAGAGGAATATGGGTGTTAGTCTTTCTTTTCCTTTGTGATACTGCAGTTCTGTGGCAACTTAGAGACTAACAGTTTTATTTATTAGGTCATGAGCTTTTGTGGTTGGCAGGTCTTACCCGCAAAAGCTGATCACCGAATAAACAAAATTGTTGGACTTTAAGCAGTTACAGGACTGCTTATTCACGCTTAAAATGTCATTTCCCACTGCACCAAAGACTTAAAGCAGATGCTTATCTTTAGGTGTGTGTGGGCCCATTTTCTTCATTAGGACTGTCCCAGGAAGTTCTATGCAGCTTTAGGATCTGCTAGGGCCCTAATTACTGATAGTAAATTATTACTCAGAACTAAAATTACATACATCTGTATTTTATGTGCTTATCTTCTAACTCAAACTTCAAGGTCATTGCAATCATGGTATCTCAATGTACCAGAACAGAAAGTGCCAAATGCTGCCTATGGACTGCAATATTACCATTGACATTAAAGAAAGCTGCCTTTAATGGAAACTGAAGGTACATATTTGAGGCTGGTGAACTTTGACCCTAAAAAAGCAAGTGCATCCTGTCCCTTTGTATTTAGAAGCCTGATGTGTATGAGGATTTAGGCAACTCCCATTCTCTCACATCCCTCCCTACATTTGGAAAGTGTAAGAGACCCTATAAAGACATAACAAGCAGTCCTGTAGCACTTTAAAGACTAACATGTATAATGTCAGGAGCTTTCATGGGCAAGACCCCATTCTAGGAATGGGGCTTTTAATAGCCACACTTTTCATTTTTACTGGATATCTTCCCTTGAAGGATCTTTAAATATTTAAAGCTTTTAAATAGTAGAGAATCTTTGGGATGATAACTCAATATTGCTTAGATGAGAATGGAGGAAATTTCTTAGATTAGGAACAGAAGAGATGTATTCCACATGTACACAGACACTCTCTAACAAAAAAAAAAGTTCTGTAGTGGTAAATTAATCAGGTTTTATTCTTTATATGAGTAGAAAGTAAGGGTGGGGCTCCTCTCCATTTATTTTTCCTGGTGGAAATATATGAAGTAGAAAAGGGGTTAAGTCAAGCATGCAGCCCATGAGCCTCATGCAGACCGACTGAATTTTTTTTCAGCCCAAGGGCTGGGAGCCAGTCAGCATGCAGAGCCCTGCCAGCAGCTGCAGACCTGTGGGCCCATCTGGATTGAGGGAACCCTAGCAGTCCTGGGGCTGGGAATTAGCTGAGGCAAACAGTATCCTAAATGTATATATAAATTAAAATTATATATGCAAATAATTTTACACATCAAGTGTTACTATTAATAAAATTATAAAACACTAAGTATTAAATTCTCAATTAATACTATAGTCAAGCAAAACCTGAAAAAACTAGTCAAGCAAAACCTGAAAAAACTATAAAATATACCTAAAACGTTATTGATAATAACGAAAAATAACTTTCCGATAGAAGTACCTTTTCTCTGGTGTTCCCGGAAGCTATCAGTTTTTATTTGTGCAGCCCTCAGCAGGTTTTGAGTTTGACATGCCTGGGTTAAGTTGAGCCTAGTGGGTGTCGAATCAGGCAACGAAGTAAAGTAGGCTGGTTCCCTTTATGATGAAAATGATCGCAGGAAACGGAGTCCTCGTTTACTTCTTCGGAGCTGGTTTTTGGCAGGCCACCACCGGAAGTAAAAGCACAGGGCGAAAGTGCGGCTGATGGCAGGTTGCCGAGGTTGGGAGGAAGAGCTTCGCTCAACCAGCAAATTCCTTTTCGCACAGCGATCACTCCTGGTGAGCGGCTCCTTCATAACAACTGTCAGCGTCGCAGGTGTTACGGAGAAGATTTAAAATGTTGCTGTTTTTCACCAGCTGGCTGATGGCTCGCTCAGCTCTGCCAGGATAGCTGTCTTCTGTTTGGGGATGTGACCAAAGTGCACAGAAATCAAAGCGCTGGGTGCAATATAACTTTAAAACCGCCTTTAAACTCACTGCATGTAATTGGCATCCTAATGTTATATAATGCATTGTTTTGAGCAATTTCTTGTTTATGTAGTGCTATTTATGCACATGGTCTGTTTTATGTCTGATTTTTTTTTTTTTTGTTGAAGTAGTTTTCAAGTGAGGTGTAACTTTGGAGTATACAAGACAAATTATCAGAGAGGTAGCCATGTTAGTCTGTATCTTTGAGGTCAATAAGAAGTCCTGTGGCACCTTATAGACTAACATATTTTGGAGCATAAGCTTTCGTGGGCAAAGACCTGCTTGGTCAGATGCATGGGGGGTGGGGTTTCAGAGTAGTATTTAAGGAGGGGGGTCTGAGTAAAAGGGAGAGCCAGAGCTGACAAGGTCTGTTCAGTCAGGGTGGAAATGGCCCATTATCAGTAGTATACATCAAGAGAGGAGAAAAAACAAGTCATGTCAGTCAGGGGGGATTAGGCCCATTGTCAGATTCTAATGTGGAAGTGTGAACTTCCAGAGCAGAGAAACTGTTTTTGTAAGGGAACAACAAGTTTTGTGGCACCTTATAGACTAACAGATATTTTGGAGCATAAGCTTTTGTGGGCAAAGATCTAGTTCATCACGATCCATTGTTTACAGCCGGGCACTAAGGTACAATCTTATTTGCTCTGATCCATCAGACAGAGACAAACATCTACAAGACCTTTACCAAGCTTTCCTCAAACTACAATACCCACCTAAGGAAGTGAGGAAACAGATTGACAGAGCCAGACGGGTACCCAGAAGCCGCCTGCTACAAGACAGGCCTCGCAAGGAAAACAAGAGAACACCACTGACCATCACATACAGCCCCCACCTAAGGTCTCTCCAGTGCATCATCAGTGATCTGCAACCCATCCTGAACAATGATCTTTCACTCTCACAGACCTTGGGAGACAGGCCTGTCCTCGCCTATAGACAGCCTGCCAACCTTAAACAAATCCTCACCAGCCACTAAAAATCACAAACCAGTGACTCTAAGCCTGGAACCAGCCCCTGCAACAGTCCTCGCTGCCAACTCTGCTCACGTATCTACACCAGTGACATCATCACAGGACCTAACACCAACAATGCCATCAGGGGCTCCTTTACCTGCACATCTACTAATATAATGTGTGCCATCATGTGCCAGCAATACCCCACTGCAATTTACATTGGCCAAACTGGACAGTCTCTACATTAAAAAATAAATGGACATAAATCAGACATCAGGAGCGGTAATGTACAGAAGCCTGTGGGGGAACACTTCAGTCTCCCTGGACGCTCAGTGGCAGATTTATGGGTGACAGTTCTGAAACAAAAACATTTTAAAAATCAAATGGAGAGAGAAATCTCTGAGCTGCAATTCATTTGTAAATTTGACTCCATTAACCATGGATTAAACAGAGACTTGAGAGTGGCTCGCAGCTTACAAAGGCAGTTTCTCTGCTCTGGGTGCTAATATCTCCCTATTAGAGTCTGACAAAGGCTCACATCCCCTATCTGATCTGACTTGTTTTCTCCTCTTTTGATAATTGCTGTTGATACTGGGCCATTTCCGCCTTGCTGAATAGACCTTGTCAGCTCTGGCCCACCCTCTTACTGGGACCCCACTTTTTAAATACCCCCCTGAAACCCCGCCCCCACTCATGCATCTGATGAAGTGGGTCTTTGCCCACAAAAGCTTATGCTCCAAAATATCTGTTAGTCTATAAGGTGCCACAAGACTTCTTGTTGTTCTGAAAGCTACAGACTAACACAGCTACCTCTCTGATACTTGTTTAATCTTTGGTTGATGGAATCAAATTTGCAAATGAATTGCAGCTCAGAGATTTCTCTCTCCATTTTATTTTTGAAATTTTTTTGTTGTAAGACTGCTACTTTTAAATCTGTTACTGAGTGTCCAGGGAGATTGAAGTGTTCTCCTACAATTTTATGTATAATAGTGACAGAGAGAAAGCCGTGCTAGTCTATATACTATCAAAACAAAAAAGCACTCCAGTAGCACTTTAAAGATTAACAAAATAATTTCTTAGGTGAGCTTTTGTGGGACAGACCCACTTCTTCAGACCATAGCCATTCCAAAACAGACTCAATATTTAACGCAGAGAGAACCAAAAACAGTAATGAAGGTGGACAAATCAGAAGAAAAATTATCAAGGTGAGCAAATCAGAGAGTAGAGGGGCAGAAGGGGAGAAGTCAAGAATTAGATTATGCCAAGTATGCAAACAAGCCCTTCTAGTGGCCCTGTAATTTTCACAACACTCTTCAAAGAGAGGCTGCTGAACTGTCTTTCATATTCAAATTTGACACATTAATATGTGGTTTGAACCGAGACTGGAATTTTCTGGGTCACTATAGGGGCTCATTTGCATACTTGGCTTAATCTAATTCTTGACCTCCCCCCGCCCCTCTACTCTCTGATTTCCTCACTTTGATAATTTTTTTCTGATTTGTTCACCTTGATTACTGTTTTTGGTTCTGTGTGCCTTAAATATTGAGTCTGTTCTGGTATGGCCATGGTCTGAAGAAGTGGGTCTGTCCCACAAAAGGTCACCTAAGAAATTATTTTGTTAGTCTTTAAAGTGCTACTTGACTGCTTTTTTGTTTTGAAGGTTTATGTATGTTACTGTTCCTGATGTCTGAGTTACATCCATTTACTCTTTTACATAGAGACTGTCCAGTTTGGCCAATGTAAATTGCAGTGGGGCATTGGTGGCACATGATGGCATATATTATATTAGTAGATGTGCAGGTAAAGGAGCTCCTGATGATGTGGTTGATGTTAGGTCCTGTGATGATACTGCTGGTGTAGATAGGTGAGCAGAGTTGGTGGCAAGGTTTGTTGCAGGGATTGGTTCCAGGTTTAGTTACTGTGTTGTGGTCTATAGTTGCTGGTGAGAATTTGTTTAAGGTTGGTGGCCTTAAAGTCTGAAGACCTGGGGTCTTAACAGAAACTGACTGAAGTATCCTCTTCTATTTGGTTTCTTCAATGAGAGTAGAGACAAAGGTGCAAAATTGTGATGACGTTTCTGATGTGGACGCTGGGGCCACAATCTCCCAAGTTGCTCTGTGTTTGCAGATCAGTGCATCGGTGTGGAGCAACTTGCAGGATTGGTGTCTTCTCCCTTAAGAACGCTATGAAGGCCACTAGTTTAATCCAAACACGCAACCAAACAGCTACTTTATAATGACAACTACTTCTCCTTTATTGCAGCATAGTTAGTATTCTCTAAGGCGAGGTCTACACTAAGAAGCATCTGTCCACAGAAGTGTCTGTTGGATGAGATGCTCCAACGAAATTTCTGTTGCCAGATCACGTCTACACATAAAAGCAGATAGATCTTTTGCTCTGCTCTGTTGACACAAGGGTTCCCGGAGCACCTATATGGCTTTTTTGTTGACAGTTTCTGTCTATAAAACACATTTGTGCATAGATGCTCTGTAAGTTTTGTTGACAAAACTCTAGTTTTGTCTACAGGACTCTCTAGTGCAGACATAGCCTAAAACGATAAATGCTATGAGAATAGTTTTGTTGCACTAAAGGATTTTTTCTAAGTTTAAACTGTTAAAAAATGCAACTGTGTTTAAAATACATTTCTAAATGTCTTGCTATATCAAAACAAAATCTGTAACGTTAAACCCTGGGCATAAATTCTGCAGACCCTTACACATGTGCTTAACTTTAGTTCTGTGTATAGTCCTGAGTTAAGCATATATCTTAAAATCGGTTGCAGGAGTGGGCCTATGATTGTGTGACATTCAGGGGAATATTTTATAAATAGATATTGTAGGAATCATTAACCAGTGAGATGGCCAAAACAGTTATGACACTGCATCACTTCTCATCATATGTTTTTGGGAGACAAAAAGAATTCACCTATAACTAAAATTAAGGTAGTACTAGTGAAGAATTGTTTTTATTTTAATGACTTAATGTTTTCATGTGAAAAAAGGATGCAGAGCCTAAATTAAATACAAATTTGAAAAACATCCTTGCATTACAAAATTTAATTCTAGTTGTTTTTATTTGCATAGGAAGAAGAAGAATGTCACAAAAGCTGTTGAAAGAAGCCTTTATCAGTAACTTAAACGGAACAAGTGTGCTGGAAATTTCAGTAGGTTTAGCATTAGCTCCACTATGCATAGCTTGCAGAGCTTTGCTGTTAATTTTGTATTATCTGCACAATGGAAGACCTTTACATTCAAGGAAATATCATCTACTACTAGACTTTACAGTACTAGTAGCTCCTTTTGTGCTTGTCAGTACAGTTTTGTCCCCTGTCCTCCCTCTTTTGCCAATAATTTTTGGGGCCATCTGTGCAGGATTGTTCTATAAAATATACAGCAGACGAAATCTTTGTATCAGGACTCCTCTTAAGCAAATCGTACATGATTTTCTGAAGACTAGCTTAGAATCAGACTACATTCCATCAATAACTGTGTTTCGTGTTTATGTCAACATGTTAACTGCGATCAATATTTTAGCAGTAGATTTTCCACAGTACCCTAGACGGTATGCAAAAACTGAGACCTATGGAACTGGAGCTATGGATTTTGGAGTAGGAGCCTTTATTTTTGGCAATGCTCTCGTTTGTCCTGAAGTTAGACAAAAAACATATCGGGTGCAATCCAAATTCTCCTCTCTGGGAAGACAGTTGATAGCTGTTTGGCCTTTAGTTTTGCTTGGCTTTGGACGACTGATCAGTGTTAAATCTGTGGAGTATCATGAACATTTTTCAGAGTATGGAGTGCACTGGAATTTTTTTTTCACTTTAGCAGTGGTGAGAGTGACAGCATCACTGCTTTTAATTACATTTCCAACCAGCAAATCGTGGATTGTAGCTATATTTCTTGCTGTCTTTTATCAGCTTATTCTTAACGCTACCCAGCTGAAGATGTTTGTTTTACATGGGAGTGATGGGAAAGATACAAGGGTTGGATTTTTAAATGCTAACAGGGAAGGGCTGTTCTCTCTTTACGGGTATCTGGCTATCTATATGGCTAGTGTGCAAGTGGGGTTATATTTGTTAAAGAAGAGAACTTTAGTCAAGGACTGGATTGAAGTAATATGCTTTTTGCTGCTGACAGCTTTTGCACTCTTTATATTCCTTCATATATCTCAAGTTTATGTAGACCCAGTGTCCCGCAGGATGGCTAACCTGTCCTTCTGCATCTGGATGATTGCTCAGTGCCTGGCATTTTTCACATCCTTTTTAGTGACTGATCTTATTTTGGTGTTTACAAAACTTCTGGTAAATGGGTCTAGAGTTCCTTGCTGTTGGAATGTTATGCAGTCACCTAATACAAAGCACAATTCAGAGCTCACCTCCTTCAAAAGAGAGAGAGAGTGGCAAAATATTTGCATAATTAATGCTGTTGATAAAAATCAGTTAGTCTTTTTCTTGCTAGCAAATGTTATGACTGGCATAGTGAATATGATGATAGATACAATCCACAGCGATACTTCATTTGCATTATGCATTTTACATTTATATATGTTTACAAACTGTTTAATTATGTATATATTGCATGCAAAAAATATAATCTTAAAATGCTGGTGACTTGAAACTAATTGTATTCTAATTCTTTGTATTTTAAATGTACAAATAAAATTTATATTTACTTAAAGATGGTTAGTCATGTTTGTGATTCATTAATGGAAAATACAAACTTGGTCTTAAAATACTTAATGGCAAACACATTGATTTTGTAGTACTGTAAGTCCTGACATTTGCAAGTCTAATGTTCTCAAAATCAATTATTCATGAGTGGCTGCTGCCCCTCGGGGGCTGTGAGCACCCATGGCTGCTGCCCCCCCCAAGGCTCCGGGGGGCGGAGCGCTGGCAGCCGCCGCCGCGATCTTCATCATTCATGAAATTCAACATTCGTGAGGATTCTCAACACCGAACCCTTGGGAATGTTGTGACCCTACTGTGTATTATGTATGCATGATTTATATCGAGGCTTCACAGGATTGGTTGTGGGTTTTTTTTTTTTTTTTTTTTAAATAATTTTGACACCTAATATCAGTGTGCATTTTTCCTATGATTACCAACTTAAATTTTCAGCTGTGCAAAAATGGCTTTTAAGCATTTTTTATTTTTTACACACTTTAAATTTTCACAGCTGCAATAAATTAAGGAAATCAGACACTGGGGAAGGTCAGACAATCATTAATGACAGCAGACCTTCAGAATCAGGAAATTAAAGCTTTATAGCCATTAACACAGAAATTGTCAATGTAACATCAGAATTTAGTAAGTATATTCTTAAATCAAACTCTTTTGTTGCAAACAGCATTTTTCTTTATTGTACCTATCTGTAAATGTCAATAATTACTGATGGAATTTTTTTGTTGATTTGTGTAGTAACAGTGAAATTGACTTTTACTTGTGAGGGACCCCAGATAACTCCCAACCTTATTTTTACCAAATGATATCATCACCCAGTGAAATTTATGGTAAATGTGATACTGTTGTAGAAATCACCTTATTTATATCTCTGGATGTCTTTATTTTTCAAAAAAAAATTTTAAGTACTGTTCACAAACTGCTTATTGACCTTTGTCTTGATCGTGCAAACACCTGTGCACAAGAGTAACTTTAGACATCGAATTCAGTAAGACTGTTCACGTGTGCAAGTATTTATAAGAGTGGGGCCACTGTATGTACATTAACAGTTTTTCCTGAATAAGAGGTGAGAAAATAGTCCAAATGCGGACATACCTACAATTTGTCAATTTAAAGCCTTCAAATGAATAACATATTAGAGACAAATTATTTTATATAAGAAAAATTGTATTATATAAATGAATATTTAAATGAAAATTGTAAAACTCAAATCCCATTAAGATTTATATATGCTTAATTTTGGACATTTATGGACCCTTTGATTTCAGTGGGAGTAATTAAGTATAAAGCACATGCATAATTTTCTGGACTGGAACATAATTTTTCACTCAGTTACAGATGTAATACAAAAACCTGCATAAAACAAATGCAAACACAGATTGGTCCATACAATAAATACATACAGATTAATACTTGGAAATTGGTGTACAGTATATAAGAACTACTACATTGCTTTTTGTGGAGGGGACTTTTTTTTTCTTTTTTTGAGATACTTCCTCATATGTTGTGACAGCTTATCGTAAAAATACTGATGGGAAGACTGTCTCTTTCATCTTTATTTTAAAAGTAAGGGTGTTGAGCCCCACTCACTATTCCCTGAAGTCATCATTTTAAATCACAACTTACCTTACTGTACTCTTAGCTGAAATCCTTTCTTATGTATATTATTTTTCATTAGCATATAAACCAATTCTAAAGAAGGAGAATTCAGTGGTGTATGATTCTAGTCTGGAACAAAACCTGTGGAGCGTCCACACTAAAAATGTGTTCTATCAACAGAACATGGAACTTCTTTCCACAGCCTTCTGCCTCCCCCAAAGGCAAAATGCCTTTCTCGACAGTATCTGTTGACAAAAAAGCCATGTGGCTGCTTTAGGGGCCCTCCGTTAACAGACAGCTTCTGGGTCACCAGGCAGCCCTCTCTGCTGTGCTTTCAGTCAGCTGTTCTGTTGGGAGAACAGCTGGACTGTGTGGCTGCTCTCTGGCAATAGAGCAAACTATTTTTCTCAACCCGCTTTTGTGTGTAGACATCATCTGTCAACAGAGATTTTGTTGGAAGACCTCTTCCAAAAGTAACTTCTGTCAACAGATTGCTGTAGTGTAGACAGAGCCAGAGTGAGTTGTGTATGTTTGGAAGTTTAGGGCTTACAGACCAGATCCTCCACTGAACATTGCCTGGGTGCAGTATAGGGACATAAACAGATACAATAAAGTTGAATTGTTCGTGGGTACAAGTAGTAAATGACATCTCTCATATAGAGGTAATATTTAAATAGCATTTTGCTTAGGAAAGTCTTAGGTCCTGATCTACGGGGAGAATGTAGGAGTACATCTCTCCAAGAATAAAAGACCTGCAGAGTAGCCACAGAGGGCTCAGGTCAGCTTAGATCCTCCTGTTGTGTGGGGGCTTAAAGTCCAGGCTCCAGCCTGAAACCAAACATCTATGCAGCAAGATTCCAGTCCTGCAGCCTGAGTCAAATGATCTAGGCCAACCACACATTAATCACTGAGTAGATGTATTCTACCAGCCCTACTATATCTACGTAGAGCTCAATTGCCCATGCATTGGTTCAAGTCCAGGAACACGCTGTTGATGTGTGGACTAGAGGCTTGCTTTGTGTAAGGACAAAGACACACAACTGATCCCTGAAAACCAGTAGGACTGTAGTATGCAAATGAACTAGAAAGTCAGGGATGCGGCTGGCTCTTTATCTCTGATGTCACAGTCCCAACAATGAACTATTCATAGTAGGTAGAAGACAGCAGAAATCCACATCATGGGTCAGTCACCCATTTTTAAAGCTATATAAAGTAAGTCATTCACCACTGAATTAGTGAGAATGCCTCAGATCAGAAGTTGCAATGCTTGTTTTGACAACACAAATTAATTGGCAATCTGCATAGGTTTTTGGACTCAATGTTTAGTCCATAAATAGTTACAGAGAACCATGTCACTGTGCAGAAGAGGGGTGCAAAAATTAAAAAAATTGCAAAGTGGAGTTCCTAGATCAAAAAAGCTGTTCATGTTAACTCCTGTTAAATGATCTGAGGAGATAAGAGAAGCTGGCACAGTGGGGACAAGACATTGAGTTATGTCTGTGTACAGTGAAATCCAAAGAACCTGGTGGAGCATATAGGCCCAAATCCAGGGGCCCTTGATAATCTCTCAGCTTGCATGTTGATGGTTTGTATAAGTGTTAGCCAGGGTTTCTGAGGTTGTGCTGAATAAGTTCTCCTGCCTACATGGGCAAATTAACCATGCTCAGCACCAGTTCAGCAGTAACATGTATTTTTCATTATGTACACATGACTAGAAATAAACTAATTAGTCCCAGGTGCACTACAAATAAGCATCAGGTTGGAATTAAACCTAATTCTTATTTTAACCCCTATCCTGTACTCTCATTTTCACCTCTACCTTCACTAGCAGTCACATGAAAGGCAGGGATTTTTCTTTCTCAACTCTGTTGCTTGCCAACTAATTTGTTTCACTTTACAACCCCTAGAAGGGAGGGTCTTCCCCAGTGCTTAACTTGTAATGAAAGAAGTGCCATGGCTCAAGCAATTTTTTTACTTTCTCAATGGATGTCACAAACCCATAGAAGCAGTTATATTCTTGGGATGGAGCTCACTAACCTAGTCTTGTTATATTCAAATTTGGCACATTAACACATGGTTTAAACCCGGACAGGAACTTTCTGAGTCACTATAGGGGCTCATCTGCATACTTGGCTTAATCTAATTCTTGACCTGCCCCTCACCCCTCCACTCTCTGATTTGCTCACCTTGATTATCTTTTTTCTGATTTGCCCTCCTTGCTTACTGTTTTTGGTTCTCTGTGTCTTAAATATTGAGTCTGTTCTAGTCTGAAGAAGTGGGTCTGTGCCACAAAAGCTCACCTAATGAACTATTTTGCTAGTCTTTAAAGTGCTAACTTGACTGCTTTTTGTTTTGATAGTGTATAGACTAGCACGGCTTCCTCTCTGTTACTAGTCTTGAGTACGAGGGGTAGCAGCGTTAGTAAGGGAGGTTGATAGGGGCTCCCTATACATTCGATTTAACACATCCCCGCGAGGCATGCTAAATCAAATTCCAGAAGACAGACGGCAGCAGAGCCCATCTTTCCAGTAGCGCCGATATACCCAAAGCCCCACCAGTATACACCCTAAAAGCGTGGCCACCTTACAGTGTTTGTCTCGTCAAGTTTGATTGGCACAACCACGGGCAAGAAAGCCTCCAAGCCAAGCCTGTCTCTGGCAGGGACCCTCTGCTATGACCCTCCCTAGGGTCTCCCCCAGGTGAACCCTGCTGGGGGTGCTTTCCTCGCCCTTATCCCTTCCTAGAGGGCCCCCTTACCCGGCCCGAGGGGAGCTGGGTTGCCTCCGGGGGCAGGCCGGGGCGGACTGATCCCTCCCGGCGGTTCGATAGCTGCTGCCCCCGCGCCCCTTCCCGTTCGGGCTCCAGCCCCCAGCCCCGCCAACTCCCGGCCCGGGACTATTTCCTGAGGCGGCGGAGGCAGCCGGGCGCTGGACTCCGCGGGTATTTGTGACAGCTCCGAGGCTCCCTCTTTCCCTCGTGAGCGCCGACGCCGGCTCGGGGGCTGCGAGGCCCAGCAGAAGGCAGTGGCGGAAGGGAAAGGTTTGTAGGGCTGGGGCCGCGGCCGGGGCGGGTTTCCGAGTGGGTAGCCCCGGGTTAGTCTCCCCTCAGGCGACTGCGGCCTCCCTCAGGCAAGGGCGGAGCGGGCGGGGAGCGGTTGGGCCGCAGCCTCTCGCGAGAGGTAGGCGGGGCTGGACGGAGGCTGGTGGGGCTGCCGCCTGCGGGGAGGGTGGCTCTGAGGAGACGCTGTCGCTGGGCAGGGGCCGCCCGCTGGTTTCTCACAGCGCCTGAGGCAGCGGACTCGCTGAGGAGCCGGTAAAGGCCCCGGCGGGGGCGAGCGGCTTGACAGGGCCCGCGGGAGGAGGGAGCCAGGCGGCCGAGGAGGCCTGACGGGAGGGGAGTGCCCCTGTGCGGGAGTCCTGCCCGCCGGCTGGCTCCGGTCTGAGCAGCCCCGGAGCAGGGAACCGACCGAGCTTGGGGGTGGGCCCGGCCGTCCGCCCGCTTGGGCCGCTGCAGCCTCCACTGCCCGGCGTGCGGGGTAGTGAGCTGCCGGGACGGGGCTACGTCGCTGGCGGGGTCTGTGGTGCACCTTGGGGCGGGGCGGGGTCCGCGCCGGCTGTGGCCAAGCAGGGGGGGGAAGATGAGCCTGGTGGAGGGGAGGGGTCCCCGGACTGGCGCGGCGCGGCGCGGCACCTCCCCTCCTTACATAACAGCCCTCCCGAGAAGCGCCCAGGCTGTGGTGGGGCGGCTCAGCTGAGGCCCGTGCCCGGAGAGGGCGGGTTCTTCCGCGCTCGGCTGGCCGCCGCGCACAAGGGGCCGAGCGCCGCGAAGGGATGGGCGGGTCCTCCCGCTCCTGGGGGGGCGGCCAGACTTGAGGCTTAAGGCAGGGCCGTTGACAGCTCGGCCGGCTGCTGCCTTCCCCCGTGGTAGGGCGCCCAGGGGCAGGGGGCTGAGCCCTGGTGAGCTCTGGGACAAGCCTGGGCAGACTTCCCGTGCTCTGCCCCGGGGACTCCCCCTGAGCTGGTGAACCCCCAAGAGAGAGTCAATATTTTACTGCTCCCTACCTCTCCCCTCCCCCAGGCCGTGTCGCATTTCCCGGCCTTTACCCCTTCAGGCCTTTCTCTTCCCCGTCTGAGTTACTTCCCGGCTGGGGAACAGAGATCTGACCGCGCACAGCGGGTATGAGCCGGGTAGAGAGTGTCTCTTGTATGGGAGCTTGGAAAGCCGAGGTTTTTAAGGTACAATCGGGCGTGTTGAATCAGGCGATCTGATAAAGAACACTCATTTTCCCTGCTGGTGAAAGTGTGTCGTAGGACTGGAGCTCTTACTTACCTCTCTGCGGCTTGGCTGTTTGCAGGCTGAAGCTGAGAGGAAGCAGCAGAGATGGCGCGCTTGGTTGCAGTCTGCAGAGACGGAGAGGAGGAATTTCCTTTCGAAAAGAGGCAGATCCCCCTCTACATAGATGACACCCTTACAGTGAGTGTCTGCTGGACAAGTAACACCCAGTGTCCAAGTATCTAGCTACGCACCCGGCAGTTAACCACATAGGCAGGCGATATGTTGTAATTCCTAGGGAAGGCCTTTCTTCTTAGATATGCCACTTAGACTTCTCCATTTAGTTCTCCCAAGGTAATAATCTTTGGGAATTGATAACACTTTGTCACTTACACTTTCAATGCAGTGCATTTTTTTTAACCAGACTTTAGAAAAATATAAATGTGAAAATCAGAAAATAGTCGTGGCTTATTTGGGGTGTGTATGCCTGCTGTTTCCAAGAAGCAGTAGGCATGTGTCTCGGCCTAGCCAAAGGGAGACAGTCTTTTAATGATGCAGAGTTAATAAATTAGTGAATTGTGAAACTAAGGTATCAAACAAAGCTGGGCAAAATTAAGTCACATTTTAAAATGAGTGAGAAAAAAATTAAGTGGCTTGCTGGTAAAGTTGGGTTTAAAATAAGACTATTTAGAGATGTTGATGACATTTCTGTCCTTCATCAGAGCATTGTCCTCTGTACAGTTCTTGAAATTAATTGGTGGTTTGATTGGTCTGTCTCTCCATGCACTATTCCAGTTTTCAACATCTGCCATCATGTGGGTTTTTTTCTCCCCTATATGGTGAATGCAGTAAAACTAACTGAATGAACTTGGGAGGCAGAGGGAGTTGGTTGAGTTTGTTCTCTGACTTAATATTGAGAGTTTCAGTGGCAAGTGAAAGAAATGCCATAATAAAAACTAGCACATTGTGCCTGTAGAGGAAATGTCTTCCTAACCCAAGCTGGTTTGGATTTGCCTTATCCTTAAAGTATGAAACTTCAGTATAGATTGGGGTTTTTTTTGTTTTTTTAAAAAGAGGACATTATCCATAATTTTAAGTTGTTGGCCTTCATGTATTTGACAGTGGATGATGTATGTTAGTTATGATTCTGTAAAAAGTTTCCTTCAATCTGTTACATTCCTGATTTTTGTTACAGTTATCCTGGTTTGTATTATGGGTTGATGAATATGAGTGCCTGATGTGTTGTATTTTAACAATTTCATGTGTTGTGTACTTCTCCCTCCATTCTCCTCTCTGAATGAAATAGTTCAGTTTCTTCCTGTGGAAGTCTCTTCCTGCTTCTAAGCGTTTGTTACTTGTCAGACCTTCTTTGTTTCTCCCAAGTCTCTTTTGAAGTACAGTGATCAAAACAAAATACAGTATTCCCCATGAAGTTTTGCTGCACTGGCTAAGTCACAGGATGGGTAACTTAAGTTTTTCTGGTGTAAAATCCCTTCTTGTTTCAGTGGGTTGAAATATATTTTTAGCTTTCAGTCCTATATAGTGACTGTTGTTCAGTGCCATCAGCTTGTCACTGTACTTTTAAACGAGAGAGGCTTCAGTTGTGATTGAAGAAGAGGTTCCTTTATATATCAGTAGAATTAATTTTTGAAGCCTTTGAATGAAAGGTATTTGTATAACTACCATCCTCGTCCATTATATGGAGGCATTACTCTGGGTCTAATTCTCATTCTGTTGTTGTTGAGTTGCCAAAAATCATCATTTCTACATATGCTGGAAACTCCTCTTTAACAGAGCTATAGGACTAGCAGTTGGGTAGTCTCCGTGGAGTTTTTCCTCTTAGGTCTTCAGAATCTATGAGTAGTTTTCAAATACTTAATGAAAATAGTACATGTTCTGTGGCTGTGTGCAAAGCTTAGCTCTAGTGCTTTAACTTAAAAAAAATCAGTGTCAGGTTATTACAGGCCCATTGATATCAAATTATCTAAAACTTCTTAAAAATCTTAGCTGAATAAGGTGGCCTGCATCTATGTAAGTCATTACACTCTACTTGAACAAAAAAGCAGCCCAGGAGCAATTTAAAGAACTAACAAAAATTTATTTTATTTTATTTATTTGAAATTAGAAACAAAGAATCCAAGTGACCTCAAATTGGTCCCTGTGTGTTTGAACTAAAAGTGGTAAAATTTTCTATATCATCTTGGAATAATGATAAAATAGCATAAATCTGTGTTATCACTTTGCCCCTGCAAAAGTTAGTGCTTTAGCTTAGGTATCCTGTCTTCTCAAAGAAAGTGCTAAAAGTTTTAAAAATATTTCACCTTTTCAGTTTATGAAAATAATCTACTCTATAAATCCTAGAGAGAGGGTTGTGTTTGATTTGGTATTATGGGGACCTGCTTTCCCATTTCGTTAAGTCAGGAACTGACTGTGCTGTTTCTCCTGTCCATAGAACTTCATCCAGAAGCTGCTTGAATTGACCTGATATCTGGCAGCTTTTCTGTACTGTTCAGAAGTCTTGGTGGGCATTCTTTGTTGTGGTGGAAGACAAATTAGTTATTGGCTGTTCTTCACAAATAGCTGCAGATAATCCTGGTACTCTGGTACATAGCACACTCAGTCGGAGTATTATATTAACACTGACAAAAATCATCAGTTTCGGGCTCCTGCTGGAGATTGCTGTGGGCAGCATGATTGCATGCCATATGTGCTGGAGGACATACAGGTGTAGGAAACATTATATTCCAATAGCATCTGTAGGCCTCAACAGGTTGGCCCATTATGCCTGGCACTACAAAGACACAGTACGTCTAGGAAATCCATAGTCTTGCCCTACGAATTGATATGCTGCTGCTCACTATGGCTACGTCTACACGAGCCCCAAACTTCGAAATGGCCACGCAAATGGCCATTTCGAAGTTTACTAATGAAGCGCTGAAATACATATGCTCATGGGAAAAAGGGGACTTCGAAGTAGGTGGCGTCCTTTCGAAAAGGAGCCCCGTCTGGACGAGATGCGCGGCGGCGAGCTGCGTCAATTTTGAAGCGCCGCGGCCGCCCGCATGCTAATGAAGCGCTGCATATGCATTTCAGCTCTTCATTAGTAAACTTCGAAATGGCCATTTGCGTGGCCATTTCGAAGTTTGGGGCTTGTGTAGACACGGCCAAAGTGTCACGGATCAGAGGCATATAAAATAAGACTTAAGCTAGGGCAAAAAAAGTAGAAAGCATAAATGGCACAGCTCGGGTAAAAAGAATCTCATGAAGAATAGAAGTGTTTTGATGCTAGCAAATATTAGAATGGAGCAAAGGTGCTTTCTGTGCTGGGAGAATAGATCTTAATCGTTCAAGCAGTCTCTTTCCAGCTGAAAAAACATATTGGCAGGCTCCAAAAAAGCGATGGGCAATCTAAGCTAGTGAGGTGGGCCTTCATCTCTGTGAGCCGCAAGATGGTCATAACCAAGGTGGTCTCCTCAGACAGGATAGTTTCACTAACTGTGCTTGCACACCTAAAATTTGCATTATGTTGCTGAGCTTGCAGCAGTGCTTTGAAAGGCTACTGAGGGAGTTCACAGCTCTCTGTCAGTGCTGTATGCAATCAGCATGCACTTTACTTCATATGCACTTGCTTTTTGTGTTTGTCACTGAAGTAATACCAGTAAGAATAAAACTATACAGACAAACCAGAAGAATCTGGCAATCTTGTGCATTTATAAAGTTGGCAATAATAAACAAAATGTCTTGTGGGCCACACACACAGAAACTTGATGGGCCATAGTTGGCCCACCACTGCTCTAAAATGGAGAGGCATCAGTGCTCTGAAGTTGATATTGGAAGGGGGAAATAAAGTGGATTGATGTTTCAGAAGATTGCTCTCCTCCCCTCTGCCCAATTAAAGGGAGCTAAGGAGTTGGTGAATCAGAAAATAGCACACTACAGTTTGTTAATATGTTCAACTATTTTAATTTAAAGGGACTGTAGTAATAGGTTTCTGTTGATCAATTCTTTTCTTGCTCATTGGCTTATTGAAACTGAATTTTAAAAATAAAATTGACTTCTCTGTGTCAAGAAAATCAGTTAAACAAACTTCACTTCCCTCCCCCCCCCAGTCTGTCTGTCTTTGCCTTCCTATGGTGCAGTTTTAGATAAAAACACTGAAACACGTTCATTGTGTTTAAATCAAGTCTACAGCTGACAGGGTCCTTATTCCATAAGTGTCTCTGGGGGCTGATACTTACTGTAGTGGAGTTCTGTGCAGACTCAAGGATCCATGCACTTGGAGCCAGTTGCAGTATCAGGGCTTCAGGCCTTTCAGTCAGTAGTTATAATTAGCTGGGTTGCTATGTGGAGGTTCCCTTTTGCTGCAAGGTTCTTATATGAAAGTAAAGCTTTAAAGAGGAAGAAATTTTAGCTGTTGTATTTATTAAGCTACTTGAGTCAGAGTAGAATCATAGTAAGTTACATATAAGTAGGTAGTATTTAAATTAAAGGTACACAAAACTTGGACTGCTTGCAGAAGATTATCATTAGTTTTCTGCATCCCTGCTATCTCTGATACACACGGGAGGAACTGTGAAGAAAGATATTAATTATATCTATAAAGACATCCAGCTCTGAGTGTGGTGTTGACTGGGATGAATGCAGGGAATAGCAATTTGAATGCTAGTGGAAGAGACTTCTGTTTTCTTAACTGCAGCTGGTAAAATTTTTTTGTGGCTCCAGACAAAATATTTGTGCACCCTAGTTAAAATGGTAGGGAAAAAATGCCTGTTAGAACTCCCTATCCATGTTGAAAATTAAAATAAAACTTAACTGGATTGCAGGAACTTGCACCTTGTGAACAAGAATATATTTTGCTGGGGTTTTAGGTGCAAAATAGATACTAGTGTTTTTTCATTACTTAAAAATTGTTTGGTTCTCCATTAGCAAATGAAAGCATAACTGAATAACACATCACCTTTTCCCCCACTCCAGAGTCTTTTTGACTTGCATGCTGCATGGTAAGTAATTAAGCAAGAAATAATATGAAATATTTTACCAGTTATCACATAGCTCTGTTGAGCTTAACATCTTGCTTTGAACCACTTAGAATTGCAACTACAGTTATCCAAAGCTCTGTAAATGCCTTGGGAATACCTTGTTAAATTAATGTTCTTAAAATTGATACTTTACAAGAATAGACTGAGGTGATTAAACTGTCACACTGTGCTTTCATAATTCTGTTTTTGTAGTTGATTTACTGGATTGCAGGATGTCCTAAGGCCTTAAATAACGTTTATTTTTTTTAACTGAAGCTGTGCTTCAAGTATTGTAGATCATATTCGTAATATAAATGTTGCTATCTAGTTTTAATGATTATTCTGTTTCCTTAAATGTTTTAGAAAAACAAATGTTGTAACACAGCGTTTCCCAAACTGTGTTCTGTGGAACGCTGGTGTTCCGTGTGACATGAATAGGTGTCCATGGAATCTAAAAAGATGCTTGTGATATTTTTCCTTCTAAAATATTAAATGTGAAATTGTGTGTATCAAAATACTAGGTATTTGAATAGTATTTAGATAGTAGGTATATTAACGTTTATAATACATTAATGATAGTATGAAACAGAGTTGATTTGGATTATTTCGGCACCAGTCGTTTTCAGCGAAATAGTGCCCTGCTGCACCTGATATGAGGATACGACTCTCCAACATCATTCCTAATATTAAATGGATTTGTGATCAAAGATGCAAAAAAATTCTTTCAATTTAAAAACAAATGTTTAATGTTACTTATTTTTATTTTCCAGTAATGGTCTGTAAAAATAAAAAAAAATTTATAAAAACAATGTAAAAAAGTAACTTTTTCCATATCTAATGTTTTGCGTTTCATTTTTCATAATTTAAGGAAGGACAGTCTTTTTTAAAAAATATATTGTCCTTTCTATTTTTGTACAAAAGAATGACACTAACCATTCTTCTTTTGGCTGTTATATTGATGTTTTGTTTTGAGCTTGTACTTAATTTTTAGTTTTTGGGGTTGCTAAGAGTCCTATCGTTCAGATGATTTTCTCTTATTTTTTGGTCTTTGTAAAATAAGACATCCAAAAACCTGAACTTTTTAAAATCAAGGTTTTAGCATTATTTGCAGCAATTATTTGGGTATGAAGCCCTCTAATCACCTCACTCTCCTCCCTGTTCAGCATGTATGTATTCTGTCAATATATTCCAAGCTCAGAAGTGTTCCACGGCCAGATTAGTTTGGGAAATGCTGTTCTAAAGTGTCCTGTAGAAAAGTAAAATAAAATTGGATGGTTTGCTGACCATTCTCATACTCAGCATAGAGTACACATGTTCAAAGCTTTCAGTATTGTAATGTAAAAAGGTTGAGGATTCAACAAGCAACAGTATATGCATTTTTAATAAAGAAAACAGACTAAAGGCAGATCCGGACTATGTCTGACACTTTGTTCTGAGAGTCTTTTTTTTTTCTTGTTTTTAGATGGTGATGGAATTTCACGATAATGTACTAAACCTTGATGGACATCAGAATAATGGTGCACAGTTGAAGCAGTTCATTCAGGTAAGACACAATTCTGAAATCTCTATCAGATTAAAAAAATACATTTGCCAAATTTTTCTATTTCTGGTTACTAGCCTTCTGATTCTTATGGTGACTGATAAATCTTTAAGGAAATGTCTGTTTACTTGATGTACACTGAAATGCCTTTTAGACACTAGTATCAAAAGACCCTGGATAAGTTGCTCTTTCATCCCAGTTTAATGGTTACTCCTTTTTTGTGTGCTGTTCTCTTCAAAGATGTTGTATCATGTTGTTTAAAACAGAACTTTCAGCAAATGGACATACGGTTGTCAGTGTGTGTTTCTATATTATACTTTACAAAAACTGATTTCAAATTCTATTTTCATCCTTTTATCTGGTTTCACAATGCTGCTAATCTGATTATTCAATCATAAATAAAATTGTCACTTTTGAACATCAAGTATTAGCAACTAGTTCCAAGGCAGCGGTGAATGCACTCATTTATAGTATGATGATTTTTATGTTGGTTTTTCTTTTGAAGACTATCTGCCTTTTTTTTTTTTCTTCAAGTAGAAATGTAGAATTAGTAACAATCTCTTTTCTTTTCCCAAAATGCTTTCTTTCATTTCTCCATATATGTCCCCATTGTCATTTGTGCTTTACTATTGGTTTGTATGGTTAGTTTCATGTCTTCCCCTCCGTAGCTATTTGTCTCTGGTTGTGAGGGTCTCCCATTACTGTAGCAGAGAAAAGAGCGGGGTATGTGGGTGTGTGTTCCTTAAGCAAGGGTTTCAGCTTCTGAAAATGCATAAATAAGTTGAGGGGCTATTTAATATTACAGGTATTAGTTAAAGTCTAAAAGTGTTATCCTATGTTCAGTAAACAATTAAGCAAAATATTTGTTTTCAAGAAATGGTAGACGCTTTTCATTTGTTAGTATCTTTATTATATGAAATGGCATGTAGTTTTCAAGAAGTAGTATCCTTAGGTATGTCCTGAATTCTGAATAGGAGAGCCTCAAATGCTCTCACTTTTCCCGTAAGAGAGAGCTGGCTGTCATAGGTCAAGGTACCATAGAGTGCCTGTATGATTCCAAACTAATATGTACCCTTTGTGGAAATAGTATGAGGTCGAGTAGTAAACTTGTAACTTGTTAAAGTCGTCTTGTAGGCCTTAGGGTAATGTGATAGGCCCTCAATGATATGGATCTTTTGCCAATTCAGATCTTTTCTCCTACTTCTCTTCCCTCCCCCCAATATCTTTTTACAGAAGAATGGGTATTTGACATGTTGCTCCAGGTTCCCTCCTCTGTTTTACTCAAAATATTTAATTCTCCATGAAGGTGCTGGCATCCTGAAATTTTGGGTATTGCAGATAGTATCCGATAAGAGGTAGCTGTGTTAGTCTGTATCTTCACAAAACAAAAAAGCAGTCACGTAGCCCTTCAAAGACTAACAGATTAATTTATTAGGCAATGAGCTGTCATGGGACAGACCCACTTCTGTCCATTGAAAAGTCATCGCCTAATAAATTTTGTTAGTCTTTAAAGTGCTAGGTGACTGCTTTTTTTGTTTTTGTGAGTATCCATTGGGGCAGAGGTCAGCAACCTTTCCTAGGTTGAGTGCAGAAATTTGGCCTTTTGACCTCTCTGTATGGTCCATGTGCCAGTGATACTTTTTAAAGTCACTAATAGTCTTTCTTACAACAAATTCATTAATATATAAATAAAGATGCAGAACTTTACTGTTTCAGTCTTTAAATTTCCTTCTGGCCAGGTTTTTTTGAACCTCTAAAAATGTCTAGGATTTTAATACACATTTTTATCCTGGATTCTGAGGTCTGGCAACCGTGGTTCAGCAGAACCACAAATGTTGTTGGTGAAGCAGAGAGCTCCAGCCTTAGAGGTTGCCTGCAAAGAGGGATCCCCCGTTGCTCTGTCTGGAATTCCTGCCCGTCAGAGTAGTGGGGGACAGTGTCTGGGAGTGTGGGAGAAAAGTCTCTCCAGGGCACTTCTCTCTCTGCTGATGGGACGGGGACAGCAACGTCGCTGTAGGAAGATGTGCCCTCCCCTTCACCCAGACTTCACTTTGCTTTTACATCCCCTCCTGCCCAGACCCACCACCTGCACTTCCCGAACCTGCTCTTGGCCAGACCTTCTCCCTGTTCTTGGATCCTCTCTCCCACCCAGACCTCTCACCTTCAACTCACTCCTGAACCCTGCACCCGCTGTTGCGCCTTGCCTCCCATGCAAATCTCAAACCCCAGATCATTCCTGCACCCCCCCCACTTCCTATCCAAACTCCAAACATTCAACCCCAGCTTGCTCCTACACCCTCCCGCCTGGCTATTAAACACACCCTTCTCTCTCTGTCTCTCTCCTCTTTTCCGCCCCCCCCCCAGCCTGCGCCTGCTGCCCTCTTCCCCTGCCCACTGGGGAGGGAAGAGAAACAAGCCTGCAGCACATTCCTAAGAGCCCGGCATTGGAGGGGCGGGGGGGTCTGTGCAGCAGGGGCTGCCAGAGTAGGGACCCAGCCTTGTGCTGTGGCAGGAGTTCCGGGGGTGGGGGGGGCAGCCCTGCACCGCACTGCATTGCACTGCTGCAGCAGGGGCTCCAGCGCTTTTCCTGCTCTGCATAAGGGGAGGAAGGGCGGTCTGAGCTTCTGCCGCTTGCCATTTAAAATTGGCTTGTGTGGCACATGTGCTGGGGTTGCAAACTCCTGCACTAAGGAATTGAAAACTCAAAGTATTGCATCCTATAATCAACTTAAAATCATCCCTTTTTTATTTTAATTCATTGCATCTCTCTTTTTCAGCGACATAGTATGCTTAAACAGCAGGATCTAAATATTGCCATGATGGTGACATCGCGTGAAGTCTTGAGTGCACTTTCTCAGCTTGTCCCATGTGTTGGCTGTCGTCGTAGTGTGGAACGTCTATTTTCCCAGCTTGTTGAATCTGGAAATCCAGCCCTTGAGCCCCTTATGGTAGGGCCAAAGGGAGTCCTTTCTGTAACTCGAAGCTGTATGACTGATGCAAAGAAACTTTATACTCTATTTTATGTGCATGGGTAAGTTAAACTCATAGTGGCATGTCAAAACAGTCACTCAGCTTATTTTTTTCATGCCTTTTTCTGAAAAAAGTAATCTAACTTTTGTATAAATGTGTTGCCTAACTTTCTTGGTGCAGGCACTAACACATTATGGGCTCTGTAAGCAGATGCCAATTCACACAATTTCCAGTTCAGCTTTGCTTTAGAGTTATCTGTTACGCTTTTAAAGTTTAAACTAGCTAATCTTTCAGATTCATAGTTGAATTTGTTCCTTCTTCCTGTTGTGAGAAGGATTCAGGATTAATATTAAGATTCTTATGCCTGGTCTACACTAGACAGGTGAGTCAATTGCAGATACTTAAGTTGATCCTAGCTACACAATTATCTGCAATAGAATTACCTGACTATTTACACAAAGGGAGGTCGATGGGAGAAACTCTCCCGTTGACCTCCCTTACCCCTCATGACAGCAAGGAGTAGAGGTGTCAGCTACTGATCCCCGATTGAGATGAATGAAATTGAACTCCGGAAGACTGACCCTGACTGGTCGGTCTTCCCTGTAGTGTAGACAAACCTTTAGACAATAACTTCCGAATAGCCATATGTAACTTGTTGCAATGTCTGGAGGAAGAGTACTTAGAAAACAGGATTTTCCTCTAAATTGTGAACATAAAGTGGTATTTTCTTTGTTTTATACTGCAGTAAGTTTGGGGACAGGGTGAGGTGAAGGAATCTTTCTAGCATAGGAAAGGTTTGACTTAGAAAACTGAGTGGCATGTTGGACTGTGATTCATATTGCTTGCTAAAATGATTGGTTGGGAAAATGCTTACCTGAATGTAAGATTGTATAGTCAGGGGTGGTAATAAAAGCAGGAAGAAGAGCTTATGATTAGTAAAGGAATGGCACAATATTTGTATCTCAATAGCATCTGTAACAGTCCATTTTGATTTATTTTTTCCTAGAAAACCTTGAAAGTGTGTTTGTTGCAAAACTATATGTTTAATTTTAAAATTAATATCTGGAATGTGTTTACATAGGTCCAAATTAAATGACATGATAGATGCAATTCCAAAAAGCAAGAAGAACAAGAGATGTCAGTTGCACTCCCTAGACACACACAAGCCAAAACCTTTGGGGTAAGTTAAATAAACATAGATACTATGTCGTTTAAACTATGTTGTATACGTTAAAAAGTTCAAAGTATAGAATTAGAAGTAGGCATTTTTTCACAATTTGTTATGAAGAGAGAGTGAATATTTTATAGGTGTATCTAAATTTTATAGGCAGAGATGAAGGACTAGCAATAAACAGTATGGAACTGCACACATGGGTCAAAACCCCTTTTTGCAGCTTAGCAAAAGCAAAATTTAGTTCTTGGCAGTAACTTCAGGATTTTATTAAAAGTAGATCAGACCAGACCAACCTTATCTATTTCTTTGGGAAGATATCTGATTTACTTAGACAAAGAAACTGCAATATAGCTCTCTAATCTAGCTATATTTCAGCAAATAATTTGCTGCAGTACCATGTTGGGAAATTATTGAATCAACTGGAAAAGAGGAGGGTTAATAGGAGAATCAAAATGTGGATAAGGAACTGGTTAAAGGGGAGAGAATAACAGGTCAGGCTAAAAGGTGAACTGTCAGGCTATATTACTAGCAGAGTTTATATGTGTCAGTCTTGGGACCTGTTTTATTTAATAATGACCATAACACAAACAGTGGAGTGTGCTGAGAAATTTTGCAGATGACAGGAAGTTGGGAGAAGGTATGTAAAATCTTGTTTAATTAGTTAACTGATTAAATATTAAGTAGTTAACCAATTAAAGGGGGGGTGGGGCAGGCTGGAGTGCCGCCCTGCCCACTGTAGGCAGGGAGCTGCTTCAGCTCTGAGAGGCCTGCTGAGGCAAGGGGCACTCGAGCCAGGCCAGAGCAGTCTTTGTCCATGGTGGACCCAGGAGTGCCAGGGCAGGGGTATGCTCCAGCCAGGCCAGACCAGCTCTGGTCCACAGCAGCCCTGGGAGCCAGAGCGCTCCTGCCTGTAGTGGGTCCTGCAGGGTTGGAACAGGCCCCTGTTGGTAGAGGGCCACTCCAGCCCCTACTGGTTAACCCTAAGAGGTAAGCCTTATTTGTTTAGGATGAGGCTTACTAGTTAACTATTAACATCGCTAGTTGGGAGGTGCTCTGATTCTCCTCTGTTTTGGCAATATCATTAAAGAGGATTTGAACGACCTTGAAATTGGAGTAACAGAAATGTGATGAAATTTAAGCATGCAGAGTTGTGCATTTAGGGACTAACAATAATTTTGGCTATAAATTGGGAATTTCTTAGTTGAAAGTGTTGGGGTGGGGGGAGACACACCTGGGTTTGTTTGTCACAGGATGACTGTGGGCTGGTAGTATGATGCATTTGTGCAAAAAGGTTAATGCAATCCTAGGATGCATCAACTGAGGTATTTCTAGTAGAGGTAGTGAAGTGGTGCCATTGTGAAAAGCAATGGTGTAACCTCATTTAGAATACTGAATGCAGTTCTGGTCACATGTTTAAGAAAGATGAGTTCAGACTGGAAAAATGTAGAGAAGGCTTACTGGAATGATCAGAGGAATGGAGAACCTACCTAATAGGAGACACAAGGAGCATGGCTGGTTTTTAGCCTAACCAAACAAAGGCTGAGAAGTGGTAGGATTACACCTCGGATCTACTCAGTGTAATCAACAGGGAAGGAAATGAGTTAAGAGCCAATGCTGGCTTAAGAACAAGGGGATACAAACTGGATGTCAACAATTTAGGCTTCTAACCATCAGGGAACTGAAATTCTGGAATAGCCTTCAAAGAAGACTAGTTTGGGGTTGGACAAAAAACCTAGCTTATTCACTCATTTTGAAATTAAGCTTAAGTTTATGGAGAGGGCTAGTATCATTCAGTTGCCTACCATGGCATGTAGCTTGTTCCCAAATTCTGTTAGTAACTCGCTCTGGTGCCTAGAGATGGGGTAGTAAATGGGAAGGGTTTTGCATTCTTAGAATTTTTTTCGCCCTTGGGTGTCTCTTTGACAGGTCTTACCTACATACCCTTTCTAATTGATCTCCCTTTTTGAGGCCAATATGGCAATTTCCCAAGGTTAGTAAGGAATTTATCCTAGGTCAGATTGGGAAAGACCCAGGGGCTATTTTGTGGTTTTGTTTTGTCTTCCTCCACAATGTGGAAGCTTGCTTGTTTGAACTAGAGTAAATGATAGACTCTTTATAATTTGAAGTCTAATTGTGATTTTGAGGATTTCAGTAACCCACTTAGAGGTTATGTGCCTATTACAGGAATGGGTGGGTGAGGTGGTGTGGCCTGCAATTTGCAGGAGGTTGAACTATATGATCATAATGGTCCCTTCTTGCCTTAAAGTCTATGAAAATGTTATCCCTCATTGGAATGCATTGGAGCCTTGCCAGTATCAGTTGTGCTCATCTTGTAGCAGAATAAACAACAATATGTCAACCTGAGCATAAGTTTCAGATTGTAGGACAAACTTGTCTCTTTTTGTCTGCCCTTGGAGATGTTGGTTGGGAAGAGGGAAACGAAATTGATAAGTATATGCCCTTTACTCAGTGTGAACTTGACATAATAGCAGCTAGTCATTAATTCTATCTCTGACCTGATGAAACATTTCAGTAAAAACAAATGGTAGTATTTTTAGTGTCTTGTTGCATAAGATGAGATATAGAAGGTAGATTAACTTAGTAAATCCAAAGGAATGTAACGTTAATCTTTTTCATGTTGATTTCTATGAGGTATCTTCAAAAGCGGCAACTTCTTAAATCGGTATATATTTTATTCCCAGATTGAGCCAAAGAGGATTATGAAACAGATCATAATTAAAGTTCTGCCTCACATTTTGCTATAGATAAGTTGTTTGCAAATTGAGGCTTCCAGCTATGCCTGATGATGCTTTACTTAGGCAACGTACGTAGGGTGTTTAGATTCTATAGTGTGCAGTTTTCTTAAAATAGACTGATAAGTATAATTCTGCATACAGTATTGTATATTGTAGGGCATGTATGTATATTGCAAATATAGTAATTTGCATAGTAATAGATATAGTAATTGCAGAAATCATCAGTAGTAGTAGTAGCAGCATCCTTCAATCTACGTAGACTATGGATCGCGCCCTTCGTAGTTCCATTTGGGATCATCATTTGCAGCGTCAACTGTGACTATGAAGGCCCACACGAGAGTGACAGTCCTTGCTGCATCTGTTGCATGTGTAAGAAATCATCAGGTGTTAGCAATATTGGTATCAGTGCAACTAAATCTGCAGTTTTGAATGAAGGCAAATGTATTAATTGCCTAACTGAGAAGATGGGATAGAATTTGTCTCTCCCAGCATAAATAGTGAATGATCACTAACATAACTTCTGCCTGACCTTTTTTTTTCCTTTGCAAGAGGCCTTGGTTTTAAATAAAATCATAGCTTTGCATGATGCATGTTATGCATAAGATTTAACTTGGTGTTTTAATTAGTTTTTCAATAACAATTTACATAATTACAAGTAGTCAGCTACTGTGGCAATTGGGTAAGTAGTTAGGAGATATCTATTTAATATCAAACTGTAAAAGCCATGTAATTACTGTGTTCCCTTTTGGGCTCAGATAAGTTAGACTTCTTTTCCAGTCTTAAATCTTGTTTACATTTGGAAATTTATCAAAATATCATGTGTTCCCTTTTGGGCTCAGATAAGTTAGACTTCTTTTCCAGTCTTAAATCTTGTTTACATTTGGAAATTTATCAAAATAGCTTTTTTAAATATTATTTTTGGTAAAAGTCCTAGGGGGGACACTTAGGTCAACCTAGCTGCACCTCTTGTGACTATGAAGAATTGCACTGCCTGTGAGATGTAGGTGGGTTGTGTTGCTTTTTTGGAAGGATTTTTCTGTTGACCTGTGGATTTATGACTAACAGAGGATTCCTTCCATTGTTGTGTGTCGGCACTGAAGCTATGCTGTTATATTTCTAGTGTAGTGTTGACATTTTTATTCTGGAATAAACATGACCTTTTCTGATATGATCTCTTTCATCCATAGCAGTGTAAATGCTGAAATTGATACAGAAGTGTATCTTTTTCAGAATAATTGTTCCTGAATAGCTGTTTCAGTAAACTTCCAGGAGGTAGCAAGCCCTTTAGAGTAAAAGTGAATTGCTTTTTAAAGATTGTTCTCTGCCTTACAGCTGCCAAGTATTTCGGCAAATGTATGGCTTTTAAGAGAACTGATATACAGTTTTAGCTTTGAACTTGACATAATTGATGCAATTAAGAGTTGCTTCAATAACAAATTGCAAACTAAATATCAGTTTGGAAATAAAGATTTTGTAGACACAACCTATCAAAAGTAATGCTTTATTTTGGGGAGAACGTGTTACCTCTGACCTATTGTTAAGATCATGATTCTTGCAGACAGTAAATTCAGTTTGGTACTGCTTGTCACTCATATTATGGAACCATAATTATTTTTCTGGGAGATGCAATGCTTTCCTAGATCTTTGAATATATACAATTCAAATTAAATTATCTAACTGTACGATTTTAATAGCATGTTTCAGGAAAACATTTTAGTTTACACTAGACATTACATAGTTGTAATTTTTTTTTAATACTATGCTACAGTGAAGGGAGCAATAGCACACTCAGTACAGAGAAATTAGGTGCAGATAAGAAAAATAGTGAAGACAGCAGGAAGGAGAGCAAATGTAGGATCACTTTCTGCTATGGACCATTCCAGGGAGCTGCCAGGTAAAATAATTAAAAAAATAACACTACTGCTTTGCTTTCTACCTCTCTCCAAAGAAACTAACATGCAATTATGTTTCTTTCTGCAGGGGTTGTTGGATGGATGTGTGGGAGCTCATGTCTCAAGAATGCAGGGATGAAGTAGTTTTAATTGATTCTAGTTGTCTTTTAGAAACATTAGAAACATATCTACGAAAGCATAGGTAAGTTAAGAGAATTAAAACCACCTTTACCCTTTTATACCCTGCATAGAAGGGAGTCTCTTATGAAACAAAATATGTGAAGTATACAACTTGAAGTTAAAGATAAATTTGAAAAGGGCTTCGTTAAGGTCTGAGAATTTGGCAGAGTTCTGCAAAATTTGCTGAGACACCAAAAACAAAAAGTATTCCCTACTCTTTGGTTGCTTGATAGTAGTATCAGTCATACCAGGAGAAACTTAGAACCTGAAGATTAAGCATTAGCTTATTTTTATGTATGGTTTTCAGGTAGTGCAACACTATGGCTATGTTTACACTAGCCAAAAACTTTGAAATGGCCATGCAAATGGCCATTTCAAAGTTTACTAATGAAGCGCTGAAATTCATATTCAGTGCTTCCTTAGCATGTGGGCAGCCACGGCACTTCGAAATTGGCGCGGCTTGCCTCCGCGCGGCTCATCCAGACAGGGCTCCTTTTTGAACGGACCCCGGCTACTTTGAAGTCCCCTTATTCCCATCTTCTCATAGGAATAAGGGGACTTCGAAGTAGGTGGGGTCCTTTCGAAAAGGAGCCCCATCTGGACGAGACGCGTGGTGGGGAGCTGTGTCAATTTCGAAGTACTGCGGCTGCCAGCATGCTAATGAGGCGCTGAATATGTATTTAAGCGCTTCATTAGTAAACTTCGAAATGGCCATTTTGAAGTTTTTGTCTAGTGTAGACAGAGCCTATAACTTTGTATCTTAATTCTACTTACATAGTCACCTGAGATCTGAAATGTCATTCCTTTTTATATATTTACTTTCCCATGTAATAAAGATTGTGAAAGTTTTGTTTTCAGCTATTAAACTATTATGTGGCAGCTGTTAGAAAAATATCAGCATTATCAGTTGATTTAGCTGAGAAATCAGCAGCTGATTTGATGTAAGCTGTTATTATAAGAGAATTTAAGACTCAGACTACGTCTGTATACTAGGTATGACTTTGTATTGAGTTTGAATGATGAATAGTTCCAAAATTTATTTCTTGATCTGAGAGATTATTAAATTCCTTACAATGACTATATTAATATGCTCTAACTGACCTGTCTAACTTATAACTTACTCTCCCAATTATATTGATATGTAGTAGCAAGGCAATCTCTAGATAGAACTTCACTCCGTTATTTTAACTTTATAAATTGAATGCATTTAAAACAAAACAATGGGAAAAGTTTCAGTACCATTTCCCATCGTACTCTTAAAAGAACTGGTGAAAATCAGCCATATTTAACAATCAAAATATTCATGGGTTTTCTACATTTAGTTACTAAAAACAGTATTTCCATTCTTGTTTAACATTTTTGATCCTTGATAGCATATTACATTTGTTTTTTTTTTTTAAATGTGTAGTGCTGGATTGCTTGTAGCCATGGGTCAGCTGTGGGTATGTTGAAGTGCTCACACTCTTTCAAAGTCCCTTTACTCCTCAAAATTGAGGAGTAAAGGGACTTTGAATGAGCGCGGGCAGTTCGACATGGCTATGCACGAGCTGGTACTTTGAAGTTTCACACTTTCAAGTTGCCGTGGGGGAGATTTAGCCAAATGAAGTGCTGCTTATGCACCACAGCACTTCATTAGTAATCTCATGACACCCCAATTACCAGGCTCCCTTCGAAGTTCGGGGCGACTTTAGACACAGCACCGTGTACTTCTGATGTTCTCCATATGTCATTTTTTTTTTACTTTTGTTTGAAACATCTTAATGTACAGTAGTCTGGTTTAATAAATGTAATATACAGAATTATATTAAACTGTTTTAAACTTCTATTTCAATAAGTATTCATCTCTACTTTTTTAATAGGTTTTGCACTGATTGCAAAAATAAAGTGCTTCGGGCATACAATATTCTTGTTGGTGAACTAGACTGCAGCAAAGAAAAGGGCTATTGTGCTGCCCTTTATGAAGGTTTGCGTAGTTGTCCACATGAACGTCATATACATGTGTGCTGTGAAACAGACTTCATTGCGCGACTGTTGGGTCGAGCCGAACCAGAGTTCGCAGGAGGGTATGAGTATGTAATTTGCTAGAATGGGCTATCTAGCGCTTTTGCTTCTTTATTTTGTTTCTGAACATTTGTTGCAAGAGTGATTTAATATTTTCTGCCTTTCTACTGCATAATAGATTTTTAGGTGTAACTGTTTGTATTTTGATGAATAGCTTCATGATGATGGCAGTTTCAAAGCAATTAACATTTCATTTGTCTCTTGGTTCAGATAAATCTACAAGCAAAACTGTAAGATTGTTAAATGCTTTGAAATTTGTTCATTAGGGCTGCCTTGTTTTCTCATTTGAGGTGTTCAGGATATGTGAAATAGAAAGGGAATCCTGAATGGAAGTTTTACTGAGTTGTGTTATATTAAAAATGAGTTTTAAAAAATAGTTTAGCAACTTTACATTTTTCAGTTACTGTCCTAAAATATTCCACAGGTAAAGTAGTTCTGAACTCGAATAACTAAAAACAGAAAAATGTTGTTCAAAAATACTACTACTTAATAGACAGTGGTTTGTGTTCTTGAGATGCAGTTGCTTTGTTCCACGGTAGGTAATTCTTAACCTTGGATTCATCTTTTTTGAAAGATGTGGTAAATATTTGGCTTCCTATGTTTTTCTATGGATACAACTAAAATTAATCTGTCTAGTTTATAGTCTGAGAGAAATTCTGAAAAATACAATGCTTGACTGCGACATGCTGATATGCAGAAGGATTTTAAAAAATACTTTTGCAATCCTGTACTGGTGAGAACTCGCCTCAAAAGCCACAGAATGGACGATACTCGTAGCGTTAAGATGCTGTCATGGGAATAATTGATGCAGCTTCAGATTTTTTTTGTTCAGGTCCTTTCTATTTTGCATTTGCATGCAGCACAACGGAAGTCTATACAGTTATTGCTGTGATTATGCAAATATCTCTTCAGATTGCTCTGTCTTGTTTAAAAAAGCTCACATTCAGCTGCTTTAAATGTACAGTAAATAGATTTCTGACTTAATGAATGGAAGAGTTCAATACTGCGCATATCTGTATATCAGTATATTGTTCATAATATTCAAAATCAACTCGGTTTAATAATCTTGTTTCAGACGAAGGGAAAGGCATGCTAAGACAATAGACATAGCCCAAGAAGAGGTTTTAACCTGCTTGGGTATTCATCTTTATGAGCGACTACATCGAATCTGGCAAAAGCTACGGGCTGAGGAGCAGACTTGGCAGATGCTTTTTTACCTCGGTGTTGATGCTTTACGCAAGAGTTTTGAGGTAAAAATGGATATCTATTTTAAGTCTTGTGACTGAGCATTTAAATAAAGGGGTTTTACCTTAACTTACAAAATTATCTCCTTCACCATTTATACTTTTTTATTCTGACTGGTTTTTATTCTGGAGAAAAACCCCATGATTTTATATTCCAGTCCAGTGCTGGCATATATTGGACACTCCACAGTGACCTGGCTCATGGGAATATGGTAAAAATCTTGTCTGCGTTACAAGTTTTAGGTATGTTGTAATAAGGTTACCTTACTTTTGGTTTTAACTATGGTGAAGACTTGGCAGGATTGGGAAACATTTGAATTAAAAATGCTAAAGCAAAATGCCTAAAATCAAACTAAAGTGCCTTCACTGAAACCTTCCAAAGACTTTGGGAGGAGGGGAGGTAGCAGGACTTAAACATGGGGCAGAACCCTTTATCCAGGGCATCCTTGCTCTTGATCTCTTGTCTCCTTCAGTGCCTTTGACACTAAAATTCCAATATTTTAATTGGTATAGGTCCATCTTCACCATCTTAAATTTTTTCTTTGCTGCTGCTTCCTTTTCATGATGACTTTTCTATGTCTAAAAGCCTTTAAACAATTTAAGGAAAAAAAGATAAAATCCATTTTGGACAAACTTATAGTCACATCAGGGCTCAACTTGTTCCTACCTTATAGCTTTACAAAGCATTTTGTAACAACTTTTTGTTACTGTAGATGTGGCTCTAAATTGCTACAGCTTGTGCTTCCGTAAACAGTCATTCTCTGGTCTGACACCCGTGGTCCAGCAGGACAACTGATGCTCCTGGACCTGAGATCCTAGGAGTCTAAGGGTGGGAGGGGAAACAGCCGTGGCAGCCCAGCTGGGAGCAGAGTGCCACAGCAGTGGGCTGAGGCCAGAGTGCCCTGGCTGCCCTGTGGAAGCATGGGAATGGGGCGAGTCAGAGGTCCTGGCTGCTCCACCACAGAATGGGATCAGGTCAGGGCCATTGCCAGGATTCCCTGACTGTCCCATGGGGTCAGGGGCAGGGCAGGCCAGACTGGAACCAGGATTCCCCAGGGCAGCTGGAGAGGTGCAGGCCTGGGGCTGGAGTGACAGATGCTATTGTCCAGGAGATGGGTGAGTTGCCCAGTGGGTAGTAGTCGAGGAGATGGGGGACGAGGCATGGTGCCTGCCTGCATCAGGCAGCATGCTTGGGAGCTGGTGTCTGGGGACATCCTGTGGGCCAACAAATTCTCCTTGTTTGGGACTTTTCAGGTCCCAACCATGCCAGACCATACAGCCTGAAGTGACTTGTTCCCAGTTTTTTTATGGCGGGAGCTGCTTTAAAAACCACACCTATAGGGGAGTCCAGTTTCTAGTCACAACATGACACTTGTTATAATGAAAAAACTAAAACCTTTCTTCCAGTGCGTTAAAGTATGTTGTTGGTTAAATCTTCCTGTGGGTTTTTTTGAAGTGCCTGCCTACTAGGGCAGCTTATACCAGTATAAGGTAGAATGTAAATATAAACCATTATAATGAAGTATAACTACAAAGCTTGTGTGTGGTTTGTGTTTTGTTTTTTTTTTTCCCCTCCCCCCTTTAAGCTAAGCCAGGAAAAGTTACTCTTATTCCAAGATGTGTTTCCACCTAGGGAGTTATACTGGTCTAATCTCTCATATAGGCAAACCCTTACTGAGATATATTCTTAACTCTAAATACATTGTGGAAGATTCTGATATTTAAGGATTTAGTTTACTTACCTTGCTGGTCCTCCAGGCAGCTGTACCCATGAGAATACTACTACATTTATGTCTATTACAGTAGTACCTTAATTATTAAACAGAACATTTTTCCTTGTTTCCTTGCTTATCTCTTCTGCTTGTTACTTTGGATGAGGAAATTCGTAAATATGAATCTCATGTTCGTATTTGAGGTTTTCAGTGCAGCAAAACTGTTTATGAAGCCTTTTCACTTACACGTCTTGAAAAAATTACATCATTTAATAAAACTTATAGGTTGTGTCTACACTTGCATTTTCTTTGGAAAAAGGCATGAAAATGCAGGAAATCAGAAATGCAAATAAGGTGTAGATTTACATATCTGGTGCCTCATTTGCATATTATTTCAAAAGAGCTTCTTTCAAAAGAAGAAAAACAGTGTAGATGTGGCTCTTTCGAAAGTAAACCCTGTTTCAAATGAACCCTTCCTTTTTGTGGGATGAAGGGTTTTTTCGAAAGAGCCGCATCTACACTGCTTTTTTGAAAGACGAATACACATGAGGTGCCAGATATGCAAATGAAGTGCAGATTTACATTTTTCCCTTATTTGCATGCCTCTTTTAAAAGACGAATGCAAGTGCAGGCACCAGCCATAGTGATGCATTTTTAAATCTTATAGGATCATTCTTCCCAAGATTCAGTATTTCTGAGTGCATTTGACTTGACAGTTTTTCTGAGGCCTTGAGTGACAGTGCTATGATTAACTTGTCAAAGGCACTTTGAACAAACTACCTATCAGAATGCCCTTTTTGCTGCCCTTTTTGTTTTATAAATAGAGAAGGTACAGTTTAGTTTTTAAGGCCTTTAAAGGGTTTAAATTTTATTAACAGATGGCTGTGGAAAAAGTTCAGGGAATTAGTCGATTGGAACAACTCTGTGAAGAATTTTCTGAGGAGGAAAGAGTACGAGAACTTAAGCAAGAGAAAAAGCGCCAAAAACGGAAGAATAGGCGGAAAAATAAGTGTGTGTGTGAGATTCCTGCTCCCGTACAGGCAATGGAGGAGAAAGAAATAAGTCAGGAAAAGGTAAATATTTCTGATAAATTGGTTTAAAGGTTTGTGTTATTAATAACTTATTTCAATTCACAGTCTGCATTTTCTTACTCATTATACTTTTGTGCTGAACGATAGTGGTGTGGTTTTTCTTGGAATCTAATTTTGTAAGTATACCTCCTAATGAAACTTGGTATCTCTTTTTAAAAGAGCTTTTTGCCTTCTTGTAAAGGAATAGTTTTCAAACAAGAACTCTGATTTGTAGATTTACTTAATCTGAGTCTAGATGGTCATTTGAAGAGATAATGTCCTATTTTTTTTTTTTTTTTAAAAAGTCATTTAATTAAAAGAGAACATCAGATTTGCATGCTACTTAAAGTTCAGTACCACCAGTGATGGCATCTTGTAAGAAGACTTAAGGGAATGTTGTCACGTTAATAAACTCTCAGCTGATTTGGGCTTGCAGGGCTTGAACTGGCAGACTGTAAAATTGCAGTGTAAATGTGGGCTTGGGCTCAACCCAAAGCACTGGGACCCCAGCCTGTGCACTGTAATTTGATGGCCCTGCAGCTCAAGCCCTCTCATCCCAAATTAGCTGATGCTGGCCAGCCAAGTGTGTTTTAATGGCAGTGAATGAGTACCATACCTTACCTTAAACATTTGTGCTGCTGAATTTAGTTATGAAGAGATGTACCTATTACTGAAGTAAATTCTTTGAATTGCTTTGGAACATGGTTTTGTATGCCTGCATTTGGAGGGGAAAAAAAGGCTTATTTAAAGTTGATAGTTTGCTTTTTGACGTGATGCAAGCGACATGATAATAGCCTTATCTGGCAACAGTGGTTTCTTTTATTTTATGGCTATCTGTTCTAGAGATTTAAAAGAAGTCAGAAATAGAGGAATGTTACTAACAGCCTTTTGTATGCAGGTGTTGAAATATCCTTTCATTTTGTTTTAAGGAAAACTCAGACTTCATGGAAAATAGTTGCAAAGCCTGTGGTAATGCAGAAGATACTAGCAGTTGTGTAGAAGTAATTGTCACCAATGAAAGCACTTCATGTACTTGTCCTAGTAGTGGCACTTTGTTGGGCTCACCTAAAATAAAGAAAGGTAATTTAAACTTATGTTTCTTAACTATTTTATTCTGAAAACCTTTAACAACAGGTGAGGGAAGGTCTTTTCAAATACTCTTTTAAAGTTGGAAGAGGTAAGAATATGAACTTTTAAAAAAATAAAGAACTTTTTTGTTTGTAGGGGCCTAACTAAAGAATCTGTAACTTCTGCTGAAGACTGCAGTAATGTCTCATTTTGTCTCAGGTTTATCTCCACATTGTAATGGTAGTGATTGCGGCTATTCATCAAGCATGGAGGGCAGTGAAACAGGATCTCGGGAAGGTTCAGATGTCGCCTGCACTGAAGGCATTTGTAATCATGATGAAAATGGTAAGGGTCCAGTAGGAATTTAATTTTAACCTTATCTTAGTGTACAGAAGGCATAGAAGACATGTTTGAGAGAGGAAATTCCCTGTCTTTCACAGGTGATGATTCATGTGTCCACCGCTGTGACGATAAAGAGGAGGATGGGGATAGTTGCGTGGAATGTTGGGCTAATTCTGAAGAGAATAACGTAAAAGGCAAAAACAAGAAGAAGAAAAAGAAAAGCAAAACTTTGAAGTGTGAGAGTGAGCATGTAAGGACAACTGCTGGCTTTTGAATTCTGAGTTGTGCTTGTAGTGCAAAATATTTACTTCCATTTGCCCAACACTGCAGGTATAAGCAAGATGATGAGGGGCAGGGTCATCTCCTCCCATCCCTTTCCCATTCAAAAAAAAAAAAAAAGGTATCTCTTCAGTACTAGATTAAGTCCTGGAAAAACATTCTCTTTATTCACCAGCTACCAGAACACTTCAGTAGTGCATTTTGCCCTTTTTTTTTTCCTCTCCTGTCGAGCTCAGGGCTGATAGGTGGAAGACACCTGGTGTAAGCTAGTATCGTAGGAGTAGCAGTGTTAAACTGTATCTGCAAAAACAGTGAGGAATCATGTAGCACCATAAAAATTTAATAAATTTATTTGGGTATAAGCTTTCGTGAGCAAAAATTTCATGAGCAAAACTTGGTCTGAGGCATGCAGTGGAAGTTACAGTAGCAGGCATAAATATACTCTCATATGACACAAATGAGGCTTACCTGGTCAAGTGGAGAAGCAGTGTAAACCAGACCAATTCAGTCAGGGTTGATCTGGCCAACTCTAACAGTAGATGAGCAGGTGTGAATACAAAGGAGAAAAATTTGCTTTTTCCCCTACTACAAATATAGTACATGGGGCAGGCAGGTGTGGTGTTTTTTTTTTGGGGGGGTGGGCAGGGGTGGGGTGAGGGGGCACTCCAAGAGTTTGGAAAGTGGTCAAGGCCTGTGCATACCTCCAGGATATTAATGGAGGAGGTATGGGGTCTTGGAGGGAGGTTGGGTAAGGTATTGGGGTGCAGGAGGGGATGTGGTCTGGGAGAGAAGTTTGGGTGAAGGAGGGGATTGTGATCTGAGGCAGGGTCTGGAATGCAGGGGGTGGGCAGGGATTTGGGTTGTGTCATAGGGCAGGAGACTGGGGTGCAGGGGTTTGGGTTGCCACTTAGGGATTGGAGGGGGGGGGTGTGACCTGGGACAGGGGCTTGGGGGGTGAGGTCTGGGTGCAAGAGGAGTGGCAGAGGATTTGGGTTATGTGGGGTGCGGACCAGAGGGTTAAGGGGAGCCAGTGACAGGCTGTTAGCACAGAACTGCTGCCTGTTCCTTTAGCACTCTGCTCCAGACACAAGGGGAGAGGGAGAATTTTGGGATCTGCTCCAGCCCCACAACAAAATCCTATTAGCTGGTGCTGAGATACTTTGCAATGGAGCAAGACCAGTGTCTAACTCCTCCCCTTTTCTCCCAGCCTCCAGTGCAGACCGCTGTAGGGAGCCAGAAGTTAAAGCAGTATTTGTCTGCTCTGTACATGAGGTAGCCTGTGGGCCAAATCCAGCTTGCAGGGTGTATCTTGACTCTCTCTCTGTCTGTGTAATATAAAATAATTTATACCTGCTTCTGTAGTTTCCATTCCATATGTATGATGAAGTGAGCTGCCCATGAAAGCTTATGTCCATAGAAATTGGTTAGTGTTTAATGTGTCACAGGGCTCCTTCCTTCCCCCCCCCCCCCCCCACGCGCATCCCTTGTGTGGAGTACATTTTCCCCTTGGACACCTATACTTGATGAGTGTGAAGTGGGAAATTAGGTCAGTGCTGGCAAGGAACACTCTCTAGCAGTAGCTACATGTGAGGTCTTTGTATCCATCAGTGTCATATTCTGTGTTGGGCTCTCTGATTGTACTTGGGTGAAGGCAGTCAGCTACTGTACCAAATGCTCATTTACCATCACCTAAGATTTTTAGCATTTAAACAGGTCTTCTCTTTCCAAAATACTGCTTTGTGGAGTTGTTTTGTGGGAAAAAAAATTGTCTGATGTCTTTACCAAATCTTAGTATCCCATTTGTGAAATCAGCTCAATATTACAAGCTTTTTTTAAGAAAAGCACCACTTCAGTAATACATTGTAAATTCTCTTAACTCCTTAGATTCAGAAACTTGGAAGTTGTATTGCAGATCTGAGTAACCATGAAACCTCAGGAAATATTGTGCACACAGAGTTTCACCTTAACAAGACCAAAGACACGCATGCTGAAAGCTGCTGTAATTCAGAAAAAAATGTACAGCAGCTGCCTTGGTTTGACCACAGGAAAAATGTGTCACAGTGTGCAGAATCTACAGAAACATCACTTGTTCCTGATTCTGGAAAAGGTGCCAAGAGCTTAGTGGAACTGCTTGTAAGTAACAGTTTATTTGAAGGCACAGATTTGTAGCCTGTTGCTTTGAATCTTTGGTGTTGGGGATAGGTTTTGGGAAATTCAGAAATCTGTATGTGGTATGTTAAGACCTGGTACAGGAAGAGGTTGTTGAAGATGCTCCTTGTCCCTATATTATGGTATTTTGTGTTCCTGGTTGACTTTGTTAGTGAGATGGCTTATAGGAAATTTTGTAATTTTAACTTTTGAGTTAAAATTACGTCAGTGGAATAATGGCAGAATAGCAATCTTGTAATGAAGATATGGGCACCATCTGTGCTCTTGTGTAGAATGCTCGTGCTGGCCACAGGTTTTCTCAGATGATTTGTCTGGTTTGTGGGTTTTTTTTTGTTTTTTTTTTTTCTTTCATTTTTATGCATCTGTCTCTTATTGCCGTGGTCTTTCACCTGAAACAATTTAAAATGCAATAGTGCTTCTGCTTGCTTTTGCCAGAGTTCACTGCTTAGTAGACGACTAGTGATGCAGCATATCGCAAACAATTTTTGACTCAAACACAGATTACTGGGCTAGCTAAGTTAGGATGAATGCTGTCACCATGTGACGCTCTCTGTTCAAAGCAACTGTAGACTTGGGACAACACTGCCCCTAGGATCTCCAGTTAAAGTTTCATACCTAATTTGTAATATGATGGGGAACGTGCAGTGTTGGAAGAGCAGCGTTCATGTCCGTAACTGCTTTTTCCCTCTGTAGGATGAATCTGAATGCACTTCTGACGAGGAAATCTTTATCTCACAAGATGAAATACAGTCATTTATGGCGAACAACAAGTCTTTTTACAGCAATAGAGAACAATACCGACAGCATCTGAAGGAGAAATTTAATAAATACTGCCGCTTAAATGATCACAAGAGACCTGTTTGTAGTGGTTGGTTGACAACAGCTGGAGCGAACTAAATACAATAAAATAGCTGTCTTGCATTGAAATCCTCAAGATGACTACTGCGCCTTCTCTTTCAAAAACTTAATTTAGTGACTTATGGCAAAATTTTATCTTAAAATCAATGTGATTCTCTTTTTTTTCTTTTTTTTTTTTTTGTGGGGAGATTGGTGGAGGTGATTTTGTTAATTTTGATCTTTCTTCAGGTTTCTTTAGTTGAGTAGTTGTGCAAGCCTCTTTATAATTTATGCCATCTCTTTTCATTACATGTTTCTCTTACTGTGAGACTTACAAAAAGCAACCTAGTGGCAAAGTAATGTTGTACTTATAATTCTGTACAGAATGACAAATGAGCTGAATATAAGATTTTACAAATAGACATCCATTTGCAAAATGTTTGGATGTAATATGTTAAAGCGCAATGTGCAAAATTTAAATAAAGAATATTTATTAATATGCATAGTAAAAGTTCGTTTAACCGTTTCTACTTTTCCTAACATTATGAACATAAGTATTAACAAGTATCTTCAGTATACTCTCAATCTGTGCTTGTAGGTTTTGATTGCAGAACTGAGCTAAGGTGACCTGCAGCCCTTTTCCATGCACACTGATTCAGTATTACTTCTGAAAGTCAAGTCAGTAACCTTCCCACCCAGCATTTCTTCCTTATTTCCTGCCTTCCCTCACAAAAACAGAATTTAGTTTCATTTGAATAAATGAAAAGTAGATAGTATTTCAACGCATCTGAAGGGTTGCTTACTAGAGTGGAAGATAGTTTTGAGGAGATACTGTTGCATAAATCTACATTCAGTCATGGGTAGTTTTGAAAGTTCAGTAGCATATAACGTTTCCTGCCTGTTGGTCTCATGGGATGCTTTGTTTGGCAGTGAGAATTGGAGGGGTGGGAGATATGACAGCATGAAAAATTATTAATCTTTTCAATCTAGATACACGTAGATTACATAGGTTGTGTGCAGTATGCTAAAATTAACTGGAGTAAACTGGCACAGCTGCTATTCAAGTTGTTGGGAGATATCCCTTTTCTTCGTGGCTGATTTTGCTATCAGTTGTATTCTGCTTTTACCTTTCATTTCACTCAGAACATGATGTTCTATCAGTGCTTCGTCCAAAGGTGGCGTGGAGACCATAGACTCATACTTCATGGGACAGGTTAAAGGGAAGGAGCTTTCACAGAACCCGAACCACACATCAATATGCAAAACTTACTTGCAATTGCTGGTACTTAATGCAGAAGGTTTCACATGTGTAAGTGGAACTGTGTACACTATATAAATGATTCATGTACTGATCCAGATTAGAAAGTTATTTTGTTGCTTATCTGGAAAACCTAGTAAGATTAAATCACTCAGAGGCAGATCTCTGATCATGCTGCTGGTCTGGTAGGTGTGCAGGAAAGAACAATCTAGACAAAAATGTCCAAAAGTTTCTGTAGCCAATTATCTAATTGCTTGTGCCACAACTGCCTTTCCTGGGAAAGAGATGCAAGTGATTGTTACAGAAACATCTTTTAAAGATAGTGGATTTCAATTCAGAATGATCTTTTTTTTTTTTTTTTGATAGAAATAAGAGATGGAAGCCAAGTGAGAGAAACTATTGTTTAGAGACTTTAGAAATAGAGATGCTCCAGTCATCACTAAGAGCTTGATTGTCTTTCTTTGTTTTACAAAGTAGGTTCATGTGTCTGAAATTGATTAAAGTTGCATTTTTCTGGCTGAAATGGGAAGTGACGGAGTAAATCTTTTCTTGACTACCACTAAATAAAAGTATTTAAATGTAGTAAAGTCATTATTTTCAAACATGGAGCGCAACTGTTTTATGTAAGTACAGGAAGGCCTTGCCATCTACAGGATCACAGTTTTACTTATTCACAGTTCATTGTGCCCCACTGTGGTGTTCCGCTCTGTCCCAAGCGCATGACTCAGCAGGTTCTTGGTTTCTCAGAGCTCCCTCACAACTGCCTTAAGGCCACTGACGGAACACCCAGCCTTAATTATGGCACCAAAAAGAAAAGTAAGTGATGCAGACAGTGGTCAACAGGCTAAGAATGGAGAAAAGGTAATGACATTAAGCCAGAAAGTCAAGTTACAGGGTAAGCTGGCAAGTGGTCACATTGGCTAGACTATATGGCACTAATGAGTCTACTGTTTGTTTTGCTCCTATTTTAATATAACAATGTTATTGTCCCTTTGGGAGGGGAGGGTTTAACAGGTGGATTCACAAAGGAATGCTGTGATGGGAAGTTGTTGAGTCTTTAAGTCTAAAATTACCTGGCATGGCAGCATCGTAGCAACACTCTCCCTTCCCAGGCAGTGAGTTCAAAGAACTGTTCTAGGTGGTTAAGGCTGAAGTTGATTTGCATTACCTTCATGTCCCAGTTCAGCTGTTAATTTACTGCTCTAAGTTAAACTTGCTTGTTGACTATTAAACAGCAAACAATAAAAGGTTCCTTGCAGGCAGTGTGTTTATTTCACAAACACCTCCCCATGTCATGCCATTCCACTCCCACTTCTGGTATTCAGTTTTTGTCATTCATGGCTTTCTCTGGAAGATGACCCCCACAAATGATGAGGCCTTCCTACACAAAGAAATAGAGGAATCTCCTAACTAGCATGTTATTCCTGAAGTCATTTTTGTGGGCCATCTGTCTGGTGAATAGTAAAATGGGAAGGGATCTTGAAAAACCATGCCCCTAGTCCCCTCCACCCACAGCAGGACCAAGCATCATCTAGATCATCCCTGGCACCTGTTTATCTAATCTGCTCTTAAGTATCTTCAATGATGGAGATTACACAACCTCCCTAAGCAATTTGTTCCAATGCTTAACCACTCTGACAAGAAGTTTTTCACAAGTGTTAAATCAGTTATTTCCCACCAGCAACATGGTACATGTTAGAGGGGTTAACAACTGTCAACAGCTGCATCTTAAATGGAATGGCAAATAGGGAATCTTTGTCAGTTATTTCTATTTGGGTCCCGTTCTAGCAGTCCTCTGTTCTAGGCCCTATGCTATTCAGTGCTTTTCTTAATGACCTGAAAGGAAACAAAAACATGATTGGCAAAGCTTGTAGATGACACACATTGGAAAAATGATAATGACCAGTCACTGATACAGAGCAATCTGGACTAGTAAATGGGACATGAACAATTGCAGAAACATAAGAATGCAAGACTGAAAGAGACCTCCAAGAAGTCAACACATGGCAACAGGATTAAGTGTACCTAGAAAATGAATTTTTATAGTCCATTTGCCTTCCCTGCTACTGTGGAGTCCTATAGTCCTGATTCAGTATTTGTGAAGGAAAATAGTGGTTGGACTTTTATTGCCTTTATATCGGGTAAGAGCATGCATCGTGTGTGTGCAGTTCCACAAATACTGCTCATTAGAATCTGATCTCATGCATGGAGAGCATGTTCACAGTTGGTTTCGTGGGCATGAGTCATCTTGAATTATCACTGTTATTAGAAGGTAAGTAACCATTCTTTATCAGGGCAAATGTGGCTTATGCAGCTGACGTTTGCAGTGTTTACTGTTGGTTCCAGGATATTAGAGAGAGAAGGTGAGTAAAGTAATAACTTGTTGTTAGACCAACTTCTGTTGGTGAAAAAGACAAGTGACTTGGAGCTCTTCTTCAGTATTCAAAGTAACCCAGTTCTCTAGAACTCCCAACTATATGGAACCTGGTCATACTCCCTTGACACGTAAGTGGGGGGGGGGTGTTGAGTGCATGAAAAATATACTGTTGTTAACCAACACATTAAGCAGGCTCAGTTTCCCTTGCCCCAAAGTTTTAAATAAATGAAGTTTATGAAAAGAAAAATTCTTTAGATACAGCATTCTATGCATCAAAGGTGTCGAGGTGAGTAAGAATACGGATACCCTTTCTAATGTACAACTATATAAACTGAAAGGAACTATAGGTTTGCAAAACGAAGTGGATGAGACATGTAGAGCTGAACAAGTCAGTGATTTTTCCCTCTCTCACCACCCCCACCCGCCAGCACCTCAGGGTTTTTGGCCATTTTTGGTTGATTCATCCAAAATAGACTTTTGGGGATTACTCAAGAAATAAAAAACTGCGATACTCATTTAAAGTTGAGTTAAACACTTTTAAGACCAAAGTAACTGTATGGTTCTGGGTTGAACCAAACATTCAGCCCCAAAGGATTTTTTTTTTTGGTTATGTATGTGCTACAATTGTGGCTATTTTTTTTTAATCTCCCTAAATTTCAAAACACTTCAAAAGTCAAAATATTTTGTTTTCATAAAAGTTGAAATGTGACTTTATTTTTAAGAGGCTGAAACTATTCAGAGAATTACTTGCAAAGTCACATCTATTCTCAATCATCTGGACAGTGCTTTTTGTGGGGAGCTGGGGGAGGGAGGTTAATAAACTATTTGTCTAAAGACTTTACACTGCTCTAATGAGATGCCAGTCTAGAAAGTGCTCTTTTCTCTTCAAGCACCTCTTTTTAAACAAATTTAATCCCATTTTTTTCAAAGTGTCCATTTTTTGGTTTGGCAAATCCATGTTTTCTCCAGCTCCTCCTTGGTATGAAAGGACCATTCTTAAACCAAAAGCCTTAGCACTACTGTCCACTTGATGGCGCTTCTCTGGTTTCATATTGTTTGTTGAAAAACACTAAGCATACTTCAGCTTTTAAAGGATCTTTTTGTTCCCTGTACTTTCAAATGAAATAAAGTGCTACTTGTATTTGAAAACATCTAAACCCCAAATTTCATTTGTGTAAAAACTCAGTAACTTAATATTTCAGTGAAATGCTGAGTACTTACGACTTTTGTATGATGCTCTGTCTAGGACTTATTGTTTTTCTACAGCCTTCCATGATTTTATTCCTGTGTGTTGAAAATGGAAATTTTAAACAAATAAAAACTTGAAGGCGAACAGCACTTTAGTATAGATAGTGAAGGTGGAAGAAAGCATCTATTTCAAATGTGCTTTAGTTTTTTTTTTCCAGTGGCTTCCCATAGGTGGTGGTATTCCTGCTCATTTCAAGCATAAAGCTAGAGAGTGCCCTTGATAAACCTTGACAGTGAGTATGTGAGCATTTTATTTGCCTGCTTTGGCTGGGAGTAACACCAGATGGAATTACTGGGAACTTCTTGTATTAACTTGGCAGGAAAATTGGTAGGCGAGTTCAGGGCAGAAGCATTCCTAGCATCCGTCCATCGTTACATGAATGCTGACATGGGAGCATAAGTCTATATGTTTTCTTAATAAACTGGGCCCTGACACGCTGAAAAATGATTTACCCTGAGCCTACAGGGAAGACAGACTTGGATTCAAACTTTGACGCAAGATCAAGTTTTTAGGTCCAGTGTGCCATATCTAGCAAAACTACAAACGCATGAATAATAATGCTTTTGCAGAGCACGTGCCTATATTGACTTGAGAATGTTGCATACAAAGACCCTGCTATCAAGTGCCCATCTAATTCTGTACTGTTGCACAACTTATGGTCATGGCTTGTAATGTGATCCTCCAATGAAATAAAACTAGGAGTTGCAAGGGATCAGCACCGGTATTCCCTGTAAACTGTGCTCTTGGGGCACCACCCAGGAGAGATTGAAAAGCCTCCGATCAGCAGAGTGCTCACGACCAGCAGCATGTGTTTCTAGGGATGGTGCACATCTGTGCCTGCCTCAATGCATGTAACCAAGTTTATGCTGCATATGAAAAAAACAAGAGGGAACATTGCTCACTGCCTTTCAAATTCAGACCCTTACAGAGTGTATTTATTTCCTTTAGGGTCAGGTTCCTTGCCCCTTTACGTGTGTCTAGTTTTCTGATCTAAGATCTGTCTATTTGTTTGAGGTGTAATGAGTATCCAGAGGAACTGTGCTTTCATAGTTTCTAAAATATGATTTAGATAACATCACTCCTATTTTTCCAAACCTTGTGTAACGGGTACGTGGTCTGACAGCCTGCCTCCTCCTTCTTTCATAAGTCAATTATAGTTGCTTTTGTACCAGCTGTTCTTGTTCATCAGTTTCCTCAAAAGAATCTTTACATGTGATTAAAACGTGGTCTTCCCTTCTTAAGGCAGATGCTGACAGTCCTGAATTAAGATTTGCTTTGTCCTGTGGAAAAATTCTCATGGTTGATCTCATGAAATGTTTTCCCTCCAGAGTTTTCCTCACCACTCGAGTTAATGGAAGTCTTCTGCAATACTCTACATTCTATGTCCCTGCATATTTTCCTCTTAAAATCATATGACTTAGGCCAGATGTTTCACTGTTGGAGTAGGTCTTTGTTTTTGTTATCTGCAAGAACCTAAATATACCCAAATATATTTTTCACGGGGACGAGGGGAGAGAGAGAGAAATTGCCTCTGGATGGCAGCAGTTCATAGGGCTTGTGGTGATTTGGCTCCATCAGTGGCTCTCAGAAGCCAGTCAAAAAAGATGGGCTATAGCCATCTCCCCCCAACCCCATGCATTAATATTTAACAATCTCTTTCCAGGCTTCTGGCATGCTTCCTACATTGAGTGAATTTGTAAATATGTCCAAAATCAGCTTTTTTCAATATCTGCAAAGTATTTCAGTGCACGTAGTTTGGCTTGGTGCTGATCAATTTTAAAGGCTTCCAGCCTTCAAAGATGCAGCACTTTCCTTTTTAAATAAAGATGCTTCTTAGGATCTACCTGAGGCTTAGGTTTTGGGAAAAACTTAGTACTCTCAATAGGCCAAATTTTCTCAGTTTCACTCTCTCATAGCCATAATTTACGTATACACAAATTTAAAATTTTTAAATTCTATTTTGTGTGCCAACCATATCAATAAATTATTTTTAGCATGAGCTCTAATCCAGTGAGGTATACTTGAAATAATAAATGGAATATGAGTAGGAGAAGTGGGGTGGTATTAAAAGAAAATTGTGGCTGAATACAAGTACAAGTGTGCTAAGGAACAATCCTACATTGGCAGGGAGATGGAGTGGGTGGCATAAGGGAACTTTCTCATCTCTAATTCCTACAATTCTGTTATCGGGGGAAGATGAAGAAGGGAGTTAACATTTTCTCAAACTGGCCAGCCCTGCATTCATGTTCATCTGCACAAGAAAGTCAGCAAGGTAAAAGGCTCCTTGAAGTTGTCCTATTTATTTATTTCCAGTCATCAAAGTTCAAACAAAAGGGATTTGTATGAAAACTTCCCACTTTTCCTGATCGCCAAATGCTTTTGGTTCACTGATTGTCTATTCACAACAAAGTTCTATACATTTGCTTAACTTCTCACTCTGTAATGAGACTGCTCTGTAAACTTAAATGCACTGAGAAGTCTTTGCAAAACTGGGTGGCCTCATTTGTTCTACCCATTATGAAGTAATGGGCTTGTCCTGCATCTAAATATCTGCACAGTGGCATCCACAAACAATACAGGCAGGCAACAGCGATGTTGTTTGGGAACTGTTACCTTGTCAGTTGCTATGTAAGGATCTAAACAAGCCATCTCAACTACTCAAGGTTATGAGGAATAGTAACAGAGAGTAAGCTGTGCTAGTCTATACACTATCAAAACAAAAAGCAGTCAAGTAGCACTTTAAAGACGAGCAAAATAGTTCATTAGGTGAGCTTTCGTGGGACAGACCCACGATATTGAGTCTGTTCTGGTCTGGCTATGGTCTGAAGAAGTGGGTCTGTCCCACGAAAACTCACCTAATGAACTATTTTGCTCGTCTTTAAAGTGCTACTTGACTGCTTTTTGTTTTGACAAGGTTATGAGGTGTATCTATGGATAAAGAGAGTTACGACAACACTCAGCTACAGAGATCCCTTTTACTTAACTGAGATGATCAGTGTCCTCTTCCTGGTCTCCCATTAAATATGTAATTAGAAGCAGGGTTCTCCCACCTTGTACTGATTATTGTATGATTATGTAATTAAATTAACATGTAATTGAAAAATTAGTTCATGTAAGTATTGCCTGTTTTCATGCTGCTTCCCTTTTTGGGCTCAGCATGCTTAGCTACCTTTTTTCCCACAGCAGTTTAACGCTCATTAGTTAGTCCAACCTTCTGGTAAGCTCCATAACACAGTTCAGTTCCCCGTAGTTTCATCCAGAGTAACTCCAACAGTGTTTTGAAGAGGTTCAAGAGTGGATTTTTATAACACTCCACCAGCATCTTGGCTTTGCAGCCTTTCCATTTAGTCTTTTGTAAGTCCACCTACTTACATGGACTTGTGTTGCCAATATAATTATGTGCTTAGAAAAAAAAAAAAAAGAGAAATGTTTACCACTCTGCTGCAGTGAGGTGTTTCGCTTTTGAAGGCTTCAAAAGCAGTGAAATCCTTATAACTTTGTTTAAAATCCCATCCTCCGTGCACCAAAAAGAACAGAAGGGTCATCTTGAAAACAATCCAACTTTTATTATATTAGGCTATTTTCATTCCTTTTGTAACTCACCTGCTTTCATTAGAATAGCACCTCAAATTTAGCCATGTTGTTGTTTTGTCTACTGCAAAAAGTGTCACATGATTTCTTCTTAATTGTGCATTGTTTTGTTTTTTTTGTTTTTTCCCAAGCTGAGTTTGTAAAGTGCCAGCCTAGTGTGGCTGTTTTAAACCCCAGACAACAGAACTTAAAATGGGAACACTGGTATAGTTCTAATTATAGCACACAGGAGACCGGTGCTATAATTATCCAGTGACCCCAGGTGCACCATCAACTTGTATCTTGTTTATCATACTTAAGTCATTTCCCGGACGTAAGTACAGCATAGCCTCTGATATTGCTGGTTAAGATCCAGCTCTTTATTTTCAGGTATATATGAAATGGTGAAATATCCATTGATTTTCAATGAAAGCACCACTGAGTCCACAGTAAGAAAGGATATTAATAACAACACAGATGTTGTTCCTGTAAATATCAGCATGTAAGTGAAATCATGCTCAATGTACTGTATTTTACAGAACTCCCTTAGCTTCAGGGTGAAAGCTTCTGACTTTTTTTGGGGCAGTGGCTCTTGAAATCCCTGATGGTCCCTGTAGTGTACTATTGTTTTATATAGATCTGAATTCACAAGTACCTGCCATAGTGATTTAGCTTGTAAACAAATTTTCTTTAAAACATCACCATTTCTGCTCTAGGGCAAATACTTTCCCAGTACCATTCCATTGAAATCAACATAATACAGGCAGGGATGAATTTGAACTAGTCAAGGAACTTCATTGACAGTAGGTATTACCCATCTTCTGGGTATTGTTGGTTGCCTTGTGTCCCATTGGGCTTTTTCCTTTTTGTTGAGGTTTACCACCTGATCATTTTGTATTCTAGTCAGTTTCCAAAACTAAGTAAGGGTTAGCTAGTTCCAGTGACAACACCTGCTGCTTCTGTTTTGCATGAGCATCACTGACAGAGGCCCCCTTTCCAGCTTGGTGAACTATAAGCAGCTTTCTTTAAAGATTTCATATCCCTTGCACGTGTTCCCTTTGTACAGCTTGTGTTGCTTAGGTTATTTATTGAAGGCCACGCTGAGCTCAAAGTACTGAAGGTTGATCTACGTCCTTTAGGATCAAGCCCTTAGCTTTAAAGAGCTTTGGAGCATGACTTCGTTTGCTTATGTATTCCAGGGGGTGTAAGTGTTGAAAATGCTGTAGAAATAGAAACATGTAGTCATTAGAGGCTTGATAGCGCAGGAGCTAAATTAACCAGATCGCTGCAAAGTATATCACTCATGACCAAAATTGTCTGGTGTAAATAAGGGATTCTCTGACTCCCTTCTCTCTCTCAGAAACACCCACCTTACCCAGTTTTAACTCTGGGTTTTCTAGCCATTTCAAGCCTAGCAAGTACCGGACATTCAAAATCATAGAGACCTGGAACTAAGGAAACCTAGATTTTATTCCTGACTGTATGACTCACTGGTGGGGCTAGTCACTCCACATTTCTGTACGTTTGTTTTCCTTCCCAGGCACATTTTTCTCTCTTTCTTTGGGGCAGGGTCTGTTTCCTGTTATCTGCATATACACTGCACAGCCGAATGGGGTCTTGACCTCCCCAAGCCATCTGTGATACTGCAGTGCAACTAATAAGGACAGTAGGAGAAAAGAGGAAACTTACAGGTTCCCAGGGGGGTGGATTTGTATGAAGGGTGGATAGTGTTCAGGTCATTTTCTGCTTGACTTTCAAAAGTGCTGACTTCTCCCATTGTGACCACTGTTTAGCCCCTCTGAAAATTCATCCCTAACACAGAGTCTTTGCTTCTGAGGACTAACTTATTTAAGAGCCCCTTGACCTCCTGACCTTGGGAGGCTGCCAAAGCTCACATGAGAACCATAATTCTGCAGTTTCCCTTTGAATACACCAAAGTTTCCTTATTGCTAATGTGACTTTTGAGCACTCACAAGAATATATGGAACCAGTTACATTTCAGGGGCACTTCCTTTGTTTCTGATTGTCGGACGTGCAGGCCTGAGACTGGAGATGGAAAAGCAGATCGTTACCCACCAAAGCCAAGGGAAGAAAAAGGTGTTTGCAGGGGCCCAAGTTCAAACACGTCAAGATGAAGGAGGGACAGGTTTGCAGTGAAGGCACTGGCCTAGCTAGGGTTGCCCGACATCCCACAATGTTCAGGACAGTCCCAAATTTGTGATAAGTCCTGTGTCCCGCATTTATGCATAAGTGTCCCACTGGGCTGCTGAGATGCAGGGGGATCTCAACAGCCCCATGGGACTTTGTTGTGTAAATGCAGGAGGTGGGACTTGTCATGGAAATTCCCTGCCCCTGGCTGGGCTTCCCACAGCTGGGGCTCCTGTGGGTGGGCTCAGCACCCCAGCTGGCTCCCAGCCCTGGGGCTGTTGGCTTTTGCCCAGCTCATGGCTGGGGATCCTGCAGCTGGGGATGCTGGAGGGGCTCTGTGTCCTGTAGGAGGATTTTGAAAATCTGGCAGCCCTGCTTAGGTCTGAATTCAATTGTTGCCTCTGGCACTTTGGGCAAGTCACAGCCACTTGGTATCTCAGTTCCTTGTCTGTAAACTAGTGATGATGATCCCTTATTATTCCCTCCCATCCAGTGTCTGTTTCACCATTAAGATCCTCAGACAGGGACTTGCTATGTGTGTGTATAAAACCTACCACAATCGTGTTCTGGTCTTGGCCAGGTCCCCAAGACATAACCATGCAAATAAATAATGCTGGAAGACAAGGTCTGAGTCTTCATCTATTTGCGCATTAAAGTTTTTGGGTAAATTTTCAGCTTGCCAAACAGAAGGTTTGATTTGAAAAGTTCTGACTAAGGCTGCAGTGGCAAACTCTGTAGCAGAGAAGCTAAAATGTTATGGAGTCTGATCTGTCTGGCCAACCCATGCTCATCACTGGTAACAAGGGGCTTAGACTTCAAGGGAGACTGGGACAGAAGTAGTGGATTTTATCTATGAAAGCTCATGACTGAATAAATATGCTTAATCTCTAAGGTGCCCTAGAACTGCTTGTTGTTTCTTAAGGCGTTGATTGACATGCAGGCTTCAGTCTAATGTCTGCAACACTGGGAGTCAAAACAGGGAAGAACTGGGTTGAAGAAGGGCTGAAACAAATGGAAAATTTATTTTGCAACAGCCTTTTTCACAGTCCCGTTTAACTGTGCCCAGACACCTGGGACAGGCTGTCATTCTGGAGCTGAAATACCCAGTCCCACAGATATGTTGCTATAATTGGCCTTTTTTCCTAATATCTAAATATACTGCATCTTGTGGGTTCCTCTCAGTGTCCAGCATCGTGTGAAAGAGAACTGTATTCCCACTGATGTCTCTATCTGGCACTCATCTGGTTGACAATCTAGAAATCTCATACTTTACAGCCTCTTTAAGCTCAAAGATCACAAAGCACTTTCAAGTTACGTACTTATAGTGTCTTGGAAATGCAGTCAGTGGGGCAGAGGCTGACAGCCAATTAATGGCGGAGAGAGAAACTGTCAGTTAAGAACACCGAGGCAAATCTCTGTACCTACAAGAGTTGCCCTGAGAGCTTTGCTATCCATGCCAAGAATATCACATTTCCCTCCAAACTGCTTGGTACCCAGTTAATCTACCTTCTGTGGGATGACTGGCTGATTTCAGGTTGCTGGAATTTACCCTTTCAGTCCAGGGAGACTCCCAGCCCAGCTAGACCAATTCACTTTTACAAGCCTTTACAGAACTTGCCCTTGCTGTCATGCGGTTCCCATTGCCCGCACGTCTCACAAAGACATCTTATTCTGGTTTAAGGGAAGCTACTCGGGCCATGTCTACGCTACTGGGAAAAATCTATTTAAGATACGCAACTCCAGCTACGTGGATTGCCTAGCTGGAGTCAACATATCTGAAATTGATTTTTTTTCCAGCGGTCTCCACAGAAACTCTCCATCGACTTCCTTTACTCCTCACAACTGTGAAGAGTACCAGGGTCAGCAGTGGAGCCCTAATGGCTCAATTTAAGGTGACCTCACTAGTGGGCACTAAATCGAACCCTGGAAGATTGATCGCCAACACATCTGTCTTCTGCTAAGTGTACCTGTAACCTCTGTGTTGAGTTCTTCTGCCTCCCATCAATAGTCTGGGCTGTGTTCCTTCCCCTTGTGCCTTTTCTAGCTTGAGCAGCGCCACTCTGTGAAGAAGAGTTTCTGAGTAGACCAATGAGTAGGACTACCTGTTCCTGATGACCCTTACGGGCTACGTGTACATGTGCGCGCTACATCGAAATAGCTTATTTCGATGTAGCGACATCAAAATAGTCTATTTCGATGAATAAAGTCTACACGTCCTCCAGGGCTGGCAACGTCGATGTTCAACTTCGACACTGGGCAGCACCACATCGAAATAGGCGCTGCGAGGGAACGTCTACACGCCAAAGTAGCACACATCTAAATAAGGGTGCCAGGAACAGCTGCAGACAGGGTCACAGGGCAGACTCAATAGCAAGCCACTCCCTTAAAGGGCCCCCTCCCAGCCACAGTTGCACTAAACAACACAAGATCCACAGAGCCGACAACTGGTTGCAGACCCTGTGCATGCAGCATGGATCCCCAGCTGCAGCAGCAGCAGCCAGAAACCCTGGGCTAAGGGCTGCTGCCTACGGTGACCATAGAGCCCCGCAGGGGCTGGAGAGAGAGCGTCTCTCAACCCCTCAGCCGATGGCCGCCATGGCGGACCCCGCTATTTCGATGGTGTGGGACGCAGATCGTCTACATGTGCCCTACTTCGACGTTCAACTTCGAAGTAGGGCGCTATTCCCATCCCCTCATGGGGTTAGCAGCTTCGACGTCTCGCCACCTAACGTCGATTTCAACTTCAAAATAGCGCCCAACACGTGTAGCCGTGAGGGGCGCTATTTCGAAGATGGCGCCGCTACTTCGAAGTAGCGTGCACGTATAGACACGGCCACAGTGGCTCTGACTAAGCCATCCTTGCCTCCTCCAGTTTCTTTCAACAAAGACAAGGTTCTTCTCATTTGCATGAGTATTCACTTTCATCTGGTTTAAAAATAGGAAAGGGCTGTTTAAGGAGGGAGAAGAGATGGGTAGTCAGTTGACTGGTTATTATGTCTGCCTGGTTGATCTATTGTTTTATTCTGTGTAAAGGGAGCCAGACTCTGTGTTCTTTTGTTGCATCTATTGTTAAATATGCACCTCTCCTAAGCTTTAGCTGCATGTACAAAGCACTGCAGGTGACAAAGAAGACATCTCAAAAATTCCTTTGGCTCTCAAGTAAAACTTGAACCACCTGGAAAAGCTTCAGTGCAAAGGTAAACCTACAGGAACAAATGCAGGCATACTGCGGTCAGGCTTTGTCAGACTCGGGGAGGAAGCAGATTACAGAATCCTGGGTGCAAAGCTCATCTCACTATCTAGGGTTTGATAGTTCACAGTCAGTTACAGATTGCTCTTGTAGAGCTCAAGCTAGTGGCAGCTGACTATCAGGTTCGTCTGAGAGTGAGGACTAAGCTAGGCAGATCTCTGGACTCACCTGACGTTTCTTCCCTCAGTACAAAAGCTCTGTGGGTGTAGAGTCAAGCCCTCAGTTCTGTGGGTCACTGTTCCTGAGTAGTCAGAGTTTGATGTTACTATATTCTGTATTTTAAATTGATTTTTTCCCCCTGGGCATACATGTTTGTACCAGGAGCATTCTGTAAATCACAATAAATGGCTGTAATGTATCCAGGCCTTTTTTATTTGGAAGCACTTCTGCAATGCCTGTAGTGTGGAGCTTTTCGGAAATACTAATATATATATCCTCAGAACGTCTTTTCCCCTGTGAGGTTGGGAAGTGTTATCTGTATTCTGCAGGTGTTGATTCCGAGACACAAAGAGGTTAACAGAGTTGCACAGGGCTACGCAGCCCATCTGAGCCAGAGCTGAGACTAGAACTCAGCTGTCCTTTCCCCGTTCTGTGGCTTACCCATAAGACCATCCTTATTTTATTATGGTAGCTCTGGAAGATTGGGGACTTACCGTCTTTGTTGCTGTAGGTAGTAGATCTGAGATAGTCCCTGCACTGAGGAGGTTACAGTCTAAATAGACAAGGTGTGAGAGGAAGTATTTTATTTCCCCGGTTTAGTTCAAAAATTTAAGATAAAACTGTTATTTCTAATGCACACAGGACATCCTTTCAAAAACAAATATGGGTTGTGCTTTTCAAAAAGGCTAGTGGTTTTGGGTGCCTAGCTAGAGGTGCCTTCAAAGGAGTTGATCTTTAATCCACCTTGTGAAAACCAGGTCCCTTTAAGGCATCTCAAATTCGGTTCCCCAAAATGGAAGCAATCAGAATTACTAGTTACTTGAAGATTCAAGGCCAAGATTTTTATAATCTGACTGTTTAACAGAAGTGTAGGCTTGAGGTAACTGTAAATAAAGGGCAGATCTGTGACTTTAACCAATCATCTGAGGAGAGAACAGAAGAGCTCTAGTTAATTTCAGATGGGAAAATAAAAGTTGAACTGATTGCCTCTCCATATAGGGAGATGCGGCACACAAAGATGAAGGCTAGGATCATCGAACGAGAGGACAGTTTTATACCCTTAGATTTATAGAAGTGACATACTAAGTGGCACGCAGCCAGTTGTTGGCACAGTTAGTACCAGTGCCATGATTTCTGGACCCTCATCCCCAGCCATTCTTTTGTTTATCTGTGCTACAGCTGAACCTCAGAACTATTGAACACTCAGGAATTCAGGCTGGTTGTCACTCGGACGAGTTTGTAACCCCGAATAGAACACAATGGTGATTTTTTTCATACAGTTACATCAATGTGCTAAAATCGACAGTGATGCAGAAATCCAGCATCGTTTGAGCCATGCATGCCCTGCTTTTGCCCACCTGAAACAAAGGGTCTTTGAAAACTGAGACATCTATGCCAAGACAAAGCTCCTTGTATATGGTGCAGTGGTTGTTCCAACTCTAGTGTACATGTGTGAAACCTGGACAACACATAAGTGCATTTGAAGGCACTTGAATAATATCATCAACACTGCCCCTGGAGAATCCTAACTATCTCTTGGGAGGACAGGCACACAAATCCTAGCATCCTTTGACCAGCATCAAAGTCGTTGTCCTTCATCAACAACTTTGTTGGACTGGTGAAGTGGTTTGGATGTCTGATCAGTGCCTTCTGAAACAGATTCTGTTTTCAGAGTTGGAGAAAGGACAGAGGAATGTTGGGGGCCAGCAGAAGCAATATAAGGACATGCTGAAGGCACACATGGAAAAAGTGCAGCATTGATGTCAACAGGTGGGAGACCCTTGCCCCAAACTGTCCCTGTGGAGAGAGGTAATCCATGAGGGGGTGGTGCAATTTGAGACGTCCTGCCACAGTGAAGACAAGGAGTGGCAGAGAAGAAGAAAAGAGTGTCAAAAACTGTCCTGCACTTCTCCAATAGCTACTAACACCTGCCCCTTCTGTGATAAGACCTGCGGCTGCAGAATTGGGCTCATCAGCCATCAGCAGACTCACAAATAGGAGGGCGACATGAAGATGTCCTACTCTTTACTGACTGACCACCAAAGAGATGATACCTGACGGTTGACTCAAGACAAGTTTACTATGCTCAAGAAAATTGCTGCTTGTCTTTTGTTATTTTTAGTAGCTTGCTTAGGACTGCACTGGTTTTGCAGCCTTTTTTGGTCTCTTGCTTCCTACTTGCCTTCTTCCAGTTCCAAAGGAGGCGAGCAAGTGCCTGTTCAGCCTGTAACACTGAGGTTCTATTGCATGGATGAGCAATTATTTTTGATGGGGGGGGGGAGTCCAGTCCAAGAATTTGGTAAGTGGTTGAAGGCTGCACTTGTCCGTGATACTTATGGAGGAGGGGCAGGGTCTGGGATGGAGGATGGGTGCAGAAGGGAGCTTGGGGTAAGGGACTGGCGTGCAGGACAGGGGGTAAGGTCTGTGAGGGAGTTTGGGTGAAGGAGGGGTAGTGACATGGGGCAAGGCACGGGAGTGCAGGGTCTGTGGGGGTAGGTGTACAGAAGTGATTGTTCCTCTTTATACGGCTTTGGTGAGGCCACATCTGGAGTACTGTGTCCAGTTCTGAGCCCCCATTTATAGGAAGGATGTGGATACACTGGAGAGGGTCCAGCGGAGGGCGACCAAAATAATTAGGGGGCTGGAGCATATGGCTTATGAAGAAGGGCTGAGGGAATTGGGACTGTTTAGTCTGCAGAAGAGAAGACTGAGGGGGGGACTTGATAACAGCCTTCAACTTACTGAAGGGAGGCTGCAAAGAGGCTGGAGAGAGGCTGTTCACAGTGGTCAGGGATGGCAGAACACAGAACAATGGTCTCAAGTTGTGGTTGGGAAGGTCCAGGTTGAACAGTAGGAAAAACTTTTTCACTAGGAGGGTGGTGAAGCAGTGGAATGGTCTACCCAGGCAAGTAGTGGAGTCTCCATCCCTAGAGGTGTTTAAGTCTCGCCTCGACAAAGCCCTGGCGGGGCTGATCTGATGGGTTTGGACCTGCTTAGAGCAGGGGGCTGGACTCGATGGCTTTTTTAGGTCTCTTCCACCTCTATTGTTCTATGATTCTATGAGAAGGGGAGCAAAGGGTTTGGGTTATATGGGATGAAGTGGGGGCAGAGAAGGGGGGAGCAGAGGCAGGTTCTGGCTGGGAGATACTTACCTGGGCAACTCCTGGCCAGCAGCCAAGCAAGCTCTCTGTTTTCCAAGCACCAGCAGGCTGCTCAGAGCAGTGGGCTGTGGGGCCATGTCTAGCTGGGAGCTGAAGGTGGGAATCCTCCCAGAAACTGGCCAATGGGAGCTTCAAGATTTTGCTGGCGGCATGGACAGCACACAAAGTCTCCTGGCTTTGCGGGTTCTAGCAGTTCAGCCAGCTGGGCCCCACAGCTGGCCGCTCTGAGCTGCATGTGGGAACGTGGCGGGCAGGGAGCATGACTGGGGCTCCCATGTTGCCGTGGGCCAGACAGAGGTGCTGGGCAGGCCCAATCTGGCCCATGGGCTGTATTTTACCCAGTCCTGTTCTTCTGTATCTCATTATTGACTATACGTTATTCTCTGGAGTGGGGTAGCACAAGGGCCCCCCACTCCTGCACCAGCTCCCCGTGGGCTTGTGCTAGGCATTGCATGAATGCAACAAAAAGACGGTCCCTGCCCCAGCAAAGCTTAATCTGTCTCAGCCACTGCAGCTTCCCTGCTGTTATTTTATTGTAGTGCTGAGCAGGGCTCTGGTGTACCCTGGCATTGCCAATGAAGAAAAACACCATTAAGGGGTGAAATGGAAAGCAGAGCACAGACAACCGACCCTTCCTGCTCTGGCCTGCATCAGGGTGACCCTGTCTTCCTGCTGTGGCTGTACAGCACCGGGCCACTCCCATCTATGGCTGTGTATACACTGCCAAGCTATTTCAGGATACAGTAATCCCTCGATTTACATGGAGGTTACGTCCGCGGCCACCTCAGCATAAATTGAATTGTGCGTAAATTGGGTATGGGTGGCTGGGGGAGCAGGCATCTGGGGGAAATGTGGGGGGCAGCCACATGGCCCCCTGGCTTCTCCCCGCTAGGGGGCATAGAGCTGCTTGCAGGGCGGTTTCCATTTGCACTTAACTCTTGTTAATGCGAGTTAAGTTCAAGTCAAAATCACACTTGTGGAGGGTTTACGGTACCGAGGTATCCTAAAATAGCAACTCTGCATCTACGCAATGCGTCTGTTCTATTTCGAAATATTTTCTGAAATAACCGCTGTGCTCTTTTGGGCTCCCTCTGCTCCTTGGTGCAGGAGACATCAGGGATGCCTGGACAGGGCGCGGTAATTTCGACAACACAGCAATTGCCTCTTTTGAAGGTAACTCAGAACAGGATAGTAACAGAGAGGTAGCCTTGTTAGTCTGTACTCCAACAAAACAAAGCGCAGAAATGTAGCACTTTAAAGTCTAACAAAATGGTTTATTCCGTGATGACCTTTCATGGGACTGACCCACTTCATCAGATCAATCTCATTTCCAGTACAGATGGACCTGCTAGCAGGACAGAGGTCCACAAAAAAAAAATTGCAATAAAAACTGACAAATCAAGTACTTGATCAAGTATTTGATTTTACTGCCGGTGTTTTTTTGACCTCTGTCCTGCCAGAGGTCAGTCTGTACTGCACATGCTACAGATCTGAAGAAGTGGCTCTGCCCCAGGGAACCGCATCACCCAATAAACCATTTTGTTCGACTTTGAAGTGCTACATTTCTGCCGGTTGTTTTCTCGGAAGAGGATAATGCGTCTCCTCTTTGGAGCTGAGGCCGCAGGGAAAATGTGGCCCAGGCTGGGCCTCCTCACAGCGATGACGATATAGATCAGGGGCACCTCATCCCCTCCCCGCCCCTGCAGGGCGTGCGCTGAGTGTGGCAGTTCTCAGCTGGAGCTGGGGGGGGGGGAGGTGTCCATCTACCCGCCCCCCAGGAGGCTGAGCGCTGTGAAACTCAGCGCATGCCAGGCGGCGCCGGCTGCTGACTCTCTCCCAGGCGGGGAGGGGCCGGGCGTGGGGCGGGGAGAGGAGAGACGGCAGCCGAGCGAGGGGCGGTGTCGGCCTCCTCCCGGGGAGCGGGGGCAGGCGGCTCGGCCGGGCGCGGGGCTCCTGCGCCGCAGTGGGGGGCCATGGAGCGCTGGAAGGGCCGGGTAGCGCTGGTCACCGGCGCCTCGGTGGGCATCGGGGCGGCCGTGGCCCGGGCGCTGGTGCAGCACGGCATGAAGGTGGTGGGCTGCGCCCGGAGCGTGGACAAGATAGAGGTACCCGGCGGGGCGGGGGTGGGGATAGCGGCAGGCGGCCCTGGGCTCCCCCATGGGCCCCCTCCCCAGGAGCCGGCAGGGGGAATCCCATAAAGTGGGCGCGGGGAGCCGCCCATGGAGACGTCGCCTCCTCTCCCCTGCCGGTATTGTTAGCGGACAATGCCGGATCCGCGCCCACGTGGGGGGAGCGCAGGTGCGGCTGAGTCTGGGGAGGAGGAAGAGGCAGCGCAGAGGCTGGGGGGCTAAGCTGGGGGAGGGCAGGAATTAAAGGGGATTCTTTTAGTGAAAGGTCGTATCGTGTGTGTGTGTGTGTGTGTGTGTGTGTAAAGGAGAGCCGGGGACTCGGTGCACACCTCCCTCCATGTCCTCAGTCTTCGCCCAACGCATTTGGGGCAGGGAAGCCGGAGAGAGGCTATCAGCTAAACTCTCACCTGCCACCTGACATTGACTAGAGCTCTTCCCTTCTCAGCTCAGCTGGCTGGTTAGAGTTGCGGAGCCCCCTTTATTTTTAATTTTCACCCAAGCCTTCCCTCTGTGGAGCTGTCAGATTACAATTCAAGTCTGAGATTTCCCTCCCCCCAACACACAGTGACTAGTTGTTCTGATTGCCTCCCTTTTGGGGGACCGAATTTGAGGTCTCTAAAGGAACCTGGTTTTCAAAGGGTAGGTTAAAGTTTAGGTCCTAGGAGGGCAGCTCAAGCTGGGCAGCCCTAAATCACAAGCCGGTTTGGAAAATTATGACCCATATTTTTGAAAGGATCTCCTTTGAGTATTGGAAATAACGTTTCTGGCTTAAATTTTCAGACCAAATTGAGTTCTACTTTTTGCCATTTATTTTTCAGCACTATTTTTTTTAACCTTGGAAGATTGTCCAGTCAATTTCACTTCTGTTTATGAGCCCACTTTGTAGTCAGTTTTACTCTCTGGTTGTAGCACAATGCTGCAGTATAAGGGTTGCAGACATTTCGGGAAAATGACTGTTAAAACAATTGCCAAATGCTGTTGCTAATGGAACTAAATTGTAAAAATTTCTGGAAATATTTCTGCTGGTGGTAAGGTTTATACAAAACTTAAATTTGGGACCAAATTTGACCTGAATGTCCCTTCAGTTAAATAATACTAGTAAAACAATTTGGTCTCGGTACATGAAAAGATTTATAGAAGTGCAAAGTATTACAGTCTGCATCTGCAGAGCATATTAAAATAGAGCAGCAAGGAGGCTTGGATAGTAAAGGATGTATTGATTGAGGAGGCCCATGAGAAAAACAGTGTTATGAAGGAAATTTTGTAGGGATGTTGGGAAAGGGAGATCCTTTCTTGTGGCTTTATAACGACTTAACCTCCATTGCAGAACTGTAATATGTGGCAGTGATTGTGTTCAGATGAGTTAGCTGATGTGATTCTGACCACATCTCAGTGAACAAACTGTGTTCAGCATCAGGTCAGCTAATGTGATCAGCTGATATGCAACCAAACACCATTTGTCTGGTCTAGCTAGACAACTCGCATGTGGTCAGCAGCATTGCGTCAGCTAAGTTAAAAATGATGTTCCAACACAATGCAGTTTTGCAATGTAGAAGATCCTGAAGGGATAATATAAGGATGATGGTGAGATTATATGGAAAGTCTGGTGCATAGCTGCAAATAAATCTTGTAACAATATGTCCTTAAATACTGGGTGACCTCATGACTGTACTTCTGTAAAAACCTCATGTGCTCCTAGGTTCTAGCTTTCACTTGTGTCATGGCTACCAAGAGAATGGAATCTCTCTGGGGCAGGAATTGTACCGTGCTTGGGTAGAAAAGTTTCTAGTGCATTTTGGGAGTTACCCCAGTTAAACAATAAAGACTGTAATACAAATATTATGGTAGTGTAAAATTCAAAATATAGCTGGAGAGGTGAAGAATCATGTCATAGTCTGCATGACTTTCCATGCCAATTTGAAACCTGGTGTTTATGAATGAGTACTGTTGGGGGGGGTGGGGTCTGTAAGTGAAGTTCAGTAAAGATACCCAAGTCACCTATGATTGCAAAGACGAAATACTCACTTATACATTTTTTTTGTGAGACTACACATTGTCTCGTATTTTGTTGCCTCACCTGTTATAATGGTCAAAGGCATATTTAGTTGACTCACCTGGCAATTAATGTATAATATATTCTCTCCTTTGCTGGCTTGATTGCACTTTGTACAGTAATTCAGTTTTATTACAGATCTTTTAGGCCCCAGCTCATCCAAACCATTAAACACAGATTTAAGTTTGGTCTCAAATTCATTGTGTCTTATGTATATTCGTTAATGATTGGATGATTAAATTGGGAAGACCATTGTGAAGCTGAGGTACAGCATGAACCAACTATAATTATATTTCTGTCAGAAATCACTAGCTAGCAGTTACTTAGTACATTTTTATTAGGTTACATTTAAAACACACTTGCCCGGGCACACACACGTTTCATTCTGGTTGTTACATTTGTCGCTTAGCTGTTTAGGTGTAAATCCTTCAAGGGGAAGTGGCTTTTTAATTTAGTTGGGAACAAAAAAATTAGGTTTCACTGGAGGGGAAGACATCAGTTTATATTTTTTGTCTTTTTATTTTGGAAAGTTTTCCAAAACCTTGATTTATCCTCTGTCCAGACAGATCTGTCTGTGCGATATTCACTTCTAACTAGTTCAGTGGAACCAAGCAGTAGCATGGTTTATATACATATTGACAGCTTCAAATCAACCCCAGCAATGTACTTAGAAATGCGAGGTACTAAACATGCTGCCTTTATTGTTATGCCACTACCAGGGGGGTGGGGGAAATAGTTTTTCCAACAAGCTGGAAGTTGGGAACTAGGGAGTTGTAAACTGGTATATATTTGTGTGTGTGTGTGTGTGTGTGTGTGTGTGTGTGTGTGTGTGTGCATACACACAAGATATGGGGAAGCTTTTGGAGAGTGGCTGTGGTAATAGAGAAGAATACCCAAGATATCTCAGGAATGCGGGATGGAGGATGTAAGTATGAAGACCAACAAGGCTTTAGAGAGAGCTCTCTCTCTCTCTCTCAGAAGGTTTCCATGCCTCAGCTGCTTGTTTATTTTATTCAGGTCTGTTTCCTGGCTTTATTACCAATAGGTCTGCTGCAGATATATGTTTGTCTGTTTGTCTTGCATAGTCTAACCATGCAAATGAATTTCAAGTTTTTCTTACATCAGCTCTTCCCCTGAGATTCCTGCCCTGGTTCTAATCAGATTTTCACCAAGCTTTTTGTTCAAAGAGAAGAACTGGAGGTTGTACCATTAAGTTTTGAGCATAACTCAACCAAAATGCACCTTTATTTACCATGCACTGCATGCATTAAAGATATAATTGTGTTTTTTTTAGCTTCTGTGTTGTAGGAAAGAATTATTTTACGTTTATCTGAAAAACAGAATTGGCTTATGTTCTGAGCTGAAAGGGGTCATAGCATTTTCAGGCACTTATTTACATGTGGTTTAATAAATTTTATTTATGTCTTGTAAATCCATCTGAACCTTGGACACACTGCTTTTCTAGCCAAAGTTGAGGTTAACATAGCTATTCATTTTAAAGTTTTGTGCCTACAGCAGAATTGAACCAAATTGGCTGAAATATTATAGATGGTTTTTATTTAAAATGTCAGTGTGGGAAAATTTTTGGACAAGCCTAAAGTATATGAAACTATTATTTGGGACTGCATTCATATATATTTTGGGAACACCAAAACGCCAAAATGTTTTGGTCTAAAAATGCTAGAGATTTGTTTTAATTTGGTGTTGGCAAGGACTGGTACCTTGGAGCAGTTTTGCTGATGGAATTGTACAATTATTTGGTGCAATTTGTAGAGATTTTAAACTGTGCATGGCCACCATGTGGGGAGAGAGGAGTGGGCTGGCATTCAGAGGGAGCAGAAGAGAGAGAGCCACGTGGGTTGAGATATATGTGTTATACTAGTCCTAACCAGCCAGGAAACAAAAATAATATCCTGTGACCCACCTGTCCAATCAAAAGTAACTACAGGTTGAACATCTCTAGTCCAGCACCCTCAGGACCTAACTGGTTGCAAACGAGAGCATTTGCTGGACCACAGGAGGTCAATATTGTCTAGCAGCACTGCCAACTCTTCCACTGCTGACTCGGCTCTTAGAAGACATTTAGGGATAAATTACAGCTAAATAGCAGCACCAAACACTGAGGGCAAGGACTGGTGGCTGTAAACAAACCCTATGAGACCATGGAAAACTTGGCTATGTCTATGATAAGTGGGTATCCGGCTAACTAAAATCATGCAGGACTATGGATGTTACCAGGCGAGAGAGTGCTGGATTAGAGAGGTTCAGCCTGTAATGTATTTTGTTCGAGATGATATATAATCTCAACAACCTTCTTCTAAGCAGTTGATCATAGTACTTGCCAAACAATATGAGGTAAGAAGTATCTGCCAGATAACTATGAATGAAGAATGAATCTGAAAAATGTGTAAACTGATGGTAGATGATTTGCAAATGGAGAGTAGTGAGAAGGTTAGATTGTCTGCTATAAAGATCAGCATTGCTCTGGTGATGGTTTAGATGGTACATGGTCCTGCAATGCGTGCAGGGGCCTGGCCCTGGTGACCTCTTGAGGTTCCTTCCATTTCTGTTATTCTATGATGGCAATGGAGCTAAACTGATTTACCAGCTGGAATCAGGCCTTGAATTCAGTAAATAAATTGTTCCTAGAAGTTATTTACTTTTCTTGAGTTTAAAGCCCACACCAAATACTCCAGTCTTGACTCCACAGGTAAGCCCTGCAAAGAAGGTGAGTTTAGTCTGTGACTACGGCTGTGTCTACACGAGCCCCAAACTTCGAAATGGCCACGCAAATGGCCATTTCGAAGTTTACTAATGAAGCGCTGAAATACATATTCAGCGCTTCATTAGCATACGGGCGGCCGCAACACTTCGAAATTGACACGCCTTGCCGCCGTGCGTCTTGTCCCCACGGGGCTCCTTTTCGAAAGGACCCCGCCTACTTCGAAGTCCCCTTATTCCTGGGGGATAAGGGGACTTCGAAGTAGGCGGGGTCCTTTCGAAAAGGAGCCCCGTGGGGACGAGATGCACGGCGGCGAGGCGTGTCAATTTCGAAGTGCCGCAGCTGCCCGCATGCTAATGAAGCGCTGAATATGCATTTCAGCGCTTCATTTCGAAGTTTGGGGCTCATGTAGACATAGCCTACATGTGTATCACAAATTTTAAAATCAATAGGGTCAGAAGAGACCTCAGGACATTGAGTCCAGCCCCTTACTGAAGCAGGAATGATCCCAACTAAATTATCTCAGCCAGAGCTTCATCAAGCTGTGATTTAAAGACCTTTAGGGAAGGAGATTCTACCACCACCTAGGTAACCCATTTCAAAGCTTTACCGCTGTCCTAGGCTACGTCTACGCTGGCCCCTCGCTTTTAAAAGGGGTATGCAGAAACGGCTGATCGAAAATGCAAATGATGCACAGATTTGCATATTCAGTGTCTCAATTGCATAAAGATGGCCACTTGCCGTTCCGGAAGTGCTGTTTTTGAAAGCCAAAACAGCCGTGTACATGGGGTTCCTTCGAAAGGAAGCCCTGCGTTCGAAAGCCCCCTTCTTCCTGAAAATAATTTCCCTATGTAAATGATAGATTTATTATATTTTTATTGTAGATTGAATTTTCTTTTTCTTTATAATATCTTGTAAATGAGGCCATTGTATGAGTTTTTTCTTTTAAAAGTGAGACCCTTTTCAGTCCAGCTTTGGTCACACGTCTTCCTAAACTAGCTCCATGATAACTTTCATAACTTTTATAGACATAGCAGAACTTGTCAACAGCACAGTGATATACAGAGGATCTAGTTAACTCATGATGATGATAAAGCACTTCATTCTGAAGTTGGATCACATTATGCATATTCAAGAGTAATACTTTGTCATAATCTGTCAAAGAATGTTTATCCCAAAAAGGTTTACCTGGGCTCTGTTCCCACCTCTGTCTGATTCTGATTGTCTGATTCTCTGTGCCTCAGTTTATTGAATTGTAAAAGGGAAATGCTCCTGCTTGTTTAACTGATCAAGCATTTTATGAGGCTTATTTATTTAGGGCTTGATCCAAAAGCCCATTGAAACAAGTGGGAGTTTTACTATTTTTTTTTAAAGGCTTTGGATCAGGCCCTTACTAGTTGTAAAGCGGTTTGTGGTTCTTCAGTGAAAAGTTATATGGATGGAAAATTATTATTGTCATTCCATAGAAAGCTTTGGTAAACGGGCCTTTTATCTTGCTATTTCCTTTTCATTTCATTTTCATTATCATATCTTTAAACTGAGGTATTTGTACGATTCCTTATCCATCTCGTAGGTGTCCATAAGTACTGGTCTGTGGTAACAATTTGATCTGATCCTTTTTAAAAAGTTGCAGGTGATCACCTGCAAATGACTTGGCTGGGTTGCTTGATGATGGAGTTTTTATGTAGTTGGGCTGGTCTTTGTGAAACTGTACTCCATCCATCTATATTATCTTGCATGAAACACAAACATTAGTTACAATTTCACCCTCAAACTTTAATCACAGATGATTGTCTTTCACGACACTGTGCTTTGAAGCAAAACAAGCACCATTGCAAGATGCATGTAGACGTGTATTTAAATTGGCATTTTTGCTTTGAATGACGGAAAGTTGGACTTCTGCTGGGAAGTTAGTTTAGTGAGTTGTGCAACTGTTGTTGGTATTTGCATGGTACTTTTAAAGGAGAGACTTCCCACAGCATCCGAAAGATTTAGGGCAGGGAAGTCAGTGAGGCTTGTGCTCTCTAAATCTCTTAAGTGCTTTTGAAAATCTCAGCTGAATGATCTTTGTACCTCAGACTTTTCAGGCAAAAGTACATTATGTATAATGTGAACCTCAGAAACATTTACCTGTTAAAATCTTGGCTTTTTATTAAACGCAACCCAAAATGTACATTTGATATTGGTTATTTATTGGCATTGATTGTATTAGAGTATCCAACTGTCCCAGTTAAGACCAGGGTCTGCATTCAAATTCTGTTTAGAGTCTTCTGTTACTGTAGTATGAGGACCTCCCTGCCATGCATGAAGTGATGCGACTTAAATGTGTCACATGTGGGCTGTTCTTTCTCTCATCTTGTCTCCAGGTTGAGTTGTGTGCAGCGGAATGATTTTAGTTCTTGTCCTGCTCTGTTCCAAAGCTCCTCATTTGTGATGAAGTCTTGCTTTTTATGTGAAGGATGTACCTCAGGCGTCTGTTTATGAATGTCTGTAGCTTGTGATTTTATACGCCAGGTCTCGCAGCCATAGAAGAGCACACTCCTCACATCTGTGTTGAAGATCCGCAGTTTCATCGTCACAGATATTATTTGTGATCTCCATATGGGATGGAGAGCCTTGAATGCAGCTGTTGCTTCCCCTATTCTGGCATTGATATCCTTATCCTTTCCTCCATCTATACCCATAATACTCCCTGAGTACGTAAACAGCTCCACATCTTCCTGGTCATTCCCTTCCAGGGTGGTGGTGGACTGGTTGATCCTCACTGTCTTGGACTTTCCCTTTTTAATGCTCAGTCCAGTCACTGAGGCAGTTTTTTGTAGTGTTGTGACCTTTTCTTGCAGGCTTTCATGTTGGTGTGAAAGGAGGGCGACATCAGCAGCAAAATCATTGTCCTCTAGCTGTTTGTGTCCACTGAATGCCTATGAAATAGAACATGGACCATTGTTACTTCCTTAGAACATTTGGTTTCAATGAGTACAATATTTACTGTGTGGTACAATTTTGATCAATAGTTACTTCTGCTGTGTGGCACAATAAAGGATTAGCTTAGTTATTTGGATTTATCATATGTAATAATGTCCAGCAGTGATGGCTTCCAGTAAAATAGTATACAGGTTCAATCCAGCAACTGTGACAAAAGTTTGTTACACAGTGAAGTCAGTTTCTCAACAGCGAAATTCTTTAAATCTAACTCAGCGCAATATTCTTTAGAATAAAGGGTTATTTGCATCAGTGTCATGATTGTGGCCTTCTATAATTCAAGTCTGGAGGAATAAGATAACTCTGTAATTGCATTTGGCTAAATACTCATTTGTAAGTGGGAATCCATGAAACATTGAAGCAGTAACACCATTCTTGTGGTGTACCACAACCCATTTTTTCCTGGTTTTCCAAGGTTTAAGCACAGGTACTCGATATTCTTGAAAGGTACGTGACACTGATAGTCCACCTGGATTCTGCATTAATAACATTTTTGGGCAATGAATGTATTAAAGTCAAGCATGGGCTGAAGTATTTTGCTGGATTTGCCTAGAGCTTTCAGCAGAGGGTTGGACTAGACAGCCTCTGAAGGTCTCTTCGAACCTTAACCTCGTATGACTCTTATGATTTAGAACTTTGCTTTAAGCAAATGGCTTATATGGTTTCTCTGATCCTCTCTCTGAGAGAAGTGTGTGTGCATGCAGGGTTTTGTTCTGGTTATGGAGTCTGTGATCTGCAAGGCCTTTTCCATCTTGAATTTCTGATGTGAGTTTTATAAAACAATTTTGTAGGCTGAAACCTACATGTGTATACATAGCATTTTTCTTTGGGTGTTGAGATGGGTTTTATGACACATAAAGTGACACATAAAGTTACAACACATGAGTGTTGTAACTGAGACAACTTCGTAACACAGCTGAATATTAAAAACTTGTACATTTCCAAAGTAGCGAGAAAATTCAAGCAATATCTGAGATCCATTCATGTCATTGGGGGTAAAATATCTCATGTACTGGCTCATAAAACGTTCTCTGCTCCTCTTACTTAACAATATAATGCCTCAGTTATGTTTTGCAATGCTCTACAACAGAGAGAAAATTTATGAGTATTTATCAGTACATGTAGGGTCTGTATGGCTTGGAGGCATAATGAAGATGACTGAATACCCTGTCAGTTGTAACACATATGCTGGTTTTTTATTAGAATGCAGGACCATATTAAATGTTTTCCTCTGTAAGAAGAGGCTTAGAGTAGCGCACAAGAGAACAAAGCTGCTCCTTTGGGATCTGAAAATGAATTCCACGTGTAAGGATGAAACCAGAGAGCAAGTCATTCTGTCTATCTGCCAGCAGAACATTGGTCTGGGTCATTTTAAGGGTACATAATAATGCTAATTCAACCTGTGCAATTACAAGAAAGCTTTTAATGTTAAATAATGTATTACTAACTGCACAGTAGATGGTAGAAAGCTGTACGATAGGACAAAAGGGCTAAGGGCAAGTCCCTCAGCCCAGAGAATTTACAGTTAAAATTCTACAGCATCCTGTTCTCTTTCAGGTCTGTTTGAACTACCATCTATACTGGTTTATAGGATGAATATTTTTGGGTAGAAAAGTGAATTGTCAAAGACAGGGGTTTACTTATCAGGGGATCGGCAGAGCCACATTGGTTCCCTGCTGGTCATGGTCAGCACTGGCATGCTGGGACGGGCTGAGGGAAGTGCTAGTTTCCACTTTCTGCCTCTCATTGGGCGAGGAAAGGCAAATTGCAGACTCAGGGAGTTGCAAGGCTCCAGGCCTGCAGACACTTCAGGTAAACAAAATGTCCACGTGCACCAGCAGCTTATCCTGATGTTTGCCAGTCCCTGAACGACAGGGTCAGCTTTGCAAGAGTCCTAGTGTTTTGGCATTTTTGCCCATCCATCTCGGGGTGTCGGCTTATAAATGAACGAGCTAGTGAACGAGTACATATGGCATATTGTATTCCCTGCGCTGGTGTTTTTCTCTTTTCCCTACTGATCTTAGGGTACATCTACACTACCCAGTCGATATTCTGGGGTTCGATCTAGCACACCTAGTGGGGACAGGCAAAACCGAACTATCAGGGGTCAACAGTTGACCCCTTTATGCCTCAGTCTCAGAAAGAGTAAGGGACGTCAATGGGAGAGTTTCTCTATTAACCTCCCTCTGTGAGGGCAGCCAGGTAAGTCAATCGAAGATAAAGTCAGCTCTAGTGACGCAGTTGCTATAGCTGGAATTGCGTATCTACGATCGACTTTAAGGTTTCGTGTAGACCTGGCCTTCGCTGCCAATGGACTTACTGTCTGTGATTTCTGGGCCGGTAGAAATGCTTTCCTCTCAACTGTTGTGCCCCCTATTTAAAACCTAGACATTGTTTTAACTCCACCCCTTATGCACCTCGGGTTTGTACAGCACCGAGCACCATCGGGGGCCTTGGTGTGTCTACTTTAAAAAAAAAAATGGACAAGTGAGTTTGTATCCTATTATCACAGGCAGAGCTGTGGGTTTGCGGGGGTGGGGGAGGACAGCAAAGGGACAGTTGCTGTGGGGCCTGGTGATTTAGAAGGGCCACAGGCTCCAGGCCACTGTTGATGTTACCGTGGTGCTGGCAGCAGCAGGAGGCTGGGCCCTTTAAATTTCCCCAGGAGCCCCAGGTTAGCTATTAGTCCCACCCTTTCTGCCTGAGGTCCCTTCTACAGACCCGGAACAAAGGTGCTCCCCTGCATTGCCCAGAGCCTGGCAAAGTCTGTTGCCAGCCTTGCATCCAGGTCACTGACTGTTCACTATATGTAGTAACTTTTAACTCTGCAGGTTGCACCTCTCTAATCCGGCACCCTAAGGACCTGATCGGTGCCAAATGAGAGAATTTGCTGGACCACAGGAGGTCAATATTGTCTAGCACAGCACTTCCACTGCTGACTGGGCTCTTGGAGACATTTAGGGAAAATTACAGCTAAGTAACAGCACAGAACAGTGAGAACCAGGATGGTTGGCTGGAAACAAACTTTATGGGACTGTAGGAAACTTGGTCTCGCCCGTGATAAGTGGTCATTCAGCTAACTAAAATCATGCTGGATTGTGGATGTTGCTGGATGAGAGAGTTCCAGATTAGAGAGGTTCAACCTGTACTAATCCAGGCTGCATTAGACTCAGGGATTGACAGGTCAAAGGTTTACGATCCCATTGCCTAGATCGGGGCCTGCAACCAAAAGAGCAAGAAGAGTCATTTATTCAAATTCAGTTACACAATTAATACTTCGAGCTGCAATGCATGCGCATACGAGACAGTCCTTAATAAATAACATCAAAACCTACTTTTGATAACCCCCATTTTGAGAACAGTGCATACACAGTGGTTTGTAACAGGTAGAAGGTTTTAGTTACTTTCACCCCTTGATTGGAGTGCAAACGAGGACAGGAAAAATGCTGCACCTGGTTTGCATCAACCCTATGTGTCCCTCGCATGCCCAGGCTCTGCCCCCACTTGGCCCACAAACCTGCCTGCCCCTCTATCTACAGGATTAACCCCTCTCAGCCTCAAACCACGCCCCTATTCCCAGGGTTAACCTGCCTCAGATGACGAGATCTGCATACTGCTGCTGCTCCTTCCTGGCAGCCTCCTCTTCCCCCTTCTCGACGCAGCTGGACAGTTCCAGCAGGGGCAGATTCAGCTGCCCCTTGCCCCAGCATTCCTGCTTGCTTTTCCCACCTGCAGCACAGGCGGCTCCCTGCCCTGCCGCCTCTGAAATAATGAAACTCAATTTAATCGGTTTAACGGCTGGATCCGTCCTGCCGGCTGTTAAACCAATTAAATTTAGTGCCATTATTTCAGCGGTGACAGGGTAGGGAGCGGCAAATGACTCCTTAAAGAGCCATATGCAGTTCCGGAGCCACAGGTTGCTGACCCTGATCTAGATCCTTTAACCAACCATTTCCCTATGTTCTTAACAAGCAAGACAAACAAGGTGGACTGGAGAGACCCAGAAGGCTGGGAAGTCCCATGCTGTCTGTGAGTACCTGGTTTCACACTGTTTTGATTTTTCCTTGGCTGGCTTTTATAATGGGTATTGTGTAATACAAAACTGGGGGAGGGGAAAGTTTGATAGGCTGAACACAAGAGTGGTAAAATGTGGCTCACATTACGAGCTTTAACAAGTTAGTTTCAATGCATTTGTGACAATTATTGATCAAAGGTAACATTCAGAACCATGGGCTGCTTTGTCAAGGTTAGAGCTTGCTCAAGAAATGGCCTTTGATCAGATGAGCTATTGATTGTAAATTCTAGAAGACGAGCTTCTTACCAGATTGGAGCTTTCCTTTTCGAGCAAGCTGCGAGGAGGGGGAAGAGAAATACTGGGCCTCCTTCTCCCTGCTGTGTGTACAATAAATAAATATTCACTCTTTAAATCCTCTGATGTATCCTCCTTGTATATTTATTTTTTTTAATTATTGGTAGTGCAGTAACTCAGAGAGGCCTGCTGAGGTCAGGGCCCAGCTGTGCCTGCAATGATGTCCCTCCTGAAGATTTTGCATTCTAAACAGACAGACAAAAGGGGGAGGGCTTGCTCAGTAGTTAGACCATTGGCCTTGTAAACCCAGGGTTGTGAGTTCAATCCTTGAGGGGGCCTTTCAAGGTTCTGGAGCAGGTTAGATTAAAAAAAAAAAAATCTGCCAGGGATGGTGGTAGGTCCTGCTGCAAGGACCAGGGACTGGACTCAATGAACTCTCCAGGCCCCTTCCAGCTCTGTGAGATAGTATGATACGTAACACAGCATGTGGGGGGCTTGGTTGCAAGGACAAGACAACCAGGTGTCATGTTCTCTTGGGCTGAAGGCTTCTTCCCTGAACAGGGTGTAGCAGGAGAGGCCCAGATATTTTATTTCAGAGCTTCACATTTGTACATGGAGGCCCCGCTCTGCAGCAGGCACCATGCAGTCGGGGATCTAGACCCCACCTCACCACGTGGCTAGCTGCCCAGGCATCATGTGGCAGGCCAGCCTCCCCTCACACGTGGTGGCTAGGCTGTGGGGTCATGCTTGTGTGAGAGGCTGAGAAACTTCTTTCTGCGGTTCACATTTGTACAGGGGCAGTCCCTCCGTCCCATGACTGGTGATTTCCTGCAGCATGCTCACAGGATCCTCGGAAGAGCTCCTGAGGTCTGGGGGGCTGGCCCCGCAAATAGCCATATTGTGGACTCCCCACTTCCCAAAGTGTGCGGCTCGAGCTGTGCAGTTTCTGCTGCATCCTGTTTGCTTCATTTTCACAGGGAGGAAACAGCTCCCTGACTTGCTTCCCTGCCCCAGGAAAGGCACTCTTTGCCCAGGGGAGAGCTGAGGTTGCAGTTAGCGTGGCACAGTCAGAACAGGGAAAGATATCCTTGCTATTCGCGGGCAGAATGATTCTTGAGTGGGGACAACAGGTGCCCAGCCTCACTGAACGCAGGTAAATTTACAAGTTTCATGAAATGATCATAGATTATTGTAAAAGAGAAGATTGAGGGGAGACATGATAGCAGTTTTCAGGTATCTAAAAGGATGTCATAAGGAGGAGGGAGAAAACTTGTTCTTTTTGGCCTCTGAGGATAGAACAAGAGGCAATGGACTTAAACTGCAGCAAGGGAGGTTTAGGTTGGACATTAGGAAAAAGTTCCTAACTGTCAGGGTGGTCAAACACTGGAATAAATTGCCTAGGGAGGTTGTGGAATCTCCATCACTGGGGATATTTAAGAACAGGTTAGATAGATATCTATCGGGGTGATCTAGACAGTACTTGGTTAGGGTACTGGTCCTGCCATGAGGGCAGGGGGCTGGACTCGATGGCCTCTCAAGGTCCCTTCTAGTCCTAGTATTCTATGATTGTAGTCTGAGAACCTTTACCAGCTGTTTGGCCACACTACAGTTTTCTCAAGGTGTTCTTTCCCTAGGAACCACTGTGGTTCCTGTTAGCAGGGCACAGACACCTGGAGAACAGGAACCTTAATACGTAGGACTGACAGCTCCCTGGCTTCCTGCCCTGCCCCATGAAAGATGCTCTTTCACCTGAGGGGACCACTGAGGTTCCCATTAACATGGCACAGACACCCAAATACATGGGTCCTCAAGGCAAACTTTCGCTGTCCTCAACCATTGTGTAGATTTGCTTGCTGCTGTTAAACAGATGAACGTATTTCAACCCAGAAATGACTGCGTGTCAGTGGCTAAAGTGGCCCCTGCATTTGGGGGTGGAGATAATGGTTTAACAGCCTGATCACAGGACAGGGAGCCTGGGGTTTTAATCTAGAGGTTCCCCTCACAAGTTAGTGTAAGTACTTGAAGAAAGTTTCTAGGCTGCTTTGCTTCAGTTTCTCTGTGTGTAAAAGCAGTGCTAATAATCCACGTGAAGCTTTTCAATAATATTTCTCATGGTGGTATCTAAGCCCTGCGAGTTGGGAAGATTTAATTCCTTCATGTCTGGAAAATAATCTGAAGATGAAAAGTGCTAAATGAGTGCTGCTATTGCTTGCTAATATTCAGAGAGCACTTGGCGCCTTCAAGAAGAACAGCACCCACTATATGTTAGACCAGGGGTCAGCAACCCCCTGCACATGTGCCCCTGGCCTGTGGATTCATAAAAGACCAGCTAATGCTTACCAACCACCACCTGATCAGTAAAGCATCTTCACTGATTTATTTATGAAGCTGTTGTAAGTAGGACTGTTAGTGACTTTAAAAAGTATCACTGGCATTTGGACCGTCCATAGAGGTCAAATTATGGCATTCCACCTCGGAAAGGTTGCTGACCCCTGTGTTAGACCATACATGTAATGTGACAACACCCATCATCACAACTCCAGAAGGAGGAGGACATTTTATATAAGAGACTTATAAATAACTGCCTGTCCTTTTGTTCCTTCCTTCCGAACCAGTGGATGGGTCTGAGAGAGAAATGTAGAGGGGAGGCCAGTCTTGCTGTATAAACACAACCCATGTGACCATAGCATGGCTAAACGATGAGCACAGGCGGAGCGATGCTCAAACTTCTCACGTGTGAGGATGGTGCCTGGGTTACTCTTTCGAGGCTTGCACTTGTGTGCATTGCATACGGCGGAAGCTTGATAACCTGATCTTCCCACAGGGTTACCGGCAGCGCTTCCATAAGAGGCAACAACAATGAAGCTCATGGAAAATTTGGTTTCCAGCATCTGAATCTTAAATTTAAGTATGTTTATCCTTTGGAACTGGCAGCATAAATACAGAACATATAATCACGTCTGGGTGGGATTTATTTTATGGCGGTGTAAACTGCTGCAACAGTTGTGGGTCTTTAAGCTTAACTGGTTCATATTTATCAAATTATCCTTTCGGTGCTTGGTGTCCAACCCAAACCACAAATCTGCTTCCCAGTGTTTCGTGCTTCTGGTTCAGTTTGAGATTTGGGGGGTGTTCAAAATCTTGCCCGATCCTGAACTTGTACTTCCCAGAACATAGACCACTAAAACTTCAGTAGCCTTAATTTTGTGAATGCCACTAAATGTAGAATTATAAACTAGAAACCAAGAGGAAAGCTTTAGACCCGTGTTCCCTCTAAGTTTTTCCAGTTATGGACAGAATAAATTTTGTTACATGCACCAAGGTATGTGTGGCTGTTCACCAGCAATAGAAACGTGTTACTGGCTGCGGGTGGCTGTGGGCACTCTTTTGATCATCTGGGTGGCACCTGAATCTCTCCTGGGTGGCTGCCCAAGCGCTCAGTTTATAGGGAACACTGCTTTAGCCCCTAGATGTATTTTGTACAGTATTTTGGTCAGATAATTAAATGCTAAATGATCTCTCAGTGTATGCACCTGGAGTAAATTAGGTTCCATGTGTATTGCAAAGATGACTCTGAATTACCTTTCAACTCCAGACTTGCCTCTTTCTGTCCAATCTAAAATACTGGCCTGTATCACTGATATTTTCCCTTGGATAAATAGCCATCAGCTGGAGTACAACAGAGCTCTTAGTTGTCACCCTCTCCCTCCAGTCCTCGCTTGTTACTTCCTTGCTTGATCACTGCGGACAATGGTGGTACCCTCCCTGTCTTTCAGGCCTGTAACCAGGGCATCATCTTGGACTCGGAACCCCTGCTGGATCCTCACATCCAGGCTGTATCTAAAGGCTTGTCTAGGCAAGCAGACCACGGTAAACTGGGGTCGGGGTAGAGCCCTGCACATCCACAGGCGTCTGCTTTATATTGGTGGGTATTTGCACCTGCAGATGTCAGTGTGGATGTTTGCAGCTCATTTTTATGGATACAAAATTGGTATCTGCACAGGGTTCTAAATGGGGGTGACTGAACACCATGCTAGCCTGCTGTGGTGCTGCCGCGCATTCTTGGATCTACTTCTCCTTCAAACAGACAAGCTCAAAGTGCTCTGAAGACATCTTATCTTGCATCATCAAGGAGAGCCCTGTTAGGAAAGCAGGGTAAATTCAGACCCCAGATTGCCGAGGCCCAGTTCCTATAGCCATGCCCTTAATCTTGCCAATTTTTCTGCAGACCATCTCTACTTACAAGATCGTCACTGCTGTGGTCGATTTTTCCCGGGTTCAGTTTAGCACGTCTGGTCGGGATGCACTAAGTCGAATCATCAGGGTATCCCTGTCGGCCCTGGTACTCCTTGCGACTGCAAAGTGTAAGGGGAGTCTATGGGAGAGTTTCTTTTATTGAGTTCCTGCTGTGGGGATGGCATAGCAAATCCATTTAAGGTCCTCTTTGCCCACCCTGTTGGCGGGCATGCCTACACCTGTTCTCCCTATCGACGGTCTACCACTTCCTGAATCAATACTCCACTAAACTGCCTATCGGCAGTGACTTTATCCTCAGACCACAACAGTTCCCTGATACGCCCCCATTACTATGCAGATGATAACTCTGGAGATAGTCCCACATGCTGCCCTGGGGCCTGGCATTTCAAAGTGCCCCCACCAGAAACCCTGTACCATTTACCAGCTCTGACTGCCCCAAGCCCTGTCCCTTCCACTTGTGGCCCTGTCCCTTCCAGGGACAGGGAGCTGGCCCCACTGGCCACTGTGTCCCTGGGCCCAGGGTGGCTATCGGCATTGCTGGGTATAGAGTTGGTGTGTGTATATGAGCACGTCTGCCCCATTGGCTAAAGAGCAGTATAAAGGCTGGGCTGTCTGATGAAGACAAGGTGTGAACCTGGCCAGCCTCCAACTGCTACCTCCCAGGTGAATGTGGCAGAGGGCTGATTTTCAGAGGTGCTGAGTGCCCACCTTTCCTGTTGACATCAGTGGGAGAAGTCAGGCTCTGAGTACTCCTTTTGTTGCCATTCTGGTCTTGGAAAATATTGCTGTTCTTCTCGTCTTCCCAGGGGTTTGAAACCTGCCCTCATCCCCTCCTGCAGCCCAACTTCTTGCACCCATCTGGGACCCTCTCCTACCCCCTGAACCTCTACCCCAGAGCTTGCCTCCCTAGTTAGAGCCCTCAGCCCAATACCTTGTTCTAGCTCAGATAAAGTGAGTCAGGATGGGGTTGAGCAAGCTGCCACGGGAGGGGGAGTATAGTGAGTGAGGGATGTGGCTTCAGGGAAGAGATGGGGCAGAGGGCATGGCCTTGGAGAAGAGGCGGGGCTAGAATGTTTGTCTTTGTGTTAGTAGAAAGTTAGCAACCCTGGAGCACGCCTTTGCTATCTTGACATTGAAATGTAACCTGTATATCTGATTGGAACATCAGTGACACCGATGTAAATCAGATCTGAGCTTGGCCCGTTGCAACTGGTAGTGCTGGCATTTGTGCAGATGTTCCATTACAGTATGTCAAATCTTCCATTTCTGCGCAGAAGTTGGCAGGTCCGTCTGGGTTTCGTGTGTCTTTCACTCTGAGCATGGCTGTACCATTTTATGCTGAATCCTTCCCCGCACCTGGCTTGCAGTCATAAATCGAAGCGCATAAAAATTGAGTAACCATCACCTGCATTTTGCTACTGGGGCATATCCTGGCTTGCTCCTTTCCAAGCATGTGTTAATCTCTTCTTCAGGAGAGAATTTATTTAGGATTCTAGTGCCAGATTGCAGAAGCCAATGAACAAAGGTACAGGCATGAGGAATATAATTCCCTCCCCTCGACACCCGGGCATAAATGTTTGCAGTGATATGGATCACACTGGGGCCATGTGGGAATATTCCAGAGCTGTACTTGGCTGTTTAAAAACAAAACAAAACAAAACAAAACAAAACCCTGGGGAGTGTTGGAAAGGAGAAAGGTTGATCATCCAGCAGGGACCTGCTGTTCTTGTACTGTTCTTTCTGCGATAGTGTTGGAGTGATTTCCAGCCAGTCAGCTGCCTGCTTTCCTCACAGGCATGTTTCTGATAGTGTGGCACGGTTTGCAGCTGAGTTGTCGGAAGTTTATCTGTCTTCTTCCAACTTTGTTGCAATTGAGTGATTCACGCCTGGAATTTACAGACTCAGTCCTTTGCTGCCCCTAACACTTTGCCCTTCTGCCCGAGGATCTCAAAGCCCAGGAATGGCTTATCACACCATGCCCTATTGTACAGGTGTGGAAACGGAAGCAGAATATGGTTAAAGTGAGTTGCCCAAGGTCAGTCACTGAATCTGTGGCAGAACTGGGAATGTGGCTCTTGAGGTGTTTTTTTTCATACAGACTGGAGTGCGGGGGTGCAGCTTGATTGGGTGAACGCTGGCTGATTAGATGTATTTAGAAACCGCTGTTTAGGGCACGTGGGGATGGGGAAGGAAGGTAAATGTGTATGTACAGATACACAGCAGCTCCAGCACAGAGAAGAGAATAGCAGGTGCACATTGTTAATTTGCGTTTCCACCCTCTTGCCTTTGATTTATAGCTGTTGTCCACACAAAGACCCTGGGGTCGACCTTCATGGATATTCCCACAGCTGCTGCAAGAAGAGACCAAGTTTAGCTGAAGTAAAAGAAATGAGCAACTTCTAACTGTATAAAAGTACAGTCTGTTGCGGTAGAATAAAATGTGTGTGTTTTAGAAGTATCTGACTGTATGATATTGAAATTCAGATCCTCTCCGCCAATACTGCACACACACACACTGCTTTGTATCTGCAGGTTGCTGTGGAAATTCACTGCCAGATACGCAGTGATCCATACTGTAATGCATAACAAGTCAGGTCTGCTGGGTGGAAACACTTACGTATATTTGGACAGTCTTTCTCTGAATCCTCCCCACTGCGAGTAGCTAAGACTGCAGAGCCTCTGGCAAATGGACACATTTGACTGCAGTACAGTTACTCCCTTCTCAAAGGTAAATAACAGTATTTGGGCCAAAAATAAGGGTGGGGCTTGAATCTATGTTGTGGAATTCAGGAAGAGGCAGAAATCTAAGAAGTCAGATATTCATACTTCAGGGTAAACATTGTTCTCGTGAGGTGTCACAATAGAAATGGCATATTTCCCTTCTGACCACCCTTAGAATCATAGAATGCTAGGACTGGAAGGGACCTCGAGGTCATTGAGTCCAGCCCCCTGCCCTCATGGCAGGACCAATTACTGTCTAGACCATCCCTGATAGACATCTATCTAACCTGCTCTTAAATATCTCCAGTGATGGAGATTCCACAACCTCCCTTGGCAATTTATTCCAGTGTTTAGCCACCCTGACAGTTAGGAACTTTTTCCTAATGTCCAACCTAACCCTCCCTTGCTGCAGTTTAAGCCCATTGCTTCTTGTTCTATCCTCAGAGGCCAAGAACAAGTTTTCTCCCTCCTTATGACACCCTTTTAGATACCTGAAAACTGCTATCATGTCCTCCCTCAATCTTCTCTTTTCCAAACTAAACAAGCCCCATTCTTTCAGCCTGTCTTCATAGCTCATGTTCTCGAGACCTTTGATCATTCTTATTGCTCTTTTCTGGATGGTCTGTAATTTCTCCACATCTTTCTTGAAATGAAGTGCCTTCTAGCCCTGTCAGAATACTATTTCCAGTTGCTGCAAACCAGGCCCTTTAATTTTGTTGTAAAGAACCAAGCCCATGTGCAGGAATTTCTTGGTATGTGTGTACTTTTCTTGTGAACGTGAACTGCAATTTTTTTTAAACACAAAGGAGTTCAAAATCTTTGGGCAATGAGTGTATATAAGAGCCTTTAATGAAAAATGTGAGTGGAAAAAGTAGTGGGTAAAATGATTTTGTTATGAGAGACTAAAATTGATACAGTAAAAAAAGGTTTTGTAGAAATTACCTTCAGTGATCTTGCTGTAATATTTGTAAGTGGGAAAACAATATTCCAAAATATTCCAGTTGTCTTCAGAGTTTTTTCAGTTAAGACTATATGTAGGGTTATAGCAATGAAAGAGATTTTAGGGAACAGCAACCTTTCCTTCATGACAATGAGCTCACAGCAGTGTTTGACATGTTCATAGTTAATTTCCAGTTGCTAATGACCAAGGGCTTGATGGGAAATGTAGTCCTTTCCTGCTCTAGGGCCAGTTCTCTAAGCAGTGAATGGGCCACAGAACTGCAGCATCCAGGATACCTTGGGCTCCCCCAGCACGGCACGGTGAGGAGCAAGGGAGAGTAACCAGACACAGGGCTAAGATGCGTTCGCACCCTTCACGCCCCCCTTGTGTACAGGCCTCAGAACAATTGTTTGTGCTTTACAGGAGCCGGAACTCTCTTTAAAATACAAAAGGAAGAATTTGACCTGTACGTGTTAAACTAGACATTCCATGATTAGTTGAGCTGGAAAATATGTCTGACAGTTTTAGCTGCTGAGAAGTACGGTGAGTGAGGTATGACTCATTAAAGCAACATGCCCTACCTCCCCGTTAGTCAGTTAACACCCTGAAGAGCATAGCAACTAGTTTGATCCATAGTGGATGGAATTAGTATTCCATTCTACCCTTAACAGTGGCCTGTACTCAGCACTTCAGAAGAAGGTACGAGACACACCGAAGTTATGGCTTGACACTGGGAAAGTTCCTTCCTAACTCTCATTCATTTGAGGTTGGCATAAGCCCTGAACCAAAAAAGCAATGGTACGCTTCACATGCAGAAGTCAGTCAAGATTGAATGCTGACAAAGTTTGAGCCAGAGACAGTTTAGACCACTGATGTGCAACCTAGGCTAGTGAGTAGGCCGTGTGAATGGCCCTCCTCTATCTCAGTGGGCCACAATGTTGTCCCAACCAAAATGGTCTCCCAGGAGAGGGTAATTTTGCTAACTGCACTTGCGCATCTAGAATTTGTGGGGTGGCCCAATGGAACTACAGCAGCCCTTTGATTGGATGCAGAGGAAGCGCCTGGCTCTCTCAGTGAGAAGGAACAATGAATAATTGACAATGAACCAAGAATGACTTTGTTGACACAGGAGTGAGTAAAGGGTATGTGTGCACCTGAATTTTTAACCCATGTTAACTAACTTGACTGCAAATTGAGCGTAGACTCAACACAAACATTTGCTGTTAGGAGTGTGGGATCCTAACAAAAGGTGGTAGTAGCCTGGGGTAAACATGAGCAACCCAAAAATGTTGTACCTTAGAACAACCATTTGTGTCACTAGGATTGATAATCAAATTAGCTCAAATGGTGTTCATTACCATTCAGAGTTGGCTAAAAGTTAACATGCAGCCTTGCTCAAGGTCCTCAAGATGCCAAATTGCTCCTCCTCAGAGGTTATGATGAACCAATCACACAGCATGAGTCATGCATGGTTTACTAAAATACCCCATGCATCTTTCATGGAGCCTTTGGGGCTGATCCAAATGTTGTCCTCAATGAAAAGCTTCCTAATAAGTTGAGTGGGTTTTGGATCAAGCCCTGGCTTCTTTAGGGTATTTCTTCTCAATGGGGAAGATCAGCTATGGTGGATCTTCTGGGGTTGGATTTAGCACATCTGGTAGGGATGCGCTCAGTCGACCTCACAGGGTACCCCCGTTGGCATCGGTACTTTTGTTCCTTGCGAGGAGTGAGGGAAGTGGACGAGAGTGTTTGCTCCCGTCGGCCTCCTTCAGGGGAGATGTCACAGAAGCTCAAATTAAAGTCCTGTGACTCCAGCTACATAATTAACATAGCTGGAGTACGGTATCTTAATATGACCTTCCTCTGTCATGTAGACCTGGCCTGGGGAAGCCAGCAGGCTTGGTGTGAGTGTTGTAAAGCAACATAAGAATAAATCTAGGTACAAAATTCCCCCAATGAGGAAACACACTTAATAGTGGTGATGGACAATCGCACACACCAGTTAAAGGTGAAATCCACTCCAGTGCAAAAGGCAAGGCCTGAACTATGCCTGATGAAGCCCTCTGCAAAAGAGGGAATTTTGCCAAGAACGATGAAGCAGCATCATGTGTGTCCTGTGGGTGTAATTAAGGATCACTTCTAAATGGCGCTCCTGAATCCAATTGTTACAGGGAATCATTGAGAAGGAGCAGACGCGCCAGCTGGGTGTCCCACTTTCTTCCAGTAGCCTCTGCAGCCTCATAAATCATCTTGCCTCGGTGTGCCAGGCAGCAAGAGCGACTCCCGTTTTGGTCAGACGCTCTTTTAGATACAGAACAGTGCAATAAGGGCCTGAGTCAGACACTGGGGTCAACCTGAAATAACTTCCACCAACTTCAATGAAGATAGGCTGGCCCCCATGTAGTAGCTAAGATCAGGTCCTAACTGCAAAAGTCATTGAGGGAGATCCCAAATACTGAAGTAGTTTTCAGGTGCATTAATTAGGCCTTTTAGGTTATGAAGCTCAGCTCACCTTCAAAAAGTAGCTGAACATTTCAGCTTCACTTTAATTTCTGTGACGCAATGACCCCTTCAAAGCAGAAGCCCATTCCAAGCAGTTGCACTAGAGGTTAAGGAGCATGATTGTTCCCGCAGCAAATACACCCACGTCCCAAGCCCCGCTGATGTTTTCTCACCTTGTGTAATTGTGAATTGCTGACACACAGGCTGGATCAGAAAACTGCAGTATCAGGAAAAATCTTGTTAAAGAAGCTTGTCTTGTGTTTTCATGCTGCCGCTTCCACTGGGTCTTCTTTTCTTAAAGCTCATGAGCCCGTTTTATGTCTTACCTGTCACACGTTTTACGTGCCTTGGCGTATATTAGTCTCTGAGGCGTAGCCATGTTAGCGTGTAGCTTCGCAAATAACAGGCAGTCGTGTGGCACCTTAGAGACTAACAAATTTCCTGGGTAAAATCCACTTTTTTGGATGAAAAGTGGAGAGAAAAACCAGAATCCATGAGGGGGGAGAGAAAAACGAAAGGGTTACCGGTCACGAGTAAGACCAGTTAGTGAAGCAAATTAAGTAGGATATGTCCCATTCCTGAGAATATCAAAGGTGGGGAAATTGCCCTCGTAATTCATAAGGTAAGATCTCTAGTCAGTCCACTGTTAAAGGTATCAACTTTGCAAACGAATTCCAATTCAGAGGTCTCCCTCTGTAATCGTGTGGTTAAATTCTTTCATAGAACTATGGCTACTTTTAAATCCATCATTGAATGTCCAGGGAGGTTAAAGTGTTCCCCTATAGGTTTATGCGTGGTCACATTCTTGATGTTGGATTTACGTCCATGCGTTCTTTGGCACACAGACTGTCCAGTTTGTCCAATGTACATGGCGGGCGTGTGTGTGTGGCTGGCACACATCACATTAATGTGCAGGTGTATGAGCCACGGTGGAGTGTGGCTGATGTGGATAGGTCCTATGGTGGTATCACTTGTAGAGATATGTGGACAGAGTTGACAATGGGTTTGCTGCAGGGATAGGATCCTGGGTTGATGTTTCTGTTTATTATTTGTATTGTGGTTCACCAAGCATCCTCAATTGTGGACTATACCTTGTTGTATAGACACAACAAAAAGAGGTTTCCCTGTCCCACAGAGTTAACTATGAAAGTAACTTAGGCTGAGCTTGGTGAGTCGGAGGGGCCAGTTCAGAAACCCTTATAAACAGGAAGGCAAATTCATCCGTAGCATAAGGATTTCATACCAGCCAGAGTTGTTATGCTGTGGTCATCACCCTGGCAGTCCCACGGGAGTCTCTGTCTCTGTGGTAGCAAATTCACGTGAGCCACTTCAGTGGCCGTTCAGGAGATGCTCAGGAAACAGCTGTTCTAGCACTGCAGGCATCTCATCTTCTTCTTCACTTGCAAAGGAGCTGCAACACTGAGTAGTGGCAGCAACATGGCTGAAGCAGCTGGTCCCTAACTACTTCCCTTGGGTGCTGCCTGTCACTGCGCACCGTTAATAGAAAGTAAGGCCGAACAAATCTTTGTGTAGTTTTTCCCTTCTCCAGAAACTTCAACTCTAATAATTTATCTGCATTACCGATTATTTTAAATAGTTTATTTTGCATGCCAATAGCAGGTTTTGTCTGAGAATATGCTGTTGTAATCTTACAATGATGGGGAGCGAATATTGTGCAGTGGGAGCTGAATTCCCTATAGATTTTGCCAGCTTTTAATCACATCTTCCTTTAGCAAAGCCTAGAGGTGAGTGTGACAGTTTCTGGGACAACATTATAAATTCGTGCCCACTAATGAGACAGTCTGTGCATCAGATGCATTTGGCCTAAACTGTTTAGAAATTGCAAGACTCCTCTCTCGTGTCTCTGCGATCGTGGCGTGGGTGTTCCACGGTGAATGCTGATGTGATTGTCTCGCTAATCCACAGGTGCTTGCCTTTCCACTTTGAAAGGTTCTAATTTCAAAGGCCCCGAACCTGAGAGGTATTTAGGTGCCTAACTCACACTGAAATTAATGGGCGTTCGGTGCCTAAATATTTTTGGAGATCTGCACAAAGGTCATTTCTCCCTTCTGCCATGCATCTTGGAACAGAAGATGTGAGATGAGGAGCTGTGTTTAAAATACATCCGTTTAGTCTAGTCTGTCCCAAAGGGTGTTCAGTGGAACCCCAGGGTTCCTTGAAGTGAAAGCAAGGGTTCTGTGGGAAAATTCCATTACGATAACAACTTTTGGTTTACAAATATTACGCATTTATTAAATTTTTTAAAAACAAGTTTCTTTTGTGTTTGCCAGGATAAGTGTCCCTGTGTAATGCCAGCTTAGCCAGAGAGCTGGGTGATGACGTCAGTACTCAGCATGGCATATATCACATGTTATATGACACCATAAATCCCCATACTCTCCTCTAAATTAAATGGGATTTTTTTGTTTTTAAATGTGTGCAGTTAAATTGAATGTTGATCTCATGACCTTGTTTACCAGTTGTTGTTATTCTTACTTATTTGGGGTCTGCTTTTTCACCTCTCTATATAAGTGACTGTTATTAGGAGTTCCGCAAAATCCTTTCATGTTTAAAAGGGTTCCGTGGCCACATAAAATTGGGAACCACTGGTTTAGTCCATTAAAAAGGAAAAAGCTGGAGGAGGGGAAAAGGGAAAATTACGCACACCCACCCATGTCTCCCCACACAACCCCAAAGCATGGTGGAGCTGGTTGAACATTCAATGTCATTTCAAAGTTTTTAAACATAATGGGAGAAGAGGGAAATCAAAATCCTCATCAGTTTTTCTCCACTAACAGCGCTCTAATGTCTCTAATTGGAAGTACAGGTTTCCCAGCATGCTGCTGCGCTGAAGACGAATCACTGCTCTTATTCTGAGATGTATGCTTGCTCAAGGAAGGTTTAAATGGGGTGGGGTGGGGACAAGTGAGTGGGTGTAATGGCACAAAAATATATTTTTATCCCCCCTCAACATTATTTTGAACTGTGGAATGAAAATTTTACATTTTGTATAGCGCCAATAAATCCACATCACCGAGAAATAGAGAAAAGTGCGTCTGCATGTGTGAGAGATTCTCTGTACTTCTGTAGTATGTAAATGAGTGATGATTTTTTTTTTTCCCTCTTTGTCGTCTAAGGTGTACAATGACTCTTGGTAACCTTGAGCTATAGCGGCTGCCCTCTCTGTTGTTTTCTGTTCCTGGCTGTCTTAATAGCCAAAGACAGCATCCTGCTTTGCCATGATGGAAAGTGACAGTGACTGTTAAAATTCTAGGCACTGCTGAAACTGTAGATGAACAAAATTCTCACATCATCCTTGAGCGTATTGCAGTGCTCTCTGTAAGTTTTGTGTGTTGGTTTTTTTTTTTTCGTTTTGTTTAAATAACAGAAATTCAGGAAAATTAAATATGTCCAAGATGTGTGAAAATAAAAGCAGCTGTCTCAAGCCTAACTTGGTATTTTCTTTCACTCTTATGTCTCTGTCAAATTCTCTGCTGGTCCCATTAATGAGAGAGAGGTGAACTCAGGTTGGAATTATTTGCAATTTAATATTCTCCACTCCATCCCCTGCCACCCTCTGCTGGGTGGAACTTTATAACACTCCCCAGATGTCAGAATTTGAGGGCATTACCCCTCTTGTCCCAAGTAAACATTTAATTACAACATAGAGAGTGCCTCGTTTCCATCTACGCAAAGGCCTTTATGCTGCCGTGGATGTAAATGGAATTCATGCCCATCTTAAGGCTGATCTGCCCTGTAAATGAGATTCTGATCCGGACAATGATGACACTGTTTCATGGATCAGGTCTCCAGTGGGTTTACTCATTTTCTGTGCGTTCTGGTTTCTTTTGTGGCGTGGGGGAACAGGGGGCTGATGGAGTGTGTGTTACATCTACGGCTGTTGAAGTGTGGGGAAGAGGGGTAAACGGGGCAGCTGTCCCAGGACCTGGTAATGTAAAAGGGCTCTGGGCGTGCCGGCGCTGCTACCTCAGCTATGGCAACATCCAGAACTTTGGGCCCTTTACCTTGCCACCATGTGCCCTGTGGCACTGAAGGGCCAGCTGGTTGGGGGAATTTAGCCCCCCAGTCCTATCCCTTCTGCCCAAGGCCTCATCCCTTCTGAGGGGCCCGGAGCCAGCTCCCTGCAAGGCCCAGCGATGTCTCTCGTCAGCCCTGCTTATGTCTGTCTATCTCAGGTAAAGTTTCTGAGGGGGACTCAGCAAGGGAGCTGACAGAGCTCTTGGAGCTGGGAATTCAATTAGTGAAGCTTATTTCCTGACAAGTTGACTCTACCCTGCAGTGGGCACCGTGGCTTAACGTGTGCAGTCTGCTGCTCAGAAATGCTAAAATCAAGAGTGACCTTTGGTGTCTGAGTCCCTGGTGTACATTATCAGGACTGCCTGTTTCATGGAGGGGGGGTGTCAACGGAGGGACAGGATGTACCGAGATAGAGCGATTGCGTTTGGGAGCAAATTAAGATCTTATCCCCTGTACAGAAAGTTCCTGGCCTTGGACAGTCCGTCACCACCAACGCAGCTGAGACCTTTCTGCTATAATACTTTGTAACGGGCAAACGTGGTGTGATGAGCTGGCATTCAGACTGCAAGATTGTCTTCTGCTTGGGAAAGGTCTGTGAACTTGGGTATGATGTCTCTGTGCACTGTTGAAATAACCACGAAAGCTGACTCCTTGAGGGAGAGCTCTGATCAAAATGAATGAATGCCCCCTTCTATCTTATCCCCTGTATTTGCCTAGATCAGGGGCCAGCGACCTTTCCAAGGCAGAGGGACGAAATTTGACCTTTTGACTTCTATGTACAGTCCAAATGTCAGTCATACTTTAAAAGTCACTAATTGTCCGACTTACAACGGCTTTGTTAATAAATAGATGAAAGAGGCAGAGCTTTACCGTTTTGGTGGTGGTTGGTGGCATTAGCTGGTCCTTTGTTAATCCACAGGTGGCCTGGCTTTAAGCAAGCTCCTGGCTGCAAGGGAGAGGAGGGGTTGGGCTGAGCCTCCGCCTTGCGTGTCAATAAAAATCAGCTCGTGTCCCACTCTTTGCACCGGTGCCGGGAATTGCTGGCCCCGGCCTAAATTCTTAATGGGCTTCCAGCCATTGTACTGTCTAACAGAGAGCCCACCCTAAATTCTGACTCACGCAGGGACAATGTCCACTCATGCTTGCTTTCCGCTACTAACTGTGCAGTTTTGCATGAATGATGCACCTGAATATCCAAACAGCACTGTTAGACTTGCACACCTAAAGCTCAGCTATTGCTGGTGCTGTGTTACAGGGATCATCTGTCCCTGAAGCAAAATGCTTATATGTAGATAATCCAACCATGATCCCCAGCTGTACAGAAACTTTTTTGCAACCTATGTGCTAGTGCGTGTGTGTGTAACATTAACATGAATAAATTTTTTAAACCTGAACCTCTCCCAGCTGCTCTGGATGCTTCTTTTAATTGTGCCCAATGGTGGCTCTTCCCAATAGCCTTTTAAAGTGTGGGCCTATCAGCATGGTTGCACAGATGACCAAATAAAACCAGGCACAGTGAAGGGATAGGCAGGCTATAATTCAGTCATAGGGGCAGTTTTATGCTGTCCCCTACAGAAATATTGTCTCACTCAGCACAAGGAGAAGGCAATTGATTTGCATTCAGATATATCGATTTCCCTGTCATTTAGGCTGTATTCAGCAAGCTTCTCACCCCCCCCTCACCCCCTACCTTCCTACGCACTTTGGTCTGTAGTACTAGTAATAATAGTCCTCACAGGTTGCATTGCTACAGCGGCTTCATTTAAGAAATCTAAATTGTGGTAGGACCTGATCTAGTGCCCCTTGCAGACACCAGGCTTTGGATCATACCCTTAGACGTTATGGCTGAGCTTGGCCAAGTTGCTTAAGGGATTTCAAGGTCAAACTCCAATTTAAAGTTAATGCAAATTGGGCACTTGAACACTATCGCAGCATCCCCATAACTAACTAAGGAGACTCTTTGGAGGTTGTGACTTGCCTGAGGCGCACAGCAAGCGATCAGCACTGGACTCTGCAGCCGGTGGGCCTCCCAGGTCAAACATGCACAGTCCAGAATTCATTAGGTTCTTCTGGGGAGACCTTTTTTCATTAGCATTTCTCAGTTCCTTTGACCATGTTGCTATCAACCCTGAAAGCCAGAGGGTGACTGAATTGCACAGTTCTAAGTGACGGGGCTGTCCTGATTTCTGTTAGCGGGTGCACAGACTGTTGTTTCTTGCAAAGCTGTTGGGGCCGTGCATTTCAAAATTTTCCTTCTCTTGTTGGCAAGTTGCACTGCAGCATCGGATGAGGCAGAGGCAGTCGGGATAACAGCCACTGCCCGTGCTTTGGTTTTGTGGTTACCAGGTCTGGTGTTGTTTGTAAATACATGGCAATCATCTGTCAGTTCGCACTGCACTCTCCCCCACCAAATGCTTGTGACCTGGAAGATTCACACCGTAATTCCCCCAGCCCCTTTCCCTTGTATGCCATTATGATTGTTCTTCCTTTGTTGCTAACATTTATTTAGAAGCTGATAATTTTTCTGGTGCCCTCTTTGTGACTCTGCCAGATGCTCTCTCTCTCCCTAGCTACCTGAGTAATTGTACTAGTGGAATGAAGCATTCTGACTGCAGAATTCCCTCTTCCCTCTTATCAGCAGACTCCGGATGCAGTGTAGCTGCTGAAGTCCTTGGAGGCTGCGTGGCTTAGCTGTCCTGTGTACAAGGTTAAGAGAATCAATTTCCTTCATCCTTAGTCATAGACTGGTGCTGAGGAAAACCCTTTGAGGAGTGCCGGAGCTGCAGAGGATGGCTCTGGAGCCGTGTTCCTGTAATCTTTTCTGTCCATGTGCAGATATTTTACCCCATCCATGTGAGGAGTGAATTTTATGTGCATCATTAGGAGAAACACAAACCTAGCTGTGGAAACCCTGCTAAGTGTAACCCACAAACCTGGGGGTGGGGTTCACTGTCCCACGTAGTGGCACTTAGACCTAATAAATTATTTTGTTAGTCTTTGAAGTGCTATAGAACTGCTTTTTTTGATTTGTGAAGATACAGACTAACACGGCCACGGGTAGTCACAGACAGAGAACGAATTCTACAGCCTTAGCTGAGAGCCAGCTGGTTCTTAGCTCAAACTGTAGAGCAGGGGTCAGCGATCCCTGGCACAGGTGCCAAGAATGGCACGCGCGCCGATTTTCATTGGTATGCGAGGCAGGAGCTCAGCCCTGCCCCTCCTTCCCCATGCAGCTGGGAACTTGCTCAAAGTCGTGCTGCCTGTGGATTAACGAAAGACCAGCTAATGCCACCAACTACCACCTAAACAGTAAAGATCTGCATCTGAATTGATTTATTGGTGAAGCTGTTGTAAATAGGGCTATTAGTGGAGTTTAAAAAGTATCACTGGCACTCGGACTGTACATGGGGTCAAAAGGTCAAATTTCCGCACCATGCCTTGGAAAGGTTGCTGACCCCTGCTGTGGAGGTTCCTGTACTCAGTTTCAGAGGTCTCCAGTTCCAGTCAGCCTGTTGGCAGTTGCATTAAGTATCTGGGTTGCATTTGAATCTCTCCTGACCAGGTGCATGGCTTACAGGGAGAGCCGCTCCGGAGTCAAACCACAAACACCCTGACGGTTCAGTGCGTGAAATTGAATGGCGGCGGTCCCATAGAGTTTGTGGGCCAGGATTTCAACCAGGTATTCAGATCTGTTGGCTTTTGCTTTGGCTCATTCTCTTGGTACGGGCCAGCTGCAAAATTCTGAGCTCGATGTCAGCTGGGATCCTGACCATCCCTGCATTTGGACCTGGGGTTTGGTTTGAGGTGCATCTGCGTGATATCAGACAAAAGAACAACTCTGGTAATAAACACTGGAAGTTGCCAGGCCTGTTTGCTGCCCCTAGACAGGATATATCTTTAATGCACTGGTTTCTCTCTCTTGTTCTACTGCATCTCTGCCTAAGTGGATGTGCCTTCATGTTGAAGTACCGACCCTGCACAAGGCTGCTCAGATCAGGAGGTCTGGCTGGGTCACACCCAGCTTGGCATGTGTTGAGTTATTTTTGCAGAGGTGACACTTTATCTGTTTGCGTGTTCAGGATGCAACACAAATGTGTCTCCTGGGGAGGAAACAACTTACGGTATGTGATCAGAGTCATGCCACGTACTGCACCGTGTGGGTTTATGCCCAGTGTTTCCTGTAAGCTGAGTACTTGGGCAGTTACCCAGGAGAGTTTCAGGTGCAGCCCAGGTGATTAGCAGAGTGCCTACAGCTGGCAGTGTGTCTCTACTGGTGGTGCACATGCCTTGGTGCACATAACAAAATTTATTCTGCCCATAGGTGAAAAAATTAGAGCGAACCCTGGTTATGCCCTGCAAACATATCAGCCAGCCACTTTGACTGCAGAGAGGAGGGCTCTGAAGGAATGGAAAACTCCCTTTAATGGGCTATATGTTTTATTTCACCTGCCGAAATGTCACACTGGTGAAACTGCTGTGGGCTGGGCAGGATTTGTTGGAACCCGAGTCCATCTCTCTGCAGCAGCCAGACACCACATGACTCTCCCCTCATGCTGGCGGCTGTCACATCCTTAATGTGAGACATCCGCTTGATGAGATGCTGTTTCTCATTAGCATCAGGGCCCTTTGGAAGGGGTGAGAGGGCATCCCTGAGAGAGTTTTGGGCAAGGGCTGTTTAATGATTAACGCCTGTGGAGAGCTGCAGAACCTCCCATTTCCTTCACACTGTATCATTCAGTTTGTTAAAAGAGCGGGATGCTTATAATAATCGAGGATAATGGCTAATTAGCAATGGTAGTGCATGCAATTGCTGTGTCCTTTATCTACTCCTGTGTGTTTGAAACCTACAGCTTGTCACTTTCCAGGCTGTGAATTTATGTGTATTAGAGGTCCCAGTCTGATAAGGAGACCTGTCTTGGGGTCTGCTATACAAGCCTGGAACATGGATTGCAGTCAAGATTTACACATGCAGATTCAGAATCTTGTCTGCAAATATTTTTAAGATATGATCCTTTAAATTTTGTCCTCTCAATTGACCTCGTTTTTTGCCTTTTAAAAATTCTCGTGGTAGCTTGTAATTTTTTGCTCATACTGAGTCACAGCCTCCTGGGAGAATGGATACAGATACATAGATCAGATAAGCCAGGGGGTGGTGGTGGGGCAGATAATTGTATCGTTCTTGATGGAAAACCTGATGCAGGGCATATATCACTTTTATGCACTCTTCTGATCTCAGGGGCTTTTGCCCGTTGCACAAGTTTGAGGTGCTTCAGAGTTGGTCTAAACCAGTGCTTCTTAACCAGGGGTCCAAGTACATGTGGGTTTACTTAGTGGTCTTCTGTGGGTACATGAGCTTCTCTAGCTATTTGGCTATTTTACAACCCGCTGTACTTCATAAGCACTACCAAAGGCTGCACAGACTAGAGTTTCATACAGGCCATGGCTTGTGTATACTGCTCTACATACTAGCCACTGAAATAACATTCTTGCCCATAAGTTAAGGAAATATGGATTGGATTCATGGACTATAAGATGGATAGAAAACTGGCTTTACGGGCATGCCCAACAGGTAGTGGTTATGGCTCAATATCTGGACGGCAGTTGGTTTCAAGCGGAGTACCGCAAGGCTTGGTTCTGAGGCTGGTGTTGTTCAACATCTTTGTTAATGACCTGGATGAGGGACTGGACTGCACCCTCAGCAAGTTTGCGGACAATACAAAACTTGGGGGAGAGGTAGATACATTGAAGGGTAGAGAGAGGATCCAGAGAGACCTGGATAAATTGGAGGATCGGACCAAAAGAAAATTGATGTGGTTCAACACGGAGGAGTGTTGAGTCCTGCACTTGAGACGGAAGAATCCCAAGCATTGTTATAGGCTGGGGACCGACTGGCTCAGCAGCAGTACGGCAGAAAGTGACCTAGTGGTTATGGTGGATGAAAGGGTAAACAGTGTGCCCTCGTAGCCAGGAAGGCTAATGGCATATTAGGGTGCATTAGAAGGAGCATTTCGAGCAAATCTAGAGAAGTGGTTGTTCCCTTCTATTTGGCACTGGTGAGGCCACATCTGGAATATTGTGTCCAGTTTTGGGCCCCCCAATATAGAAAGGATGTGGATGTGCTGGAGCAGGTTCAGCAGAGGGCAACAGAAATGATTAAGGGGCTGGAACACATGACCTATTCGGAGAGGCTGAGGGATTTGGGCTTGTTTAGTTTACAGAAGAGAAGACTAAGGGGTGATTTAATAGCAGCCTTCAACTTTCTGAAGGGGAGCTCTAAAGAGGATGGTGAGAAACTGTTCTCAGTGAAGCGGGTCTTTGTCAACGAAAGCTTATGCTCCAAAATATCTGTTAGTCTATAAGGTGCCACAGGAGCTGCTTCTTGTTCTTGAAGATACAGAGTAACACAGCTACCTCTCTAATACTTGTGCTCAGTGGTGTCAGATAGCAGAACAAGGAGCAATGGTCTGAAGCTAAAGAAGCGGAGGTAAAGGTTGGATATCAGGAAAAACTACTTCACCAGGAGGGTGATGAAGCACTGGAATGCGTTACCTAGGAGGTGGTAGATTCTCCATCCCTAGAGGTTTGTAAGTCCTGGCTTGACAGGGTCCTGGCTGGGATGATCTAGTGTGGGTTGATCCTGCTTGAAGCAGGGGGCTGGACTAGGTGACCTCCTGAGGTTCCTTCTTGCCCTGTGATTCTATAAGTGCAATATTTATATTGATTTATTTTTAATTATATGGTAAAAATGAGAACATACGGATTTTTTCAGTAACAGTGTGTTGTGACACTTTTGTGTTTTATATGTCTGATTTTGTAAGCAACTAGTTTTTAAGTGACATGAAACATGGGGGTACACAGGACAAATCAGGCTTTTAAAAGGGGTACCGCAGTCTAGAAAGGTTGAAAGCCAGTGCTCTAAGGCTGTGGTTACACTGCAGGGTTTTTCTGAAATAGCTTACAAGTTATTTCTGAATAGAGCATTCACACTCCAAGAGCATTTTGAAATTGAGCATTCACACTGGAGTATCCAATTTCAGATACCTTTCTGGAGGCCAGTTAAGTCCTAATTAACTGTGCTTAGTACACACCGAGTCAATTTTGAAATTGAAAAGGGGCAGGGTGGGGGTGTTGGCAAAAGTCGTTCGTTTTGGTGGATATACTGTTTTGAGTTAAATACTCTGTTACACCAGAATAACAAGCTTTAAAGTGGGGATGCAAGTTTTTTCCCTCCCCCCCGGGAAAAATGGTTTTTTCCACCCAAAAAAAAAAAACAAGTATAAAGCAGCTGAATCAGGGACAGGATGTGTCTTCCAGAGTGTGAATGTATAGAACATGCATTGCCATTGTGTAGGCAATATGCTGAAGTGCTTTTCAAAGTCCTGAAGTAAAAGATGACATTAAGCAAGGAAACAGCATACAGTACCAATATTAATATCCCTTGTGAATGCGTGTGAAGATTGTACTCCACTCTGCATACCAGCTGAATTAAAATAAAAAATCCCGAATAAATGCCAGGCCTGATTCCCTCTGACTTACACCCATCTAACATACCATTGGCTTCAGATGAGTTGCTCCTAATTTACACTTAGTGAGAGGATAGTCAGGGCCCAAAAGCTGTGCAGATGAATACTAAACCGAGGCACGTTTATGTGGGAAGCATTCACATTAGAAAGCACGTACACACAAATTCCCTTTGCATCCCATCATGTAATGCAGCTTTATGAGTTTTGCCTCTTAAATGCAGGGGGAAAGCAGGACAAACAAACCCAAGCACAATAGGACTATGAACAATGCATCCAATATTCTTCATCTTTCTGTTCATGTATAATGAGCCCAAGCCGACTCTGTACAAAGACCTTTTCTTGCCTTCTTGTGAAGGAGAGTAATTTCACCCTCTTCTCACTTGCCAGATTCCTGATACTGGTTCTTTATGCTATTCACAATGGAGAGGTTTGTTGTTGACTATATGTAATGAATCCCAGCACTCACTGAGCATGGTACGCCTGTCCCTGTTTTTGTTCTTCTAAGGGTAAATATTCAGCAAAATTCAATGGAAAGCTACATTGTGGAGCCTGACAGGAGTTGCAACTAATGGCTTTTTTTTCATTGGGATTTAGTTGCTAATTAAAGGTGTGACTGTGTGATCGCAGTGACATTGGTGTAAAACAGGCGTCACACCAGACAAATCGGTGAGGGTAATGTGAAGGCCAGGATTATGGAGGTTTCAGCAACAATTGCTCTGTGCCTTTCGTGATTTGCATTCATGCAAAATGGGGCTGAAAGGCAACTAGATGATAGCACTTGGAATCTGTTGTGCATGGGGTGGTTGGGCACGTTCCACAGGCCCTGATTATTATCAATAAACATCATTATTTTTATTACCATGGTGCCTAGAAGCCCCAGCTGTGGACTGGGATGCCAATATACTAGGTACTACCATTGCTTGCCGACGCTGGTTGTCATCTGGTAACTTCACTGATGTAGTGGAATTATTCCTGGTTTATATTGATGTAGGTGATCAGGATCTGGCTTTGTCGTCATTGCTGAAAAGATGATTTTTTTTTTTTTTATTTCATGGTGATGATTGTGAATTCCAAGGTAAAAACCACAGTGAAAACCTGGCATTTTTTTGCTTCACCATAAGGTCAGTTAAGCAGTCAGCACTATAACCCCACAGGCAGTGTTTCCTGTGAGCTGAGTGCTTGGACGGCCACCCGGGAGAGAGTCAGGTGCTGCCCAGCTGATTAGAAGAGCACCCACTGCCACCCACATCGGGCAGCGTGTATTTCTAGTGGTGGTGCACATCCACGCATGTTTTGGTGCACAGAGCAAAATTTATTCTGCCCCAGATGGAAAAAAAATGAGAGGGAGCACTGACCATGGGAGGTTGACGTCACCTAATTTACCTCATATAAGTGCCTCTTCTTCCCTGTGTGTTTATCTCAGGATGGTTCACGTATGTTACTTAACCTGAGGTAAAAAAATTCCAAAAGCAGGAAACCCTTATTCCACATCGTTCAGCGGCGTTATTTCTATGGGATTCGGTAGAAGAGGCGTGACTGGGGAGGAACAAAACTCAGTGGCATCTTTCTTTTGCTGACATTGCTTGGCGCTCTGGGGATGTCCTTGTTTAAACTAAGGTGATGCACTCCCTTAAAATGCCCCTGTGGCACAGGTTGAGCGCTGCTGCTGTAGCACTTCCATGCAGACATGGTAGCAGGAGGGGTTCCCCTGTTGGTGTACTTAATCCCCCTGCTGGAGAGCCGGTAGTTACAGTGACAGAAGGATTTTTCCCTTGACCTTGTGCTGCTCATAGCGAGGGTTAGACACAGCTGTGTCTCACAGGGCTTTGGATTTTCCACACCCTGAGAGGCATAGCTATGCTGAGGGAGGTTTTTAATATAGTCCAGCCCCAATGCTGCTTTATACCTCTCTAGCCGTGTAAAGAAGTGTTCAATTACCTCTTGGTTGGAGGCTGTAAGTACTACAGTTGCATTTCCCTAAACTGCGACTGTCTGGTCAGGTGACCAGCAGGACCACAGATGTTCCCAGGCCAGAGAGCCCCTGGTGGCTGAGAGTCAGGCAGCAGGAGATCTGGCAGCTCAGCACCAGACAGGGTTGGGAATACTGGCTGTGACAGCCCGGCAGGGGAGCCAAAGCTGGTTGGGGCTGCCCAGCAGGGGAGTCAGGGCCTGTTAGACATCATGTGCTAGATTGTCAGCTCGTGTAAATCAGCGTGGCACCATTCGCTTCAAAGAAATTATGCTGATTTTCACCAGCTAAGTACTGGGCCTTGCAAATGTAAACCAGGAGAATTCAGTTTTGAGTACTGGGACATTTGTAGCATCCAGCCCAAGAGGATAAGCTCTGTAGAGCTGGATGAGCAAATGTGGTGTGCAGTGACAATTAGCAAGACAGCCTGCTAATCTCTTGCTAAGTCTGAAGCCTGGTTTACACCTAAAACTTAAGCTGATGTAGCTACTTTGCTCAGGCATGTGGGGGGAGAAATCACTTCCTGGAGAGATGTAGTTAAACTGAACTAAATCCTGATCGAGATTTGACAAGGTCGATGGAGAATTCGTCCATCTGCCTGACGACCATCTCTTGAGGGGTTGGATTTAGTGCAGAGATGGAAGACCCCCTTCCATCGTCATAGTGTCTACGTAACCCACACACATAGGGGTGTGGTTCACTGTTCCATATATCGGAGAGGTAGCTGTGTTAGTCTGTATCTTTGAGAACAAGAAGTCCTGTGGCACCTTATAGACTAGCAGGTATATTGGAGCATAAGCTCTCATGCACGCATCTGATGCAGTGGGTCCTTGCCCACGAAAGCTTATGCTCCAAAATATCTATTAGTCTATAAGATGCCACAGGACTTCTTGTTGTTCTGTGTACTGGCACCTAGCCCACTGACACAGACAAAGCACGAGTCTTCCCTTAGCTGAGGGCCAGCTGGCTTTTAGCTCAAACTGTAGATGTGCCTGCACTAAGCTCCAGAGGACCCAGGTTTGAATCCACCTGTGGGTGGTTACATCTACACCTCTGTGCTAACAGTGGCATCACTGTTGTAGTGCTTGTAGTACAGATGTAGCCTTAGTCCCTCTCAGCTGAGGTGTTTTAAAATCAAGAGCTAAAGGTCATAATTTTAGTTGTCAGGAAATTCTGGTAGTTGTATCTGCAGAGGCTCTGTGGTTACGTGCAGTGGTTCTCAACCAGGGTTATATGTCTATCACCTCATCTAGATATGCCCCTAGTTTTACAACAGGCTACGTAAAAAGCACTACCAGAGTCAGTATACACTACAATTCCAAACGGTGACTTGTTTTAAACTAGGGGTGTTAAAATGAGTATCTGGTTAAATTATAGGGCTTAACCAGTTAACTGTTCTAATTTAGGGCCTGCTGCCCAGCCTGGCTGCAGCCATGGGGTCCCACCTCCAGACTTCCAGCCCCTCTGCAGCTGGGGCTGCCCTAGCCCAGAGTGGCAGGACTCTGCTGGAGTTCACCCGCAGGCCAGTAGCCTCATGCTGCCCATATACTTACTGTTCAACAATTTAACATCCCTATTTTACACTGCTCTGTTTCCTATCTGCTGAAAGGCAAGTACAGTGTTTGCATTTCAGTCACCTAATTTTTATGGTAAAAATGAGAAAGTAAGTCATTTTTCAGTCCTCGCAAGTTTTCTTGGTCTGATTTTGTAAGTAAGTTGTGTTTTTTAAAGTCAGGTGGCACTTGGGATACGCAAGACAAATCAAACTCCTCAACAGGGGGTAGCAATCTGGAAAGACTGAGAGCCACTGGCCTGGTAGATAGGGAACCTTGTGAGGTTTTGGGTTTTCTTCCTGGCTCTGTTGCTGATGGTGTGTGTGACCTTGAGCACGTCACTTCCCCCTCTATACCTCTGTTTCCTTCGTCTTGAATGCAAGTCTTCGGGGTCATCCGTCCCATACTATGTGATTATACAGGCTCTTGCACAATGGTCTTGGTTGGGGCTGTTTTGGCGCTGCTGTAATACAAACTACAGGTTGAACCTCTCCAATCCGGCACTCTTTCATCTGGCAGCATCCGTAATCTGGCATGGTTTTAGTTAGCTGGAAAATCAGTCATCTTGGGTGTGGCCAAGTTTCCCACAGCCCCAGAAGTTTGTTTACAGCCACCACACCTGGCTCTTGGTGTTTGTTCTGTGTGGTCATTTAGCTGTAATTTACCCCAGATGTCTTCTAAGAGCCTGGAGTAGGTCTACACAGCAAAGTTATTTCACAATAACTCTCCTAGCATCTGCACAACAATGCTGGTGTTTTGAAAAAATTAGAAATAGCACTCGGCTTATTTTGAAATAGGTAAACCTCGTTCTACGAGGAATAGCACCTGTATTGAAACAGCTATTTTGAAATAGGGGCTGCGTTAGACAGGGAATAGAGCCTATTTCGAAATAAGCTGTAGGGTGTCCAATGGCTCTGTTTTGAAACAGACTCTATGTGTGTAGACGCTATATTTCGAAGTAGCTAAGTGCTACTTTGAATGCATTTTGGCCATGTCTACACTAGCACACTACGTCGAAGTAGCCTATTTCGAAGTAAGAACATCGAAATAGGCTACTTCAACACGTATCGTCTACACATCCTCTGGGGCTGGGGCTGTCGACATTCATCATCGAAATAGAGATGGGGAACATCGAAAGGAGCTGCCCCCGAAGGAAATGCGGGGCGTCCACACACACAAGCACTCCCCATCGAAATAAGGGACCAGCAAAGCCTGTGGATGGGGCCACAGGCTGGACTAGCCCTTCTGGGGCAACAGCAAGCCACTCCCTTAAAGGGCCCCTCCCAGACACACTCAGCCTGCACAGCATGAGGTCTGCACAGCCGACAACCAGTTGCAGACCCCGTGCACACAGCATGGACCTCCAGCTGCTGCAGCAGCAGCAGCAGCAGCAGCAGCCAGAAGCCCTGGGCTAAGGGCTGCTGCACACGGCGACCACAGAGCCCCGTAGAGGCTGGACAGAGCATCTCTCAACCCCTCAGCTGATGGCTACCTTGGAGGACCTCACTATTTCAGCGTAGCGGGATGCAGATTGTCTACACACGCACTACTTCGACGTTGAACATCGAAGTAGGGAGCTATTCCCATCTTCGGATAGGAATAGCGATTTCGACATCTCGCTGCCTAATGTCGATTTCAACGTCAAAATAGCACACGGCGCGTGTAGATCCAACGTGTGCTATTTCGACATTGTGCCAGCTGCTTCGAAGTAGCTGGTTAGTGTAGACGCACCCTTTGTGTGTAGCAGCGTTATTTCAAAATAAGCTCTTCCAGAATATCTTATTTTGAAAGAAGGTTGCCATGTAGGCATACCCTAGTGAGCAGTGAAAGTGTCGGTAATGCTGCTAGACAATACTGATCTCCCAGGGTCTGGCAATTTCTCTCGTATGGCACTGGCTGGGTCCTGAAGGTACCGGACTAGAGCGATACAACCTGTACTAGCGAAAGGGTCTCTAGCTGAAATGAAGTGCACAGCTGATCAATGGGAGCTTTGCATTCTGATTGCTTTTCTCTTCCTTCCTTCTTCCTTTCTTTAGAAATTGGCAGCCGAGTGCCAGAGTGCAGGTTACCCTGGAACCCTGATTCCCTATAAGTGCGATCTGTCCAACGAAGAGGAGATCCTCTCTATGTTCTCTGCAATCAAGACTCTGCATCAAGGGGTTGATGTGTGCATTAACAACGCTGGCTTGGCTCGCCCTGAGCCCCTGCTCTCTGGGAGAACAGAGGGTTGGAGGATGATGATAGATGTGAGTAGTACGCAGAGGGAAGAGGGGATTTGTGGTGGACTGGGCGGAGAGATGCTTGGTCACAGCAAAGACTCACATTTGGAGGCAGTGATAAATGTGTCCTGCTGGCTGGGTGCTAAGGGCGGGAATATATGTTTTGCCTGATTCTTGAACCACCTGGAATGTGGGTGTGATTAGAGTAGGAGAGAGACAGTGGGAATAGAGAGCAGAAAGGCCAGGAAGTCTTGATTGGAAGCATGGGGTGAAAAATGGAGCAGAGACCAGGTGGAGTGAAAACCAAATACACTTGAACCTCCTTAACTTGTCTGTAGTCTGTGAACACCAGTGGGTCAGACCCCTGCCTGGCTGGAGCACCATAATGATACTAACAACAAAATACATTTAAATACAGTGCAACAAAGCAAAATGCACGCATAGGTCTATGCACTGTGCTGTCTAGCACCAATTTAATCTGTAAACCTGAACCTCTCCGGTCAATATTTGCTGCCAAGCATAGACCCAGTTGAGGAAAGCCAGCGAATTTAGGAACACATTCTTAACTTCAAGCATGTGAGAGTTAAACGTGCTTAGCTTGAAGTGCGTGCCTAAGTGGCATGTTGAATAAGGATGCTTTCCTGAACTGGGCTCCGAGAGGGAACTACAGGTTGAACCTCTCTATTCCAGCACTCTGTCATGCGGCAACATCCATAAGCCAGCATGATTTTAGGAAGCTGGACGACCACTTATAATAGGTGTGGCCAAGTTTCCCATGGTCCCATAAAGTTTGTTTACAGCCACTGTCAGTGTTCTGTACTGTTATTTAGCTATAATTTACCCCAAAATGCTTTCTAAGAGCCCAGTCAGCAGTGGAAGAGTTGGTAACGCTGCTAGAGAATATTGGTCTCCTGTGGTCCAGCAAATTCTCTGGTTTGGCACCAGTCAGTTCCCGAGCATGCTGAGCTAGAGAGGTTGTAGTAGTAGCAGGTTTTTTTTTTTTTTTTTGCTTAACTACCTACTTATAATGCTAAAAAGAAAATAACAGTTTAAAGAGAGTGCGTTAGGATTTATCTTATGACATGTTACACACGTACAGTACTCGGTACTGGCTTTAGTCATTGACTCTGGTTACCCTTCATTATGGCAAACACCCATGGTCTGGGAAATTCCATAATCCGGTGTGGCCTGTTTCCCAAAATTGCTGGATTAAAGATATTCAAGTGCACAAAGAGACAGTGGGGGAATGAGGAGCAGGGCTGGGGAGAGGGCACCCTAATTAAAAGCACACACAGTGATATATCAGGCAAGGTATTTACATGCCCTTAATTTCTCTAATATCTGGGCACCTCACCATGATTAATGGATTTTACCTTTAGGACACTCCTGTGAGGTAGGAAGATGCTGTTGTAGGAGCCCAGGCATGAGGCAGACTATGTCTTACCCAAGGTCACACAGACAGGCTGTGGCGGAGCCAATAATCAAACCCAGCTCTGAATCACAGCCCAGTGTCCTGGCTATTCGACCACCCTCTCTTTCTTGATATCCTGTTGGTATTCACTTGTCCCAGCCTAGCTTGGGGTGGGAAGTGATTACTTTGTCCCTATGCAGTCCTCAGCACAGGTTTTTCTCTACTCAGAAAATATGTTTTGGCTTTAAATGAGATAATCTTGTGGCAGCCCCATTCCAAAATACCCATTTTTAGAACAGGCGCTGTTCCTCGTAGCACGAGGTTTACAGAATTCGAAATAAGCCATCCGCCATTCTGAAATTATTTCAAAATAGCTGTTTTGCTGCATAGATGCTCGCAGAGTTATTTCAGTATCGCGGCTGGTATTCCAAAATAACTTTGCTGTGTAGACGCATCTTAAGCATATGTCTAGACTGCAACCACTAGCTACAGCTGCACTAGTTTTGCAGACAAAACATCTGGTCCTGACTCCTGTTGGAGTCAAGATACAGACCTAGATGGATCTCAGGTCTCACCCTGTCGGGCAGTTTCTAGGTTCCTAACTCAGTGATGTCTGTAAATCAGGCATGGAGGGCTTGATTACAAATACGCAAAAGGCCCTTTTAAGCCATGTTGGCAGCATAAAGTGCCTTTAAAATGGGTGGGAATATCCCTTAGTCCAAAAATAGCCACCTAGTGCCTCGTGCACAGAGGACCTCCTTGGACAGTGCGATGAGCAGAGGCAGATCAGTGTCGTCCTTGGTGTATATGGCATTACAACTATTCCCTGCTTCCTGGGGCTCACAGAACAGGACTATGTTGAAAGCAGTCACTAGGCAGAGGTTTGCCAGGCTCCTGCATGGCTCTAGGCTATAGGGAGTGCAATGGTGGTTTAAAGTCACCCTCTTGCCCTGACCCTAGGTGCAAGAACAGAGCAACTGAGACCCAGAGCCTGAGGTTTTTATCATTCCTCTATGGGTGCACTCCCATCATCGTTAGCAGGAGCGTGTCTTGGAGAAAACCTGAGATTTGACTGGTATTACACCAAGGTCTTGTCTTAACTTCCCCCTCACTATGTGTCCTATAGTTGTACAGGTTGAGCCTCTCTAGTCCGGCACGCTCTCATCTGGCAACATCTGTAATTCAGCATGATTTTAGTTAGCCAGATTACCAAGTCTTCCAGGGTCCTATAAAGTTTGTTTACTATCATGAGTCCTGGCTCTCAGTGTTCTGGGCTGTTATTTAGCTGTAATGTACCCCTAAATGTCTTCCAAGAGCTCAGTAAACAGTGGAAGTGTTGGAAGTGCTGCTAGACAGTATTGACCTCCCGTGGTCCTGCAAATTCTCTCATTCAGCACCAGTCAAGTCCCAAGGTTGCCCAACTAGAGAGGTCCAACCAGTACTTTGTCGCCAGTTGGATGGGCAGAAAAATGGCCTCTTGCCAATCCATTGCAGAGATCTGCTTATTAGGAGAAAGATATTGGTCGCATATCTCTGAGCTGATCCTATTTTGGGACTTGCAGAAAATCACCCCACCCCGCTTTACCAATCTCTCTTTATTGAGTTTCATTGCTTTGAATCTCTCCAAGTTCAGCCTCGCTAAGCAGCGGACACATTGAAAAGGTCAGAAATGAGAACTGTCAGATCCCAGGCAAGATGGATCAAAGGCAAATAATCCCTCTGATCAAAAATTGGAAAGGCTTTACAAGTGGCAGAGCAGGTCCTCGGCTGGTGTTAATCAGGATAATTCTGTTCACTTGGATGGCGTGATGCTGATTGGACACCAGCTATTCATCTAGCTCCTCAAATCATAGGGAGGATGAGAACAACGTTTGGTTGCTCAGCATGGCTCACTTTCAAAGGTAGAGTGCAGCTCCCGGCTGGGACGTAAACTGGGTGTGAGTTTTTCAGCAGCGTTCATATGACTGAGAAATATAAATCCCAGTGGGTTTTTGATAATCTCATCCCAATCTCAACATCCAATGACCCGTTATGGGACGGCTCTCCATTATCACAAGGTGACGGCTTTGGAATAGGTGCCCCTTGAAAGCATTGGCAACTGGTAAAGGGGATGCTCAGAGCTAAGCTCCTCGAAAGGGAAAGGGGCAGGAGACAGGTGTGAGAAACAGGGTCCCAGGGGTGCCAGTGCCAGTCAGTCACTTAGGGTGAACTGTATAGAATGTCAGCCAATCCCCAAAGCTGGTGGTTGTTCCAATATTTAGATTTACCAAGTCAGCACCAAACAGCCTCTGATTCCCCCTGGATACCCAGAAGCCAACATCACAGTCCCCTTAAAACAACCCAGCCTCGGGCTTTCACCCAGAAACCCAAGTCAAATAAATTTCTCCCAATCCCAAAGGTCATTGAATATTTCAGCTCTTCCCTCAAATACACTCTTATAGCCAATTCTTCTTAACTACACTGAAGTGTATTAAAAAGAGAGCGTGTTGGTTAAAAGATCAATGTACAGACAAACATATATTTAATTCTTGAGGTTCAGATACACAATAGAGATGGTGATCTTGTATTTGTGAAGACTTCTTTTAAAAAAAACTCCAGATTATATAGTCCAATGTCCATATCCAGGATGATTCCTGCCAATGACTGGGACCTCAGTCCTTAAAGCTTAGTTTTCCCCTGTATGAAACTTAAAGCAGATCTGAGACCTCAAGTTAATGTCCATTATAGGGGCAATGGGGGATCCTGGGATCTCATTTCTTATGGCTAGCGGCTTTCACCATGAACAGCCAAACAGGTAGGAGCAAAAAGGGATAAGGACCCAAGTGGGTTTTATATACATTTCAAGCAGCCTCTTGACCATTCAGTCCTGGAAAAACAACAGGCTTCTGATGTGACCTTCTGTTTCCCAAACATTATGGTAATAACATAAGGTAATTTATCCGTTGAACAGTTTATCACAGACTTTAAAGATCCACATAGAGAACGAAATTATTTCATGCAAGGTTCATTTAAATGTTAATATTTCCTTTGATCTCCTACTCAACATCTTTAGTAATAGACAGGAACTGTCTGTCTGCGCGGCTCACAACTTAAAGATGGAAGTAAACACTTGTAAGTAGTATTACCTCTAATTTCTGACAACACAGGTTTGCATTTTAAAGTTCTGTCCAAACTAGCACTGATTGGTCCTAATTATCATTTGCCTACTATTCTCACATGCCTCCAGCCTGCTGACAGGGGTGGGAGAGTGGGAGGGAGGAAGGCCAGGCAATTCAAATGGGCCTGAAGCCCTGGGCCCTTTAATTGCTGCCAGAGTGCAGCAAGGTGCACTCCAGGCAGCTCTGAGGGCTAGAACGTGAGGTGCACCATGGTCAGGGCTGGCTCCCCTACCCCCGCCCCTTCTGCCTGAAGCCCCGCCCCTTCCAGGATTGTGCCCTGGCCCAGCAAGCCTGTCTGCCTAGGATTGTTTAACCCTTTGTGGTCATGCGTCCTGCACGTCATGAGATTTTTTCCCACTATATGACAGTGGTACTAACCCTGGTTTGTGAGGTTCTGTTATACCCAGGGTAACGTCCCACCAGGACTGTACTCTCACCTGTCATGTCCATCCTCACCAGCTTAAAGACTCTGGCCCAGTTCCTCAAAGGCATCTCGGTGCCTCACTCACTGAAATAGGCATCTAGTAATCTTTGGGCCCCCAGTGTGGTGCTTTAACCACTGGGCCATCCTTCCTCTCATTTTGTAGAATCCTAGGATTGGAAGGGACTTTGAGAGGTCATCTAGTCCACTCCCTTGCTCTCAAGGCAGGATAAAATATTATCTAGACAGTTTCTAACAGGTGTTAGTCTTACTTGCTCTTAAAAAATGTCCTATCTCCTTTCCCGCGGTTTAGGAGTTTTCCATTCTTCTCTCTATTCTTGCAGCTTGTTTATAATACTGGGCTCTAAAAGAGACCAGACTAAACTCTTCTCAGCCTTCCACATTCTTCTTGGGAGAATCTGGAGCCATGTCCTCTATACACACTTTATTTTACCCGCATTCTTTGAACAACTCCTTCACATTTTACCCACTGACCTTTACAGCTGTAAATTCAAGCTGAACCTTCTGGCCACTCCACGCGGGCTACATTCCAGCCTAGGGGCAAGAGATTAGTGTTCACATACCATCCCATTCAGTAACTGTTGCGTGGTGCAGGGTCCTGGCTCTCTGAGTTTTTTGATTGTTGTTCATTGACCGAGGATACTTTTTGCAGTGTGTTAACTATACCTCTTTGTTTTTGCTCTTGATGTTATTGCTACCTCGCAGACTGGTACAACGGATGGTGGCGTTGCTGCTCTGGGTGTTCCCTTTCTTGCTATTCCTCCCACGTCCTGTAACCCTCAGTTGCTGTCTTAAACCTAATTATTGCAAGAGAGGCTATTGCAACCATCCCTGGGTCAGACGAGTTGTTTTCCTCCAGGCCAGAGTCAGCGTCCTCCTGTGTGTTACACAATGTCCCCACCGTTGAAAAACTTACAATGTAAATAGACAAGATAAGCACCATGTGGGGAAACTGAGGCAATGGGGGGCAACATCATCTTAGTTACTCAGGAGCTCAGTGTCAGTGCTGGGAAGAGCACCCTGGGCTCCTGTCCTGCAAGCCAGCGCCAGGTGTACAGGGCACGGCTCCTAGCGGGACCTGCCCTGCACTGTGAGCCTCAGCTGTGCAGGGGCAGCAGCTGGTACAAGTTCCAGGGCTGGCCCTGGAAGTGTCGTGCGTTTGTGTGTGCACAAAGCAAGCATATAGTACTGTGTGAGGCATGTTTTTACAGAGGCCAATGAAATTGGTAGCTCTGGAACACACTGGCAGATATTGTCAGAAGATCTAACGTTCTCCTGTTGAGACTTCCACTATGGAAGATGCTTGTGAGCCTCAGGATGAGCAAAGCAAGCACTGGCAGCTGCTGTTTTGCCTTGGCCCAGCTGAGTTGTGGAGGCTTTTTGCTGCTGTGGATCCATTTTTCTACACTTGTCACTCGGGCAGTGCAGTTAATAACATCCATAGTGTAGTGGGTATTTTATTCCTAATGGTAAACCATTTACATTTTGGCATTCCATTCCCTGCAGTAGAACAACATGTTGTAAATCACTCTGTGTTGCAAGACAATGATGGTTTTAGCTTGCGACATTAAACGTGGCAGACATGTCCCCTGTTCTTGCTCCTTCAAATAGCCTCATAGTGAAGCAAGCTGTCAGCTCCCCAGCTTGCTCAAGCTGGCCCAGCTCTATTGACTTCAGTGGGATAATGATAATTTACATTAGCTGAGCCATTATATGCATGACTTTACTGCTTCACAAAGAGTGCTGTGGAAGCTTTTTGTGCTACTAAAAGCCAAAATCAGTATCTCAAAAGGCTTTTTTTTGGCTGTTCATTTAAAATGTGGACTGAAACAATCCAGTCACGCTTTCCTTGACCTTGCAAACTGTGAAATGGAATAGATTTGAAAATACCTTGTTTATTCTGGGCTTTACTCCAGCCCTGGAATACACAGCAACTTTGGTGCGACCTCTGGATACTGTCTCCCCCACATAACCAAGGTAAATGTTTAACCCAGTCTGTGGGGATTTTATCCTCAAGTTCCCAATGTGCTGGCTGAATGCCTAGGCAGTATTTATATGCTCAGCCAATGTGTAGTTTTATTTTTTTCTATTATTAATTCATAGAATCCTAGGGCTGGAAGGGACCTTAGGAGGTCATCAAGTCCAGGCCCCTGCTTAAAGTAGGATCAACCCCAACTAAATCATGACAGCAAGGACTTTGTCAAGCTGGGGTTTAAAACCTCTAGGGATGGAGACTCCACCACCTCTCTAGGTAACACATTCCAGTGCTTCACCACCCTCCTAGTGAAATAGTTTTTTCCTAATATCCAACCTAGACCTCCCGCTCTGTGACTTGAGACCATTGCTCCTCCTTCTGTCATCTGTCACCACTGACAACAGACTCTCTCCATCCTCTTTAGGAAACCCTCCGCCCTTTCAGGAAGTTGAAGGCTGCTATCAAATTGCCCCTCACTCTGGTCTTCTGCGAGCTAAATAAACCCAAATCCCTCAGCTGCTCCTCGTAGGTCATCTGCTCTAGCCCCCTAATCATTTTGGCTGTCCTCCCCTGGACCCTCTCCAATGCGTCCACATCCTTTCTGTAACGGGGCTCCCAGAACCGGGTGCAATATTCCAGATGCGCCCTCTGATCTGTTAATTAATTAGTGTTGCAGTAGCACCTAAGAGCTCTAATCATGGATCTGGATCCTTCTGTGCTAGGGGTCATCCAAACATGGAATAAAAAGACAGTCTCTTCCTTACAGAACTTACAATGAGAAAACCGACTTTTCACTTTCCTGTAACTTGAAACCAGCCAAAAACAGCTTTCCTCCCACTTTGTTGTGAAACAATTAAATAAAATTCCTACTGCCTGGAACCAAGCCTAGAGAATTTCATCCTCCTAAAACGAATGTTGTCGTTGGGTATCAGACTTTAAAAGTATTATAGATACTGCAGAGATCTGCCTTGTGTGTATATGTCACTGCTGCACTCCACAGGGCAGAATCAGAATTGCATGAGCATTTATCTTGGGTGCTCTAGTGATGATGGTTAATGGAGGGTTTTTGTTTGTTTGTTTTTTATCTGAAGTACCAAGAGTCAGCACTGGTGAAGCTGGGGATCAGATTTAGTTCCCGTTCAGTTCTGAATGGTAGTGGTTGCATAGCAGTGACAACTGTGAAGTCCCCTGCGCTACAGGTTGAATCTTGCTAGTCCGGCACTCTCTCGACTGGCAACATCTGTAATCCAGCGTGATTTAAGTTAGACAGATGACCAATTATCATGGGTGTAACTAAGTTTCCTGTGGTCCTATAAGTATGCTTACAGCCACCAGTTCTGGCTCTCACTATTCTGTGCTGTTACTTAGCTGTAATTTACCCTAAATGTCTTCTAAGAGTCCAGGGAGCAGTGGTAATGCTGCTAGACAATGTTGACATCCTGTGCTCTGGCAAATTGTCTCCTTCAGCACCAATCAAGTCCCTAAGAAGCCTGACTAGAGAGGTTCAACCTGTAGTATATTTAAGCAAAACTCATTCCTTTGATTGCAGCATGGTTCCATCGGGTTTAAGTCGAGGCAGAATTTGTCCCAAGCATGGAAGGCTAAGCATCAAATCTATGATCACTGCAATGGGCTTTAATGTCCTTTTTCTCCTGCCGTTTCAGGTCAACGTTATGGCTGTAAGTATCTGTACCCGTGAGGTCTATCAGTCCATGAAGGAGAGAAATGTTGATGATGGCCATATTATTAACATTAACAGGTGAGAGATTGGATTGTGGCAGGCAGTGAAAGGAGTCCTAGGTTGCTGTGGATTGGCTTTCTTTTCTGTTTTCTTTTACTGCTTTGCAATGTGAAGTTCTGAATCCCTGACTGCCCTGTTGCTTGTCTCTGGAAGTCAGTCTGTATCTAATTGGGAGTTTTTCTGTACAGGTATGTTTTTTTGGCCTGTTTTCAATACCAAAACATTATGTGATACTGACTCATCCCATGTTGTTTCGTGCCCTGTAGGGACTGGACTGGGACACAGGGTGTCTGTGAGCCCTCTTCTCTCATAGGCAGTGCTTCATGGACAACATTCCTTCATGTAAAGCCTGAATCCTGGAGCTCTGTGTGGGTGACGTGTTAGGTTTGGGAAGGTGAAATTCACCCTCTAACTCAGGACTAAGATACAGGCCGAGAGAACAGCTGAATGGCATAGGGACTTGCATAAACAGAGGGATCCTCAGGCCTTTTTCCACGGCCCTGACTCTTTGCTGGGCACAAGTGCAGGGCTAGCAGGGAGAAGTCACTCTGGAGGGGGTTCTCCAGTCACAGCTGCCATGTAGTGTTTATGTGTTGCAAAGGGTTTCGTATTGATGTTTTGCTCTGGAAAGATACAATTCCATGTCTGATACTAATATTAGCTTCATCTGATGCTGAGCCCTGTAAGTTTTCCTATCCTGTTTGTGCCTACTGGGGCAAACATTTCTCTAATCTTCTCATAAAGTCAGGCCTTGTCTACACTGGAGATAGTTCCTGGTTACAACTCTTGGTGTCTGCCCAGCCATATAACACCAGTAAAAATAACAACTCTTTTTTCCTGTTGACTCTATGGTCTGATTACACCTTTCATTGGCTACCTGTAGTCAGTGGGACAGACAGCCACCAAGAGCCCTGAGTTAAGGGGTATTGGTGGGGGAGACAGGGTGCAGCTCTGCACTGGCAGAAGGGTGTGGCCAGGGGCAGACAGCCTTCAGCACCACTCCAGCCCTGGCATTGGGCCTCAGCACCTCCCCAGCCCTCAGAGCCGTGTGGTGCTCCAGCAGCATTTCAGAGGGGGCTGGGGCTCTGGCCATCAGGGCTACCTCAGTTGCAGCAGTGGTGGCCAGGAGCCCTGGGCCCCGTAACAAGTGCCCCCTTCAGCCCTTCCCCGGCAGCCAACCTGTCTGTGGTTAACGCTCCCTGTGGAGACAGAACCTTTGTGTCATATCATATTGAAGCTTGGGGGCTCAGCTTTTAGGATGCATCTGAACTTTTTAATTTGTTTTGGGGGGGAAAAATATCCGGGGCGCCAGTTTAATAATTTTAAGAAGTGTTAGTTGAGATTTCATTTTCCTGAAACAGTTTGACTGTTCTGCTCACTGGTGAGAAGCAGGAAGGATTGTCATAGAAATATTGCCAAAAAGAAGAAAAAAAAATCCAAACTTTTCAACCATCTCTAGAAATCAATTACGTGAAAAGGGGGAAAAAAACCCAAAAAACCCTCACTGTCTCACTGTGCACAATTCCCCTCATTTCTTTTTATGGTTTTATTTGCTTGTTCACTCTTCAAAGCCCATTTGCTCATTTCCCAGCTCCAGCGGGGTAAGAGGAAATTCTGTATTCACCCATCCATGCCGGAGGGTTAGATAGGTTGCACCCCAGCTTTTGGGTTCACTGTGACGGCAACAATTTAATATTTTTAGTAGGTTACTGGTTCCTGTTTGGGATGCCCGACGCTGTTCTTTGTTCCCTCCTCCGCTCACCCACTTTCCTTCTGTTCTCTTCTCAGCATGAATGGCCACAGTGTCGCGCCCCAGTCAGTTGTTCATTTTTACAGTGCCACCAAATATGCGGTCACAGCACTGACGGAGGGGCTAAGGCAAGAACTTCGAGAAGCCAAGACTCACATACGAGCTACAGTGAGTGTTTCTTTTCTCTCTGCTATTTGAGTGGTCTTTTGTGATGTGCGTAGGAAATTTTACCTGTGAGGAATGTTTGTGAGGGGTAGGGTAGTACTCTTCCTAAACCAGAGGGCTGTGAGACCTGTGCCTGAGCTTACCTTAGGTGTCTCAGTTCTCCCATCTGTAAAATGGGGTTAAGAATATCTACCTTACCAGGGTTTGAGGAGCCTTAATTTATGCTGATAAAGTGCTTTGAGCTTCTCATAGAGATGCAAGTATAGAAATATGAGTGGACAAGACACAGCACTGGGAGACACGAGACCTGGATTCTGCTGCTGATTTTGTCACTGACTTACTGAATGACCTCGAGTGACTCACTTGGCCCTCCTGTGCCTCAGTTTCCCTCCTGGGAAAGAAATGGGGAACCACACCTTGGGGCTAGAGCTATGGATTACATTTTAGAGCTGCACAAAATGTACAGTAACTTGCTGAGGAAGCAGCAAACATGCATTAAAAATGAATAACACTCATCAAATAGTAGCTTTGTTTGAACTGTGTAGTAACCTTGCCTCTCAGATATCTGTTGTTCAACAGTTATACTGTGTTGCAAATTTATTCTGTCATTTGGTGTGCTGAACCTTCTCTTTGTGGTGTAAGGGCTATCTATCAGAAGTCCCCACAGTAATACACTATGGCGATCATTAAGTCAACATCTAGTCTCTTAAAATATTTCTGTCTTTTTTTAATGAAAGGGGAGTTACAAATCCATTAGGATGTGCTCTGTTCTTTTCCAGTGTATATCTCCAGGACTGGTGGAAACTGGATTTGCTTTTAAACTTCATGATAATGATCCAGAAAGAGCTGCGGCAACCTACGAGAGCATTAGGGTAGGGAACTGAGAAATGAATATGGAGGAAAGTTATGCTGATTACATGCCTAATGATTTTTCTCCAGCTCATAATCTTTTAGGGTCCCAAGTCTGCATGGCACTGAGTGCTTCCTGAAAAACCCTCCGCATCCTCAACTCTCATCCGAGTCAGTGGGAGGTGAAGGACCCATTAGGAAGTGCTCAGCACTTCAGCAGGATTAGACACTTCAAAGTGAATCTCAGATTTTGCACTGAGCACTGCATATACCATGCAGAGTTTAACATGTTTCAGGCTCATTATTTTCTTATTTATACGAACATTGTCCAAGATCAACCAGTTTTTAATAGTTTGCAGCTGTAAGTGACTTGGTCTTATTGAAGAGCAAATATACACCATTAACTACTACACTTTTGGAAAACTGGACCTTCTTACAATTTTGGAAATTCAGAAACTAACCAGCCTCTTGTAGAGACGCTGGCTTAATTTTTTTTTTTAACTAAGCATCCCTTCAGAGCTCATCTTAAGTCTGTTTAATTCAATGAAGTGCTTTGGGAGGAATATAAATCCTTATGCTTCAGGACACAAGCCAGACTCAACTTAATGGAGTCAGGCAGGAACTTTCTGCAGGAGCAGGTTATCTCCTACTTAACTAGTACTGGGATTCTTGTACCTTCCTCTGAAGTGGCTGATACTCATCATTGTTGGAGATGGAATACTGGACTGAATGGGTCACTGGACTGAGCCGGTTTGGAAATTTCAGTATTCCTCATTTTTACCCAATTTGTCCATGAAGTCCAGAGTGTCATCCCAGTCCTCACAAAATCCCTTGCTTTCTGCTGCAAGGTTGCTTTTCCATGTCTCTCCTAGTTGCATTGTCCCCTCTCCACAAAAGCAGAATGTACTTCTCCATCCTGGGTAAGAGGTATCAAGTTTAGCTCTGGGAGAACGTACATGAGGGTTGAGGGATAGAATCTTCAACCCAGCTAATTGGGTTGCTCCCAGGTTAGGTAATCCAGGCCCTGGATAAGAGGATCGGATCTGATCTGCTCCTTCTCCTCCCCCCCAGCGCAGGAACGGTATAGCGTGCATAGTCACATGCCACATCCCTTGCTCAGCCCCAAAACTTTTGGAGGGAGTTTTGCCAGGGCGGTTCTCACACATGCGGTCTCTGTAGTAGTGTCACGGGCTACAGGGCAAGATTGGGGGTGGGGAGCAGTTCTGTGCCCAGAAGGGGTGGGGCCAAGAGCAGAAGTGGGGGGGCCAACCCCCCCCGGACTGTGGTGCTGGGCCCTCCCCCGCATGCCCTGACAGTTGCATGCAGCCAGAGCACCATTGCCACAGCGTTTCAAAGGGGCCCAGTAGCAAAGTAGCAGTGGCGACTGGCTTTGGGGCAACAGCTCTCTTTGTTCCCCGTTGTCAGCAGACCTAGGTCTCTGCTACTGCTGCTGCCCTGGGCATATTGGGCCAGATGCCTTTGGACGCATGTGGGGATCTGTCCCTTCATCTCAACACAAGAACAGTCCTGGGAGTTTTATTCTGATCAGCCTTTAAGGTTGTGAATATATTATGCAAGTGTCTAAATAAGACCAGTGCCATTGAAATACCTTTTTACTATGATCTGGACATCACCGGGGGGAAGGAGGGCATTGAGTGGGAGGGGGCTCATCTCAGCTGATGCAGCAAAGCGTTGCCGTTATTGCTACTGTTACAACAGCCAGTGCAAAAATTAAAACAATCAGCCGCCCTTTTTGAATTTTAATGCAGATTTCCCATGTCTGTTTTCCTTGAAGTGATTTTTGTCATTTCCAATTGTTGATTGTGAGAAACTGAGAAATTGTATTCTGAATTTCCCTAATTAAGCCTTTGTCTCGGTTAATATTGATTCTATCTTTCCAGTGTCTAAAAGCTGAAGATATGGCCAACGCGGTGATATATGTACTAAGTGCTCCACCTCATGTACAGGTAAGTGGCAGTTCTTGTAAAACAATGTCTCTGTTGTGTGTCATCAAAGGAGCAGTGGGGGATTTTGCTGACCTGACGTTTGTTCATCAGCGTTGCAGTCTCCATATCAGCTGGGTGCTCAGGAGGACATGACCAGGGGATTAACGGTGCTCATTTTTGCTTACGTGAACCTTATGACCCTACTGAAATGGCAAGGCTCCAGAGGCAAAAACCCGTGTGTCTACAGGATAAGAAGTTCAAACCCCAGAGAAAAGTTATCTGGGATTTCTTAGAACCTAGATAAAATGTGGAGGTCAAAAAAGTACCCGAAAAGTTACTTGAATAAAAGGGCAGCTGCTGGGAGGGGGTTGTAATCAAGTAAAAGTGAAAGTGTTCATCTGGGAAACTGCTTGAGTGAAAGCGCACACATGCATCACATCTTAGTTGTACTCAAGTATCCAGAAATAAAAAGCAGACTCCCATGAACATCCTTGCATACTTCTGGATATTTGAGTACAATGAAAACACAATGGTTTTGCCCTTTACTCAAGTAGTTTTCCAGAAGGCAAGTTGTACTTTTACTTAATGATTATCCCCCAAAGTATCGGTACTTTTACTCAAGTAACTTTCCCCACCTCTGATAAAATGGAAGGAACTTGGGCATCTCTGCCGCCTTGGAACTGAGCTCCCTGGAGTCCCGCTGACATTCTGAGGGCTAGATCAGAGGTGGCAGTAAGGCGGTGCACCCCAATGTGCTGCTGGGGTAAGAACCAGTGAGGGCACCCAGTAACAGGAGACAGGGCACGCTCCTGGCTGGACTCCGCTACAGGCTGCTGCACCATGCAGGAGGCAGGTGAACAGGGCCTGTGGGGGCTGCCCTTACCTTCAGGATCTCAGGCCCCAGCATTCCTCTACCAATGCTGCTGGCTGCTTGCAGTTCCCCTTCTGTCATTGTTGGGGTAAAGAGGAAAGCTCACCATGTGCCTTCATTTCTCTCCCTCCCAGCTGGTGCTGGGATTGGCAGAGGAGGGAGTGACCTACACTGTGTGCTGTCCTCTCACCCCCAACCATGAGAGAGAGGGAACAGCAGACAAGAAGCAGTGCCAATAGGAAGGGCAGGGCTTCAAGCTCCCTCCTGCGCCCTCTCTAAAGGTTGCCCTTGTTCCACCACTCTCCCCATACACCCCAACCCCTGCCCTGCCCAGTGTTCCAGCTAATCTTTTCCACCTGGGGTGGAATAAATTTTGTTACGTGCACCAATGCATGTGCGGATGCGCACCACCCATAGAAATACACGCTGCCCACTCTGGATGGCTGTAGTTGCTCTGCTAATCAGCTGGGCAGCACCTGAATCTCTTCTGGGTGGCTGCCCAAGCACGCAGCTACAGGGAACTCTGGCCCTCAGGACCCCCTACCTCTATAGTTCCCAGCCCTGGTTCCTTTACCCCCTCACATCCCAACCCTCTGCACTGAGTCCCCCCCATGCCTCCAGCCCTGATTCCCTCACCCCCTCCACACGCACCCCAACCCTGACTCCTGCACCACTCCCACAACACACCCCCAGCCAATGTTCCCTCTAGTTTCTTTCTGTCCAAGGGTGGAATAAATTTTATGTGCAGTGAGGCATGTGCGGATGTGCACCACCCCTATAAACACACGCTGACGGCTATGAGTGGCTCTGGGTGCTCTGCTCATCAGCTGGGTGGCATTTGAATCTTTCCCGGGCGGCCGCCCAAGTGCTCAGCTCATGGGGATCGCTGACCCCAGCCCCCTGCCCTGAGCCCCTGCATGCCACCCGCCACTTCAATGTCTTACACATTCTGTCAAATCACACCTCCCTCCACTCACTGCCTGGAGTGCCCTGGGCAGGGGGTGGGGCCAATCCAAGAGCGCCTGTAAGAAATTTAACTTGTTTTCACCCCGGGCTCTATCAGATACTCCCAGTTGCCAGTTTAGAACCCAGTCCTGCTATGTGTCCAGGGTCACACTAGATGTTTGTGGCAGAGCAGCATTTAAGCACAGGTTGTTGTATAGGCTGTCTGTCTACCCTCTCCCTCAGCTCTTTCCAATGGGTACTGAGTACCTCACAGATTGAAGCCATATGCTTACGGCATCCCGTCCTCTCCAGTGGCTGGTCCACACAGAGGATAAAAGGCTACTACTGCTGCCACCGCCTGCTGCTGCTCCTTTAGGTCTGGAAGCCCGTGCGTCTAGCGCTAGTGATCCCAGGTTCTCGGACCAGTGGGGACACCGTAGAGTTAAGTATCAAACTTCCAGTGCCTAAGCACAGCTAAATCCACTAGCCCCTGGATACCGAAGAGCTACTCCTCAGCTCCTCGCTGTCCTGCTTTTATGCCTCTGTTACACTTGCATCTGAGGTGGTTTTCACTTGATGGATTCCCTTGGGTGCTTTCAGCTGCTTTTAAAATCCCAGTGAATTTGCGGCTTACGCGTTAAAATAATCTGGGTGTCTCCCTCTGCGATGCACTCACTTCTCAGCAACAGGGCCAGATTTCTGGTTGGAGCTGCTGGGTGCTGAGCACATTAGGAAATCTGCCTGATTGCTATTTTGCACTTGTGCCTTTTGTTGAGAGTCTCTGTAACCCGGTCGAGGGTGGGGCACCATCCATCAGTGCTCAGGGAGAGCCCTTCTCCCCCTGGGTCAGCGGGTGGCCATTACAGCCTTCGAGGTGCCAGGGGGACTCAGCTGTGGTAGAAGTCCCAGGGCCCAGGTTTATGGTCCGGCTGAGCCAATGGTTAGACAGGCTCCGGCAGTGACCATAGTCCTAGGGCTCGGGCCAGCAGTCAGGCCGAGTCACTGAACGTAGGTGTTTGTTTAAGGAAGTGGGGGAGGGAGACTGCCAACCATTGGTTGGTGGCTGGTGGGGACCCAGGCCCACCCATTCCGCTTCATCCCAGCCCAGGGCCCTAACAGTGGCTGAGTCAGCCAGGATCCAGGTTGCAACACGCTGACACCCACCCAGGTCCATCACGGCCTTCCAGCTCAGGACAGGTGTCTGTCTGCTCCAGCAGCTGGGCTGTCACTGAACTTCTGGGCTTATTCCTTTCCTGCCTCTTGACTTCCAGGCAGGTGATAAAGAGGGGTGGGGTTCTGTCCACCAGGGCTGTGGGCCAGTGGGCAGCCATTGCAGCCTACTACCGTCTTAAAATTCAAACCTTTTGTGCTTTCAGACTTATTTTTCACCCACTGCTTAACAAACAAACAATTTGCTTCTGTGCTGGATTTCAGCTCTATGCTGGTGTGAAGTGACAAATCCCTGGCACTCAAGGTTTTAGAGATGTCGAAAAAATTATTTGAGAGAAGGCTGAGTGGAGACCCATGCAAATACTGATGAAAACAAGAAAACATGTTAAATGACTGTGGCCATGAAACATTACTGCAGGTTGAACCTCTCTCATCCAGCACCCTCAGGACCGTGACTAGTGCCATACAAGAGAATTTACCAGACCTTGGGAGGTCAATATTGTCGAGCACATTAGCAACACTGCACGGCTTACTGGGCTCTTAGAAGACATTTAGGGTAAATTACAGCTAAAAAACTGCACAGAACAGTGAGAGCCAGGACTGGTAGCTGGAAACAAACTTTATGGGACCGCACAAAACTTGGCCACACCCATGATAAGTTGTCATTTGGGTGACTAAAATCATGCTGGATTATGGATGTTGCTGGATAAGTGTGTTCTGGATTAGAGAAGTTTAACCTGTAGCAAGATCTTCGCATGGGCTCCTGCATAGCCTTGGCATGAGACATATGGATACAAGAGCTGTATTCCTGTGTTAGTCCAATGCCCTCTCTCTGCTAGTGACCACTTCTTGCCGCTTCAGAGCTAGTTGTAAGAATCAATGCAATAGGCAGTTATGGAATAACTTGGCCAGGAGCAATGTTCCTTCCTGACTCTCGTTAGGTAAAAGTTGATTTACGCCCCGAAGCATGAACGGTATATAACCAACGCTACCTTATACTGTCTTCCTTCTCTGCTGAGTACTGAGTGTAATTCCGTCAGAAGGAAAAAAAATAAATATGGCTAAAAGAAAAAAAAACTTACTAAAAACAAACAAAACCTATAGGACTGCTGGTTAAATAATTCTGAAGGCACCTATAGCTTGTTGTATACATTGTGTTCATCTTCAGTTTGTCGTCGTGTTTCACGCAGGTTTGGCGTGTTTGTGTTTTGCACTCTGTGCACTTCTTAAAATGGGCTTCTGTGCTACTAGGAAATCATGTATTGGTCTTTGTTCCAGATTGCAGATATTCAGATGAGGCCGACAGAGCAGATTTCATAGCAAATGAGGAGGAATTCAGGCAGTACCGGGCGTCAGTCTCCCTTCACACCCTCCAGCGCTTTAGGGTTTCATCTGCTGGTCGACGACATTTTAATTGGATTCCAAGGATCACATTTGAAGATTAATTTTCGTTCTCACCCCCCACCTCTCTCTGAGCTGATCCTGAGCCAGTAAAAAAAAAACAAAAAACTGTCACTTTCCTCCTTTCCTCCCACTATTACAGTAAATGTAATATGAAATCACAGTAGGGAAGCAGATCCGTGGAATACAGTATATGATTGGTTTGGGGGTGATTTTTGTTTTGTTTGGGTCTTGTTCGCTGATGCTCCAGACAGACACAGCTGAAGCATCGTGAGATATCTGCCAAATCGAAAGCATCATTCGATCGCTGGCTCTTCTCTGCTGATGCACATTCTTTGAATTGTTGCAATGAATTACATGGCATACACCTGTCACTTTCTTCTCTGATTTTTAAGTATTATTGTCAGAGGTGTCCCAGCTACTTCGTACGGCAGATGTGATTTCCACCTCTTCTCTGTTCAGCTCTGACAGACTAATGCATTGGAAGGAGATTTCCTTTGTACTTAGAACAAAGGATTTGCCTTAATACTAGTCTTCTCTTCTCAAATCAAAACAATAGACAAGATGTCCATTGTCCCCCTTTTTCAGCCTACTTAATATGTTGGATTTTTTGTGTATATTGTATATCAGTCAGTCTAATTTCTGTTTCTCTTGCATCTATTCAAAGCTAAGTTTGCTTGTCAATAACAGTGCATGTGACCTACCCCACCTCCTTGTATCTCACAGTGCCAGAAGAAGTGTAAAGAATTCTCCTTTCCCATTTACATGAATTGTGCCTGACAGATTTGAAGGAGTCTCTCTCTGTGATAGCCATTTCTCTCTCTAGGTAGATAGATGGAGGGATAGGCACCTGAATTTCCACAGGTTAGAGAATGACGTTCTTCTAACGTATCAGCGGCATAGTTAACGTATGAGTGCGTTGTTTTGGTCTTTTTAATAAAAGTAAAATAAAATTGCGTACCGTCTTCTTGTGCTCATATATATTCTTTGCATCATCTCGTGGCATTCTTAATGGTTTTTGTATGTTTGATTTTTGCACGCGTTGAACAGTTTGGAAATATCAACGCCCTCGTAGAAATGCTGTGTGGTGCTGTTTAAACTGTGAGTGCTGAAAGCTAGTGAGCCGGAAATGTTGAAACTGTGAAAAGGTACTTGATCAGATTCTTGGGACAAGAGAGAAGTGAGGCAGGGAACCCTGCTGAAGCTGTCCAGAATGCATGATTTCCAAACTGCAAAGGTAAAACCTGATTCTGCTCTGGTAAATAGTTTTATGCTGGAGTAATTTCTCACTGTTACTCCTCATTTACACCAGGTTAAGACTGAGGAGAATCGGGCCTGTATCTGATTACAATTAAAGTTGCAAGACTACTTGAGATATCATGTTTAGACTTATAAGAATGGTATAAAAAAAGACAAAAAGCAGTCAAGTAGCACTTTAAAGACTAGCAAAATAGTTTATTGGGTGCGCTTTCGTGGGACAGACCCACTTCTTCAGACCATAGCCAGACCAGACCAGACTCAATATTTAAGACACAGAGAACCAAAAACAGTAAGCAAGGAGGACAAATCAGAAAAAGATAATCAAGGTGAGCAAATCAGAGAGTGGAGGGGTAGGGGGGAAGATCAAGAATTAGATTAGATTCAATCTAATTCTTGATCTTCTCCCCCACCCCTCCACTCTCTGATTTGCTCACCTTGATTATCTTTTTGTGATTTGTCCTCCTTGCTTACTGTTTTTGGTTCTCTGTGTCTTAAATATTGAGTCTGGTCTGGTCTGGCTATGGTCTGAAGAAGTGGGTCTGTCCCACGAAAGCGCACCTAATAAACTATTTTGCTAGTCTTTAAAGTGCTACTTGACTGCTTTTTTGTTTTGATAGTGTATAGACTAGCACGGCTTACTCTCTGTTACTATAAAAAAAGACGTGTGCACTCCAAACTGATATGCAGTTGTTGAGTTGTTAATATATATTGCCTTAAGATGCTGATTTCATGTCTGCTGTGCTTTACGTTTCCTGTAGCATTTCTGGTGGTGAACCTGTTGTGTTAAGTGAGGCAGGTGTTGTCAAGTGACCTGAGCACAGGACTGGAAGCCAGGGTAACAGATGTTGATCTCTTTCCTCACATCAGTTTTCCTCTGTGTTTATATCAGTGTAAGAGAGAGCAGAATCTGTGCAAATACCTCCTGAATTCCAACTTCCTCTTTAGTCTTGGGCAAGTCACTTAACCTCTCTGTCTCAGTTTTCCCATCTGTAAAATGGGGACAGTAATACTTACCTACCTCACAGGGGTGTTGTGAGGTTTCATTAACTGTTTTGTAAAGCACCTTGAATAAGAAAAGCGCAATGCAAGTGCAAAGTATTATTATTAAGTATTATTAATTACATTTTGGGATACACATAATTATGCATGCCAGAGGTTGGCAACAGTCAGTATGCATAGCCAGAGTTACTGGGAATGCATACATTAGTGATGCTGGCATAAAGGAAAAACCATGTAACCTTTTTTCTCTCTCAAAAATTGTGCTTATGTTTTTTTTTCTTTCTATTCCTGGTTTTTCATTTTCTTCCTTGCTGTTTAAGGCCAATACTCACTCATCTGCTTCTGGATCTGGCTTTCTGCTTCATAGTGGGTGAATTTCACCAATGTGCTGAGGAGTTGAATCAAGCCAATGCAACACTTACATCCCACTTCACAGATGTATTGGCCTTTGTGTGGGACATCTGCACACAAGTGAGTTTTACCTTGGGGGCTGAATTAGATCATATGCTTCAAAGGGCACCAGTGCAACCTTGATTAACAGACTCTGTTCCTGACAACAGTCCAACGAGAGCTCCATATATTTGGCACATGCTTTTCTACATACTGGAGTTATTCTTAGGTTCAGATTCATGGCAGTTGGGTGCTGCCATTAATGCATTCTTGCATTGAGATATTTTCATAAGCCACCCCCCCCAGTTTTGTACGGCACCATTTTGGTATTCAGCTTGATTTAATTTTAAAAAGCATAATATTCTCCCAAGGACTTATATGCATTGGGTATTGGAGCTCATCGTTTTGACAGATACATGGTGCCACACAGGTGATATTTTAAAAAGAAAATATTGGAAATGGTGACATACTTAGAGTTTGGACCAAATTAATTTTTAGACATTGGAAACCTGCTGGTGGGGGAAACTCTTAAATCCTGGTTCAGCAAAGCATTTAACCCATGCTTAAAGCATTGAAGTCAGTGGAAATGCTCACATGCTTAAACACACGCTTAAATGTTTTGCTGGATCAGGGCCTAAGTTGAAAATTCTGCCTTGACTTCAGAGAGTGTTACCTAAGGTAATGAAAAAGATCATTCCAGTTTGCTGTTCCTTATAATCTGAGCTGGCGGCCTCCTGGCTTTAAAAGTTCTATTCGAATGTTCTACATTTGTAACCTTCTCAGACTGATAACATAATGCATTGTCTTTTCAATTGTTCTGCTCCCAACTGTCCAAAATATTTTCCTCACCAAATTTTGTAGGGAATTTTTTGTGCTGCCAGTTAACGTCAGACCTTTGGCAGATTTTCTAAGACACGTGCAAACCTTTAAGGGGCTTGAAAACAGATGGCAAGTTCAGCAGCTCTGCCTCTTATTTACACTTACTTAAATGGATTGTACTTCGAACCATCTTTTCCGAATGATGTGGCATTGGCAATGGAACTGTGAAGAGGAGGGGGTTGCTTTGAACCGCCCCGCTGCCAAAGAGGAGGGTGAAGTGTTTAATTTATCAATAGGTTTCTAATAGTGAACTGTAAAATAGAAGAGAGAAAAATAGTATTGCTTTATCCTGCTTTTTAAATATGTATACAGTTAAGCCCTGGATAACAGAACATTGTCATATGAAGAATTCAAGTGAAGTGATCTCAGGATGGAGAGCATCAATTCGTTTGTTTTTGGACAATGCCTACCCCGTTGCTGGCATTACTGGAAACGGGTAACAATTCCTAACATTACATAGCAGCTGTAATGTGCTTTTGTACGGAGGTTCTTCCTGATAGCCAATGCCTGTGTCCACATCGGTTGGAGGGAATAGTCTCGGGTTACATCTCTAAGAGTGGGTGATTGAGAAACTGGTGTAAGAGCTAAGGGTGTTAAGTGATGCCGCCTGCAGGCAGAGTTGTAGGAGACGTCATGGATAACCGACGTACCTATGAGGAGTGGTGTACAGTCCCATGGAATGGCACTTTGACCACATACAGAGAGAGGGAATGACTTCCCCCTCCAGCCTGAGCTGAGAGCCAACTGGCCTTTAGCTCCACCTGTCGAGCTCCGGCACTAAGCTCCAGAGGTCCCACATTCAACTCTGCCTGTCGGTTACACATGCATAAAGTGCGCACCTGCCATCAGGTAGCTGTAGATCACCGCAGTTTGGAGTCCCTGGTGTCACAACTAACGCGATTCCCATGCGACCTGGACGCTGTCCTCCTTTGCAGCACAGGGGAAAAATCAACTACAGTGCAACCCCCGCCACCGGTTATCCAACATTCTGTTGTATCCGACACTGCCCCGCTCCCCCAGCTGTGCAGCTCCTTTCTAGGGCTCCAGTCCCACAGAGGAACTCTTCTGCCCACCATTGGCTTCACTGGGGCAGGGTGGGCAGAAGAGACTGCCTGGGGTGGTCCCCCATTGATCCTGATAGGTGTGCACAGGCAGATATCGAAGGCTTAGTTGTACCAGTCTAGGCCAGGCAGCAGTGAGTCTCTGCAGCTGTGAACACCTCCACCCTATCAAGCCTGCTCGACAGAGCCCATCCACCATCAAAGCCCATAGGCTGTCACGAGTCAAGGGGCCCAACTGCAGGCTCTGGAGCTACACCAGCATACAGACAAGGAGAATGCAACTGTGTGGGTCTGAATTACACCAGCACACAGATGAGGAGAATGCATGGGGCCTGCATGAAGTTTAATACACCCTCTGCCCTGAGCTCACAAGGACATCTGTGTCTGAGTGGCACACTCTGACCTCGGAATGGGAATCAAGTCATTAGCTGAAAGCAATGTAACCGAGAGCTAAATTTAGCTCCTTATCCTAGCTCCCGGCGGCCTCCTCCATGAGTGTGGCAGTTTTCCAGGCTGTGCTGTGACAGGCTCTGTGCCCTCCCCATAATACTGTGGAGGGAGGAAACACAGCTGGACCGGGCTGCAGAAATGGCTCAGCCTTGAGCAGCTGTCCCCTAGCTCGGAGACTCGGTGGTGCTTTCTGGCAAATACCACGGCCTTTCCCTCTCTGTATTATCTGTAACTGTAGGAGGGTGAGAGGGAGGCCAGGCAAGGCAGGGGTTAAACAAGGCCTGTTGGCCCATTCAGCCCTGCCCTGGTTCACCTGTGGCCACTGTCAGGCCTGGAGGGGTATAAAGGGACGGAAGCCAGCTCAGTTTGGGGCTGACCAGCCAAGAGGCAGGAGCTGGCTCTCAAGCAGGAGGCCCCAGGCCAGAGCTGCCACTCAGTTAGCTGCTGGAGAGCACAGCCCAGAACCCTCTCCCAGGTACTGTGGGGAGCAGGGAGCCCCCACACCCCCGGGGACCCCTCTCCCACCAAAAGAGGTGACTAGATCCTTGGGGCCATGCCGCAAACTCAAGCCATAGACTCTTGAGTGGGGCTGCGGACCCACCCAACAGGCCCTGGCCAGGGTGCCTAGCCACTAGGCCACCTGGGCCCAGGTGCAAACCGCTCACAGTAACCTTGCCCGGAGGAGATGCAGCCTTGCTCCTTACCAGGCTATCTACGGTCCCCTTTGAGATAGGTCAGGTGTCTAGCTAGGTTTGTTCCTCTCAGCCTCCTGCTCTTTTTATTTTATTTTATTTTATTTGGCTGTGCCAATCCAATTACCCTTTCCCAGTTGTCAGCCTCTCCTAGATATCACTCGTGGTTTGATTCCTCTCAGCATTTGGCTGCGGTGGTTGTTTACCTGCCTGGGGAGGCCCCTCAGTGAAGCAGCATCTAGGGGGGTGGTTGGTTCTACTGCACATTTGGTGTCTACTTCACTTTGCAGAGGAGAGGGGTAATAGGAGCTGGAGGGAGGGGAAGCAGAATAATTTCCCCATTGGTATGTGCAGGCCGTTACTGATGCTCAGAAACTTAAGGATTGAGCACCTGTAAATGGTCTTGTTTGTCCTATAAGCCCAAACTGTGGGTGGTCCCAGAAAGACATGTGACCCTGCCATCTGATAGTGAATTTAGGTCTTGTCTATCCCAGGCAAGGCCTGTTTCCAACTCTTAGCGTCACTGCCTTAGTGCAACTCCCATTGGAGCAACGATCCAAGCGGTTGTTTTGCCTGTGGCGGTTGCCGCTCAGGTATGGGCTGAAATCAAGGTACCTCCCCAGTTATGTAGACCGAAACAGGTTGCAGCCAGTTGTCAGGCTGGATACATGGGCTTACAAACCTTATGGAAGATCACTCCTCTGTTTTTTAGAAGAGACTAGAGAAAAGACTAGGAAAAGAACTGATGCTAAAAATATGCAAGCTACATTTTTTTTCATGTGCTAGTGTAGACAGAAGGGTTATACCTTAAAACAATTAGCTGGTCTTGTTCAAACCTTGGGATCAATGTTCCCTCTAATCTTTTCCATGCATGTGCGGATTTTTTCCATCCAGGTGCAGAAGAAATTTTTAATGTGCACTGAGCCATGCATGAATGTGAACCACTAGTAGAAACAAAAACTTCCCTGTGGCCACTCTGCAAACCAGCTGGGCAGCATAGGCCTCTCTCTCTCAACTGCCTGGCTTACAGAGAACACTGCTTGGGATTTCACTTCTCTTTCAACATGCCCTGTGCTCCTACTCTGGCTTTTGATTGCGGCAGTCTCACCACAATTACTGCATGCACCGCTCCGACTCTTGCACCATTGCTTGTGCAGCATTGGCTCTGCTCTGCACATTGCAGGCTCGCTAGCTGAGCCGAGAGCAGCGATCAGGGCCATGACAGATGCTGCCAAGTGGAGACAGGGGATGGGATCAGCACACACCTGCTCTGACCCCAGCCTGTGACATGATAATTAAGTGGTTTAAAGATACCCTTTGGTTTCCTGTTTAATGGCTTAACAATGGAAACCTGATAATTGGCTGGCAGGCTCAGTGCTAATGAGCCCAGAGGCACTGCACGCACCATGTCCTTTGTTGTGGTTAAATCTCTTGAACCTTGTAATCACTAGAGATATTGGAACCAAACCACAGGTTACAAAAATGCTGCTGTATATGACCCTTTCCTTGCTAACTTTCTCACTGTCCTATCACTATACCTGTAAGACTCCAGTGAAATCAAGGAAGGATCAGCTCTTACATATTGCTGCCTGCCTGTGTGCGTGCTAATTTTTAATACCAACATATGGAATACATTTTTTTAATGCACTGAGATGCGCACCACCAGTAGATACACATGCCGCTGGCTGTGGGCACTCTGCTAATCAGCTGGCCAGGTTTTTGAAGCCCTCCTGGGTGTCCACCCAAGCACTCATTTTACAGAGATCAGTGCTGCCTGCTACTACAGCATATTTATTTTCCACTCACACTTATTGTGCTCAGCAACAGCCAGGAGATTATCATTGGGCACAGAAGACCTGATGCCTAGATAGTGTTATGGCGCTAAGAGACATGGAAACACCAAGGCAGATGGGCAGTGGTTGGAGCAGGAAAGTGGGAGCCAGCATCTCTGGGGTCTTGTTCTAACCATTGCTACTGATGCACTGTGTGAGCTCAGCCAAATCCCTTCTGTGTGTTAGTGTCCCACATCTGTAGCAAGGCAATAATATCAATACCCACTCCAGGGTGTCCTGATTGTCTGCAGGTTGGAACAGGGTGTCACGCTGTCCCCACTGGTTTATAAAATCTGGCTTATGAATGTGCATAACTCAAACATGCTTTAAATAAAGTAGCTCAGGTAATGTATCAATTTTAATGTTACAATCAGCTGAGGGTGTATGTTCTATTTTTGTGCATATATTATCCTAGTATGTGAACTTAGAAACACATATAAGCCTGGATCTTTTTATAATTCTGAATGTTTGAATGAGTGCCATTACTGATGCTCAGAAACTTAATGACTCAGCACTCAAACCAATGACCTGTGGTTGGTTTTGTTTGTCCTACTAGCTCAAACTGTGGGTAGTCCCAGAAAGACATGTGACCCCACCACCTGGTACTGGAATCCAACTTGAGTCTGGTGTTTTTCCATGAGCGTGGAGAATACTGTACAAAGGGTTTCCACCCTGAGGAAGTGGGGGATCTATTTAAGCAATGGGAAGCCATCAATCTCTTGTCTACAGCTAGCCTCAGAAACTGCCTGGCCCAACTTAAAAGGATACAAAGCACTCTGGAAAAGCTGTAGATCCAAGTCAGGGTACAGCTCAACTATGGTAGGTTTCCTGGGTAGTAAGCCTTACACGAGCTGAGCTGGTTCCCATCAAGTGTCTGTGTTGTTCTGCAGGGGGCATGGTAATCCGAACTGTGGTTTGGTTGGAGGAGTCTAGAGGATCTGGACCTGCAGGACAGGGTGGTGGGGAGCCCCAGAGGCAGGCAGCAGTGGTGTGCTTGGCATGCCAGGGGACGGGGCTGTCCCAGAGGGTGGGGCCTGGGGAAACCCGCCACAAATGGCCCGGGGTGGGGCCTTGAGCAACCCCTCCACACTGCAGGCCCTGCCCCGTCCCTGCTCCAACCCCACGCAGCCCCCCTGACCTGCTCCCCACCCAGCCTAGCCAGGGATTACCTGGGGCAGGACATGGGAGGTAGGAGCAGGCAGCGGCAGGGCATTGCCTGCCCCCAGGATCCCTCCCCACCACACTCACCATGTGGGCACTCTGCCACATCCTCCTGGCCTGCTGAAAAGCAGGGCTCAGTGGGCCAAGAGGGAGGGGGAAGGCGGAGGGGAGGGCAGGGGAGGCAACCTCCCACTGCTGCCTCTGCCGACCCACACTGCTTGCACCCTGTCCTAGATAGTCCTCCCCGCTCCCATCCATAGGATGGCTAGGGCAGCCACCTCGGGGCCCCCAAAAGCACGGGGTCTGGTGCAGCCACCCCACCCCATCCTGTGGACAGGACAGCTCTGCTGGGGGACAACCCAAGAAGATTTCTGTGATTTCAGCCAACCCCACTGGGACCTTTGGTGTTGCTGCGCCCTAGTTTTTCCTTCTTTTTCTGATGGGCCTTCAACCGTGCAAACCTGGGGGTTCAAGGAGCTGTCCCCCTTGTAAAGCCTGCCTCTCGGCAAGAGGCGTATCTAGCTCCTTCAGCTTGGTTGATGGATACTCACGGTGACAAGGCCCAAAGGGGGGTGCAGTGGGGAGAGAGAGCCCCAAAACGAACAGCTTCTCCTGCCTTACACGAATGATGGCTCCAAAGACATGGTCTATGTTTCTGTGGCTTACATACTGTTGTAATGGCAGCTATGTGACCCACTATCAGGACGGTCAGTTGTGGATGACAATGAAAATGAGAGGCCACCACGTTGAATGGGATCAAGACAAATTTGGAGCTACACGGAGGGTCATCCTTCCTAATGAGAGGCTGTTAAAGAGCAACCGGAAGGTACTAAATTGAGACTGTCAAACCCAATCAGGGAGGAAAGGGAATGTTCCATTAACGGTGCTCAGCAGAGCAGAAGCGCCGACTTTGGAAAATGTGTTGTGTTTGGAAGGCAGACAGACGACACTAATGGATTCCGGTGTATGGAAGACATCCTACCCAGGCTCCAGGGAAGCTAAAAACAAAGCTGTCTCTGAAAGATCCTGCTAAATTGGAAGCCCTGAAGAGTGTTCTTAGGAGGATTAGGAAGTGTAGGTATTATTTATTAGGGTTAGTTACAAGCAAGGGCATGTGGCAATGAATGCAAAGGTAATAAGGATTGCTCTACGCCTCTAGTTTTGTCTCTGCCCAAATGCTTCATTGGTGGGTTTATTGTAACTCACTGTACCGGTGCTAAACAGTAGTAGAACATGAGTTTGCTCATTAAAATTAACGGCAATGCGCTCATCCGTTTCACTGGGCTCAGATCAGGCCTGTAAACAGATGCATATAAACAGTGCACTGTTGGGTTTCAATGGACACTTTCTAGCTGTGTTACTAATGGCAGAAGGAGAGCTCTACACCTCCTTTGATGTTGAGAAATGACCTGTGTGACTTCTTTTCTTCTGGGAAGTAAATTACATGGATTTATTTTTCTCTTAAGTGAGTGGCGTTTCTATTGGAGGGAGGAGCTGGGAGCTGTAGTCGTCCTGAGCCAGGCCTTGATATAGTTATAAACTCATGCGATGTTAAGAGGCTACTTATGGTTGCTGTATAGTGGTGGCTGGTAATGTCTCATGGGACCTGGTGTTGCTGTGGCACGTACAGACTTGCTTTGCTATTATGCTGGAGTGAATGCAGAGTAATCCACTGAAGCCAAGTGAGTTATAGCAACATTCAACTGGTACAGGTTGTAATTTTTATATGTAAACAGACATATCAAAAAACCAGTCCCTGCAGCCGGCGAGCATTGTGGGGCAAATAGGCCCAGGAGTGCTGCCTACCCCTCAAATACAACAAGAAGTCCTGCAGCACCTTATAGATTAACAGCTATTTGCCCACGAAAGCTTATGCTCCAAAATATCTGTTAGTCTATAAGGTGCCACAGGACTTCTTGTTGTTCTCAAAGATACAGACTAACTCAGCTCCCTCTCTGATACTTACCCCTCAGATGGATCTGGTTGCAGTAGCATTCCACAGCCATTCACCCCAGCTGCCAGTGCACCGTTTAGGCTGGCCCAGCTGGGTGGAAGGGCCAGGGGACTTCCCTCCTGCAGCTGTGCTCACTCTCACGGTGAGGTGGGAACTTAAGGCGTCCGTTCTGCTGTACCCTCTCTTCCCCAGAAGCGAGTAGCCCTGAGGTTCCAGCTGAGTCCCCTTCCCCCTTGCTGTTTCCGCTTCTCTCAGATTCTGCTTCAATGGATGTTTGGATACAGAGGCAAGAGAGGGTGAGATGACAATATTAGGAACCGTTTCATACACATGTAGTACCCAGAGGTACTGAGACCTCATCTGGGGTGAGTGAAGTCTCTGCTCTACAGCTTTGGCTGAGAGCCAGCTGGCCTTTGGCTCATGTGGTAGAGTGCAAGGCTCTATGCCCTGTGCTCCCAGGTTCTATCCCTGGTGCTGGCAACCCAGCTCTGTCTGCATTACACACATTGGGGGTTGTCCTCATGTGGCACTTCTGGGGTGAGGTTCTCTCAGCAGGCAAAGAGCCAAGCAGATTTCAGCAGCATCACTTACCACACAGGGACAAAGGCAGATGCTTTGGTAGCGCTTGTTCTCTTGTGTTTCTCTCCTATTTTCAATAGGTGACAAACAATGGCGAAGCTCTGGCCAGTGTTCCCTCTAATTTTTTCCATTGGTGGAATAAATTTTGTTTTGCACACTAAACCATGTTTGGATGTGCACCACTGTGGGTGGCATTGGGCACTCTGCTAATCTGCTGGGCAGCACCTGAATCTCTCCTGGCCAGCTGCCCAAGTGCTTAGCTAACAGGGAACACTGGCTCTAACCTACCTTTCCTCCTCCTTTTGCAACACGGATCAGCTAGGCAGGAGAGGTGAACAGACCCGGTGTAGCAGGAAGTCAAAGACTTTACTTGTTGGTGTCCAATCTTGAAAGATTTTAGCATTCTGGGCAAGTATTGGTTTCCTCTTAATCTAACCTGTTTATGTTTGTATGGGCTGAGGGGGGAGAAGGAGGAAATTCCTAGATAAGCTGCTGTACTTTTCATCTGCTGGCAGCAATCTGCTACCGTTCAATGGTTTTGCAGGAAAAATAATTATTTTTCAGTTGAAAATCTGCTAAACTACTAAAAATCAAGGCTGCAGCAGAAGCAAATTGCATCATAACTACCAGTAAAACATTGGTTGTTAGCCAATGCTTCGTGGTGAGCGAGGCAATACACCTGGAATTTTAAAGACTGTTCCTTGTTCTTTCATTAAGCAGAGCGTCTCTGAAACCAGACAAACCCAACACTGTCAGCTTTCTAACACAGGCAGAGCCCCAGGGTGTGAACTCTCCCAAAGTAAACAAATCACCACCGTCAGATGCAAACCACCCTTTAAACCATCGGAGATTGGATTTATTCTCTGCCACATGGATCCTTTTGTTGGAACTCAGCAGATGTTGAGGGGTAAGTGCATGAAAAATGAGACACACAGAAGTCCGTTCCTTAACAATCACACATGCTAGCAGCCCCCAACCCCCACCCCAGCATCTGTTTATGAGGTCTTTCCTTGCAAGGACCTTGCGCAGATGCAGAACTTACTAGCAGCCATAGAAAAGCAGTAGGTTCAATCCTGCTCCGTTACACGGGCATAAATCTAGAGTAAAGACATTAATGTTCGTGGCTGGAGGCTCTGGTTAGTGGCTCAACACTCTATCCGAAATAACTCCTTTAAGGTTATGGGCTTAATGCAGAACAGAATTAGGCCCTCAGTTAAATCACCCATAACCATGTAGAAATCCACATGTCACGAACATGTTAATATACTACCAAAGTACCTCAGAGCAATTGCCACATGCTTGGAACTTTCAAAGCAGGTCGCATTCTGGTATTGCAATGCTTCAGGGCGAGAGACAGCGATTCACAAAGTTCCATGAAGGTGGCCTTACGCATGCAGAAGTTTTGCAGCCACTGCTGATTGTCCCGTGCCTGCAAAACAACACGGTCCCACCAGTCTGAGCTGGTTTCATGGTTCCAGAACCTGTGTTCCACTGTGTAAAATGCACCCAGTGCTCCCAGCAACTTCGTGGTCCTCCTTTCCTGTGCTGGATATGCGGAACTCTCCCTCCCCTCAACGTAATCACCCTCCAGGGTCCTTAGGCTGAGAAGATACAGTACTACAGTGCAGTGCATGAAGTGATCATAAAGCACTGCAGCAGCTTGAAGCCCCTCTAGAGCCATGCTGGCCTTGTGATGCGGTGCGGCAAGCTGTGTAAAAGTGGCACAAAAATGCCTTTGGCTGGTTGTTTTCAACAGGAGGGGTGTGTGGTGGCGTTGCGCTCTAGCATGATGACATCAGACATCCGCAACCACATGCGGTGCATTTTTTCTCCCCATAAAGCACTGGCAGAGGAACCTAGAATGTAACAGGGCTGCAGGAACCATGGGACAGGTACCCACAATGCACTGGTGACACAGAAGTTAGCCAATTTAATGGAGACACACTGTGTCGACTTTGAGAGCAAGTGTGGACATTCACCTTCAACTTTATAAAAGCTAATGTTAAAGCTGACTTTAATAACTTCAACTCTCTGCCGTGTGTGGAAGCTGTTCTATACCCTAATAATGTTGGTTGTCCTTTTCTGTACCTTTCTGGTTTCCATCTTTCTGAGATGGAGTGAGCACAGATTCATACAGGGGGAATAAGTTATTTCTATCTTACTGCCTATCCCTTGCCTAATGATTCGCAACTGTCTGCTTGTTGTTTTGCCTGCCTCTGCCGACTGAGTGGATGTTTGCAGAGAACTCATTGCTTGGGGCGATCTACAGGTAGCAGACCTCCAAAAGGGCTGGTGGGGGGCAGAACATCAGCCCTACATGGGAGGGATGAGTGTGGCTGAGCTCTGACAAGGAGCTGATCGACCTGATGCCGACTAAATTCCAGGCATTGAAACACTAGGCATATGGGTAAGCATCCCCCCATCCTCTGCACCATTCTGGAACCTTGTAAACAAACCAGAATTCCCAAAGATATGTGCATCACGCACCTTTCCCAACCATCCCAGGTTGATGTCGGAGAAATGACCTTTGTGATCTACCAACGCCATGGAGAAATACCCCTTGTGGTTTGTGTACTCCGAGGCCAGGTGGCCCAGTGCCAGGATGGGGGTGTGCATTCCATCTACGGCCCCACCTAAGTTTGGGAATCCACTGGCAGCAAATCCATTCACTATCCTCCACACATTCCCCAGAGGTGCTGTCTTTTCATAGAATCCTAGGGCTGGAAGGGACCTCAGGAGGTCTTGTAGTCCAGCCCCCTGCTTCAAGCAGGATCAACCCCATCTAAGTCATCCCAGCCAGGACCTTGTCAAGCTGGGACTTAAAAACCTCCAGGGATGGAGAATCCACCACTTCTCTAGGTAATACATTCCAGAGCTTCACCACCCTCCTAGTGAAGTAGTTTTAACTAATGTCCAACTTATTCCTCCCATAATGTAACTTCAGACAATTGCTCCTTGTTCTGCCATCTGTCACCACTGAGAACATTTCTCACCATCCTTTTGCAGAAGGTTAGCGATCTCCTTGGCTGCCTGGATGACAGCAAACCCTGCTGTTGTTGGGACAGGGAGATGTGATTGCCCTAGCAAGGTGCTCATGCATGAGAGTAGAATCTAGCTCTGCTCTTTGATATTTTATTTTTGTGGGTGCAAAGAGTGAGTGTGTGTGTGTGTGTGTGTGTGTGAGAGAGAGAGAGATCATAAAAAAAACAAATCCAGAGACGAACATATGGGCATGCTTGAAAATGCCATCTGCAGTTTGCAGCAGCTCTAAATTCTAGAGGGCAGGAAAAGCAAGTGACAGTTTCATCTTCCTGTTTCCTAAGCCAACGCGGTTTTAATGAACAGAGCCTTAGGCCTGCTGAGTCTCTCTCTCTCTCTTTGCCCACCCACCACAGTGTGTACGCTTTCTCGTACCCCTGTAATTCGGCAATGGATCTGAAATGAACCATCTGCCTTAGTCTCGCAACAAGGTGCTAGAGGCAAGTAAATACACTTCTGAGAGAAATGACAGAGGAAATGAGCTGTCTGTTCCTATCCTGTGCCTTGCCTTTCTATTGGTGGACGCACATGGGGTAACAGCAAAAACCCTTCCTCTCCTGGCCCGATTAAAGGCCATTAAATCATTAGCAATTGGTGGTGAAAAACAAAAGATATGGTCGTTTGCTTCTCTTTTTTTTTTTAATGTGAGTTGCTAATGATTTAGTGTCCTTTAATTGTTTTTACGGTTAGCCTGGGGGTATCACACGGTGCAGGGCAGAAGAAAACTGGACTCACCTCTCCTCGGTGGCACGTTAGACTTTGCCATGGAGATGGCAAAAGGAGGCACATGTAACAAATACAGCCCCCTGGGATGAGGCACACATCCCTCGAGACGGCTGGATTTGAAAGAAATGTGCAGCGAAGCCAAGTGAAAAGGGGCACGATCAGTGTGTTAAGGCTCAGCGTTTGACACCGCTGAAGGACTGGAATGCGTTCCCAGGGGTGTGCACACCTCCAGTTGGGACCAGCTAAGCCTACAAGGGCTTGTGTTGTAAAAGGGTCTTCTGTCCCAAGCCCTAATTGGTCATGGGAAGGGGGGGAGTCAGTTGCAGCAGAAAACCGACCGCACACCCCAGAGCTATGTTGGCAGTCCCTGGACTCAGCAGGCAACCCCTTGACTCAGCTGCAGTCTCCCTCCAGGTCCCCGGGGTGGGGCCAGGCCAGAGATAAGCAGGGAGTGGACAGCACCTTCCCAACCCATATGCCAGCTGGCAGAGCAGGCTGTGGGGGTGCTGCACCTTTGCAGGGCTGCGGTAAATTACTCCCCCTCACTCTGAAGCAAGAGGGCTGGTAAGGAAGAGATGCTGCTGAGTCCAGGAGCAGAACCTAGTCCCCCACAGTCTGGTCTGGGTCGACAGCAGTGACGGGACCCCTGTGGTCCATCCTTCCTCACGTGCCTCTCATGCACTGGGGCACCAGATCCCTGCCTTTATCTGCTCCGCACCGACTCCCTCCAAGCACTTTCAGAGCACAGGTGCTATGATAGGGCTGGGAGGGAGAGGAGCAGGTAAGCGAGAGGTGCACGGGGCAGAGGAGTGGCGGGCAGGCTGCAGGAGCAGCAGTCGGCTGCATGTGGCCTATGGGCCACAGGTTGCCCACCCCGATCTGCAGGCTCATGCTGGCCCAGACAAATGTGGACAGATTGTGCCACTTTGCCTTCATATTTTTCTGGAAATGAACTTTTGAATATGAGTATGCATAACTCAGACATGCTGTATACAAAACAGGTCCAGTAACCTATTGTTCTACTGCGGGCAGAGACCGCAATGGGCTTATACTGCAGCCAGGGAGGTTTAGATTGGATGTTAGGAAAAACTTCCTAACTGTCAGGATGGTCAAACACTGGAGTAAATTGCCTAGAGAGGCTGTGGAATCTCCATCTCTGGAGATATTTAAGAGCAGGTTAGACAGACATCTATCAAGGATGACCTGGATGGTGCTCGGGCCTGATGTGAGGGCAGAGGACTGGACTTGATGAGCTCTCGAGTTCCCTTCCCGTTCTAGTGTTCTATGACTCTGTGACAGCCTGCGAGCTCCTGAATATGTGTATTCTATTTGCGTGCATGTATCATTCTTGTACATGACCTATGATGTGTAAACCTGCTTATGAATCTAGACTTTCTAGCAAGAGCCATTAAAGGGCTTAACGGCCTGGCACTCAAGGTAACAATCTGGAAATGGTCTTGGTTTTGCTGTAAGCCCCAGCTGTAGCTGGGCCTACAAAGACATGTGACCAAGTCAGTTGGTGCTAGAATCCATCTTGAATGTGGGTGTTTTTCTGTGGGGGTGGCCAGAGTTAAACAAAGGGTTGAAATTCTGTGTAAGAAACGGGAAGCAATCAATGTAATCTTCAGCTGGCTGTTGAAAACTGCCTCCCTGCCCGAAGTGAAAAGAAAAGAAGCTGTTAGACCCATGTCAGAGAAGAGATCAGTGCTGACTTTAAGGAATTTATCTGGAAGAGGTAGGGGATGAGAAATAGATTTGTAACAATCTCTCTTAAGGTATTAGGCTGAATTGGCATGTTTTGTTTATTTTGGCTGAGTAATTTTTGAACTGTCTGTTTTCACTTGCAATCACTGAAGTTCTACGTTTCATACTTGATAAAAAAAAATCACTTTTCTTTATTATCAAGCCCAGGGTAAGTAGTTGTTACCTGAGGGGGAGCCACAGCTGTGCATACCTCTCGAGCTTTGGTAAAGGGATTAAACTTTTTTCTCTGTGTAAAACTGGTATATGGAATAAGTGCTCAGCTTACGGAGAACACTGCCAGAGAGGTTACAAGTGACTGGCCAATCAGCCAGCGGCAAGGCCTGGGTGAGATCAGTGTTTGCTCCTCCCGACCCCATTGCCTCACTGCACAGCATCAAAGTCTTTTTCAGCCATTAATTAAGCTTCATGGCACCTTTGGTAGACGGTGTCACACTTTGTTTACAGAAGGGTAAACTGAGTCGCACATCTATGGCTAATTCTTGGACATCAGAGTCCAGGGCAGTGCTCAGCAGCCTTTATCACCTCGTGGCACACGGTGTCACTCATTAGAATTTCACTGCCCACCCAATCCCTTCCCCAGAGCCATACAACCCCCAGCCCCCGCCACTCTCTGTGCCCTCCCCCGCCTTCCAGAGCCATGCAACCCCCAGCCCCCGCCACTCTCTGTGCCCTCCCCCCCCTTCCAGAGCCATGCAACCCCCAGCCCCCGCCACTCTCTGTGCCCTCCCCCCCCTTCCAGAGCCATGCAACCCCCAGCCCCCGCCACTCTCTGTGCCCTCCCCCCCCTTCCAGAGCCATGCAACCCCCAGCCCCCGCCACTCTCTGTGCCCTCCCCCCCCTTCCAGAGCCATGCAACCCCCAGCCCCCCCCACTCTCAGTGCCCTCCCCCTCTTCCAGAACCAGGCACCCCCAGCTCCCCACATAACCCAGTCCCCGCCACCCCTCCCCTAGAGCCAGGCACTCTTAGTCCCCCTGCTCTAACTCGATGACCCACCAGAACTGCCGCCACTGCTGCCATTGCTGCTGCCACGCGCTTCTCCCACCAAGGGATGGGGTGCGTGCGCAGAGCGGCAGACAGCACTCCTGATGAGCAGCTCTGAGGCACACTAAATGCTGCTTTGCGGCACACCAGGGTACCAAGGGTACACTCGTGTCTTGATCAGTATAAAGTATGTCACTCAGAAGTGTGAACCCCCCCAGCTGACATAAGTTACACTGACAGCTGGGCTGTCGCCAGCACGCCCAAGAAATAACAAGCACAATAACTACAGCCAAATGATCACAACCAGAAAACATGTCCAATGACCCTGGCTCTTTGCCCTGAAGAAATGAGGCAGCTTATGCCCTCTTGAGGTGCTTCAGAAGGTGATACAGCAATTGTGAAGTACGCACAGGCAGAACCATCAAGAACACCAATCCCAGGGGACAGACTGGATCCTTACCAGGTCCTCCGCCCAGCTGGGTTATTTGTAATCCTTATATGCTACAAGCTCGGTTCTACCTGCACTTACAAGAATAATCAATCAGGTGGAAGAAGGCAGCAGCGAAGATTGATTTGGTTCGTTCTGGCAGCAGAAATCCAGAGGGGGATGTCCCCAGGACACGGCTGCCAGCCTGCAGAGTCGCTCTAGTTCTAGAACATCCCATCCTGTTGGAGAAAACAAGGTGAGTTTGCGGCTCTGAATGCAGTTTATCTCTTTCTGTGGATCATCCTGACCCTCATCTGCAGGTGGGCACCAGAAGGACTCGGCAGCATGGTGAGGACAGCTGGCCAGGGGCAGCCCAACAGAATGGTGTGACTAGCAAAAACAGGCCTTCTGTTTTCAACAACACACCCGAGGGGGACAACAGTGGTGGAGGGTTTATAAGCCAGCTCCTGCCCCAGGCTCTCTGCACTGTGCCAAGTGGTACGTCACAAGCCCTGCTGCAATACCTTACTCATATATCATTGGTTATTAGAGCGAAGAGAATCCCTTTCCCACCCTGCTGTAATATTTAAACAGCATGACCTGGAGCAGGAGTGGACAATAATTTTTGATGTGTGCGGCGAGAGAATCGCCAAGATTTTTGTGAGTGGGAAAGGGCTGCGCTTTTCTGTGGATGGGGGATGAGGCCTGGGACAGAGGTTGGATACAGAAAGGAACTTGGGCTAGAGGATTGGGGAAATGTGAACAGGAGGGGCTGTGGGCTCGGCAAGGGAATTGAGTGAAGAAGGGGAAGAGGTTTGGGAGAGAGCTTGGATGCCGGATAGGATTCTGACATTGGGGTTGTGCAAGGGGGCGCAGGGTCAGGGAGGAAGTAGGGGGCGCAGGAGCACATTCGGACCTGGAGAAGGGCTGTAGAAAGGTGTACAGGGTCTGAGAGAGGGTTGTGACCTAGGGTGCAGGGGGTTTTGGGTTGTGAGCTGGGGCAGGGAGTTGGGGTGCAGAAGGAGGTGGGATATCAGGTGCAAGCTCTGGCCAGGAGGCGCTTTCCCAAGGAAAAGCCTGGGCCAACCCCTCCCAGTGCCCCAGGCATGGGGCCTGGGGCAACCCCCCTGTGCTGCAGGTCCTACCCTTCCCCTGTTCCACCCCCCATCTTGCCCCTTGCCCCCTCCCCTACCAATGAGGCTGGAGATCATCTGGGGCATGGTGCAGCTCCTCGTCTCCCCCAGCACACACTACGCTGTGCCCTCCTGCCCCAAGGCCCTGCTTCTCTGTGGCAGCAGAACAGAGTGGAGCAGGCCGCTGCTCACAGGCCCACGTGCTGAGTATGTGGGGAGAGAGGGGCTGAGATGAGGTGACTCCCTGCTGGGCCACCATCATGCCCTGCCCAAGGTAATCCTCCCCCCTTGTGTCCATAGGCTGGCTGGGGTGACTACCACGAGGCCTTGAAAACCGTGCAGCCTCGGGTGGACTGCCCTAGTTCGTCCTATGGACAGGGTGGCTCTGGGGCACCCTAGAGTTTTACAGTCAGTCACAATTTTTGAAATGAGGACAGATAAAGAGCCGGGCTTCTCTCGCTGTGAAGTTCTGTACTAATAAGCGCCAAGAATCAATCCTGAAAGCTCCCTTTGTGGCTCAGTAGCCAGTCCCTCTAGACACTGGCAGTTTTGTGACTCTCATAACACCCTGTACTGACTCCCGTTGGAAAGGTGTACTAACAGAACTGTCTGTTAGGGGTGTGACTTATACTGGTACAAGCAGGGGTTTAGGCACTGTTATGCTGATAAAAAGGTCCTTTATATTTAATCTGCACACAGAGGTTTATTAGAGGGCACAAGCTGCTTTTGCAGATGCGGTTTATGTCAGAGGATGGCATCCATACGTGATTCCACCTCCTTCTGCTGTTGTGACAGAGCTGCACCAGATCATGCAACATAATATTAGAACACGGCAGGTCTGGAAATGTGAGACGTGACAACCTTAGCCACTGAAGTCAATGGAATTACACTTGGGATGAATGTGGCTTTGTAAGATTTGTTTATACTGTCACCTTGTGGCAACATAGGCTAGGGAGCATGAGTGGCCCTCCTTCATCTCAGAAGGCTGCAAGATTGTTGTAATCAAGACGGTCTCCTGGGCCAGGGGAGTCTTACCAACTGCATTTGTGTGCCTAGAATTTGCTGGGTATGCTGACTGCACCATGGCAGCACTTTGATTGGAGGCAGAGGTAGTGCATGGCTCTCGCAGCCTATGATATGTGCGATCAGCACGCACCTCACTTTGTGTGTGCTTGCTTTACATGTGTGTTGTTTTAGTAACACTAGTAGGAAAAAAGAGACACGGATGGAAATCAGCAGAATCTGGCCACAGTAACAAAATGGTCGTGCTGTGTTATATTGTCTGGAGTCGACGAGTGTAAGAAGGAATCGTTGGAATGCAGAGAGCTTCTTTTGCCTGCTATTATCCCACACTATATGCTAGAACCAACCAAAACCGTCTGGGCTAACCCCCTAGTGATCTGACTCCGTTACTATGACAACAGTCAGATCTATCACTACGGCAACCCAATGCACAGCACTGGCCACACATAAAGCCCTGATGGGCTGCAGGTTGCTCATCTTTGCCCTAACTGGATTTTAATGTTGTTTATCACAAGAACAAAAAATCAGGAGGTTTTCCATCCATTTGTAGAATCCAAGCTCCCTCTGCTGGCAACAAAGGAATCAAACATCTTTAGCAGTGGGACATTTTCTCTCATGCTCAAGGTTCAGTTGGTAGTGTAAGTAGGGAGAAGTAGAAGTAGCACCGAGCTTCCCCACACTCAGGGGCAGGCCCCACCGCCATCTTGGAGTAGAAGCAGTGGGTGTCGGCCTCTGGGCAGCTTCCATGGGGTTCCGCTGCCTCACTGATGCCCACCAACCTTCCAGGCTTTGCTGGCCCTTGGGATCCCATCACCAGCCAGCCCTGTCCCTGCAGGCCCCCCAGCCTGTCAACCCTGCTGGCTCCAAGGTCCAGGCCACCAGCCTTGGAGGTTCTGCAGCCATCTAGGGTCCTGATGTTGGCCTGGGGCTCTGCTCCTGGTTCGTCTTGGGGCTCAGCAGGTGCGCCTACTGTGGCTCCACTCTATGGGGAGGTGACCTGCTAGGCATGCTAATGTTCCCAGGCCAGACAGTCCAGATATCATTGCCACAAATGGCATCTGATTGGTCCATCCAGGAGAGTTGTCAACCACCAGAGGGGCACAAAACAGGTGTAAGGGAAGGAATATAGCTCAGCACCCCCACACTAAAAATTGTTCCAGTGTCATTGTTTGACAGTGGGAAAAATGAAATCAGTTTTTGAAACTAGGACAGATAAAGTGCCGGGCTTCTCTCTTTGTGAATTGCTGCAGAAATGCATCACTTTGCAGAGAAGGATAATAATAACTGCCAAGAACTTACCTTTTTCCCAAGAAAATATCAGCAAAGCCGGAAACCACGCCCCACTCTGCCACCGATCTGCTGAATGACCTTGGGTAACTCATTTCATCTCTCTGAGCCTCTGTCTCCCCTTTAGCTGTCTTGTCTATTTAGAATGGAAGACGTTTGTGTTTGTACAGCACCTAGCACACAAGAGGCTTTGATTTCCCTTGGGCAAGGGTGTCTCTAAGTGCTACCGTAATACACTACAAACTAATACATGAAAGAATGACTAAAATAATCAGCACCATCGAACAATGTTTTTACAAAATAAGCTGCTCTTTCAAGGAATGGAACCATTTCTTTCTGTATACAACTGATGCCACAGTCTGCAGGAGGGAATGGAAAGCTTCTACTCAGCATGAGAGAGGGAGAGAGAGAGAGAGACTGTGATTCTCCGTGGGGAAAGCAGGGAAATTTGCAGGTGCCAGGTGACCTCCCTCTTCTAAGCACATGTTGCCAAGGGTCTGTTTTCACTCTGACTGTGGGACCGGAACATCTGCCTGAGCTACAGCTGTCAGCCTAGGGGTTGTCCCACAGCCAGCCTGATGGGTCTGGGACACTCTCTGAAGGATGGATGTCTGCTGCTCTCTTGGGCACAGACCATGCATGCTGGGCCACGCCACAGTCACCCCACCATAGGTACCTGGGGTGGGGCGCTCTAGGCTCTTTGGTGCAGGGGGGCTGCATGAGCACATTGCACAGCATGCAGGACACAGAGGCCCCACCCCACGGTGCAACTGGTTTCCAGCCCCTTGTGCTGGTGTCCTCAGATGCCCTTAGACCTGAACCCAGGCAGCTCCCCTCCAACAGGTTTAGCCATGCCCATGACTGCCCCCTTCCTTCCCCCCCACCCCCTACCCTCGCTCAGCAACAGGCGCCGACCAGCAGGTGGCGCCGCAGCGCAAGTCCGTGCGCCCCGCTGGCCTCTCCTCTCTATGGCGGGCCCGGGGGCGGGGCGCGCAGCCGGAAGTGCGGTGAGGTAGGGAATGGGGGGCGCGCGGGGTCGGGGGGATGGGCGGGGTCGTTGAGTTCTCAGCCCCTTCCCCCCGTCAAGGGGGTCACCCATGAGGGGGCGGGTCTTGGTCACCCTGTGTCCCCTGCCAAGCCATGTGCTTTCCCGCCCCGGCTCGCTGTCCTCAGCGGCGTTGGCGGCTAGGGGCAGCTGCTGCCCGTCCTTGGCTCTGCTGCGTCCCAGCCGCCGGGGCGGGGCGCGAAATTGTCTCCTCCCACCGCGTGAGAGAGTGTGTGTGAGAGAGGGATGTGGGGTGCACACGTGGGTGGTGGGGGTATATATGTGTAGGGGCGTTTGTGGCTGCGCACGTGTGTATGTGAGGTTGGGGTGTACATGTGTGTAGGGGCGTGTGTATGGGGTTGTACACGTATCTGAAGTGTGGGGGTGCAAGTGTGTATGGGAGGTGTACACGTGTGGGCATGTGAGGGGTGCACACGTGCGAGGGTGTGGAGGTGTACATGTGTGTGGATGTGCGGTTTTCTAGTCTTCTTAAGGTCCCTTTTCCTGGGGCTGCACAAGCAGCAGTCTTCTCAGGCTTTCCTACATGAAGAAAATATTAGCCTGATGCAGTAGCCTCGAGCTGGGTCCTGTGCTTGGTTTCTCCATCACAAGCCATCTTTCTACAACACTTATGGGGCCTCTCACCACAGTGTCTGGACATCTCCCACACATTTGTCTCTGCATTGTCACAGATGCCCCGGTGACACAGGGTTGCATAAGTTTTCCATGGCAGAACTGGGAACTGAATGGAGATTTTGGAGTCCCAGTGCAGTACCTGGGCCCTAAAACCTACTTATTCTGCCTCCCACTCCTCCACAGCCTGTTTCTAGTCTCATGCAGAGCTGCTCAATAACACACTCATGCATTGGTGCTCTGGTTTGCAAAAACTGCAACCTCTGAAAGTGACTGAAGTTTCCCAGTGAGGGTCACAGCAGATGTGGTTCAGCTGGGCGCTGAGCCATGTTTGTTTTTATTTCTGTGGCAATATATTGGACTCATGAAGAGTGGATTGGGAGCGGTTTAGTGCTTGGGATACAAGGCCTAGATCTTGGGAAACTACACGTCATGTTCCTGCAATATTGCAAGCTTCCTGTTTGACATTGAGTTGGTCACTTAGCCTCTCTGTGCCTTAGTTCCCCATCTGGAAGATTAGGATAATAACAGCTAGTTTTTATCTAGTGCTTTTCGTCAGTAGATCTCAGAGCACATTACAAAGGAATTATCATTATTCTCCAGTTTACAGGTGGAGAAACTGAGGCAGAGAAGCGGGATGTGACTAGGGTCAAAGTCACCTAGTAAGTCTGTGGGAGAGCCCAGAATAGAAGGGTGGACTTTCCTACCTCATGGCGGGTTTTATGACAATTAATATATTACTGTTTGTAAAGTGCTCAGTATGACAGTGCAGGCTATATAAGAACCTAAAAGACTGTATTCAGTCTTCAGTCAAGTTTCTGACCGATGAGTTTATCTCTATAAATATATATACTTACATAACAATATGTATGTTCTTCTGTATAATGCTTTCAGGGACATCATCAGTAATCTATGATGTAGACAGGTAATACTATGACAACTTTATTGCAAACCTGTGAAATAATTTGTCATCTGGCATAGTACAACCTATGGCTTCTTAAAAATTCTAGGCTGTTAAGACAGCAATGCTTGCGATATATAGATATGTATTAAAAGAATATCAGATAGGGAACATTCTTAGCCATGATGCCATATCTAACTGGCCAAAGGTTGAGGTGGGCTGAAGTGGTCCAACAAAGAACTAAATTGTAAGCTGATTTAAACTGGTATAACATCATATGTTTGAATGGTGCTAAACCAGCTTCTACCAGCTCAGAATCTGTCTCAGAGTGCTTAATTGTGTGTCGAGATTCGAGCTGGACACTTTGCAGCTTTTGTATGGCCATCAGCGGAAAAACTCTGCAGTTTGAATGTAACTAGTTCTGTTTGTGATACATAAGCCAGAATGGAGTCCAGCTCATTCTTCCATGAGTATATTAGGCTAATACTAAAAACTTCTTTTAATCAGCAAAGAGCATCTACGACTTGGAATATAGGCAGTGCCTAGATATTGAGGCTAAGTGTAAAATTTTCATTTATGATTAATCCTTTTTCTGATCATAAGCATGTTTTAAAATTGTAAACATTAGTGGGATATTAACACATGTTGCACAACTTTCTCTGTCTTCCTTTTCAAGGGTCAGCTGTTCAAGGGAGGAGACTGAGTAGTAGAATGGCCTTTGTGGCGGAGATGGTACAGCTCTTTAAGTTTGGCACGTGGAAAGCTTCGAGGCTTACATTTGTTTTGAGCTGCAGCAGTCATTTTCTGGCAGTCAAACATTTTTCGACACAGGGGAAAGAGCCATCACATTCTGCATCACCCTCTCAGTTCAGGAATGAAGGAAATTCACATCACTATGGCAGCCACCAGTTTCCAGTGTCAGGGCTTGGGGATGCTGCAGAAACAATCTCCAAATCACATCCCCCTCCCAGAAGTAAAGGCCTTGCCCCACAGAAGAATTTGCGGTGGAGGTGGAAATCTGGCATGGGAAGCCCTGGGCAGGCTGCATCTTCTAGTGAGTTTAGGAGCCTGAGGGAAGATGACTTTTCAAAAGAGCGGAAAAGACCATCGTCAAAGCCTATGCACGTTGAAAGGACCAAAGGTTCAGAGATCTTGTTTGGCATTGCACCCTGCTCCCTGGCTTTCTCGCAGTCAAAGAGGGACTTTTTCAGGTTATTCCTCAAGTCAGGTAGCTGCAGTGCACGGCCTGTGATGGAAGAGTTTGCCCAACGAGCCAAAGCTTGTGGAGTCCCTGTGCAGCACGTCAGAAGGCAGATCCTAGATGCCCTTTGCAAAGGTCATGTCCACCAGGGAGTCTGTTTAGAAGCTACTCCTCTCCATTCCAAGAGCTTGGAAGAAGCTGAAGCTTCCCAGGCTGGGGTTGCCACTGATATGGGCACACAGTTGATTTGGCTGGTGCTGGAACAGGTCCAGGATCCTATGAATCTGGGTGGAATGCTACGTTCTGCACACTTCTTAGGAGTTGACCGAGTGGTGACCAGCAAAAAGGACAGGTAAATTCTATGCTTTGCATTTGTGGTGGGTTTCTTGTTCACATTACTGCTGGCTTCTAAAGGGCATTAGTATCTTGCATGTTTGCATAGCTCCTTTTATCCCAAATGGCCCCCAAAGTTTGCTCCAAAGAGATACAGAAACTACACTGGCTGCTGAAGCTCTGCCTGTTAGAGGCGTGTGGCCTATCAGATAAAGCACTGGCCTGGGAAGGCCTGGTTTCTATTTTCATCTCTGCCTTGTACCAGTTGAGTGACCTTAGGCAAGTGAGTCCCTGCCTCTGTGCCTCAGCTTCCCCAATCTGTAAAGTGGAGTGATAATGCTGACCTTTGTAAAGCACTTCAAGAGCTACTTTAAAAAAGCATTTAGAATGTGGTATTATTACTGTGATTTCATCTCATCTGTAATCTCTGATTTTCATTTTTGAATCCTCCAATAATTGGAAAAGCTTCTACCTGAAGCACTCACCCTTTCCTTCAAAACCCTTCCTAAATTCCCCTCTTTTCCACATGGACTTCCTGTGATGCTCCTCTCTCCAGTGCAATCCCATGCTTTGTTTTAGTTTCTTCTTAGATTGTAAACTCTTTAGGGTAGGGACCTTGAGTTTTTATTTCCTTTGTCTAGTGCCTTGTGAACTGACAGCATTAGGATATCTGCTTTGGGACAAATGAGTTGATTTCATTTCTGCAACCTGTGATCGTTCAGGGATGGAAGGTGGGAAGAATTTCATTTGTTAGCTCTTCTTGGATCTCTCCATTTTCAGACAGTTCCCCCCTTTTATTGTTGAAGTCCTCCTCCTATAACTGAGATTGCTGAATACATCTGCTTCAGGAGTCAGTTAATGTAGGTGGGGTGCATTTCATTAAAGGGGTGGCTGAAGGTTTGCAACTTGCTTCCTTTCCCATTGGATCCCTCTTGCTGTCTCTGTAGCAGGACCATGAACCAAATTCAGAAAATCACCTGCTCCCCATCGGACGGCATGTTCGGTAGCCATCAGCACACTGGACAATCACTAGTTGTTGGGGTTATTTCCCCTTTTTGTTCTAAGAATTTATGAATTGCAAAGGTATTAAAAACCCATCTTAACCTAGGGCATTCCAGCCACCCCGTCTACACTCATTCACTTCAGTGATCAAAAAAACATTCCCTTCCAGCCACGGAGAGACTAAGGGATTTTCTTCCCCCCCGTAGCTCAGATTTTCAAACCCTGTTGGTCTGATCCTGAGTATAGGAGGACTCTAGGATAAACATGAGTATTGCTCATGTGTACTTAGCTGTCCTGTCCCACAGTGCTGTATTACTAGGGAAATTGGGCCTTTCTCTGAGATTATTCTGTATGAACTGCCAAGAGTATTTTCCCTCTTCCATTAAATATTGCTTAGTTATCTCTGCCTAAACACTTACCAAAAACCAGCAGTTCTGTAGCACCTTAAAGAGTAACAAATGTATTTATTAGGTAATGAGCTTTTGTGGGTCAGACCCATTTCTTCAGATTTGGAGTAGAGAATAAGAATCCAAGGTTTATATAGCAGGAAGCGGGCAGGGGAAGGAGGAAGGGGAAAAAAGTGTGCAGGTATCTCCTGTTATTAATAGAACCAGTGAGTTTTTCAGACAAGACATACACCAAGGATCTTTTGTAGGTATTAATGATCCCATCATGCTTTTTGTAAGGATAGTCACATTCCAATTCAAGTTGTTGCACCCTGTCTACCTTGCAGTTTCAGCTGGATGCTGCCTTCTTCACTTTCTATCCTAAATTGCTGAGCTTCCATGTTCTACCTTGGGGGTGGATAGACAGAGCCTTGTATAGGGTGTGGATATATTGGAGCTGCTGAGGGTTTGAAAGCAACTGATAGATCGTGCCCCAGGTACATCCATTTTGAATTGTTCACCACCATGATAGCTGTGCTCCTCTTGGACAATGCAAATGACAAAGTCTAGGGAGAAGCATGTGAGAGCTGGGGCCAAAAAATTCTCAGTGGAGGTGATTTGACTATGGAACAAACTTCCAGAGGTCATTAGGGAAATGTGGAGTTTGACCATCTTTAGGAAATCTTGCAAAGTCCGCCTTTTTGAGAAGGCCTTGCCATCAGAAAAGCGACCCTTGCCACTATGGCATGCTTTCTACCCCAAAATGCTGCCCAACAACCAACCTTACTAATTTCAAGAAACAGAAACAGAAGAGCAGGAGACCTCTTGAAATCTGCTAGGGAGAAGACTACAGGTTGTACCACCTTCATCTAGTACCCTCCAGACCTGACTAGCCCTGGATGAGGCAATTTGCTGGATGAAGGGAGGTCCCCTGCTCCAGCCACCCAGTTTGCTGCCAGCTCCTCTTTCTCCTCTTCCTCACCACCTCCAGCCCTGGGGCCCCCTTACTGTCTGCCAGTCCTTCTCTCCTGGTGGGCTGACATTGGTCCAGCCACCTCTGGCTACTGGCTGTGGAGACTGGTTCCATCTCCGTCCTGGACATGGCCACAGCCTCAGCCCTGTCCATGTAGGCACCAGCTCCATCCCAGCTGGAACGCTGGAATGGCCATTGAGCCACAGATGCAGCCTGGGCCCTGCAGAGGTCAGCTCCAACCCTGGCCAGGGTGCCAGACACTGCCCTGGCCCCACAGGTGGCAGCCCTGGCTCCAGCCTGGATTTCAGCTCTGGACTGGCCAAGCTGCCAACACAGTCTCCACCTTGCGGGTGCCCGGTGCAGCCCTTGCTGGATGGCTGGCATGGTCACAGCCCCACAGATGCCTGCATGGTCCTGGCCCCATGGATGCTGGGTGCAGGCCCGGTTCTGCGGAGGCGAGCTCCCACTGGCTGTTGCCTTTGGCCAGGGATTCAAGCCCCGCTGGGCTCCCCTGCCTGAGGCGACCAGGCTCCCGTTAGTAACCTCCCAACCTGGGGTCTCTGGTTCAGTGACATCCGTGGTTTTGCTGGAAGACGGATGTTGCCGGGCGAGAGAATTCTGCTTTTGAGAGGTTTAACTTGTATTGCTACTGATTTCACAGAGCAGGCATTCAGATACTGTGGTGGTGGGCAGCAATATAAAACTTCAAGAGAGCTAGAGAGATCAGCTTTCTTGGGATGCAAAGGGATTTGTAAGCACGCTTAGTTATATGCAATGCACAAGCACACACGCACATGGAGTGCCACATGTCCCTGGCTCCTAGTTGGAGTGTATCATTTGATTAAAAAAGGCACAGGTGCTGCTAGTAGGAAGAAGCCTGAGTTCTTTCCTACCCTCTTTTCCCCTTCATTCCATGGCATGTTTGTTCTAATCCCTCTGCCTCTAGGTTCAAAAGTGTGAGACAGCCGCTTCCTGGGTTGCAAGAGTTGGCCTGGTCCCTGCTGTCTGCGCTTCAGGGATGAATGCATTCTTGCACTTCTGAGCTGTGCATTTCTGATTAATCTCACTTCCTGAGCATCTCCAATACTGTGGGCTTTTTGGTGATATATTTTAATGCTTCAGGAACATGGTTATTTTGTAGCAGAACTATTATGGTAGTACCCAAAAGCTCTAGTCAGGGAGCCCAGTTGGCACCTTGCTAAACATTGGACATGCAAATAACATAAATATAATCCTGCCCAAAAGACAGTACAATCTAAGTATAAGATGAGAAACAACAGGTGGGGGAGGAGCACAAGAAAACAGCAAGAGGATTATGAGATGTCTGATTAGCAATGAACCCAGCAGCCCTAACTGTTGCAAGGTGGTGGAGTTGGTTTTAAGAGGAGATTTTTAAGGTGGACAATATAGAAGCTTTGTGAGGCTAGTAATGGCAGGAAGGACACTAAGGATGGCTCACCCCTCCCTGCTCTCTCTTTTCTGAACAGTAACTGCTAAGGGAGGCAAGTGAAGGATTAGCCTGGCTGATATAGGTGTGTTGCAGGAGGGTCTGGTGTACTCAAGGGAGGGATGTAAAATCCCATTTAATTAGTTAACCAGTTAAACGATAAGTTTAACTGGGTAACTGATTAAACAAGGGGGCTGTGGGAGATGAGGGCTGCTCTGGTGGGTTGGGTCCTGCATGGCTGGAGCAGCCCCCTGTCCGCAGCGGGTGGAGGGCTGCTCCAGCCCCACTGGTTAACCACAACCAATAAGCCTCCTATGTTTAAGCTAGGATTGACATTGATTTTTAACAGCATGGCATGGTCACCTGAACAGTGGGTATTTATAAAACTAGCCACAGGTATTTACACTTGGTTTGATGAGATGCTTTGTTACCACTTTTTGTTAGTTTGATATTTATAGCACTTAAAAGTGCGCCTCCAGCCTCCTCCCTGCGTTCCCCTCAAAGCTGCCTATTCCCTACAAGAGTGTGCATCTACGTAGTGAGTAGAATAATTTGTAAACTGATTTAAAGTGAGTTACGAAGGCAATAAGATGAAGTGACAAAAACATTTTTTCAGGATTTTTGCTTTGCTTTGACTAAAACTTTTCTTGGCTTCTCCACTCACAGCTGCCCCCTTACTCCTACAGTCAGCAAGGCAAGTGCTGGAGCCATGGAGGTGTTGGAAGTATACAGCACCAATGATCTCCAGAGATTTCTGAAGGTAAAGAACCCAGCTTTCTGTCAGTCTGTCTTCCCCTCTGCCCTTTTACCACTACCGGGTCTACGAACTTTCAGGCCATCTTTCCAGCTAGATTATGTGGCGTGTCAGTAGCAGAGATCACCTTTTTACGTTTGATGCTCAGTTCTAAGCTGTTACACACCTGTCCCTGATCATAGAGAGGGAGGTTTTCAAAGGCACAAATGACATGTAGGTACCCAGCTCCCACTCATTTATAATCTATAGCTGTATCTGTTAAGTAAATAAAGGCACTTGCCTCTGTGGTACTTGATTTGGTTCTTTTGAACTATGCGCAGTAACATTTTTGCATGGTCTAAACAGCTAAGGGAATTGTTGAAAAAAAAAAAGTAGAAAAAGAAAACAAATATAAACTGCATATTTTGTGCACCATACCATATACAGCTGAAGAGTAGCAACTCTGTCACTTGTTCCTATTCTCGTCAGCACTGAGAATAGGGTTCAGACACTTGACTAGTTATTTGTATTGTGTTGGTGCCTATGACCCCATTGTACTAGCTGCTGTACACGTATGTAACATGAAGATGGTTTCTGCCCCAGTGGGTTTGCTTTCTAACGTCAGGTTGAACCTCTCTAGTCCAGCACCCTCAGGACCTGACTGGTGCTGAACCAGAGAATTTGCTGAGCCATGTAAGGTCAATATTGTTTAGCAGCAGTCCCAACACTTCCGCTGCTTACTGGGCTCTTAGAAGAAATTTAGGGATGAATTAACACTATAGCAGCACAGAACACTGAGAGCTGGGACTGGTAGCTGTTAACAAATTTTATGGAACCACAGGAAACTTGGCCACATCCATGATAACCGGATAACTAAAATCATGTGAGACACAGATGTTGCTGAACCAGAAAGGTTCCACTTGCAGATGAAAAACCCAAATGTTTTTAAGATTATCAGTGACAGCCAGGTCCAAGCTAAATAGTAACAGCACTGTCACTTATCCAGGATATCTAGGAGAACTCCTCATTGGTTGCAGACAATGGTTCAAGCCAAAATAGACATCAGTATCTGCTTTCTAAGGACGCAGCAGGCAACAATCAGTAAAGCCGTGTCTACACTAGCCCAAATCTTCGAAATGGCCATGCAAATGGCCATTTAGGTGGTTACTAATGAGGCACTGAAATACATATTCAGCATCTCATTAGCATGCTGGCGGCCGCGGCATTTTGAAATTGCTATGTCTTGCTGCTGCACAGCTAGTCCAGACGAGGCTCCTTTTCGAAAGGACCCTGCCAACTTTGAAATCCCCTTATTTCCCATGGTCCCATAAAATTTGTTTACCACTACCAGTCCTGGCTCTCAGTGTTCTGTGCTGCTATTTAGTGCTAATTTATCCCTAAATTTCTTCCAAGAGCCCAGTAAGCAGTGGAAGTGTTGGGAATACTGCTAAACAATATTGACTTTACATGGCTCAGCAAATTCTCTGGTTCAGCACCAGTCAGGAGATAGGAATAAGGGGGTTTCGAAGTTGGCGGGATCCTTTCAAAAAGGAGCTCCCTCTGGATGAGCTGCATGGCAGCAAGCCATGGCAATTTTGAAGTGCCATGGCTGCCGGTGTGCTAACAAGATGCTGAATATGTATTTCAGCACCTCATTAGTAATCTTTGAAATGGCCATTTGCATGGCCGTTTTGAAGATTTGAGCTAGTGTAGCCGTAGCCTAAATGCATTGCATAACTGCCTTGTAGAGCTGAGTGAGTAGCTCTTTCCATGTATCAATATGTGTAGGTCTGAATGCTTCATATAGGAACCATTTTTATAAACAAAAATAAAGACATCTGCTTCCATGATGTCAGGCCTGATGCTTTTGACCTGAGCACTCTGAGGATCCCTTAAAGAACTAAGAGTTTTCAAAAACACGTGATTTAGGAGCACAAGTCACATTGTAAGTAAATGGCATGTGTGGTCCTGAGTTGCTTGGGTGGTTTTGAAAATCTTCCTAAATGTGTAATGAGAATATCCTTATTTCTATTTTTAGTGTGCTAGCTTGAGTGAAGCTAGGGCCTGTCTTTCTCAGGCTGGGAGGCTCATTCTCAACTGTAGCATAGATATACCCTGTGAGGACTCTGTAGAGTTTGTGTAATGTTTCTGTCTTATGCACCACCAGTTAGAGTAAGGACAGGCAAAATACGGCCCATGAGCTGGATCTGGCTTGCCAAACATTCAGATCTGGCCTGCCACAATACTTAGGGCCACCGGCAGTGTTCTCTGTAAACTGAGCACTTGGACAGTCACCCATGAGAGAGTCAGGTGCTGCCCAGGTGATGTGCAGAATGTCCACAGCCCTCATCATCTGTTTCTATTGGTGGTGCACATCTGCACATGCCTTGGTGCATATAACAAAGTTTATTCTGTACACGGAGGTAAAATATAAGAGGGAGCAATGGCAGCCAGTGTCCTGCAGTGCAGTGGCACTCTCAGACCTTGTCACACAAAGCAGCTGGCTGCTGGGGCCAGCATGTGAGTCTCTGCACAGGAAGCCCCTTGGAGGCGAGTCTCTGCACGCTGCTTCTACCTCAGCACAGTCCTTGAAATTCCCATGGGCCAGAAACTTACAGGTGTGTGCAGAACGCAGAAGGCCCTCCCCCCAACACCCTGGCGGTATGCTGTGCAGAGATGCACACCTGGCCAGAGCAGCCAGTTTCTTTGGTGATGGTCCAGTGCCTGCAGTAAGTGCCTCTGGCCAGGGTCTGTACTTGGCATCCCACCCCCTCCCTGCCCCAGGTCACAATTGCCTCCTGGCTGTCTCATGTCACAACTCAAACCTTCTGCCTCCCCTCCTGCACCCCCTGCCCCTGGTCACAACTCCCGCCAGGACCCTGCATCCCCTCCTATATACCCCTCTCCAGGTCAGAATCCTCTTCTGCAGCCATACTTCCCCCCAGGCCCCACACCCCCTCCTTCATCTTAGTTCCTTACCCCGAGCTCCAACTTGTTCCCCACTTCCATCCCAGACCCTGCACTCCCATTAATTCTTGGAGTGGCTCCCCCATCAAAAATTATTGCCCACCCCTGAGCTAGAGGCTGCTTCTCAAAGGTTGGTCACAGGAGGGCAGCATTGTGTAGCAGTTAGCATGTGGAGGAAAAGAGAAACTGGGCGAGTTGGAATGCTGTGAATCTGTTCACTTTGTTGAAGGGCCAGCTATAAAATGAATCTGGATATTTGAGTTTCATAATTAAGCTTCTGACCCCTGCCTGTACAGAGAGAAAAGAAGGGTGTAAAAGGCCTCTTTAAATCAACAAACAAAAGATATTGTCACATTTGTGAGAGTACAGTATGTAGTCGGTTTTGGAGATGTGTTTGGAGGCCAGTGAATTGCATGGAGTTCTTGTTACAGCAAAGCCTGTGATGATCCCAGTTGTTTGCTGTGTAGTTGTAGCCATGTTGATCCCAGGGTATTAGAGAGACTGAGGCTATGTTTACACTACAGCGATCTGTCGACAGAAGTTACTGTCAGAAGAGATCTTTTGGCAAAACTTATGTGGACAGATCATGTCCACACACAAGTAGATGGAAAGAGCAATCCACTCTGCTGACAGAGCAGTCAGATTGCCCAGCCACTCTCTTGACAAACTGGCCAGCTGGAAGCTCAGTAAACAGGAGTGCCTGATGAATTGGAAGCCCCGTCTGTTGACAGAGGGCTCCCCAGAGCATTTACACGGCTTTTTTGTCGACACAAACTGTCAACAAAGGCATTATTCCTCATCACGGAGGGGCAGCACGCTTTGGCAGAAGTGCTGAGTTTTGTCAACAGACTGTCAACAAAACACATTTTGTGTGTAGATTCTCTGTAAGTTTTGACGACAAAACCCTCTTGTGTAGATGTAGATGAGTAAGGTATTATCTTTTACTGGACCAACTTTTGTTGCTGGAGATCACAGGCAGTTTAGTATTTTTCTCCCTACCCATCCTCTTTTGGTCACCAGGGAGCTAGCAAGATGTCAAGCCCTTTTTCTTCCAGTTCAAAGCTGGAAACTTTCTTCAGCCCTCCCATAGCTCTATGGCAGCCAGAGCTTTGGATGATGGTGAGATAAAAAAGCACATAAAAGTTACTGATATTTAATTGAAACAACAGTAAGAATCACTTTGTTACTATAAAGTTCAATATGTTAACATTTTGGCCATTCCTTCAGTCCATTTAATTGGACCCAGATTGGTCAGCCTAACCTGTGGCATCACAGGAGCGTAAATTAGATGTAGTGTCATGTAAAAAGTACAAATTTTACAGGAAATGAGGCTGGCAAGAAGCAGCTACTTGACACTTCTTAAAGTGGATTTCCTAGTTAAAAGGCTCCTGGCCAAATTAAGGCACCTGAACTGAGCTTGTGTCAAATAAAATGAGATTACTAGTCTTCTAAACTGCCACTCAACAAGAGTAAGGGAGGCAGAATCAGCCCACTAATTAAATGAGAGCATTGGGAACTAGAAGTGGTTGGTGTGTTTGAAATTCAAGTTGCATATTTAAGGGCATAATTTTAGTCACCCAAGTTTGAAAATTTTGAATTGGGCTTTTTAAGATGAGTCTACACTTAGAAATTTTGTAGGCATAATTGTATTGATTGCAGGTATGACTTTTTAATGATGTAGCAATGCTAGCAAAAATCCTAGCAGAGATGCAGCTATAGCGGCAGAAATATCCTTTGGCCAACATAGTTTATTTTGCTCACAGGACTGGAATACGTTATGCCAGCAAAAGCACTTTTTGCTGGTATAAGTGATGTGACAGATGTTTGCAACCCAATGCAGTATCTTTGGGATCATTGTGTTAAATGTATATGTGACTGTGTTCTGCTTCAGAGGAGAGGGTTACCGCAGCTTCGCCAGGAAGCAGAAATAGTGCAGGGTGATTAAGGTGAATCACTTAGGTTGCGTACACCTCCAGATAGGTAATATCCCCTTGGGAGGTTTTCATGTACTGGTTCAAACTGGTTTTCCCAGAAACCAACAGACAAAGAAAGGACTTTTGGTATTTAAAAAGTAGCCTTTTAACTGACATAGGGTCTTCTTTCTGAGCCTGCACATGGACAAGGAGGATCCTGATTTTGCAGAAGGGCTGGAAAGACTTTGGCTTACTAGTGCCTCGTAAATCTGATGGGTTGCTCCTGGTAGGTTTGGTGTGTGTTTAAATCTGTTTGTGTTCTGTAATTCTTTCTGCCTTTAGAAAAAATGTGTGTGCTTGGAGAGAGTTGTATGGTCCTTTGCATTAACTGGGAATACACTGGTCATAGTCCACCAAAACAGGGACAGTCAGCAAATCTAAGGTCCAGGAAAGCAAAGTGCAGCAGGCTGGCCAGCTGGGGCCTGTCACTGCAGGGAGCTGTGAAGCTTGAAATATCCCTGGTCAGAAGGGAGTGGGAGAAGGGTCCCAACCTAGAGGCAGGATGGCTGGAGACCTGAGCGGGAACTCCTAGAGTGGCCCACAGTGGTGGGGTGACAGGTGTAGTTACCTTGAAGCTGTGGCAAGGTATCTCTATAGTAGCAGGGTTTTGCCAGTAGAGCTATATTGGTCTAATTTTTAAGTGTACAGCTTAGATGTACTAAAAATGAACATAGCAAAAGAAGCAAAGTAGGTTAGCTAGCTGCATGTTTGTGCTGAAAATCTGAAAGATTAGATGTGTATGTTCTTGTAAGTTTAAAGAACCTGGAATAATATTTTTCTTTTTTGCCCCCTTTGTAAGGTGAAAACTGAAGAAGGCTGGGAAGTCATAGGAACGGTCAGCAAATCTGAGGTCAAGGAGAAGGTCCCTGTCATCAGCTGCTTAGAATTTCACTGGACTAAACCCACCATTTTAGTAGTAGGTATGTTATGTTGCAAAACTTTACCTGGGGTGAAGGTGTGTGGCATGGAGACATGTCACCTCTAAAGATAATGCTGGTGTCGTCATTTTATCTCCGTTGCAGTAACTCTGAAAAGAAACTAAGTGCCAGCTGATGTAAATCAGCCACCCTGTTCTGCAAAGTCATACCTGAGGTTCCTTTAAAGTGAATGTACTAAAGGGAAGCTTATTAGGTGGATATTTGCTTATCCTTTGCAAGTGGGTTATGGCTAGTGATGCGATAGATGGGAGAGCAGCAGCTGTCTCTTATTTTTCTTGTAAGGACAGTATTTATAGTCACATTTATTTATTTTATAATCATATGGTATAAATGAGAGCATGAGCAATTTTGCAGTAATGGTGTGCTGTGATGTGCATTTTTACGTCTAATTTTATAAGCAAGTAGTTTTTAAGTGAGGTGAAATGTGAGGACGTGGAAGACAAATTAGACTTTTGAAAGGGGTACAATAATCAGGAAAGGCTGAGACCCATGGAGATACAGAATTAACTTTCAGTCACTTTCAATCTTTTCCTCATTTGGAGTGACTCTAGTTTGTTATTAAACCCCTGAGCTATACGCCCTTCTGTCCCTATAACTTCTCTTGAGCCAGAGGTTAGGTAAACTTCAGCATGTAGCTAATTAGGGTAGTCGGCTGCTGGGGCGTGAGACATTTTGTTTCCATTGACCATATCCAGGCATGGCCTCTTGCTGCTCCCATTGACTGGGAATGGGGAACCATGGCCACTGGAAGCCGTGGGAGGCTCTTGCTTTAGATGGGCAACATAAACAAAATGCCTTGTGGTCCATCAGTGGATAACTCTGACGGTCTGTGAGCTGAAGTTTGCCAACCTTTGTCTTAAGCAAAGGAGAACATTACAATGGATTTTATCAAGGTGGTGTCTTTTATGGAGAAGCATCTGACGTGGTGTGAATGGTTAAGACACAAGTGGGCACTACAGCTGAAGTAAGAAACTTTGCAGAGTTCATCACAGATGCATATTTTGAAATCCTTTTTGCTGCTCCATGTCAGCAGGCAATGAAGGTGGTTTGAACCATTGTAGTGAAAGGTAATGTCATGCTGACAATCAGCCATTAAGGGGCTGTAATCCTGCCCAACTCTACCATTTACTTGGCTCTGAAGACATTTCTTTAATTAAAATGTTTATTGAACTCCAGGAAATACTGACAGGACGACACAGCAAATCTGGCATCTCTACAAGATGTGTGGCACTATATTACAAAGGGAATAGAAAGGCTGGCAGTGCAGATGATGGACCACAAAGAAATACATACGAGAAATGATGACAACAGCAAGAGAAAGGAAGAGAGAGGAAGTGACAGCAGTGTCATTACCTTGAATTATGAGAGATTCTCCAGGAAAAAGTCCAAATATTCTTTTGTCAGGGGAGGCTGAAGGCTGATTGGTACGTGCATGCAAAGAGTTCCCAAACCTTACAACAGTAATGACTTCAACTCTCTGCTGAGCACTAACTCTTCACTGAAAAGAAAATAGAATGTTATGGAGTCGTGATGCTGGGGTTGTTTGAAGAAATGTCCTGGATCTGAATATGTAGCGTACCTGTGGCAGCAAACAGAGAAGAGCAGCAATAAATTAGTGTGGAAGCAAGCTTCCAACACAGTCTTATAAGAAAAGTGTTACAGACTTGCATTTGCTTTCCCAACATGCTAGTCAGTTACATTCTTGCTCACTAGCCAAAGAGAAGGATCTGAACAATACCTCTTAATGTCGTCTGTGTGCAAAGTCAATGCCTAAGGCAACAGAATTGACTGCCCTAGACACTGAAGGTCTCTGCATGGGCTTGGACAAGATTAACTCTCTTTCGTGTCCTGTCAGCTCTGCATATCCTTTCAGTCCTTGGCCTGGGTACTAAGTTTGGGGGAAAAAGGGTGCCTGCTGTGGTTTTGCTTATTTGGAAACCTGTCCACTAGATCAATCAAATTGATTATTTCACAGGCCACTGAACAACCATCATCTTTGGTAGCCACTCATTTTGACTGGATTTGAATTGTCAACATCCTATACTACAATAGTTGATAATTTTGGGGTGGGATATATATCATTAAGCTTCATGGCCTAAGACATAAGGCATTAGGTGGTTTCTTGCACTGACTTCTGAAGCTTCAGGTACTTGGTCACTTTGGAGACAAGATACTGGACTAAATGGACCACAGTTTGATTGAGTCCTACCTTAGAGACAAAAGGCTCTGCATTCCATTATCTCCCCAAGTCATCAGGCCACACCCTATACAATGTTATACTCAGAAGCCAGGACAAAAATCATTAAATTAATGTGTTTCAGCTGCACTCTCAAGGAGAGACAAAACTATGAGATTAGAGTCAAAGACCCGAGTTGGTAAATGTTTTGTGCAGCAATGTAAACTAGCATCTTTTATTATTTTATCTGATTCTATCAACACTCCCTCCCACATGTCATGCTCTGTCTGCAAGTCTTTTTGCCCTGAATTTATGGGTTCTAATTATCTTAAGCGACTAAGGCCATAAAAAGCTTTGTAAAAGCTGGAAGCAAGATTGCTGCTTTTATTGGGAATCATAAGACCCTTATCAGTGAGAGAAAGGGAGTGTTCCAGGAAGCATTACACCTCCGACAGTAGCTGCTGTCTCAAGCAGAGGGAACGCATAAGAGTATGAGCATGAAAGGCTGATGAAATGAATCTTCCTTGAAGTTATAAAACTTTTCTGTATCAAACCAAGACAAAATAGAATGGAAGGTGAAACCCTTTCTTTTCCCACCAACATCGGGAGAAATGTAGATGAATGGTGGTCCAGTGGTTGGATGCTAGCTTGGGAGACCCAGGTTTATTTCCCTCCTCTGCCTCAGGCTGCCTGTATAATCTAAGGCATGTCACTTAGCAGCCCAATTTCTAAGTTTCCCAGGGTATAAGTTTCTAAGGGTATAATAGCCCTGCCCTGTCTTACCAGGGTCCTCAGATAGTACAGTGTTGATGACAACGTAAGTACCTTAAAAAGACTGGAGAGATGATTGGGGTACAGCATCAGCAGATGGAGGCTTGCAGAATTTTACAGAGGCAATTCCAGTGCGTAGGACAACATCTGGTTTCCAGAGTAATAAATCTGAATTACAACAGAGTTGGCCTGTGTCTCTCTTAACAGTCACTTCTGTGGCAAGGCCAAGAAAGGGGAGTGGGTGGCCTCCTTTTCTGTGGATCTGTTCTGTTGGATGTGGACCAGGGACCTTATTCTGTGTTTATATAAAATGTTCCAAGTGCTCCTGTGAAGTCCTAAGAGTAATGAACACCTTTTGAGAGTGGAGCTGGTCTGGAGTCAGAGATGGGTGGAATGGTACTGGGGTTAATCGGGGCCTTCTGTATTCCTTTGTCTACAAGTGGAATTGTTTTAAGCATCTCCCTTTCCATTTTCCTTTGTGACAGTCAGAGCCAAACTACTACTAATGACCTGACATAGATTTCTATTCTGCTTCACTAGTGTATCAGGTCAAACGTATTAGGGTTGTTGGATGGTTTAGCAACTAATCGATTGAAGCCTCTGGTTAAACTCTCTGTGTTCATGAGTTGCACCCAGCTGGTAGTACCGTCTATTGGAAAGGTTGAACAAGTCAATATCAATAGAGACATAGGAGTTGAAGGACTGGATCCAACCATCGGTCCATCAACCCCTATATCCACTATGAAGGGCCACTATGAAGCTTCCTCCTCTGATGTAGCAGGTCAGCTGTGCATTACTTTACATTGGGAATGAGGAAGGATTTCCCCTGGCTCTTGAAAAGGTGCTATGAGGCTTTATAATGAAAGTGCTGCTAAAGCATGAAGTATTAGCACTGGCTTAGAAACTCCTTAAAACTCTACAAACAAATCCAGATAAATGAGACAGTAAGGAAAGCTAGATACATTGCTGTGATTTGTTACCTCTGACTACAGTTTAACAGCTGGATCCTGCAAACCTGTACTCAAGTGCATCTTGATCATGTGTATTGTCTTGTCAAAGTCAATGGGACAATGCCTGTGAGTCAGCATTTGTCAGGAGGTTGTTCTGGTTTTATTTTAGAAAGGAATTTGTTGGCTATTTTATTCAGAAATTGGTGGCTAGTTTGTGAAAATGTGTGAAATTGGTGATACAAATCCATGAACGTGGCTATACCATCTATCTATCTATCTATCTAATCTAATCTAATCTAATCTTTTTTTCAGGGAATGAAGGGTCTGGGCTGTCTTCAGAGACACGAAATTTGTGCCACAGGATGCTAATCATCCCTCCTGGAAGAATATTAGAACCTGGGATTGAATCATTAAATGTCTCTGTTGCTACTGGTAAAAATAAACTGATGGCAATTCCTGTTTCTTTAAAGATAAAATTTTTTAGGATTGAATTTTATTAATGACACATTTTTGTTTTTATTGCAGGGATTCTTTTGCATTCTATATGCAGCCAAAAAAAAATAAAGTAACATGGTGTGGTTTTACCGTGAATTGTATGGATCTTTTGAAAGCCAACCCTTTTGAACAGTGAAAATGGTTCACTGTTACGTGGTTTCGCTGACAATCAGTTGAGGTGGACATCTTCGTGCAGTTTCCAGAGTTTTTGTGCATCTAAGAGCTCCTGAGATGCTAAGGAGGGCATAAACACTGCATTTTCTGCATGGAATGTTCAGCTTATACTTTGGAAGATTCCAGGTATTATTCTAGGTTATGTCCAATGTCCTAAACTCTTCTGTGTTGTCACTGTACAGTGTTCCACCTGTTCACTTGATGCACCTGGTTCATCAAGCTGCTGAAAGCTCCAGGAACCTGTTGAATACATGAACCCCAGAAGAGACGATTAAAGAAAATGCATGAGAGAAAGCTAGACTTTCAAAACAGGGAGCCAAATCTCTCAAAGTTTACTGACGCAAAGCATCCACTAAAGTCAGTGGAATGTTTTTTACGCCAACACTTCTTTGCAGCACTCAATGAAATCTTTGCTGGAATAAGGACTGTATGATGGTGTTTCCCATTGCACATCACAATGGGAACATCTCAAAACATGTTGCATTGAATCTGATTGTAAACTGTGAACTTAAATGTGTCACAAATGTGACTTATAATGAAACTCACTTGAGAAAAAAAAGAGTCCTTTGAAATAAAACTGTTTACAGATTTATTGTAGATTTGTATTTAATTGTTTCTTTTGTTTTCTCTTATGTGTAAACCATCACATGATTAGTGAAACAAGACACAGCATATTTGAGTGAGCTGAGGGTGAGGAGCAAGGCTATGGATTCACTAGCATGTTCCCTCATGAATTTTGTGAATATTCCTCTTCCATTATGGTTCTGGTCCTGGCAGATGCTGAGTGACCCTGCACCTTCAACTCTCATTGAAGTCAATGGGATTTCCTGATAGTCAACACTTTGCCTTGAATTTTTAGGGGAATAGGATGATGGAGGTTTCATTTACAAATATTTTTGGCAAAGAAACTGTGCTTATTAAATTATTGAAAACCAAATAAATGTTATCATTAGCACCTTGACTATTTTATTTAATTACTGTGGCCCTTTGCATGGGATCACTCATTAACACGTGATTTACAGTGCCCTTTAGGGATAATTTCAGACAATTTAGCTTATTCCATCTCCCCCCCTTCTCAGTGAGCAGCTAAATCACTCAGAGAGACTAATTAGACTTTCCTTTGAGCTAAATGAAGTCTGTAAACTCTGGTCTGTGAGTCTGAAAGTTTTTTTAGCTGCTTCAGGTGTGTGGTTGATTTCACAATCTTTGGAAAAGCTGTGCTGTCTGCCAGCCCAGTCTCCATTCCTACATTCACCTGGATTTGCCTTGGCTTATTTAGTAGGAAGGAAAGGTGGTGCCCTAGCATGTTTTTGTACAGATGAATTCCTTTTTGGGATGCTGCAGGTTTTATTAGAAGCTTTGGGCCTGAATCTGTGTTACATTTGTATTTTCGTGGTACCTAAAGGCCACAATCACGTTGGTGCTAAGCACCGCACAAGCACATGATAAATGAAACATCCCCTGCCACAGACTACTTTCAGTAAATAATGCTGTTTTCCCAATTGTTGCTATTAGGAGATATATTTTTTTTTAGGAGTGATAATTTCCTTGGTTTCTACTGTCTCTCTTCAACACAGCCCCTTTTTGGAGCAGTTATGCATGCCCAGAATTGCTACTGAAATGGATGGAAATTTCAGATGTACAAAGAATACTTAGTAATGCTTGTTTCCAGGGTAAGATGCCCAACAGTTGTAAAGCAGTGTAACCTTTGAAATTGGTGAAGTTACCTGATTTATAGCAACCAAGGATCTGGCTGAAGTCTTTTTCACTATGTTAAGGGAGTTTCCTTTGTTTACTTCGCTTTCAACCATGTCTCCATCTTGATTTTGCCATGGGCGTAGGTTTTTGGGGAGATCTGTTACTGTGAAATATTTTCTTTAGGGTAGATATTTGGGAGCAGAGATGTACAGAGTCATCATAATCCTGCTGCTCAGTAAGGTGCTATTCCTTCAGGATTTCTTTTTGCATTATGGCCGCGTCTACACGTGCACGCTACTTCGAAATAATGGCGCCAACTTCGAAATAGCGCCCGTCACGGCTACACGTGTTGGGCGCTACTTCGAAGTTGAAATCAATGTTAGGCGGTGAGATGTCGAAGTTGCTAACCCCATGAGGGGATGGGAATAGTGCCCTACTTCGAAGTTGAACGTCGAAGTAGGGCACGTGTAGACGATCCGCGTCCCGCAACATCGAAATAGCGGGGTCCGCCATGGCGGCCATCACCTGAGAGGTTGAGAGACGCTCTCTCTCCAGCCCCTGCGGGGCTCTATGGTCACCATGTGCAGCAGCCCTTAGCCCAGGGCTTCTGGCTGCTGCTGCTGCAGCTGGGGATCCATGCTGCATGCACAGGGTCTGCAACCAGTTGTCAGCTCTGTGGATCTTGTGTTGTTTAGTGCAACTGTGTCTGGGAGGGGCCCTTTAAGGGAGCGGCTTGCTGTTGCGTCCGCCCTGTGACCCTGTCTGCAGCTGTTCCTGACACCCTTATTTTGATGTGTGCTACTTTGGCGTGTAGACGTTCCCTCACAGCACCTATTTCGATGTGGTGCTGCCCAACGTCGAAGTTGAACATCGACGTTGCCAGCCCTGGAGGACATGTAGACGTTATTCATCGAAATAGACTATTTTGATGTCCCTACATCGAAATAAGCTATTTCGATGTAGCGTGCACATGTAGACGTAGCCTATGTGAGGTGTGTGCTTCTGGCTTGCGATTTTTGCTAATATTTCTGTTCAGTTGCATTTCTCACTGTACAATCTCTTTTAAACCTTGTGGAGGAAGCGAATGCTTTCTCACAAAGAGAACAGACCTTGAAGCCTCACATGGCCAAAGTTCGTTGACATTTGCCTTGTTTCCAAAACTAACCTGCCAGATGTTTTCAAGAACTGAATTGTCTTGTGCCTGCTTTGCACGCGTTATTTTTCCTTTGATGCAGGCACCTAAATAGCCTGCCTTGTGGAGCTCATAGCAAGATCCCTCTGACTGGCCTTTGTTGTAAATTTTTGCTCTTGGCATTTCTTAAAGCATGGTTTCAAATTGTTTTTCCAAAGACAGAATGTGTGTGCCTTTTTACATTAATAAAATAGGGGACTTGTGTATAACCTGAGGTTTGAATTTAAACCAATATATTTAAACTGAGTTACACCTCTGAGTAGACACACTAATTTTGGTATGGGAGTGGCTTTCTCAATTTAGCTTAAACCAATTGAGAAAATATTTATGTTTAAATCAAAGTAGGCCCTTCCCTGACTAAAATAAGAGCATCGACATGGATTTACACTGGTTTAACTATATTGGTTTAATAACTGGGTACATTAAACCTTTGCAACTTTCCCATGTAGACAAGATCAGAGAAAAAGGTTGGCATAGAGATGAAGGCATTGGTCAGGGGCTTGAGAAAGAACTCCATCACATCCTCTGCCACAGACTTTCTGTGTGACTTTGGACAAGTCACTGATCATTTCTGTGTCTCTGTTCCCCTTCTGTAAAATGGGGATAGTAACACTTCCATTTTCTCACCTGTCTGTTTAGACTGTAAGTTCTTTAAGACCAGACTGCTTCCATTTGTTTGTGTAGTGCCTAGCAAACATTTCATATTAAGGCCTTTTAGTGTAACTGTAATACAAAGGAATAAAAGGTTATGTTCATCTGTATTTTTTCAAGAATTCAACATAGTTTACGTTTATTTGGACTGATTTTCAAGGTTGCTGGGCGCTCATGTTTCGTGTCGCAAATCAAGGAAGATGCAAGTGCTCAGCATCTCAGCAGCAGACTATGCTTAATTATATTTTCCCCTCCAACCCTTAATTGAGAAAATAAAATACTGCAAAACAAACAACTGTTATTTTGTGAAACGCAGCTCTTTGGAATGAAGGTTTTTTGTAGTCATCAAATGTAAAGGTGTGAGCTGTCTATTAGATGACATGGAAACAACTGGTTGCTGGAGAATAGTAATGCCTTTTTGGTAGATATGTAGCATTTCAATTTCTGTGCAGAATGAGTCAGTTTTAATACAGTAATAAAAAAAGCTAAGGATAAAGAAAGGTTCATGTGAATCTTTCCTGTGTATTTCAGACTCTTATTGAGGAAAACCCTTGTTCTGTCCATTAGGTGGTGCCCACTATGCATTTTTGCATTTGAGGAGGAAAGAGATTCTAGAGACTTAGAAGCAAACAAAATCCAACCTTGTTAACACCAAGAGAAGAGAATAAAGCCAATTCTATATTCTTGATATATAGGTAGGTATATATGTATAAATATTTTTTCTGTGTACTAACTGATTTCTTGATGTAATTAGTTGCTAAGGGGACAGACATCTTTAGGTTTGATTGGGGCCCGTATGTATACTGAGAAAGAGCGTGTCATTTTAAGTGTAAGAACAGTAATGCAAAGTCATATGTTAACAAAGAGAATGTTGTAGATAACGTGAAAAAATTTAAATGTTATTTTGCCCATTTCCTGAAGGTTCCAAAAGTATTTAGAAAACATTACACTACTGCAACTCCAGTACACAATTACAGGTGAGTGGAGACTGATGGGAACTTTGGAACATTATATTGTTGTATTATCCTCTGTGGTGGCATTCTTTATTGCCACCAAGCCCTAGTCATGAAGTCCTGGTGCCGATTTCTGATATCACAATATGTTGCTGTGTTAAAAGTGGCCGTACCACTATCATAGAAACAAGAAATGCATTTGGAAGTGAGAGGATAGGGAGGCCAGAACATGTGAATTTAGAGCCAGATCTTGCTCTTGTCCTTAGAAATTAATCATTCCTATTCATATGCTTAAGCCTAACAGAACCTGATTTTAAGTTTGTGAAGAGCTTAGAGGTGGAGAAAGTGTGGTAGCTCTTCCTGGCCAGTGTGTATTGTTCTCTGTTCTATGTACAGTTCCAAGTGCTTTGTTCAGGCTTGTTTTTAAATGTGCCAAGCAGTGAGGTGTCAACCACTTCTTTTGGCAGATGATTCCATAAATACAGTATAACAGATCTCACAATTAGTTTGCATGCGCAGATCATAAACAAGAAACTGTAAGTTGTGTTGTGGTTGAATTACATTTTCCAGCAAGGATGATTTACTTCTTGCCTTCCCCCCCCGCCCCTCATTCTGGTGGTCTTTTATGTTTTTTTGTACTCTGCTTTGGCAACAGAGGCTCAAAGGAGAAGAGCTGGCCAGGATATTGTAGGTGGCAGTGATGCTTTTTTAATTTTTTTAATGGGTCTCTGGATTCACATCCTATTGGATGGCTGTGGATATGTGTCTGGTGTGCTAGTGACCATATTAGATGCAATGCAGACATAGGATAGGGTTGTGAATTAACACACATGTATGTATGGCTGTGCACACATGTACGTGGGCATGATTCAGATTGCCAGCTCACTGCTGTGCTAAGTACTTAGAATTGCATATCTGTTCTGTATTTATATGTGCTGTCTTAAAGGAATCGTAAGTGTTAACCCCCAGTCGGGACTGCATTCTCTGTTCTCTGGGGTTTCTTCTATCCAAATGCCTGCAGAGAGAAGGTTACTTGATGCCTCTCATCCTTGTTTCACTGTGCTGAGGTGCATATCCTTTCACCACAGCAGTTGACCTGACCAAGTGGCTGGGATAATCGCATTAATTTGCCATCAGAATTTCTGCCATATTTTGATTCCTATCTTGCAAGATACTGATAGCTTCCTAGGAAGCACCAAGCACCTTTGAATCCCCTTGAAATCAACAGGAATCAAGGGTCTTTGGACCCCCGGCAGGATCATGCCCTTTGAGACAGAGCTTTGTGCTATCTAATTTGCCCCCTGATTTAATAAATGCAATTCATTAATTGGATCATTGCCTTCTTCTCCAGTTAATTTCCTTGGTATTTTTAAATGTTAAGATGTAGTTTTTATAGTCTTTCATTATTTTTAGCCTTAAGCTTGAATATAATTGTCCCAGTAATGTAACTGTAAAAACCTCCCAGCTTCATATAATAAAGGAAGTTATTAATTGTCATTTTTGTGTACATTTGCAAGATCAAAACACGTTGGCTGATCACTTCTGTTTGTACATACCATCTCTTTGATACTTTGATGTGAATAATGTGTGTGTGTAATTTGAGAGTCAATTCTTCCCTTCCTGCTGCTTGTCATGGATTATTTTCAGCAACTATTTACCAAATTGATTTTAAAATTTAGTAATTGCCCTTTTACAATGATTTTTCAATAGTTAAAATGTCTAAGCACACTGGCAAAATATTTTCCTTATTAGTTCAGTGGGTACTTGCCAAAGCCTGTGTCTTTGTCTAAACACAGCTGAGTACATCAGTTTCATGCCCGACCTTTACTGTTCAAGTGAGGCACTATTTAAAGGGACTCAGTTAATTTAGTTTAACCCCCAAACTTAGGGTTCACCCTTTAAAACAAAACCCAAAGAAACTCACAATCAAGAGAAAAAACAAAACAAAAACAAAACCAAAAACTGAAACTAAACCTCTTGTAAAATCAAGTGTTTGTCTCAATGAAATTTGCACATACACTTCGATTGGAAGCTTCTTGGACCAGAAACTGCCTTCTTGTTCTGTGTTTGTACTTCACCTAACACCATGAGGTCCTGGTTCATGACTGCTGCTTCTAGGGGTTTCCACAAGACAAATGATGGTAATAAATTCTAACTCTTATGTGCACCAATGATAGAGCTGTGTGTCACTGATGATAGTGCAAGTTTACGTGTTTACACATGCAAATTGCAAATACACAAATAGAGGCTACTTCTAAAAATACAAATATATTTTATTTTCAGTGGAAGAATTTAAAATTTTTAAAATAATTTAATCATTCTCCCTCCTCCCGCCTCACATTAGGAATTTGATCAATAATTTTTTAGTGCAGGAGAACTGCCTTGACTGTAACCTGTAAGGGAAACAGTTCCATGTTCCTTGCTCAAAGTGAATGAAGTGCAGCAAGAAAACAGACCTCACAAATGGTGAAAAGTAAAGGAGGTGAAGCTGAGAAGGTCAAAGCTGCCCAAAGGATATGGACACCCAAATTCCATCCAATGTAATAGGCCCAATTCAGGAAAGCTGTAAGAATGTGCCTGTACCTTACACTTCTGCAAAACCTTAACAGTGCAAATGCAGCTGGTGTGTAAGACCCGTCATGGTGATCAGTATTGTTTCCCTGTGCTCTCACACTGTCTGCATCCACCTTGTTTCTTGCCGTATACTTAGGTTATACATACTCGTTGAAGGAAGAATCCTTTTGTTTTGCTTTGCACAGCACCTTGTGGTCCAAACCCGTGATGGAGGCATCTGAGCACACCTGCAAGACAAGTAATCTGCTATATATGTGGAAGAATTTATGCCTCCATGTGTCTGTCTATCGGTTTCTGAGTCAGTTTGTTCAAGAATTCCTCCTAAATGTAAGTGCTAGGGCCACCATTTTGGTGTAAGGCTTCCTCTTATCATAATTTAAATCAGGGTCAGGCTTTGGTTGTGCCAGGACAATGGGATGTGCCTAGGATGTGATTGTTTCTCATCAAATGGAAAGGGAGAGGCCTGGAAGTAGGAACAGGTTATACCCCAGCAAGGAAGTACAACCCTGACAGCCCCAGAGAGCTGCTGAGCAACACCATCAACCTCTCTAGGGCATTAATGCAAACAACCCAGGCACAGCAGCCCCTGCTGCCCTGGCTATCAACACTGCTGCCCTGGCCCTGCCCTGGGAAGCAATGCTGCCACCCAGCATAGGGTGGAACCATGCTCCCTCCAGGGCCACCCCCAGGGAGCAGCTGCTGGCTACTCCCAACTCCTGCTATGAGCCTCCCACATCTCGAGGCCCCTACCCTGACCACTGCACCCTGTACATTCTAGCCCACTGCCTGGAAGGATCTGAGCAACGCCAGGTAAATCTTCTAGTAATATATAAGATAAGTCCCTTGCTATTTGAGGAAGTACTTAACATGTTTCAGTTGCATGGACATGCATGAAACTTAGATACATGCATAAAGCTAAGTGCCTAGTCAAATGCCTTTCTCTAACAGGAGCCTCAGTGTGCAAGGCTTTTTGGGGGTATCTGCACAGAACTAAAACCACCTTGGGCTCGCAGGGCTCAGGCTGTGAAATTGCAGTGTTGACATTTGGGCTCAGAACTCTCCAGCCTGAGCATCTGCACTGCAGTTTCATAGCCTTGCAGTCAGAGCCCAGGAGCCGGAGTCAGCTGATGCAGCCAGCTGTGAGAGTTTGACTGCAGTGCAGCTGTACCCTCCGGCTTCTTTGAACATCTTGCCCCCTTATTTATTAAGTTTTGACCAGGTAAAGTTATATATCTCTAATTAAAGTGATGGGTTTAACAATATATACATAATTTTTTGTATCTTGGCAGTGCTCTTTAATGAAAATAGTATGTATCTCAAATTCTTGTTGTGCTATTTTAAGAGGTATATTGATGTCATATTTATTTTAGAGCTGTCATAGCTATTTTGTGAGTAAAGTTCTCTGAGTTTTCCATTACCAACTGCCTTCACTCTACCTCTGTGTATAGGGCACAAAATGGATGTATTTTTTGTCAGAATAATAGCATGATCGTGGTAGCCCCTAAGATCACTAAGCAAGTTGTATAACATTGAGCCTCTTGTGCTAGGCTTATTTTTATTGGCTCTTACTCAATTGAAATTTCTAAGACAGATGCACCCTTCCCCCCTACAACATGCACAACTCCAGCACTCTACTTAATGCCAGCTTAAATTCAAGCTGGAGATAAGCAAGCACAATTCTCTTGGCTTTAGAAAGCTTAGTACAGGTTGAACCTCTCTAATCTGGAACTGTCATCTGGCAACATCCATAATAAAGCATGATTTTAGTTAGCTGGACGACCACTTCTCATGCGTGTGGCCAAGTTTCCCATGGTCCCATAAAATTTGTTTACAGCCTTAAGTCCTGGCTCTCAGTGTTCTGTGCTGTTACTTAGCTTTAATTTACTTCTAAATGTCTTCTAAGAGCCCGGTAAGCAGTGGAAGTGTTGGTAATATGCTAAACAACATTGACCTCCTGTGGTCCGGCAAATTCTCTCGTCCGGCACTGGTGAGGTCCTGAGGGTGCTGGATTAGAGAGGTTCAGGATGTACTCACTTCCACCAGGGTTTACTTTGGCTCCTTATTCAGTGTTTGTCAACTGTTCAGAGAAGTTTTCACATACGTACCTCCCCTCTCATGCACATGATTAACTGCATTTTCATTTCTTGAGTCTCACACACATTCCTTGTAAGAAATGATATGAATTAATATTCTTCCTTAAAAACCCTAAACCATCCAGACATTAAAAGTGAAAACAGACGATGTCTATCCGAAATCCCAACTCATTCTTTTTAGGAATTTAAAAATATTTTTTCAGTAATCATATTTCCAAGGATTGGGCCCTTAAAAGAGGTTTTTTTTTACAAAGTTTCTCATCTTACTTTTTCCCTTAACTGTTTTTACGAAAGTTACATAGGCATTGTTTTTTAGCTAGATTGTTTGTTAAACCCAACACCCCACCCATTCAATATCCTGGGTTCCTATGATGAAAATATGACTTGTTGTTTCCTTCTGCCGACTGTTCTTCCTGAATAAATGATACCTCAGGGTACTGTGTTGAATCCTCTAGTCGCACTGTAGTGATAATCGGAGTTTGTAAATGTAATCAACCTTGAGGTCTTGTTACTTCCACAGGTGCAATTAACATTACCATCTGCTAATCCATGATTAACGATGTTTACAAATATGCTACAACATGTTAAAATGTGCCAGTACTCCTTCCCACCCCCCTTCACTTTGCGTGTGTTACCATTAGAAGTGGAAACACGGATGGAATTTCCCGGTGGAGGGCTCTCTCTACTCCACCATTAATTCACAGGACATTTTGTTTTCATTATTTAAAAGTGCTGTTAAACTCCAAACCAGCTGTAAGAATGACAAGTTCAAATCAAAAGGTCGCTCCCGCTAAATGGGATTTAATTGCATGGGGGTTGGGGCTCTCACTGATGAATTTGGATAATAAAACTTTGTTGGAAGCGACATATGGCGCGGTTTAAAGTAAATTTTTATTGATCATCCCACAACTGATGTGTTAATGAAATGATAGTGTTCGCTTTGAGTTTGATATTGATGTTGAGTTTTAATAATGTCACACAGGAATATAGTAGCACATGGCTTTTAAAGGAAGCATTTATTAAAAAAAAAGGTTTTTATTAGCTGCCTTTTTCTTTTTAACAAACGGAGGACTATATTACAGCTCAAACGTGTGTCTGCTGGATCTAGGTCACATGTAAATTTTCCATCATTGGCAGAAGCACAAAAAAGACATGGTATTTGCCAGTGAACCTTGGTTAAGTGTAATACTATTCTCCGTAAGACGTATGTTACCAAATCTTGTATACAATCAATTTTTGTTTGCTAAAAACCTATTTTTATTATACAGTGTGTTTGTATATGAAATATTACTCAAATATTATCATTCATTTCTGGTGCAGAAGGTCAAAACATAATTTAACCTCAGTATCCTTCAGCTTCACCATTAGTAAAATAAGAATATTATAAGGTTAAAATTCTAAAGTTTGTAGTTCTCAAGAGAGGCTGGGGTATCAGCCACCTAGCTGTCATTGGATTTTCAATGCAATTTGGACATCTAATTTTCCTAAATTATTTGAAAAATCCCAGGCTAATATTTGTTAAGAGCTCTGAGATCCTCTGATGGAAGTTGCTATGGAAATACACATTGTTATTCTGCCCTCAATTACTAGGCTTAGCAGGGTCTATTAAAAAAGCCAGTAGTAGAGAATCACAAAAATGTAGGGTTGGAAGAAACCTTGAGAAGTCATCAAGTCCAGCCCCCAGCACTGAAGGATAAAGTAGACCTATACTATAATCTGACAGGGGTCTGTCCAATTTGTGCTTAAAATCCTCTGATGATGGGGATTCAGCAGCCTTCATCGGGAAGTCTGTCGTGTTTAAGTTTTTGCACAAATGGTATGTTGCACACTTGCTATAGGTGAACATGGTTTGCATAACCTCACATGCTGTTTTGTTTTGAAATTGGTTGATTTGGCAATTATGGTGACCAGCTGTACTAAGTAATGATTTGGTGACGGATATTGAGGTTATAAAATCAGATCAGGTTCTGTTCTTCTGTATAGAACAGCTTACATACTTAGACATGTTTGATCTCTATGGCCGTCACTGCAAAAACATCATTTGCCATTGTTCAGTTCAAGATCTTTATTTACACCTACATGAATGGGACTTAAATGGACAAAAAATGATCATGGACTTAAATGGATGCAAGATCAGACCTATAGTCTTTTTTTTTTTCGGTCTAACCTAAATTTAATAAAAATATGTATGCAGGGTTCTCACAGTTCTCTCACTCAGGTCAAACTGGCCCTAATTTCTCTTTGATACCTTCTTGGTTCCATGAATTGGTTGAATGTCAATAGAAAACTATGGAAAAAGCTCAGTTTTAAGAGGTTGTTTTATGGGGTTTCTTGGCACAGTCTCAAGGTCATTTAAAAAGCCTGTGGAAAAAATGCAGAATGGGATATTCTAAAATGTTCATTTCTTGGCATAATTAATAAAGCAAATAAGACATCAGTAAAATGTCAGGTATAGCTCTCAATTGCACTGGTGCAAATTGGGACTTGCACCAGGTCTACACTGGACCTGAAAGTTGATTGCAGATACGCAATTCTAATTATGGCCATTGCGTAGCTAGAATCAACATATTTGAAATCTACTTATCTGACTGTCCTCACTAAGGAAGGTTGACAGGAGCATATCTCCCGTCAACTTCCCTTATGCCTCATGATAGCAAGTGAGGAGAACAGGGATCAACTGATGGATTTTGTGGGTCTTTACCAGAGGCGCAAAATCGAACTCCGGAAGATCAACCCTGACTGGGTCAGTCTTTCTGGAAGTATAGCTATGCCTTTGTTTCATTAAAATCAGTACAGTTTATGTTGATATAAAACCAGGCACAAATGAGAATCAAATTGTGTCTCAAGAGTCTATGAAATGGTATATTGTCAACTTGGCTAGGTTCTGTTGATGGGGCTGTTTTAGTGGGAATGAACCCCAGCACCAGGGTAAAAATAGGAGGGATGGTTTGAATGCTGTCTTGGGCCTTAGGAAACCTGGCTTCAGTTTACTACTCTGTCATAGGCTTCCCATGTGATTGCAGGAAAGTGACTCATTTTTCTATGCCTCAGTTCCCCATTTGTAAAATGGATAATAGCGCTGCCGTACCTCTTAAGGGTCTAGTGAGGATAAAGAGGGTAAGGTGCTCAGAAACTACAGTAATGAGGGCCATTATACGTACCTCATCATAACAAATGTTCAAAAGAAAGTGCTTGTCTGTTTGTCCCGCCATCTGTCACACTGGTGCTCTTCGTGAAAAGTAATAGTTACCAGTGTATGGAGAGATGCAGCTGCGATAAAAATAGCTGTTGATGGATTCTGAATTATGGAAAGCTTTCAGTGCTACTTTTCTTTTACTGCTGGAGTTATTCTGCTAACAAACTGTACATTTTTACAGTAATTGTCGCATTCAGCACATAGTGAAACCAGGAGTCTTGGACATAACACACTGGGGTTCAAATATAATTACGTTGCTCTTGTTTTTTTTCTGACTTGGATTTTCCCCCCCCCCCAGGTAAGAAATGGAGTATACGTTCCTGGTCTGCATAGATTAAGCAGTCGCTCCTTATTTGTGTACCACATCATTTTAAGTATGGAGAAAGATAATTGAGTTGCATGTAAGGCTTGCATATAATCAATAGGTTATATATTTTTAAAGTGTAGAAATGGAGTATGAATTTGATGTAAAATTAATGGTGCCAGCTTTTTTATTTTTTTGGGCTGTTGTGGAAGCTGCAAAATCAGCAGAAGTTTTCATGTACTCAGTAAGTGACGGATCAGCTGTTTTCTTTGAATGGCTAAAACTTTAATCCCCTTACATCCAGTGTTCCTTCTAATTTTTTTCCATCTGGGGTGGAATAAATTTTATGTGCACCAGACATGTGTTGATGTGCACCACCAATAGAAACACATGCTGCCAGCAGTGGGTGGTTGTGGGCATTCTGCTAATCAGCTGGGTGGCACTTGAATCTCCCCTGGACGGCTGCCCAAATGCTCAGTTTAGAGGGAACACTGCTTACGCTGTGTAGACACCGAGATCTGGAGCTACCGTTCCTTTGAATGCCACTTACACAGAGCAAAAGTTCTAGCTTCAGTTCAGCACAGATTTATAGTTCTTAAAATTTTTTTAAGGAAATGTTGCTGGCTAAGGATTTTTGTTCCTAATTCAAATGACTTGAATTGTTGGAAAGTAACATTCAGGGTAAGAATTATTTCTGCTGTGGCTGCTTTGGACATGGATTGCACAGTGTTGTCAACTTGCTAGAAAAGCTGCACCGCTGATGAAGGTGCACATGTGCAGATGAAAAATAATATTTGCCAGTGATATGTATTCATTTAGATGCATACAGAACCCTTGCTGCCCCTGCAATAGATTACAAAAACAAGTGTCACAATGAGTGAAACATTTGGTCAGTTATTGGAGAAATCTTAAGATGCTCCTCTCTGCAGGAAAAAAAAAAGATGATAAAATGGTGCTTTGGTTTTATTGAAACCATTTCTTTTCCCCACATAAACCAAACCTTGTGTTCAATTCTTTAAGGCTATTCAGAGTCTAAGATGGCCTACAAATTTCTACTTTACAGACTTAAGTGTTGATATGGATGTTTCCCACAGTGCTTTTGGGCTCATTGAGTGACTCTTAGGCACAGAGTTTTTTTCATTTAGATTGGTCACTTGTTTTTTTCAGTTAAATTCCAACCACTATTTCAGTGCTGGCTGAATACCAGTAGTCTTGTTCCAGTGGTTGGTAAATTCCATGTTTTACTTCCTTGTACATTTCATGAGGAGTCATTTGAGGTTGGCTTAGTGTTGGAGAGAATCAAAGCAGGTAGGAACAGAAGGGTGGAGTGGAGATTGCAGGGAGTATGGGACATACGTTACAGGACTTCCATATTTCAGGTGTCGAAGAAGGATACAAAGTGAGAATGTAAGGGAGTGGAACTGGCAGAGCACCAGACCAGAAGGGTGATGAGAGCTGAGATGCAGGCAGAGGAAGAGAAGTCTAAAGCGGTGAAGGTGAGATTTAGGCTCTTCAGTTCTCATATGGTTTGATCAGCATGTATGAGGTGGCAAAATGAACCAAATGGTGTCATTGGGCACATTGGGAAGAATGCCTTTTGCCTTGTTTTTCTGCAGTGCTACCAGGCAAATCTACATAGTGTCCTTTAGTAGATGCAAGAAAAATTGCTTGTGCTCCTTTCCTTGGCTTTTTGTGTCCAGTTATTACTGAGGAATAAACACCAAATTGTGGCTCAATTCTGAAGAACTGAATAGTTTCGCAATCTCACACAAAGCTTCCCCAAAAGTCCAATGGATAATTTTGGTGTACATCGGACGCCGCCCCCCAAAAAAACAAAAACCCACAACCCAACCAACCACCACCTGCATTTTTCAAAATAGATCATAGGTGAATTGGCAGCAATACAGTATTTAAAACTGACTGGGAAGCACGTATGATGTGCTAGGCTTTGTATTACCCAGCAGAATAAATTAGGCAGCTGTGTCTGTCAACATGTTCACAGCTTTACCTAGCCTCATTAGTACCTCTCAGAAAAGGGGCACTTGTTCAACTATACCACAAATATTTTACTTTAGATTGCATCTGTGCCTAATATGCATTTTTATGTAAACCAGGGTACTAAATGGCCTTTCAGATCCTTCTCTAATGCTTTTTTTAATAGACAGTCCTGAATTAAGAACTATATATATGTGTGTGTCTTAAGAATTTTCTAAGTGATACTGAAAACCTATTGTAAAGTAGGATTTCTTTCTGCAAAATTATTTTAATGAGGTTCTGGTTTATTTTCTGGGTATATTTTACGTATTTAATCCTCCAGAGGGGTTTGCAGAGGCAGCATCTCATTTTCAATGCCAGGGAAAACTACCTTTCTGAAATGCATGGAGGGGAGAAAACAAACAGCCCACCACCAGAGGAAAATGTATGAGATAAGAATAGACTTGAAAAGCTTTGAGGTGGTTTATGGCTCCTCTTGAAAGAATAACAGTTCGTGTATTTTTGTTATGGTGCAGTTTAATGATGCTTGCAGAAAAAAGATAAGGTAGAAATGGAAATATAAAATTAAACCGGGAAACTGTAATGTGCTTATTTTAGTTACTAGTGTTACCTAGGGAAAATGCTCTCAGATTTCTGTATCTAGGCTAAATATTTGCTTTTCTAAAAGGAAGGGCCCTACCATCTTGTAAGATCAGGCACTATGGGAAAACATCCTCAGATATTCCAGCAACCTTGCAGAGGGGCATACTAGAAGTTTTGTTTTTGTTTTTTTTTGTCTCCCCACTTTTCTCTGCTTTATACCAAATGCTGCAGTAATTCTGACTGGATCCCATTCCAGACTCACCATTTGATTCCTGCTGATCCCTCTGCACATCCTTTTCACAGATTGACCAATGACTTTAATCGTCAGCAATTACCAGTTGTTCTTTTACTTTCTCTGAAACTTCACATTGTGTTTAGACCTTTGCTTGTTCCATGTGGAGGGGGAGCTTGCTCATGCTCAGCCTACATGCTCTATTGTGTGGGCTAGATGCAGCTTTGGCATCTTGCCTTTTGTTTTGAAGGAGATACTCATAAAGTAGTTTTGTCTCTGAATTGTTTTGGAGACAGCTCATTTGGTTCTCCTTGGGTCTTCCTGCCTCGTAAGAGATGTGTAAATTGTCTAATCCAGAGCTGCTTGATTGCAATTGCCCAGAGTCCAGTAGCAGAGTTGCTAGGACCTGCCGTTACCTGGCTTTTGGTGCTCCACAATCTCTCACACCCCTCCACTGACCCAGACCTGCTGAACTTAAAGGTCTGGAAAGCAGGAGATTTTCTGACATGGAGACAGAAGGGGGCTTGTTGCCCATTTTTGAAAAAATCTCTTTTCCTTCTGTCCTTCTGGCTTTTTTCCCTCACTTCTTCCCTTTTCTTTGATTTTGGGACTATTTCTCCTGTCAACTCCCCACTCTCCATTTGTTGTGGCTGTATTTCATACCTTTCCCTTCACCTCTTCTATTTTTATGGTGAATTTTGAACGGGGCCGGATTCCTTTAAATCTCTCTCCTTGCTTTTTTAAACTCTTTGCAGGCAGAGCAGCTTCAGTGGGAAGGCTGAAAAGGACGAATTCTCCTATACTGAGATTGCAAGCTGTATGGGCATGGCCTGTTTTTCAGCTCTCTGTATGTACAGTACCTAGTGCAAAGGGACTGAGGGTGGTGGTGGGGAAGCTGATCCTTGATTAGGGCTTCTAGGCGCTATCACAATACAAATAGTAAACAGTAATAATCAACATCATCAGCTGACTGGCCATCAGGGAAATTTCCAAAAGCACCAGAGCGAGAGATGCTCCCATTGACTTTCTCATTGAAAATCTCCCACCTAGTCAATTTTCCCTATTGGATATTTACGTGCCTTTGAGTACTCATGCAACTGTCCATGATGTGCATATTCTACGGATATGCAGAGACCATCATTCTCCAAGGATCTCAGTCTGGCCCTGTTCACTGCCACAAGACTCATCTCTGAGCCATATTTCAAAATGTACTTGTCTGTGTTCACTTCTGCAGAGGTTCTTATTCCCCAGCTGTTCACAGTAGAGTCTGAGCATCTTTAAGATTGGTCTGACTTTAACATTTGGTTCCAAGTATGACGCTTTAGGCTAAAGTTATAATTCAGGGTTTGTCAGCATTACTGGCAGGGATTGATAACTCAGCAATTTCATGTTGCTGGGGCTACAGCCTTGCATCCCAGCATTGTCACATCCCCTTCTCCCCAACGCCCTATTGCTGGGTCTACACAGATAATGCTCCCCCACCTGTGAATGCTACCTTCTTAACTATAGTAAGATGCCACCATAAAGAGCCTGTCCGATTATGATCAATCAGCTGGCATAGTCCACCCCCTGTGGCTAGAATCTGCTGTTGCCAGTGATAGTGGTAGGCTAATTGGAAGATGGAATTAAAATAAGCTGAACAGCAGAAATAAATTTTGAATTCAGAAACTTCTCTTTTACTTCCAGTTAGCATCTAATTAGAGTAGGTGGTTTTTTGAGCCTGTCCACTGTTTGTGATCACATTGTTGTGGTTCAGTAATAAAGGCAGCACCTGGTATTTGCTTGAACGACAGAAACGTAGCCTGATGTTCTGAGCCACCTGCTGCTCTGGATGATTTCAGTGGGATATTGGGGCTGCTCTGTGCCTTTAAAAATTAGTCTGCATATCTTTCCATTCCCTCCCGTGTGGTACAAACGAAGAGACCCAGTTAACTGATATGCCCTACGAACATTATCTCGACTTGTGGCAGTTCCTTCAGCACATAAACGTTGATCTGATAAACAATACCATGCCATGACAACGGACCATAAAACCTACGCCCTTGTCTCCTGGCATTTCCCTTGTTTGTTTGTTTGTTTGTTTATATTGTGGTATGTAGGAGCCTTAATGCTGTACAAACAGGACAATAAAGGGGCCTGTGCCCCAGGGAGGTTACAATCTAATTATAAGACAAGATGGTACAGCGGGTTAGAGCAGTAGGAGGGATTCAAAAAGGAGACAGTTTGTGTAAGCTGAGTGAAGCCTTGGTAGATCCAGTGAAGCAGAAGCTAAGATGAGTCTCATGATTTTTTCATAGTATAACCTAAAACGTTATGTAGTGATTTGATCAGGGCTAGCTTCTGGCTAGAAGACATTGCCCATAATAACAGCACTGTTCAGGGACATCCCTTGGTGGCAGTACCAATAGGCTTTCACTTTAAGAAGGACATTGGCTCGAAGAGTGCAGAACGTCATCTGCCTTTGTGGTGGAACAACAACACTTCAGAACCATTTGCCATCCAGAGTGCTGGTATGGAAATGAAGTTAGTTACCAAGTGCTTTTGTGAGCCGTGATGAAACATGGGCTACTCAGGGCATTTCTTTGCTATGTAAGGACTGTTTAGTGCACAGCATATTTAGAAGATACACGCTCTTGAGCGAGACCCTTCCAAGTCAGTTTGGAAATCTTCACAACGGTAAGGAAATGACCCTTTAAATAAGCAGGGGATCAGTTAGACTACACTGTCAGATGTCTCCCTTTTCTAGTTTGCTGCCTAGACTGCATCGTACACACCCTTTTCACCAGATGGCTGTTATAGCATTGTTGTGAGACTTCTACTGAAGAAAATGTGTTCTGGAGGAATGGGCACAAGGAGAAAGTCCTTGCCACTGAGCCTGGCTGTGCCACTGATTCACAGTTTGGCCTCGGATAAGTCACTTCCCTTTTCTCTTTCTCTCCCTGTCTGTAAAATGGGGATTATGTTGCTTACCCCCCCGACCTTATGTTGATGTTGTTGGGCCGTGGTGTCTAACAAACTAGCCATAGTGAACTAGCCACATTATTCTGAAAATACATTTATTGTTCAAGCCAACTAGCCACATTCAACTGGTGAAATAACAACATGTGGCTGGTGACTAGTGTGTTAGACACCCCAGTTGTAAAGATTATTAATTACTCAATGTCTGTATAGTGCTGGAATATACAAAGTTTATGTAAATACTAATTATAATGTTAGAACTGACATTGAATGGATTTCATTCTGTTTTTATTTTTTCCAGGAAAAGTTACAATCTTCCAAAAGTTGTTTCCATGTTTTTAAAATCAGCAAATGCTTGTGTTTCTACAGTGATGTCCAATGACAATGAGTTGTATCCATGTTGTTACTAGTCATTTCTGCTATGTCTAGACTGCAGGGTTTTGACAATAAAATGTCTGTTTTGTCAACAAAACCAGCAGTGTCCAAATTGCCAAGTGTGTTCTGTCAACAGCTGTGCCCCTCTCGTCATGAGGAAGAATGCCGCTGTTGACAGGATCTTTCAACAAAATGCCAGTCTGGATACCCTGGGCTGGGGGCTCCAGTCAACAGAAAAGGCCTCCGGGGCATTGCACAACCCTGTCTGCTGTGGTTCTGGGTGGCTGTTTTGCCGATAGAGCGGCTGGGCAGCCTGGCTGCTCTCTGCTGACAGAGTAGATTGCTCTTTTGATCCACCTTATGGTCTGGATGCGATCCATCAACAGAAGTTCTGTCTCAAGAAATTCTGTCTGACACAATCTTCTGCCAACAAATCTCTGTACTGTAGACTTAGCTTTCTTGTATTATGATAGTGTTCAAAGGCCCCACTCAGGGATCAGGACCAATGTTCCCTCTAATCTTTTCCATCCACACACAGATTTTTTCCACCTATGTGCGGAATAATTTTTATGTGCACTGAGGCATGTGTGAATGTACACCACCAATAAAAACAAAAAACCTACCCATTTGCGCTCTGCTAATCAGCTGGGCAGCATTGGAATTGCTCCTGCACAGCTTACAGGGAACACTGATCAGGACCTCATTGCACTAGGCATGTACAAACACTATGAAAAGGTGCTCCCTGCCCCAATAGCTTGCAACGTAAGGAAGATGCCTATTGTCTTTGGACATGTGTCCAGTTTGCCATAGATCAGATGATGGGAAAGTGAATATCACTGTGTCCCAAAGTGCTGCACTGCAACTCCTCCTTGTGGACACAAACTAAGAGGTTCCTAGTTTACATTAATCAAATCCTGTTTGAAAAGAGGTTTTACTTTAATGCAAACTAGGAGCCATTGAGTGCCTGCCCATGGCACCCACACTTGGGGAGTTAAGAGCACAGTGCTTCGGTGCACTCTGCTGTTCACAGCCCTGTAGTCAGAATGTGCGTCAGTGTAGATATAGCCATAAGCCACGTCTACATTATGCAGAAGATTGACACGCTCAGGATTGATCTTCTTGGGTTTGATTTCGTGCACTTGGTGGAGATATGTGAAATGGACCTGTCAGAGTTCAGCAGTCAACCCCTGTACTCCTCCCTATCACGAAAAGAAAGGGAGGTCGACAGGAGAAACTTTCCCATTGACCTTCCTTAGTGAGGACGGCCAGGTAAGTCGATTGCAAATAAATTGATTCTAGCTATTCAATTGCCATAGTTAGAATTGCATATCTGCAATCGACTTACTTGCCTAGTATAGACCAAGCCTTAGAGTTCACATCTGGATTCCCTTTTCCATTTCTACTTGCCTATTACTTATTCTGGTTTTGTTTTGTTTTGTTTTGTTTTTAACAACCAGAGGCCATTCAGGGCTTTTTTTCTAAACTGTACGTAAGGGTTTGGCACTATCCTTTCTTTGATTGAGACTGCTGCAATTTAGAGGGGAAAAAAAGAATATTCTTCACACAAAGGCCTGTTTTTTCATTGTATTTGTAGGTCGAAAATCTATCTGCCTCTGAGAAAAATCCATGCTGTGCTGTATGCGTTCCCTGACAGGTTTTTACCAATCCTTTTGCTGTGCAGTTGCGGTGTACAATTTTAATACTGTGAGAAGGGTTCATATCTTCCCTGTGTTTTGCAGGTGGATCTGGGTTGTCGGCAGGCAGGATTGAACCTGGGATTCGTGGGGCTGAAGCTATGAGTTTCTACCTCATGAGCAGTGGCAACAAGTGGGAAGTGTACAGGGGACCATGTGCACCCCCTTGTGTTGCCCCCACTCCCAACATTCACTGTCAGTGCCACACCACTTCCAGCAAGTCTGGTGGCGTTCCTGCCTCTCGTCTGGAGCAAAGTGGCCCTAGAGCAGCAGGAGCTTCCTAGCTCACTCTGTTCTTGGCCCAGGCTACTCTGACGGGGAGGGTGGGTAGGGCTGCCCCCGCACTCATCAGAAGCAGAGCAGCTCTTCCACAGGAAGAGGCAGGAGCAGGTGGGGGGTGGGTGGGCTGAGAAGGGGCACAAGTGGGAGGGGCAAGGGTGAAGCATGGGCGGGGCGCGGGCACATGGCTGGTGTGTCCCTTCACAGAATCCCCTCACTAGTCGCTGCTGCTCAGGAGCTAAAAGCCAACTGCCCCTTATCAAAGCTGTAGAGCAGACTTCACTCTCGGTCTCAGTGCCGTTACATGGCACATCTTTTGTAATACAGTAATTAACTTACTTTGCATTAATGCAGAGCCTTTTGGCCAGTGCTCCCTGTGCACTTTTCACATTCTCGCTACAACAGCAACACCTCGGCGGTTGTAGCAGTGCCCACATCACAAAACTGAAGTGTGGTACTTTGGGTCCCTGAAGACCACAATAGACAAAGATGCTATCATGCTGTTCTTGCCTGGGCAAAAAGAGTGGGGACAGAAACCAGTGCGACTTGAGGTTCTGTTGCCTGCTACTCTAATGACAAAACAATAGTCTCCCTCCTACTCTGCATTACTCTGTTAAGGTTTTATAGCCTTCTTCATGGGCTGTTTCACAATGAACAGTTCAATCCCCAAAGAAAATTCATGGCCAACATCCAACTTCAAAATTGGTCTTGATCCAATGGCTCTTACACCTGTGAGTAATTCCACCAACTATGTTTGAAAATCGGTGGGAATAGTCATACAAATAAGGCTTGTAGGAGCATACTTTTTGTAGTTGTCGTGGTGATTTGCTAGGTTTAGTTAAGTTCTCAACCAAAAAGCACAACAGGCAAAGTTACATGCGAGTTCTGATGTACATAGCCCTTTGTTGTCTCATTCTGGTCCCTCTGTGGTTGGTGAGCCTAGATTAACGCTCACAAGAGTTTAAACTCAGAGATGAATTAAGTATGTCGTGTGGCTTTGAACTTTTACTTGGCAGTTAATTTTTCAGTTTCTTAAATGGATCCAAAATGGAACACGGTTTGTTTATAATTAAAGTAGTTGAAGATTTATATTTTAATTCAAATAGCTGAAAAGAAGCAGTTTCTGTGTAGATTTCTTCACTATCAGAATCTAAAAAAGATTATTATGTAAATTTTTTCGATCCTAAATTCATTATAATATTCAATTTCAGGAAATGCTCTTGACCATCTGCTGCTGCTCTAAGAAATGAGTCTTGGAGATTGTTTACTACCAGAAATATTGTAGGTATTTAGGCTATATCACAGTGGAATGTGGGGGCAAGGTATTTATTTCCGAATCTTGATGATATAAATCAGTAATACTAAACCACAAGCCTAGTAAGTTATAAAAGTATGTATCCTCTACTGGTGAAGGAACATGTATCATGATACAGCTCACTATTGTTCAAACATCCCAGCTGATACTTTGGCTTAGAAAAATACAAATTCCATAGTACATTGGTAGGCTTGCCAGTGGTGAATTAGAGTCTTGTAAGCACTTGAATGCTACGGTGATGGGGTGCCAATATGAGAATTTTGATGGATGGGTGCATAGCTAGTGAGATAGGATACATTTATTTTCTCTTTGAGGCACCTACAATGATCTTCAGCTAATATGGGCCATATTCTGGAGAGCTGTGGGTTTGACTGATTACTCTTGTGACCCACTGGTTAGTGTGCATTGTGCATCCTGCTTTGTGTCTGATCCACAGAGGATGCGAGTCTGGTACAGGCTGCAAGTTACAGACAGGCCCTCACAGAGGTCCAGGGAGGCCCAGGCCACTTGCAGCTTTTGAGGCCTCTTCTACTACTACTACTTAACCCTTGTGCTCCATGGTTGTGTCTACATTAGCTCCCAACTTCGAAGGAAGCATGGTAAATAGGGTGTTTGGAGAGTACTCATGAAGTGCTGCAGTGTAGATGCAGCACTTAATTAAGCTAATTCTCCCCCATGGCAACTTCGAAGAAGCAAACTTTGAAGTGCCGGCTTGCATGTAGCCGCGGCTAACTCGCCGGTACTTCGAAGTGCCTGGGCTACTTCAAAGTCCCTTTACTCCTGAGAGTAAATAAATGAAGTTCACAGATAACGTCTGCAAAGACAAAACAGTAGATCTTTAACGCAAATGTGAAGCGTGAGCTCTTGTATGGACGTGAGAGCTGGCAAACTAAAAAGTCTTCAAATCACAAGCTACAGACATAGCTTGTAAGTCGTTACCTGTGTCAGATGCAATGGAGGAAACACTCCTGAGAGCAAAGGGGCTTTGAAGTAGCCCGTGCACTTCGAAGTACCAGCGGGTTAGCCGTGGCTACACACAACCTGGCACTTTGAAGTTGCTGCGGGTGAGAATTAGCTTTAATGAAGTGCTGCAGATGCACCACAGCATTTCATTAGTAATGTCCCAACACCCTAGTTACCGTGCTCCCATTGAAGTTGGGAGCTAGTGTGGACATAGCCCATATGGAGCATCTTCAAGTCTCCTTCACTTTACTCTGTCTTGGGACAAAACTTCAAGCTGACTCCAGGAGTACCCCAATTGTTGTCCTTCAATCTCAGTAGACCTTCTCCACATTGTTCAAGGCTTTTTTGTGTTTTCCTTGTGGGTTCCATTTGAGAGCTTGATGGGCTAATCTGGTTTTCTGACAGTGTGACCTAGCCATTCCCACTTTCTTCTCTTGATTACTATGTCAATTGTTTCTTGTCCTGCTCTGTTCCAGTGATTCTCATTTGTGACAAAGTCTTTCCATTTGATGCAAGATGTACCTCAGGCATTTCGTCATGCATGTCTGTAGCTTGTGATTTGAAGACTTTTTAGTTTGCCAGCTCTCGCATCTATACAAGAGCACACACTTCACATTTGTGTTGAAGATCCACTGTTTTGTCTTGCAGCTATTACTTGTGAACTCCATATGGGACAGAGAGTCTTGAATGCAGCTGCTGCTTTCCCTATCCTGTCAGTGATATCCTTATCCTTTCCTCTATCTATACGCTTACTACTCCCCAAATAGGTGAGGTCTTGAAAAGAATAGCAATGGTTTACAATAATAGTCAAATAAGCAGTCATAGCCTTTCATAAAATATATATGGAGCTAAAGATTTAGTTTTATTTGTTTTCTAACACGCACACACACACACACACACCCTCCATTAGTCACTCATTTATGAAAATTGCAGTTCATCGAAGGAGCCTGGTTTAAAAAAACAGTACTTTATTAGAAGTTCATATTGATTATATGAAATCTAATTTGAGAAGGAAATTTTCATTATGGTCCTGATACATGATTCATCTAGGTCTTCTGCTAAGCTATTTAAAATAAAATCAGGCCACTTTCATGGGAGAGATGTGCAGATGATATTTTCAAATGACTGCTCCATGGGAGATTTTCAGATGGCTAGCACAATGGCTATTTTGGAAATTTGAATGGTACATAGGGCTTATATAGGATCTCTTCACAGGGGTGAATGTCACAGTATCCATCTTTGGTCCTAATCCAAAGTAACAGGAGTCAGGAGATCAGGGGGCTGATCCCAGCTCAGTTGTGAGGTCTGAGGGAAGTTGTTTAACTTCTGTCCCTCAGTTTTCCTATCTGTAAAACTGGAGTAGTAATACTTACAGATCTCACAGAGATGTGGTGAGGCTTAATGCATAGTCTGTGCAAAAATGCTTTGAGCTCCTCAGCGGAAAAGTACTATTAAAAGTATCACGTAACAGTTATTGTGACTTCTAAGCTTGCCACAGAAAGAGAAACCAAATCCTGATTTGCAGGGAACTTTCTCTCCAGATGACTTCTTAGAGTAAAGCTACCCAAACCTCCGGACAAAGAGGAAATGCAAGGTGAAGACCCCTTTATCAGGAACAGTGCAGAACCAGGAGTCCATAGGTAGTACTGAGCTCCTATGAAGTTTAATCTATGAAGTGTTATTACCAGTAGCTTGTAAGTCGTTACCTGTGTCAGATGCAATGGAGGAAACACAACGGATGGTGATACAGATCTGTTAAGGCAGAGGTGAGCAAACTTTTATGTTGGGCCCCACTTTTTCATCCCTGCAGCTAGCAGGACTACCCTAACCTGTCTAATGTAATCTAAGCTGACAGAAATTTTGGTTATGTTTATATAGATATATATAGAAAAAACTTTTGGCACCTGTAAGAAAAACATGTAGAATGTAAAAACTTTATGAATCAGTGTATAAATGTGAATACACAGGCATAAAAACAGTAACATAGCTCAACATTTTTAATTAGATGGATGAGCCTGAGGCTCAGCAGCTGATCCTGCAGTGCCCCCCTCCTTATGAAATTTCATACCCCCCACTTTGTGCACCCCTGTGCTAAGGGAAACCCTTGCTTCTCAGTGCAAACCTCAGCATTCTTGTTGTTGCCAAAAAGAAAGGCCAAACATCCTTAGCGTTTAAAGTTCGTTACAACATTTTGTCCTGCTCCTGCCCTCTGATTTTGTAAAAGCCCGTACTTAAAAAATATGATTTTGCTTTTCTGAGCTTCAGTCGACGAGTATGGCGCTGTATATGCTGGCCCATCTCCCAGTACATACTGAAATGAAAATCCCAACAGGGTCATCAATAGTGGCTGCTGCCTATTGATTAGGATGGGAGCCTGAGCAGTGATGCTTGGAGCAAGAATGTGCTCTCTCTTCACGGTGATTGGGTTGAGTATTGACAGGTTAAATTGGCTATCAGGGTCCTATTATGGGAACAAACGTCTGCTGGCTATACGTGGGTGTGGGGGGTGCAGGATTAAAGGCAGAGGTGTCTCTAAGGATTAAACTCTGTAAAATGACCAGCTGCAACCCCAAATATATTAACTTCTTTTCATTGCAGCAGAGGGAACAAATGCTTTCAGCTTCCAACAGGGGGTCGCATATTATGTGGTCTATAATATGTGACTTGCTACACCAGAAAGTGGCAATATTTAGGAGAGCTAGTAATAGTAATGTGTGCAGAATGGGGGCTGTTCATAGGAGCTAGTACTCTTAATAGGAGCGTGCAACATAGGGCTAGTAGGATGGATGTGGGGAGAATTTAGTAACCAGTAGTATTAAGAAATATGCAATATGTAAACTATTAACAGATTAGTAACATTAAAGTGGGAGATTATGTAACATGAAAGAATGTTCAGAACAGTTAATTTGCATTCATATGAGAGGGTTTAAAGTATTTAATGAGAGTCTTAATACGGGAGTGGTGGGGAGTATTCAGGAGGGCTGGTTTTATTGGCATGAAAACACATGTGACGGTGTTCCCGTTTATAAGACTGGTAGTATTAAAAAGGCTACAGTGTAGGTCTAGAGTATCAATGTCAGGATGTACAGTAATGAGAGGAGCCAGTGATTTTGGTCAGTGGTGGAATACTGAAAATATTCAGCAGGATTACTTGAGGCATGATGCAGTACATGGTGTAGTCAGGAACATTAAAACTAGTGTAGGTAGCCTGGGGAGTATTTAGAAAGGCTGGCAGTATTCAATAGACGAGGCTGTAGTATGGGAAATGTTCAGTAGGCCTAGTCTAAATGTCTGAGCATAAAGTAAAACAAAGAATTATTTTGTTCACTGCTGTTTTGCATTCATGAACAAACCATGCAAACACTGTTTTCTTATCTGGAACCCTTCCTAGGATTTGGTGTGCAAATACTCATGAACACTAATCGTCTTACTTCCTCTCCATTAGGGAAATTTTAACTCTTGTCCTCAGTTGCTGAGTGTATATTTAAGCTGGTAAGAACGTGAGACAGAGGGGAATTAGCCAGCTTTGCCTGCCCATTCTGTGTGTGAAGACCTCCAAAGATCATAGATGTAGAATTAGAGGAGTATAAAGCTGCATTCACATTATTTTTCTGCCGCAGAGGGGTTTGTTTTTAACATGACATAAGGAATATGATGTGCATTCCCCTCCCTTCCTCATCTCTTTTATCTCTAGCTGCTTACCTCTAAGCTTTTGGCTCAGGTATAATTAGATATGCATCACCTACTACTCTTCTTCCACAGTGCAGTCTCGAGGTCAGCAGTGACCAATGTGCTGTGGGTGCAAGATTACCTGTAAGTTGTCTTTCCATAATTTATTTCCCCACTCCAAGAACCTGTTTAAAAACCAACAACTTTGTATACCTCGCCAGCTTCCATAATACTGAAATAGTACCACATAAAGCCATGGAGATACACATCTCATAGAACTGGACAGGACTTTGGGAGGTCATCAGATCCAGTCCCCTGCCCTCTTGGCAGGACCAAGCACCATCCCTGACACATTTTTTTCCTTTTTTTTTTTTAATCTATTTGCCCCAGACCCCTAAATGGCTTCCTCAAGGATTGAGCTCACAACCCTCAGTTTAGCTGGCTAATGCTCAAATCACTGAGCTCTCCCTCCCCCATAAATAAGAGTGTAATCTGGCCCTTGCTTTCTAACTTAGAAAAGACAGTTAAGGATTTTATTGCGTCTTGCTATGAATAAAAGTGACTGGCTGCCCTCCAGCATCAATGTACCTGGTCATTTTTTCCATCCTTGTGTGGAATAAATTTTGTTATGTGCACCGAGGCATGCACAGCTGAGCACCACCAGTAGATGTGCATGTGGCCGCCTGTGGGCATCTGCTAATGAGCTAGGTGGCATTTGAATCTCCCCATAGCAGCTGCCGAAGCACCTAGCTTTCAGGAAACACTGGTTGCCAGGCCGACACAAGGTAGGGGGGTAGTTACCTTCAGCTAAGCTGGTCTCCTGCCTTTTAGTGTCTCTCTGTAGCTGTTTCAGACTCTGAGCCATTGAGATGACTCAAGCCACATACTCCTTTAGGTCTCTTCCTCTTACTGGCTGTCAGTCAGCTGTGAAAGATTTCATTCTCTGCTCAGCCTACTTCCTCCTTAATATACAGGAGTGTGGGACTTGGCAGAGAGAAATTCTGCTCCTGGGCAGTGAGAAAAGTTAACAAATTGGGAAGCATATCCCACTAGGGGATATGTTAGCCTCTATAATCATGACTCATGGAAACTCCATAGCCTCACTGCCATAGCAGTGACTCTGGCCAGATGTGCCCTTAACTGCCCAGAACATAAGCATGGAAATAGGATCTTTCTTGCTTAGTTTATTTGGTTCAGCTCCTCTTTCGCCTCCCTGTAAATCATAATCCTCATTGGTGTTCCCGCCCCGCTCACCACTGTTGATGTGACAAACACCATTAGGAATGCAGATGAGGGAGCAAAAGGCTAGGAACAGCTGCCAGTACAAGCCTAAGACAACCACTACATGACTAAACAAAGAGAAGGGAAATGTGCTCAGTATGATGACAGTGGTATGTTACACACTCTGGTCTGCAAACCATGAGTAGTTCCATCTATTCATGTGTATTTCTGCTTGAACTTAAGTTTACTTCAAGGAAGTTTTTTTCCGTTAATATTTACTGGTGATTCTTGAGCCCAAAGTGAAGGGAAAGTTTAAGGAGCTTGTTGATTGTGCATTGGGGGTCGAATGTGAGTTTGTGGAACGACTCAGCAAAACACCCAGAGAGTTAGTAGGATCTCTTCTTCAAAGGTTACTATATAAAACAAGAGGGTAAAGTGAGTTGATGTAATCAGGAAATAAAGAGAACTCCTCAGTTTAGGGACTGGCCCAGTGGCGCTGCATGTATGATGAGAATTTTAGGCATGGGTACAGCTGTACCAGTGTCCAGAGTGGTAAGAATGCTCATGTTGACTGATTGTTGGTTTTTTTTACCATGACATGGACAACACTGAATAGGGTGACTTGGAGTTCTAGTAAATGAGCAGAGAACCAACATCATTTAACTGTGGACACTAAACATTAACTGCATATGTGGTTTTTTTCCCCTCCACTGTTGGTTTCTTTCCTACTTGTATGTTAATCTTGTGGTTTCTGAAGCAGTCTGTGCATGGACAACCATGATCACAGGAGTGTATATATGGAAAGCCATGTCAAAGAGGGCTAGGGGGATGTCCTTGGTTCTGTCAGCTTCACTCCAGGCAGTAGTTTTCCTCTGTATGACAAGAGGGCAGGGAACTGGACTCCATGAAAAGATCCCTTCCAGTTCTAGTATTCTGTGATGATGATGATTATTATTGTATGACTACTACTAAAATAATTAATAAAAGAACAGCCACACTGGGTCAGACCAAAGGTCCATCTAGTCCAGTATCCTGTTTGCCAGCAGTGGCCAATGCCGGGTGTCCCAGAGGAATGAACAGAACAGGTGATCATTGAGTTATCCCTCCTCTGTCACCCATTCCCAGCTTCTGAGACTCAGAGGCTAAGGACACCATTCCTGCTCATCCTGGCTGGTAGTTCTTGATGGACTGGTCCTCCAGAAATTTAACTAGCACTTTTTAACCCTGTTTTGACTGTTAATATTTTAGCTATGTGATTTCATAGAGCAGTTTAATTGCTTCTTACATTTATTAATAATGAAAGGTGGCTTCTAGATCCACCATTTTCAGCCAGGTTATAACCCGAGTAGGCTAGGGCCACCATTCTGACCCATCCTAGCTAACAGCCATTGATGAACCTAACCTCCGTGAATTTATCCAGTTCTGTTTTGAACCCTGTTAAAGTCCTGGTCTTCACAACATCCTCTGTGTGAGGAAAAATGGCCTGTTTGTTTGTTTTAAACCTGCTACCCATTAATTTCATTTGGTAACCCCTAGTTTTTATGTTTGGGAAACAAGTAAATAACTTTTTCTTATTCACTTTCTCCGTACCAGTCATGATTTTATAGACCTTTGTCATATCCCACCTTTTCTCTAAGCTGAAAGTCCCAGTCTTTTTACTCTCCATTCATATGGTATCAATTCCAAACCCCCTTATCACGTTTATTACTCTTTTCTGAACCTTAAACCACAGATGCACAGTAGAGGAAGCTATTACAAGACAGCAGGCCTTAAGTGCTGGTGCTGCATGCATGGCTTTTAATAAGTCTCCTAAGTGCTCATCCCACAGGCCTGGGGTTTTAATGGCAGCTGTGCCAAAGACCAGACTCATCAAAGTCCCTTGTTAGAAATAGCCCAAGATCATGGGCCTTTAGGTTAAAACCAGAGTCAGGATTTGAACCTGGCTTGTTGAGTTGCAGCTGCAGGATACTAGCCCCTGGATCCTGAATTATCCATGTTGGGGTAGCATGCTGCCATCTAATCATGCACCGGGCCCCATTGTGCTAGGTGCTGTATGAGCACTGAACAAAAAGATTTTGCCCAAAAGAATTTACAACTTAAAAAAAAAAAGATGAGATCCAGCAGAGAGATGAACTCAGGCGGCTCAGTGCCTTCGGAGATGGAAGGCAATGGTGTGTTCTTGCAATCTTACCTTGTTGTCTGAGGTTGCTTACACTTCAAGAAGTGAATGTGAACTAGAAGGAAATTCATTATTACAGATGCCTTGTCTCTCAGACGTACCCCCTTATACATACACACAGAGAGCACAGAGCCTCCTGCTGACATTTAGGAGGAGATGTGCATCCTCACTTGCTTTTTGTGGTTTGATTTGAGTCCCATCTAAGCATTTCCCACTTATTTGCAATCTGACGCTTTTGTCTTTCATGCACAGAACTCTGGGTTGTAGCAACATATGAGGGGCAAATTCTCCTTCCGCTTGGCTCTAAGTAAATGTGGAGCTGGTCCATTGGCTTCAGGCTTTACTCTCGATTTACAGGCGTGTGTCTGGGAGGACACTTTAGTGTTAAGGGCTGCAGAAAATAGAGGAGTAAGAAACAGGCTGAAAGTGACACTCAAGCAAGAAGCAAACAAACCACAAAACATCCCAAATCTCACCCCAGTAGCCCAGGAATAAAGGGTGCCATCCCACTGATTATCCAAGAGTCTGTCTGCTGCAGAAAAGGTGTGTGTTTGCATCAAGATAGCTAACTCAGTGTAAAATCCTAGTGGAGACAAGGCACCAGTAATTTTTACTCTGATGTGGGCTAACATCCCACATGTGAGATTCACATTGACTAGCTACAGCAAGGTAAAAATGACAGTGCTTTGTCACCACGTGTTTTTTACATGGATCAGGACTCTATTAGGGTTTAAAAAAGAGCTTGATAAATTTTTGCAGGTTAGGTCCATAAATGGCTATTAGCCAGGGATAAAGTATGGTGCCCTAGCCTTCATAACAAGGGCAGGAGATGGATGGCAGGAGATAAATCACTTGATCATTGTCTTCTGTTCTCCTTCTCTGGGGCACCTGGCATTGGCCACCGTCGGCAGATGGGATGCTGGGCTCGATGGACCTTTGGTCTGACCCAGTATGGCCATTCTTATGTTCTTATGTTATGTTCTTATGATTAGTATCTGAATGTAAACACACATTTTGGAACGATGATCAGTGATGGTGGCTGGGTGTCACGGTTTATTTTGGGATTTTAGAGGGGCTTTGTGTGTGGCTTGAGGTTTGTCCAGCTTTAAGTTTTCTTGGTGGGTAAAAAGCTTGTGAGGACAAAGTCTAAGCTGACTTTCTGCAGCTCAGATAAACATCACTATATGCACATTGATTAGACATTTTCTTTCCTTGTGGGCCAAGTTATTATCTCCATTACACTGGCACAAACTCAAAATAACTCAGTTGGCTTTGGTGGTATTATTCCAGATTTATGGTGGTGCAACCGAGAACGGAGTGGAGACCAAAGTCTTTTGCAGATCCAGTAAAATCTGGCCCTTGCATCATTCACAGATCAGAGGCGTTCATTCTATTTCAGGGAAAATAACATGGCCCAAGTACTGCAGTCTTTACTCAGGCAGAACTACCATTGATTTTACTGGGATTGTTTGCTGAGTCCTTGAATTTTCCAAGGTGTCTCACCACCATTGTATGCAGCTGCTCCTGGGTTCTTAGATGTCCAAGAATCACAATCGTTCTGCTGTTCCATATAGTTAAAAGAGAGCAGGTCCTGTCTGGTGACCAGGGTCATAAAGTTGAGAATAACTGGTTTAATCATTATGGGGCCAGTGCAGTGTAAGCAATGTGGGATTTGGATCTGTCTAATTAGAATATGTTATAGTTATTGCATCCAGTTCTGGGCCCCCCAGCATAGAAGGATATGGGGGCTCTGGAGAGGGTCCAGCAGAGGACAATGAAAATGATTAGGGGGCTGGAGCGCATGACCTACAAGGAAAGGCTGAGTGATTTGGGCTTTTTTAGTTGGCAGAAGAGAAGAGTAGTGACAGATGGCAGAACAAGGAGCAATGGTCTCAAGTTACAGAGCAGGAGTGTAGGTTGGATATTAGGAAGAACTATTTCGCTAGGAGGGTGGTGAATAGCTGGAATGCGTTACCTAGAGAGGTGGTGGAATCTCCATCCCAAGAGGTTTTTAAGTTCTGGCTTGACAGAGCCCTGACTGGGATGATTTCGTTAGGGTTGGTCCTGCCTTGGGCAGGGGGCTGGACTCAATAACCTCCTGAGGTCTCTTAGAGCTCTAGGAATCTGTGATTCTAGTAGGACTAGGAACATAGGGGCAAGTTCTCCCCAAATGAAAATCAGCCTATTGCCATTGAGTCGAATGGAACTATGCTGATTTACACTCCCTGAGGGCCTGGCCCATCTTTTAGAACAAATTACATATTTACAAAATGCCATCAGTGCAGGGGGATTGGTCGAGAGACGCTTTTCCCTACACAAATCTTGTTTATTGCTCCATAACAGTGGCAGCTTTCAGTCATCTGTCACTTATTAGGAGATATAACAAAGGGGTGATTGGCTGTCTCAACTGTCAATTTATTGCTCTTTTTGGCATAGTAGGTGGTCAGGATTGCCTCTAATTTTTTCTGTCCATGGGCAGAATAAATTTTGTTATGTGAACCGCGGCATATGCGGCTGTGCACCTCCAATAGAAACACATACTGTTGGGTGTGGTTGGCTGCGGGCACCCTGCTAATCAGCTGGGCAGGACCTGAATCTCTCCTGGATGGCCGCCCAAGTGCTCAGTTTATAGAGAATGCCACTCGTGGTAGATTCTGAGCTTTTCAGTCAGAAGTGGAGACCACTTGCATGCAATAGCATCCCTTTAGAATGCATCACCTTTTCAACAACCTGGTGCGGGGGAAGTTATTTATGAAGTTCGTTAACTGTTGTTTTCAGTTTCAATCCTGCTCCTGGGGCCGAACTCAGGGGCAAATCCTGAGCTGCTGTAATCTGGCGTAATTGTTAAAACTATTCTGATTTACACCAGGGGTGGCTCTGAACCTCCGTCTTTGTGTCAGAAGATTCATCCAACAAAATGCTGTCATTTCATTGGCTTTTATTTTGATTTGACATACATCCCTTACCCCCGTGGAACTCCGTTGTCTTCAGTGGAGTTGCTGTTGCTTTACGCAAATGTAGATGAGAGGGGAGGGCTTCTAGTTAAACTGAACATGACTTTTCCTGTGGTGGTGAAGGAAAAGAAGCATCATTTGTATCTCTAGTCTGCAGCCTCGCCTAAGTGTTGTGATAAGGTTACAGGGTTGCTAAAAGTGGGGTATCTTTTGTGTGTGTAAGAAACAGATGTGAATAAACCCAAGTTCGATTTCCAAGCACTGCCTGGGGAATAGTGTCAATTAATTACAGAAAACAGAAGATGTGCTCCCTCTTCTTACATTTTTGATAAACATTGTCTCCTCTCAACAGCTGAGTATTTAATTAGGGTTGATGGTTGTTAACGTGTTCAATAACTACTCATTAGATGAGGGAGGGACCTCTGATCCAGCCTGGCCCGAAGCACAGAAGAATGGAGGGTGTTCATGATTAAGGGTGTAATTTATTTTAGTAAGTCATGTGTATAGCAGCCAACATTTTAGCTTAATTTTCAAGGTTAAAGGGTAGAATTTAAAACAAACAAACAAACAAACAAACCAAAACCCTCCCATGGCTTCTGAGGACAAAGAGCCATATTTGGTAGCTATCAATCTATATGCACCATGTTAATGACTTCATCTGTCTCATCTTAGCTCAAACAGGTCTAAGGGAGTCCAAGGATGCCAGGTGTCAGTGGATATACAATATATGCTAGGGTTGTTCATTATTCTATAAATCCATGAGGGGGGAACATTTGATGTAGCAGGATGGGTATGTGGGTGTTACTAAATCTCTTTGTCCAAAATGGGAAAGCCAAACTGTGGCAAAGTTATATCTTGGTCATCAGAAATGAACTAACAGCTAAGATAGAGTTAGCACTAAGCCCTAACCCAAGCCTCCTGATTTGGGTGACCCTTATTTATGGTGAGGTTTGAGTCTTGGTATAAACTTCGTAGCTTAGGTTTGTCTTTCTTTCTCAAAAGAAATTAGTGAAGAAGGAAGATCTCTAGCTGGGTGTCCTCACAAAAAAGGTGTGCTGGGCTCTAAATCTTCCATTTGAAAATAAAAGTTCTCATCAGTCATTGCACAGGAGACATAATTAAGGGATGGATGACTGACTTAACAGTAAGCCAATTGAGAGTTGCGAGGAACAGAGAGCTGACAGGACACACTTTCTAAAGAGGCCATAGAATTTATTTTATGCTATTCTCCTGTTGTTTATCAGCTGAGAGTTTAAATCTGAGTTATGACTTTGTCTCTAAACTCCTGAAGACGAACGCCAGACCTAGACCCAGTCTTGTTGACTATCCAGAGAAGATAGTCCTGATAGTGTTGTGTGACATAAAGATATTGACAGCTTATGTTTGGGAAAGCAGTGTCCCTCGAGCATCAAGGGCTCAAGTTAGTTCAACAGGCAGTCCTGATGTAATATTGGCATATACATTACATTTTCTGTAGTTTTCACATATTTTAGAAAAGTGTAGGTGAATTTTAAAACATGTATTGTGATGATTGTTTTTGTATAGATCTGCCTGCAAAGCCTGGCTCATTAATGTCACCTGTCGAATTCCATATATCTTTGGAGAAAAGAAAAAAATATCACTAATACATTAAAAACAACTACCCAAAGTTCTGAAGTAGGTCTTCTAAACATATAAATCCCAACTTTACAGTTCTGGATTTCTATATACCTCTGGATTTTCAAGGCCAAAACCGAATACTTTATATTATTAAGAGTTGCATTAAAACCAGGCTGAAAACAGTGAGTCTAGAAACCACCTTTTATTTTTAATAAACATAAGAAGCAAACTGCTCTATGAAACCACATGGCTAAAATAATAACAATCAAAACAGGGTTAAATTCCTGGCCATCAACGGCTATTAGCTAGTATCGGTAGGAATGGTGTTCCTAGCCTCTATTTCTCAGAAGCTGGGAATGGGTAACGGGCGAGATCATTCAGTGATCACCATTTCTGTTCATTCCTCTGGGACACCTGGCATTGGCCACTGTTGGCAGACAGGATACTGGGCTAGATGGACCTTTGGTCTTATCCAGTGTGGCCATTCTTATGTAGGTCAGACTAGATGGTCCTATGGTGTCTTCTGCCCTTAAACGCTATGAGAATGACAAACAACCAGCATATGCCAGCATTCAAAACAAAGACACACATGCATTGTAGAGGATTTGCTAGGGGCTGTTTGGTGGAGGTTTGTGTGTGTCTGTCTCTACTGGAGAAACATGAGAAGAAACAGCTGAAAGAGAAGCAGCAGATTGCAAAGAACATAACCAGAACAAGTAATGGGCATGGGAAGCCCAGATTAGATCCTGGCTGGACTTGATACCTTTTTTAATGAATAGACAGGAGTGCATTAAAGAGACTTAACTCCAGCACCAGTTTCTCTTTCTAATCTTAACCCCCCTTGGAATCCGCAATTTTGGCTAGCCTCTAAGGTTGATAAAAAGGGACGCAGTAGCATGATGGAAACCTGAGAAATTTCACATTTCAGAAGAAAGGAAGGAAAGTTTTGTGGCAGATGTATTAAAATAAAGTGGCTATTTGTGTCTGCTGGGTCAGGTGGGCATTGGAATGTTTGGATGAATCTTAGGTGAGATGGATTAGTGGGCGGAGTATGTTCAAGGTAGTCAAAGGTGCATGTGGAAATGCAGTTTTTCACAGTGGGACCTTGTGATTTAGGAGGAGCTCTGTGAAACTTGGAATTTTGTCCCTTCCACAAACAGAAGTTGGTCCAATAAAAGATATTTCCTCACCTGCTTTGTCTCTCTCATGTGGTAACTGTGTGGTGAAAGAACTTGGCAAATGTTGAATGTCTACCTGTTCTGGTCTTAACTTTAGACAGAACAGCTGAATCATCCCACAGGTGGGTCAATGACTATAATACCTAGCTCTGCCATTAGTGTGGAAGCCATATGGATTACACAAGTTTTATTGGTCCCACAAAAATCAGGAACTATCCAATTATTCTTGAATGTCGTTAACTGGCACTTTATTAAACTCTTTGCATGCATACGGACATCTCTCATTTATAGAGCATTCGTCTTGTCAGTGTACCCTCCCTCTCTCTTTGGGTGAATTATAATGTAAGAATAGATTTTAATTATTTTTAGCGTGTATAGTTAAGGGCGTGATTTAAACTGAAAATTCTGAGGTTGCAGCCAGTGTTTCCTCTAATTTTTTGCATCAGTGGCCGGAATACATTTTAATATGTGCATCAAGACGTGGATGTGCACCCATAGGAACACAGGCTGCCCGCTGTGAGGGGCTGTGGTCACTCTGCTAATCAGCTGAGTGGCACCAGAATCTGTCCTGGACAGCCGCCCAAGTGCTCAGCTTACAGTGAACACTGCTTACAGACATGACAGCACTCTGTGTCTAGCGACTGCAGAAATCAGAACAGTGACAGCACCTCAGAAAATTGGGCTTGGTTACCTTCCAGTGTCTTCAAACGACTTTGAGACCTTACTATTTAGTGTTCTTATTTAGTGTGGATGAGAACCTTGTTGTGCTAGGCACTATGCAAACACAGAACAAAAAAAAATAAGTCACTGTCCCACAGAGTTTATAATCCAAATCACTCTCAATTCCTAACTCTTCTAATTTGCCAGTGCTATGGATTTCAGCATGGGAGCCTTTACACTGCCAGAGTGATAAAAGGAGCTGACGTTAAACGAAAATCAAGCATATGCATGTATAATAACTCAGGCCTCTAAATCTTGATATATAACATGTTTTAAAGAGGAAAATACCCTTGATAGCTTGCGGAACCAGAGAATACAATTATTGAAAAAGAAATTGATGCACAAATACTTCTAGTAGTGTGGAGAGAGGGAACTAGCTATCTCTCTGTTTTGACCTCAGGCAGTGTCTTTGTCTCCTTCCATCCCATATCACTGCTATCTGAATGCAAAGTCTTGCATAAAGGCATGAAAATATGCTGATTTGAAAATACATATTACAAGAACTTCACTGATGCATCAAATTATCTTGGCATATATATATTTTGGGGGCCATATATGAAAATTAAGTATTTTATCATTTAATGTGATCATATGTGTTTTGAAGGAATTGAATTAGATAAATATTTACACAAAGAATTACTATATCAAGATACAGAGGTGTGTATAAATATGTTGCACCAAAGAGCCTGAAGCAGAATTCAGAACTAGGAGATTTTCAGACCTTCCTACACATTCCTGGTTGCCTGTGTCTGTTTCTTTTCGTTTTGCATAAAGAACATTGTCTCCAAATCAAAATATCTATCTGGAAAAAGGCCTTTAGTAAGCAGGTGAAAACATGCTAGGATTTTTCCAAAGCTGAAGTGTCATTGTAAGGATGGCTGAGGTTTACAATCAGTATGGGTTTTATCAAATAATGCAATCATGGAAGGGTGGAACATTTTTCAGCATTTCAAATTTGACTGTATTTACATAGGAAATAACTGTGTGTGTGGTAGAAGATAGCATCCCGAGGACTTAAAGAGCTTGCAAGCTAGGTCAGAATCAAAGGCAGATATTTGGATTAATTGTTAACAGCTAACGTAAATCTCCCCAATTCAGGTGTAGGTGAAGGAATTAGAAAATGCCCTTATTTTTAAAGCATGATGAAATTTACCTATGATGCTTTTCAAATCGCAAGAACTCTCCCTTTTCTCCTGGCATTAGATTGCAAAGAAAGTGGATTTTGAAGATGCTTAACAGATCCATGTATCACTGTGTAACTCAAGATGTGCTGATGCAGATGGCTGCTTCAAAAAAAGACAGGAGCTAGGATTGTAACAGCATCTCCTTCAATGAGAGTTTTGAACTCCTACTCTGTGTGTGTTTGCTGCTTTCTAACAGATGAAATGTCAGATCTGCTCGAAAGTATGTGAGAGAAAAAGAGATACTAAACTGATAGGCTTCAGAAACATTCCCAATACAGATAATGCTGCTTCCTAGAGATTGTAGCCTACACATGGTATGAGCTCTAATCCTTCTTCAGATAATACAGACACACATTTTAACAACATTTGATTGGAACATCTTACCAAGAGATTTGGTGGAGTTTCCATTGCTGGAATTCTTTCTAGACATGCACTGCTTCAATGACATGTTGTTGGGTGCTAGTGCAGACATCACTGGGTAAAATTCTATGACTCATGAAGAAGGTCAGAGTAGATGATCACAATGGTCCTTTGAAATCTATAAATTCTCTTTTTCAGCTCAAAAGAAGGGGACCTGTGTTTTTGGAATCTGACAACCCTGACATCTTGTACAGCCTTGCAAAACCAAGCAGTCCTGTGGCACCTTAAAGACTAACAATTTTATTTATTAGCTAATGAGCTTTCATGGGTAAGACCCACTTCGTCATTACCTAATAAATAAAAGTGTTAGTCTTTAAGGTGCTACAGCACTGCCTGTTTTTTGTGAGGCTACAGGCTAACACAGCTACACCTCTGAGATTATATACAGCCTTGTAATCTGCTCCCAGGTCTGTCATAGAATCATAGAATACTAGAACTGGGAGAAAACCCGAGAGGTCATTGAGTCCTGCACTCATGGCAGGACCAGGCATCATCTAGATCATCCCTGACAGATATTTATCTAACCTGCTCTTAAATATCTCTGATGATGATGCAGATGTGACAGCCTCCCTAAGCAATTTATTCCAGTGCTTAAATACACTGACAGGAAGTTTTTCCTAATGTCCAACTTACACCTCCCTTGCTACAATTTAAGTCCAGGTCAGAGTAGACAAAACGTGATAAGTTCCTCCAGAAATCCCGCTACTGTGGAGTGGTACAGAGCTTTGCAACAGCTTGGGACAAAAATGCCGTTTCGTCTGTTGGAGAATGCACAGATTAGAACCCAGAGCCCATACTTTCCAGGCTAACTTCTTCAGACCAGTCTAGCTAGCTATAATGCTACTTTTTGATCTTAAAATCTGACTCCAGGAATAGTATAGTGGTTGCAAGTGAAAGGAAAAGAGGAAGAGGTATCCATCTGTTTGCCACCCAAGTGCCCTCCACCCTCTCAGAGCCAGAGTAACTGAAAATCATCTTCCTCTTTCTTGCATTATCAAGCAACAGTGTGTAAGGATCCTTATTTTAAACTCTACCACTCCAGAGTGCCTAAGTATTCTAGTTCATTTTGTAGGGCTTCTGGATTGCATTGGGAATTTATGCATGTCTTCTGGATCAGCTTTGGAGAGTCTGTGCATGGGGCGTGAGGCGCATCCTGGAATCCTGGGGGTGCTAGATTGGTGGGTGTGCATTTAGAGGGAAGGGATTCCGTGTTACCCTGCAGGTCTTTCAACCTCCTTGGAGGATCCAGTATGCTCAGAGGTTGGGGTGTGCGTGTGTATGTGATTACAGAGCACTTGCCTGTAGAACCCTTGTATGCCAGAATGTATTTCTCCCTATATTCAGAGGCACGCAAGGCCCAATTCAGAGCAGGTGTAATTTACATATTGATAAGCTGCCATATATTTGTGAAAGAGGATGTAAGGTGTTACAGTTTATATGATGAGAGGTCACATGACTGTGGCAGGAAAATGTCCAAAAGGAGGACAACAAGAGGTATAGGAGAAGGAACATGGTAGGACCTGGGATACTTGAACTATGTCTTTCCCTTGCTTTAAGTGATTTCCAGCTGAGCTAGCAGTGGGCCTTGTAGAACTGGAGCCCATTATTTCTATAATATGTTCTACAAATATTCTAAGATGCAGCCTGCTTTTAAAAGATGCTGCACACTTGCACACTTGCAGCTCCCGTGAGCGTTGGGTTGGGCATTTTGGAAGCAGTGCACTCTGGAAATTTTGACCTTTGTGAGATCACTACTGGCAGGGTTAAGAGAAAGAAAACAAAGAAATATTTTGTCTCTGTCACCTGTGCTCATTAGTCCCACATATGGCAAGTGACGGGGCTGGAATCTGGTGGCTGCTGTGCAGAATAAGATGCTAGACAATATGAGAAATGAGCAGGAGCCAATGCGTCATCCTTAGGGAGTGGCATAACATTCAGTTTTTGAAATATGAGCCTGATCCAGCAGTCCTATCTTGGACAACCTTCCTCCCTCCTACTCTTGTTAATGGGGATGGTCTGGAGGGGTACCCCTAAGTTCTTGCATATTAAAAAAAAGTTAAGGCCACATCCTGCAAACTCTTGCTCCAGGGTGTGATGTTGATTGCCCTGGGGAGGGTGTACCGGTGCAGATCCTGACCAGCTGATTGGTTTCAAATGTGCCTTAGGCTCCTAACTGCCTTTGAGAATATGAGCTGTCACTCGTATCAACCACTGGTGCAAAGGGTTTGCAAGATCAGGCTATTAAATCAGATCTTTCCTTTGGCTCTCCTTTGTTGCCCTAGTCTTTTCCTGCTGCTGTCCTGTCCTCTCCAGGCTCCTCTTCCCTTTTCTTCTTTGGTGGGTGGTTGTGGATGGAAGATTAATGAATCGAAGACACCCTTAAAACTACTTTACATTTTTGCCAAGTTAACTCCCTGGGAGTCAGTAGGCCGAGTGTTCCTCCCATGCTGATGTGATGAGTATTTCTGTTGAATTCCATGGAGTTACTTCATGTGATGGATCTGAGAGTATGTCTACACATCAGCTTATTCTGAAAAAAGCTGATCCAGAATAGTTTATTTCAAAATAATGCTGCTACACACAAAATGCATTTTGGAACAGCACTTAGCTATTTCGAAATACAGTGTCTAAGCATATAGGCTGTGTCTACACTACACACAAATCTCGAAAGGGGGAATGTCGAAAATCTAAATCAAAACAAGGGATTTTGAAAGAACGCAGCCACCCACACAAAGCGGATTGCTGTACAGGTCTGCTATTTTGAAAAAGGCCCCCTGGTCTTTCGAAAGGGAGCGTCGACACGGCAATGTGAGCGCTTTTGAAAGAACAAGCCAGGAAACACCACGCATGGGGTCACACAGCCGACAAGCCCTTCGGGGTCCTGTTGGGAGAGTCAGGGCGCTGTCCACGGGGGCAGGTGCCACATGCCGCCATACCTGGGTCGGGGCCAGGGCCAGGGGATCCAGGACGGACTCCCTTCCCCCCACGCTGCCCGATCCACCCGTTACCTACCTGGGAACACCTGTCTCGAGGGGGCCTGGCTGGATGAGCTGGAGATGACAGTGATGATAAGGGGGCCTACATCCTCCGAGCAGCTTGCTGTCTCTACTGCCTCAGTTCTGCCTGATGGTCCTGGCCAGATGAGTGCCTCTGCATTGGGGCCCGAGTCGGGGCCACCCGTGTTGACCACGGCTACTGGCTTGGAGGCATCCTTTGGGCCGAGGAGCTGGTCCAGCTCACTGTAGTGTGTGCACCTTGGGGCGGCCCCTGCTCCTGATTACCTGCAGGCATTCCTGGCCCAGCTGTAGGTCTGCTTCATCTCCTTTACTTTCAAGCGCACTTAGTAGACTGTGTGCTGGGGGTGGCTCTGCTTCTGTAGCCCAGCAGCGGCTGCTCAAAGGCTGCAGCATTTTGGGGCCTCCTGGTGCTGTGCAATAGCACCTGTCCATCTGCCCAGAGGCTGAGAAGGTCTTTAATCTCAGACTCTGTCCACAAGGGGCCCCTCTTCTTCTGGCCCTGGCTTGCCTCTGGCGACCCCTCAGGCTGGGAGGAGAGGGACTCCTGGGGGTCCCTGGAGTCTGCGGGGGGTTCACCATCCAATTGGCAGGCTATGTAGCTGCGAGCTCAGGGCTGCTGGAGCATGTGCTAGGCAGAGTTCATGCTCCTGAGGCTCTGGGGACGCTCTCAGCTTCCTGCACAGGGTTTCTGGGGGCCATGCAGTTTTAAGAGGCTGGCCCGGGAGACCACAGAGCCCCTCTGGGTCTTGGTAGAGTGTCTCCATGCTCCCTGCTTCCGCCGCCATGGAGGACCCACTGTTTTGAAATAGTGGCCTCGGGCCATCTACATATGCCCTATTTCGAAATTCTATTTCAAAAGGGGCCGCTCTTCCTGTTTTCGGATGGGAAGAGCGATTTCAAAATGTGCACCTCTTTTCGCTGAAAGCAATTTTGAAAGAGGCCATTATACATGTGGGTGCTCCGTGGCCTCTTTCAAAATTGGGCCCCTTTTCGAAATTGATTTCGAAACACAGGGCCAGTGTAGACGCACCCATCGAGGCTATTGTGAAATAGAGCCATTGGAAGCACTACGGCTTGTTTTGAAATAGGCTCTGTTCTCCGTCTGCACAGCCCCTATTTTGAAACAGGCGCTATTCCTCATAGAACGATGTTTATACCGATTTTGAGAAAAGGCAGCCATTATTTCAAAATTATTTTGAAATTCAAAGTGACGGTTGCATTTTGTAGGTGGTAGGATAGTTATTTCAAAATAGCTGCGCTCTGCAGACCTACCCTGAGAGCAGACTCTGGTCCACAGAGGTGAAAGAGCTCTATGCTGCTGAGTGCAAATGAATGTGTGGTATTGAGAGGGAGGCTGGGCATGCTGTCCAAGCTGAGGTACGTAGAGGGGAAGATAGGCACCCTGCTCCAGGGAAAGTGCATAGGAGAGGATTGGGTGAAGGCACATGGAGGAGGCTGGGCCTACTGCTCCGGCACAGTTGCCCAAGGGAAGCCGAACACACGGCTTCAGCCCAGGTGCGTGGGGCAGGCTGGACAGGCAGCTGCTGCAGGGTGCCTGGGGGAGGCTGTGCGGAGGAGAGCACACAGCTGTGTGCTCTTCTGCAGGGATGGTCCCTGGAAGAAGTCAGAGCTGCTACTGCAGCACATGTGTGTGCTTTGCACATTCCTGTTTCCTGCTGACTAGACGCTTTTACATGAGCCGAGGTGGCAGTGGGAGAGGGAAATGGCTGTAAAAAATAAATAAAAAACAGACAAAAACCGCTTTCTCTCCTCCTTGTGCTGCTTTCTGTTTTATTTCTTTATTTCTTTCTTTATTTATGTTGTGCCTCCTGACAGCGATGATGGAACTGTCATGCTTTAGTGGCCGCAGTCTCATGATCAGACACCTGTTCTCTACACTTTAATCTCCTTACTCCTTTAATATAGCGATTCTCTATATAACCCCCAGCCAAACAAAACGTGAAGAAAAATCAAATCTAATTACGTGCCATTGATTTCTTTCCAAATTTGCTTCTAATACACTTTTTGACTCCTTGATGGGATTTTTTTTCCCTTCTCCTTTCCTTTCCCCCCTTTCATTCATTCATTCAGCTGCAGCTCCTCTCATGAAAATGAGTTGCTATATTGCCTTGCATTGGACCTGCAATATCGTGGAGCGTATAGGGAATGTACAGACCGACAGATTTTTGTTTTTAATAGGAAATAGGGGCTCCTGGTGCACAGGTAGGACCTTGCAGCTTTTCTGATTATTTTTTTCTACTTTTTAAACGTGACTTCTGCTTGTGCGGGGTGTGTGAGGGGGTACCAGGAGCTGCTGAGCATCAGCAGCTGCAATGAGCTCTCGTTACTCAGCAGAACAACTTACTGTGTACTCCGTGACATTCGTGCTTTTAGCAATTGAGACCAGCTGTTGGTTATCCTGGGGCTCATGTCGGGGGGTGGAGCAGTGCATAAGGGAAGATGGCATCTGTTTACATTCTGCTGTGTCATCCTTTGTAAATTACCAGTCCGCTCGATGTCTGTGCACATATTTTGCTATCTTGGATCTTGTGTTTGCCCAGCTTGTTTTTATGCTTAGCTGTGTATGTATTTACTTATTTGATTCCCCAAGCAATTGAACGTGTTGCTCCCATAAAAGCATTGAGATCTAGAGAGAGAGAGAGTGCACGCACTGCATTTGATAGCTGGTGAGTTTGCATGCTTGTGAGGCAGCTACAGAGGGTCTGTGACATGCACTCATCTGATCAGTCTTTTAAAGCAGAACTCTTGCAGTTTGTTACATGTGGCAAACACATCTTGAGGAGAGTGAAGCGGAGGATGTGTATGGAAGGAAGATCAAGCACACTGTCAGTCTCTCAAGTCACTCGTCAGGAGTTTCAGAATCTGGCCCAGCATATGTTCTAAATGTTCCTTAACTGCTGTAATAAGAAGAGAACGGGGAAGGAGGTAAATAGTTGAATAGCTTAAGGTACTACGTGTGGTTCCCCGCCTGTCAGCTGGAATGGATCAAAAGAGTATTTGGGATGTCGATACAGCCTGTGTCAGGGTGTTTATTACTTGATTCTGAACACACCGGGGATATTGATTTTGGCCGAAGGTGGTCTTAGGGCTGCAGACCGGGAGTTAGCATCAGGAAGGGTCCATTCCCACCTCTGCACAGGACTTTCCTCTCTGTGCCACTGTTCCTCATAATAAAATGGGCTAATAATACTGACGTAGCTATGTGTGTGTGTGTCATAAGGCTTATTTCACTACTGGATGTGTAGGATGCTTTGAGGTCCTCAAGTGGAAGGTGTTATGGGAGGGAAAGGGTGTTGTTCATTTATTTTGAGTCCTGGCTTTCCTTTGGGTCAATAACCCCACTCCTTGTCATGTCAGTTCTGGGTCCTGGAAGCTCTTGTACAGGTGCTCTTTCACCTCCTTGCTCAGTGAGCGAACACCGGTTTTCATCCCTGCTTTGCTCCCCCCCGCCCCTGCAGGGTTTGCCCTTTGAGGTGGACTCTTCTGTCTGTCATGGTGGCCTGGATGTATGTCTATACCAGGAGAGAGGCTTCACATGGTGCAGGTTGGTGTTTTGAATTCTGAGCTAATGACTGAGAATGGCTCATGATTAGTCATTCTGGAGATTGAGCTCCCTGCAGATTAAAAAAAACACACTGAACCATTACTGACTTGCAAATGCTTTTTTCTCTCCATTTCTCATTGAATTTCAGGTCACTAGCCTTATGAGCTTCCACAGTATATAAGTAGACTTGGCTAATAAACTAGATTAGTAAGCAGGCATGGTATGCAGGTAGGCAAAGGCACTTCAGAGGGGTGATGTAGCTAAACTCCCCAAAGCCTGATGTTCTGTCTCACAATGAAAACTTCGTCAGCTGGAACGGGAGGCAGTGAACCCTCTACACCTAGCCACCTATATAATACAAAGGGCACCATCGGTTCTGGTGGTGGTGTCAGGTGCTTCGGTGGTTTATGTAAGACATAGGTTGCTTATTCCTATTTAAAAAGGGCAGAAAGAAGTGAGGTTTAAAGAATTTCCCTGCCTGTGTGGCTGCTGGGTTTTTAAGTCCTGAATGTTGTGTTTCATCAATCTTTTGCAGTTGTCTGTCCGCTGATGCTTAAGGAACAGGAACACAGATCCAGTTTAGAAGAAGTATATAATATTTCTCCTCCTGCACAATGCCAGTTGTGTTTATTGTGGGAACTGTAAGGAATAATGACTTTTCAAGCCCAGAAACAGCATCCTAGGGCATGCACCAAGCTTAGTAATTCCTTCCTATCATTCTAATATTCAGGTGCTCAGAGAGTGTCAGTAAACAGTGGTTGATTATACCTGGGTCCCAGCAGCTGTGTTTATTTGTACTGAACAATGGGTCTCATGGGGTCTTTCTGAATGATTTTCCTCAATATGGTGGACCTATTAACATGGTTCAGTGACTGAACAGTTGGATACAGAAGTTCAGGTCACTGGGCAGCAGCTCAGCAATAGCTTTCTCTTGGATGTCAATATATTGAGTATCTTTTCATCTGGATCCCTGGGAATGGAATACTATGCGGGTATAACACTGAACATGCCTTGTCTTAAAGGCTATCCTAGTATAGCATTACAGGAGTGTTGAATTAGACCTCTTGAGAGTTATTTACACCAGCTAGCAAATTGCTTGGCCTATGAATGGAAGGACTTAAACTGGAGTTTCATTACATTTTGTTGGAGTATTTCTACAGAAATAACTTAGGCTGACATTTTCTAATTGTGATGCCTCAGGGTATATTCCTAAATCCGTGTCTAATCATCTAAATATAATGACCTGATATTCAGATGTGCTTCATCCCATTGAACTTAATGGGCGTGAGATGCCCAGTGGTTTTTGCAAACCCTACTAGATACCTCACTGTACTTGTAGGAGTATAAATATCTTTGAAAATCAGGCCCAAAGCAAGTAGGCACCTACATTCGGTTCCTAAGGTCCTTAACAGGCGCTTTAGGAGATGGATCTTTGGCTTCTAAAGGGCATATTTTTTGAAAATGTTACTTCTTTTTAAAAAAGGCACAAAAAACCATCCTCTCACTTACCCAGCTGTTGATCCATCCTACAATGATGTGGGTGAAAAAGAACAGAGTTAAAAAGAGTTTGTTAGCCAACTTTTTCACAGAAATGGGTTCATTTTTTCACATTCATAACAAACAGCAGGAAAATCTCTCTCATTTTGTTTATAGTTTTTTCAAATTATATTTCACACGCTTTTAATCAACAGCTGCTCCTTCAGGTGAGGCTTGTTAATTTTGGAGCAGCATTGTGACCACAGCCTCAGACAAAAGCATGCACCTCTTATAGAGGTAGCAGGCCATTCCAAAAGTGCTTGGTCTGAGCCAGCAGAGGGATCCCGATCCACAGCCCAATGAAATCAGTGGAAATAGTCTCATTATCTTCAGTAGACTTTGGATGAGCCTTGTGTCATTGACACTAGGCAATACAACCTGTGTTTAGTTAGCCTGGCCACTAAAAAGACAGAGAGAACACCAGCTGCCCAACACCCTCAATTAGAAGTCTTTTATATTCATTACATGGTGTTGAGGTGGAGGTGTTACCATGATTCTGAACCGTAGTGAAAAAACCCGTCCATTAGTGGAAAACCTTCCATTGGCTTCAGTGGATGTTAAATTAAGTCCCATGGTCCTAAAAGACATTGTCCGTGCCATAGTTTAGTGCAGTGCAGTGCAGTGCAGCTGGAATTGTTCTTTCTACCCATGAGAGACCCAGTAAAATAGACGGGGTCTACCATATGTCAGGTGCTCTGAGGGGTGTAAAACTAGAATAGAATAATAGGGGATGATATAGGTCAGGTTTGAGATATACTGGCAGAATATGTGAGGTAAGTTTATGTAGCCCTTGACCACGTTTGACCTTGCCATAAGTGTAGACACTTCAACACTTATCAAATACTCAGGAATACTGAAGGAAATTAAGAGGCAGTATGCATGTTTGTGTGTTTGTGTATGTATTTGTTTACACAACAGTCCTGTTAACTCTGTGCTAGGAGATATATGGTGCTGAGTCCCTGCAATTCTTTACAATGTATGGCTATAAGAGACTGGCTAGATTTATAGTTGAAGAAGAAATATTTCGGAGTAAGACAGTTCAGTTGTGTTAATTATGAAAATCTAAAGATAATCTATATTTAATGTCAAAATTTTGTCAAATTGACTAAAGAATGAAGAGAATATATGCATGTGATGACATTTAAATGAAGAACAAGGTGCAATTAAACTCCTAAATGTACAGTAGACTAATTGGGAGAGAATGACAAATATAGTTATCATCAGCGACTAATTAGGGACCCGCTTTAGCTTTCTTTGCTTGATTAATCTTGACTAGATGTTAATAAGTTATGTGGGACTGGCTGTAACTTGTGAATAGACTGTTTGTTTCTTTTGGTGGGAAGGCGGTAAAGTGGTTTGTATTGGAAACATGCAAGAATTTATGTTGGGTTTTTTATGTTCTTTTAAGTTTTTTTTTAATATTTTATTTGTCTGGTTTGTTAGGTTAGACATGCTGTAATGGTATGGTAATATCTGTCTAATTGCTGCTTTCACTTTTTTGCTTTGGTGGCGGTTTGGTGATTAGTGGTTTAGGGGCATTGCGTTAGAGCTTTGAGTGGAACCAGGGGTCCATTCCTGTCTCTGGCACTGTTCTGTTTTGGTGACTTCGGCCATGTCATTTCCTTTCCCCCGCCTTGGTTTTTCCATCTGCAAAATGAGGATAATGATACCATCTTTGCAAAGCACATTGTGCTGTACTAATGGAAAAGCTAGGTAATATCGTCATTGACCCATCTGTGGGATGATTCAGCTGTTCAGCCTAGGGCTGAGACCAGGACAGGTAGACATTTACTGTAGAAACTCAACATTTGCCAAATTCTTCTGCCACATAGTTACAATGAGAATCCGCTACCTTATATACCGGGGGAAACTGTGGTCACGTCCACAGTAGAGAAGCAATTGGTGTGTTGTGGCTGATGAGTGTTACATTTACGGGATTTCTCTCGTTGTCATCTCCTCTCCTGATAGGTTTGTAATAGCTACTGGTTGTCATTCATCTGATGCTAAGATTATAACCCCAGGGGCCAACTGAGGAAGGTCAGTTTAGAGGACAGAGCAATGCATTACGAGTCAAAGCCTTTCCGGGTGACCAGGGCCATTTAGTCTCTTCCGTGCTTTCGTGTCCTCATATGAAAAACAGGGATTTTGTGAGGATAAAATCTGTTACTGACTGTGAACTGATCAATGACTATAGATCTGAGAGCCGTATTAAGGACTGAAGCAGCTGTCTTCTTGCCATCTGTTTGTCTAACTTCGCAGGTGACCTGATCTGCAATTCTGGGGCTCTGGGCCCTGCCTCAGTACAAATAATTCGGCAAGAGCTGCTTGGATGTTGCTATTCGGTATCTCATGGTAATTTTTTGTTGTGGTGGCCAGTCTAAATAACTGCAAAATGTAAGGCACCCAACAGTAAGTCAGCACTTCTAACTTGTACTCTCTGAGTGTGCCCTGTGTGCAAGGAGCAGTTGTCTAGCCATTTACTTGGCCCACTTCTCATGCTCTCTGTAGAGACTACTCTATTGTGGTGGTGTGGACTTGTCTAAAGTCCACTGAACTTAATGGAAAGACTCCCATTGACTACCACAGGCTGCAGTTCAGGGCCTAAGTAGTTTGCAAACATGTCACTTAGGAATGGGAGTGGGACCATCGATTTCTCTCCTGTATGCCACCAAGCTGCTGTCAGATACTAAATATTCTCAAATGTGCTGTATCTGTGCTGGATTTGTACCAATCACCTAGAGCAGTGGTTCCCAACCTTTTCACTAGCATGGACCCCCAATCGCCCCCAAACTGTTTATGGACCCTCATCAAAGCCAATTTTATCCACTATGTTGTCTTCATTAAATGAAAAAGGAAACCACAACCCCCATTTCTGGACAGCAATTAATAACATTTTTGGAAGATATTTAATTTAGAAATAATAATTGATAGTAACTTTGCTATTTGTTTAAAACGTCTTTTCTGTGATCATTTTTATTTACCTTTTATTTAGTTCATGGAACCCCTGCAATACCCTCGCAGATCCCTAGGCTGGGAACCCACCTGTTTTTCATGAATCCCAACTTGCTCATGTACCCTGCAAAATTCTACACAGATGCTCGTTTTGTCCTTGGATTATCTTCTCCTTATTGTTGACTTTAACTAAGGCTATGTCTACACTAGCCCAGAAGATGGACCCACTCAGACAGGTTTGATTTCACATGTCTAATAGAGATGCACAAAAATGACCTCTAGGGGTCTCAGTTGACCCTTGTATTCCTTGTGAGGGGCAAAGAGTAAGGGAGGTTGAGGGGAGAAAGTCTCCCATTGACCTTGCTCAGTATGGACAGCCAAGTAAGCTGAGTGCAGATAAGTCGATTCTAGCTACGCAGTTGCCATAGCTAGAATTGCATATCTGTGGTCAATTTATGTTGCTTAGTGTCTACATAGCTTTAGTTTGGGGTTCATTGGTTAAACTTTAAAGCAGGGTTGTTATTTTATATTCTATTTAGAAACCTTCAGGACATATTTTTGGGCAGGGGTGGTGGAGAATAAAAGAAATGCTTCAAACGCCTCAGATCTCTGACTGATTTGTTTTGTTCACAATTTTTCTCCCTCATTTCCAGCAGAATGTTTCAGTGACACACAGGATGTTAATGTCTCCCCATCAGACACACTGCTTGTGTCAACTTTGTTAAGCCATTGAACAATTAAATTAGGTTTGATTCTAGGATAAGCCAATTCTTAGAGCATGGTGGGAGAAAAAATTATATTAGCTTTTGCTTCATTCAAGGTGAGAGAACATAACCAAAACTACCCAACTTGTAACACTTGATCAACTCTGTTGACATATCCATTGTCTCAGAGATTTACACTCTTATCTTTTGCATTGAAAGGTAAGAGTAATAGTAAAATCTTAGTGCTGTGTTCTTTGTATAATACTGTACATAAACGAATGACATGACATAGGAGATAGATAAATCACCATTGTATTCAGACAATAATCTGCAGGAGACAGAATAACACATGAGTTCTTCGAGCATGAATACGTGCAATGGGAAAACATGGCTTTACAGTCCAAGTTGGGGTTTATAAGACTTCGATTTTATATATGGAATCCTAAACATGGTGATCTCTGCTTCTAAAGGAAACTCTGTATCTTAAGGAGCTGCAGGTGTTTACAAGTAATGAATGACTCATAGAATCTTAAGACCCATTGATAGCAGAGTTCCAGCATGGCTGTTGCTAGCAGGGTTGTAATAAAATTTCAGTGTCCAGTGTGGTCAGGGAGTATTTTCCCTCCAAACAACTGTGCAAGCTAAAGCCATCCTATAGGATATTAGACTTCCCCTGCAGTAAGTCAAAAGCAGGATATCTTATCATCCTGGTAACACTGTTTGTAACCACGTTAGGTAGGGATGAAAACTATGTTCCAACTGTGTGAGGCTTTAACCGTGCTAGAAAACAATTAAAAATCCAGGCCAAACTCTTTGAATATCATTCCTACCATGCTAAAAACTTGAGTAAGGGTAGAAATAAGTAGAATCAACCTGGAGTGGTAGATTTAATTCTCTGTAGCATGAGGTAAATGCAACAAACTGTTTGTTGAGGTGTCCACCGAAATGAGGTACTCATAGAGGAGGAGAGAGTATGTGAAAGGGAAACACCAGTCTCTCGAAAAGTCAGCCTTCCCAAATGTGATGTGCCTTCTGCTCTGTGAGTATCTAGTGAAAAATATGGCTTGAGTCCCCTAAGGGGAGGCATCTTTCTCAACACCCTTCATAAAATAGTGGCCATGATCTCCGGGGGAAGAAAGGGAAACCAGATTTTATGAATAGGTGCTCTCCATGGAGCAGGTTTGCACTGTGGAATGGAGGAGCATTCTTTTACTTTTGAGAATGCATTTGTGTTTTTAACCCAAAAGAAGATTATTCCAGAGTTGCTCCAGCTGCAAGATCTCCACCAGAATCCAGAGTTTGAGCAGCCCAGTGTTTGAGTCTGTTACGATCATGGGAGCACTTTTTATTTGAGGGATTAAGGAAAAGCAGGACACCACTCATGATTTATAAATGGAAAGCCACATGGCATAAGTATATAAACCTAGAAGGAACCATCCTGCTCATGAAGCCAGGAGATGCCATTTGATAGATTTTCAAAATGGAGGGAGCTGAATTTCATTCCCGATTCCTTACCTTTCTGGGACAAGCCCTTACCCTCGTATTCTACTGCTTCCATGGTTCAGTCTGCTTGTTTTTTTTATTCTGAAATTCACCCTGTATTTCCTGCAGGAGTTGTTGTTTATGTGGCTTCTTTGGCTCAGAACGTTCTATTTGCAGCCAGCAGGAGTCTAGACCACAGCCCTCCCTCTAGACCTGCACTGCTTTGTGCATCTTCCCCTGAGATGGAGTTGGAGTCCAAACCTTCCTTTTCCACATTCACAAATCCTCCTGCTGACAGGACAGACTCATGCGCTAAGAAATCCCAGACTTCGCTACAGGTTTCCAGGGCTCCATTCAGCAGTGTGAAGCGTTGCTTTGAGGTTCTCAGGCAGAAGGCATTCAAGGAGTGCCAGACGTTGTCACAAATCCATGACCCCATAGAACCTTCAGGGTTGTCACTGTGCTGCATGACATGGCCATGCCCTCTGCTTCAAAAGTAGAAGTATGTACCACTTAAGCTTGGGGAGAACCTTCGTCAATGGTACAGGGACTGACACCCAGCCGAATGGCATCAATTCCATGCAGAAGCAGGCCCACTGGCCTTTTCATTAGAGTATTACATTTTCCCTTGGAAGCAGTAGTATATGTTTTAAAACAGCTCTAGGAATAAGGTTGAAACTTATATTTTTTGGTAGTTTCCATGGGTTGCAATTTAGCATTTCCATCACTTTTTCTGAGTGAAGCATTGAGAAGGAAAAAAGAATTCTATTTTTTGTTTGCACAGAAAGCAGTATCAGCCCCTCTCCCACCATGTCCTCACGAACCATGCTTCTGGGCCAGGTTAGTGAGTTGGTGTTGATGGGTGTATCTCCACTGAAGTCAATTGTCATGAGCTGAGATGGGCGTTGCTGTGCATAGTGACAGAAAAAAAAAAAGAAAAAAGCGGTAAAGTAGCACTTTAAAACCTAACAGAATAATTTATTAGGTGAGCTTTCGTGGGACAGACCCACTTCTTCAGCCCATAGCCATACCAGAACAGACTCAATATTTAAGGCACAGAGAACCAAAAATAGTAATCAAGGTTGACAAATCAGAAAAAAAGTTAGCAAGATGAGCAAATCAGAGAGTAGAAGGCGGGGGCGGGGGCGGAGAGTCAAGAATTAAATTAAGCCAAGTTTGCAAAAGAGCCCCTATAATGACTCAGAAAATTCACATCCCAATTCAAACCACGTGTTAATGTGTCAAATTTGAATATAAAAGAGAGCTCAGCAGCCTCTCTTTCCAAAGTAGTGTGAAAATTCCTCTTCAGTAAGGTGCAAACTCTTAAGTCATTAACAGAATGGCTCACTCCATTAAAATGTCGGCTGACCGGTTTGTGGGTGAGGAGTGTTTTTTGTCTGTTTTATGCCCATTAACTCTTTGTCTAAGAGAGTTTGAAGTCTGTCCAATATACAAAGCATCTGGGCATTGTTGACATATGATGGCATATATGATGTTAGTTGAGGAACATGAGAATGTGCCCGTGATTCTGTGACTAACCTGGTTAGGTCCAGTGATGGTATCCCGAGAATAGATATGTGGACAAAATGGGCAGCAGGCTTTGTTGCAAGGAAAAGTCCCAGGACTGGTGTCCCTGCGGTATAGACTGTGGCTGTTGGTGAGAGTCCTCATAAGGTTGGGAGGTTGTCTGTAGGAGAGAACAGGCCTGTCACCTGAAATGAGCGATAATTTGATCTCTGTCAGGTCTTGTCTGTACGTCTCCGATTATACTGGTATAGTTAAAGAAGTACAGTCCTCCCAGTGTGAACTCAGTTATACCAGTATAAGGAGTGCTTATACAGGTTGAACCTCTCTAATCCCAAACTCTCTAGTCCAGCAACATCTGTAATCTGGCATGATTTTAGTTAGCCAGACAATCTCTTATCATGGGTGTGGCTAAGTTTCCCATGGTCCCATAAAGTTTGTTTCCAACCTCCAGTCCTGGCTTTCTGTGTTCTGTGCTGTTATTTAGCTGTAATTTACCCCTAAATGTCTTCTAAGAGCACAGTGAGCAATGGAAGTGTTGGTAATGCTGCTAGACAATATTGACCTCCCGTGGTCTGGAAAATTCTCTTGTCCGGCACCGGTCAGGTCCTGAGGGTGCCAGATAAGAGACGATGAACCTGTTCCAGAGTAGCTTATTCCTGTGTGGGAAGGGGAATAAGCAATACTGGTATAAGGCATCTTTATGTCAATGTTATGTCGTCTACAGTTGTACCAGTATATTGATAAAAACACAAGCCAACAATATACACCCCTCCTATCTGACATAGTTACATCAATGTAAAATCTGTGTATAGGCCAGACTCATTTTTCTCCTGCCCTTCTGACAATGATTACACCATGTTAGGTGAGACTGGGGTTAGATCTGTAAAAGCCCCTGTATTTTTAAATCTTACTGGAACTGCTTCTTTGGTATCAGGTGTAATTCAGCAGAGCAATTTGTCATTTTATTTTAATTATTTTAAGGTTAGTTAACAGAGGCTGGCACTTTTCACTTCCCCTCCCACCTTCACTGTTTCCATCATCCTTTCACTATCCACCTTGTCCTTACCATTTATTTTGAAGGAACTTGCAGAGCCCCAGAAAGGAGGAGGGGGAAGGGGAATAATGTTTTACTATTTAAAACAAAAAATTAACTCCTGTGTATTGTTTAAATGTGTTTCTCAAATGTCTCCAATTCTCCACACACACCCACTTCTCCCCTTTGCTGGCAAGGAGAAGATGCGTCTGACAGATCTAATGCTGTTTTTCTCAGAAACAATTCAAACCGGTGGTAAGAGAGCAAATCCATTACCGTGTGGAGGATGAACTTAGCTCAGTCACCATGGAAACACTGGCCGGGCAATAGTGCCATTCTCGTGTGCAGAAGTCCCGTTGACCTCACTTAGAATTATTACCTTTAGCCAAATAAAATAATTTGTGTTAATAAAGAGACCATTTTCCCTTGGCTTCCAAGCGAGCCTTCCCCAGAAGGCAGAGTGACTCCTTAATTACACTTTTACTGCAAAGTGATTAATGTTCAATATGTGATACTCCGTTTAAATAAGTCACTTATTAACACCTTTAATATGTTTTAATTTTTTTCCTTCTCTGTCAAATTAGCAGGCCAAGCTTATGGACTGAAGTGTAGGCTTCCATGGCCGTGTCTCGGTGCTAAGAACATAGTTAATTCAAAGCACTAGGTGGAGCTGTTATATTGGTCAATATCCCTTTTGCCAGCTTGCATTGGAGATAGGAGATGAAGAACCCATTCTGCACGGTGGGCTTGGTAAGGAAAGGCAATGTTCTGCTTTGTGTCTCCCAATACCAGCCTGCAAAAATATATCCTGCACCACAGCCCGGTTTGGTGATCAGAACTCCCATCTCTGGCCCAAGCTCTGTTAGAATCTCCTAGCCCCTCCTGCCTCAGCTGAATGATTTAAAATATCAGCATGTCTGTATTTAAAAACAACACAAATTACCCATATTCACAACCCCTATAGCTCTGGACTTTAAACCTGATGAAATCAAATGAGAGTTAAAAACAAATGTTGAGTGGAAAGAACTGAACTTACCTTGACAAGGATGAAAAATAGTTATTGGCTAATGGAAAGTCATATCTTCTGCTTACTATTTTTTTTTTTTTTTTTTACCATGGGGGCTTCATAGAGGGATGAGCTGTGGTAAGTGGAGGGGGAATTAGATCTGGAATGTTGGTGCTAACTAGAGGGCTAGGAAAATGAAAAGGACAGAGGGGGATGTAAATGACAACCAGGGGAAGGTTCACGCAGGACAGGCAGTGAAATAATAGATGATGGGTAAGCAGTCTGGGAGTGCTTCTTCGGTAGTACAGGAGAATGAGGAGTGATTGAGGGGAATGAGGAGTTAACATCGCAGGAAGGGGGATGTAAAATGAAATGGTAAAATACTGACTGCTTGCGATTGAAATTAGAAAAGGTACATCCTGGGTTGGTCTGATAGAGGAGACATTCAGTTACGTCGTCATCTCAGTCAATCATTTGAAGAATATATTTTTGGGGGAAGGAACTCTGTTTCCTGTGTGAGTGTACAGCACCTTGCAGGATGGAGGCTGACCTTGTATGAGGCCTCTGGGCAGCACTGTAGTATACATGTTAAATATTTGTACTTAAAAACATGGTCAAGGCAGATGTGGATGTGGGAGCAGGAATGGAGCACACACATTCTTAAGATGGGGATTCATTCTAGTCTACTGTAAACTTAAGGGTAAGCGGTGTTAGTTGTGTTAAATTGGAGTCAGTGAGCTGAGACGATCAGGCCCCAAATGGTTACAGGGAACCCAGCCTTAGAAACCAATACCCTGAATCTGTTTTCACACTGGTTTTACACCACTCAGGAGCCATTGGCCAGATTTTCCCCCTAGCTAAGTATCAGGCCCAGTAACTTGAAAGCAGTCACCCCCTATTCACACTGGCCTCCATGGGAGCAGAGTCACACTTTTCAGTGCAAATTAAAAAACAGGCAGCCAATGAAAAAGTATCACTCTCCAAAACATGGGAATAAAATTCTCAGTTGAAGTTTTTTATTATTTTAATTTTTTCTGTGCTTAAGTACCTGCTGACTAACAGTTCAGATGAGTTCATTTCCCTACCTTTTGCAAACCCCATTCCGTTTCCTGTGTACAACCCGAGGGATGATCATGTTGGCCAAACTGAGCAACATAATCCCTCATAAGGCAAAAATACTAAGTGAACTCAGAGGAAAAGCCCAGTGTTTATTCTTTCACTAATAGTTATCGCCATCAATAGGTCTTGGAGGTGCTTAAAACACATCCAGATTAGTTCCATTGTGAGTTCTATCCAACTACTATCACCTCTTCTTCTGCCGTATCTTTAAGATGAGATTCTTTTTCAAAGAAGTACTGTGATGTCTTCTCCAGCTAATTTGCTAACAGAAGTAACTTGTGTTCCATTCGTATCTGTGCTAGCAGATCCATGCCCTTTCCCATCTGAAGCATCTCTCTAGTGCTTTAGGCTAAATCTACACTACGTAATATCAACCCGCTCAGGGCTGATCTTCCAGGATTTTGTTTAAGGTATGCTTAAAATGGTGCTTCCAGGGAGAAAGGTGAACCCAGAACTCCTTGCTAGCGGTGCGGATTAAGGAAGGTCAATGGGAGAAATGCCCCCATTGACTTTCCTCTGTGTAGACAGATATTTAAGTTGACCATTGAAGAGTCGATTTTAGCTGCACAGTTGGCCTAGCTAAAATTGTGTATCGGTGGTCGACTTCTATGTGTAGGATAGACATAGCCTCATTGTTCTGCTGGGGCGGCAGATCTTCAGCTGAGTGGCATGCAATAGGGACCAATGAAATCAATCACACTTTGACAATTTATGCCAGATGTGAATCTCTTATGGTATCTGTAGGGTAAATCTGATGCTGCTATGTGTATGTAGTGAGCATGTCTCCTTCAGTTCTGCACTCCATGTGTCTCTTCAAAGAGCCAAGTCTCAAATGCACAGAGGACCTCATGTGGGGCTGGAAGAAAATGATACTTCCCACTTTCGGAGACATTTTTGGCCAAAGGGGGGTGAGCTATCTGCTCCTTTTATCTCTCTATGGCAAAGAGGTGAAGGGAAGGATGCTGAAGTTTTATCATCTTTGCAGCTAGGCCTTCTTGTGTTTTTATCTGTTACGGGAATAAAATATGCTGAAAACCAATAATGTGGAGACAGCTTGTGGGGCCTCTGCTGGCAGGTCTAGGCTAGATGAATGTGCAAGTTCTTGTACTTCTTGGTATCTGCTGTGACAGAGGGTCCAGGAGCACTGAGAAGACTGCTGTCTTGGGTTCTCATTCTCCTGCTGATTCATGTTATTGCACTTCACAGTCAAGCGAGCTCCACACCTGTATCAGGACAATATCTGGCCTAAGATACATGGGTACAATTCAGTGGGAGTTGCATGTGTGTAGTACATGAAGGCAGATTTTGGCCCTAAAAAGAGACTAGATGCTCCTGACCTGTGGGTTAGCTGAAATGTGAAGGTGATAGTGGCTGCGCAGAACAATAAGGTATTTCTGACTACTGTTCTTACCTCTCTGGCATGAAAGGAAAGGAAGAATACCTTATGACAGGAGCTTCTCTCTTGAAGGAGAATACAGCAGAGGATGTCCTCTGGATAATACACTGTGGATTTGCATGTAAGCAGTGTTCACAAAGTAGCTCCTTTGTAGGATTTGGGCCTGGTTAGAATGAGAGGTAAGCTAGACTCATAACCCTAAATCTGAGCATCTATGAACTTCGGGGAAATTCTGATTCAGGTTTTGATCCAAACTTTCCAGCTGACCTGTGCCACTATCATGGAACAAAGGAAAACAATGGATCCAAACCACTCTACAGACTCTGGAAAGATTTAAATCTGGCTCTGAACTTTGTAGTTTGGCCCCATGTCTAGAGCAACTGTAGTGTTTCTGACATAATGTGCATAATCTAAAGAGCTGTTGGGTAAAACTGTGAGAGAGCCTGCGGGTTTATAGTGGCTATATAATTTTATGCTATTATCATATAAATTAGAGACAAAAAGAAAAAAAAAAACTGTTAGGTCATCCCATGCATGGTTGGGACTTTAATGTCTAGCATGATAGTAGAAAAAAACAATGCCTTTGTATTGTTCTAAAGAGATGGTTTGTCCTACCACAAATTGAATACATGGCAATGGGCAATTGGGTCCCTTTTGCTGCAGCTAAAATCGCAAACATGTCTCTTAGGCAGCCTTAGTGGCCACGAGATTTTCTCTGCAGCCAAAAGCAGCTCTTCATAGATGGGGATGATGATGATATTGTTCTGAAAAAGGCCAAACAAACGTACATCTAGACAATGCAATTTAGGACTGCAGTGCAGGACACTGTGATGCACAGAGAGGAAGTAGGTAAACGGAAGTGTACAGGGTGGAGGGGGAAAACAGAGAAGTGAAATGAATATAACAGTGTAGAAATAAGAGTAAACCACAAGGAAAGGTGACTGGGAATTAATACCCCAAATTACAATCTGCTATTTCCTAGAGGGAAACAATTAATTTTGAAAAAGGCATTCTTTTCCTCCTCCCCCCATGCCCCACAATCTTTTGTTCCCTTTAATTTGTTTAGCGACAGAAAAGGTGCTTGAGTGCGGATTCTCCGGTGACAGATACAACAGGAATGAGAATAAACAAATAAATTGCTCAGTTTCTTTCCACTTGTAGTTCATGCTATAGAAAATTTTGAAGCCATGTGAGGTATAATAGGGTTATTTAGCTGGCCTGAAGAGGTAGAACAGTAATCACAATTAAAGTAATTTATTATGTCTCTTGAAATAAAAAAAAAAAAAATCTTTGCAGTGCTTTCAGAAAACAGGTGATTTTTTTTCTTTACCAGATGGTTTGAAAATATGCGGCAGAGATTCTGCTTTCCTGAAACAACTGAGTGGGGAACAGGCTGCTGCAAAAGGGGACTGAAAAGGGGAACAGCAGTGACCATTTTATTTAAAGTTAAAGAGTTTATGTCTGTTGGTTTAATTTTCCTTGGTATGTAATTTGTGTTTTGTTTTCTTGCCTGTAATTTTCATCACGTTCCTCTTCCTTTGCTATTATTCACTGTTCTAAGGCACGCGTGACCCTATTTTTATTTTTAGAAATTCTGTTAGTAGCTGCAGTATATTGTACCCTGTGATTGCAGCTTAATTAAATAATAAAATGCCATTTTTGTTTTATCTTATTTTTTTTTAACATTATTGAGTCTCATATACCAATGAACTACCTAAAAGCACTGTTTTATTACTTGGCTGTCTGTCCATTTGCTAGTAGTGAGGGCAGTATTTTAATTCATTGTTTTTTCCTCTTCCCTCAGTTGAACTGGAAACAGCGTAAAAGATTTAGTTTGATTTTACAAGGTGTACTTAAATCTCTACCAAATATGCACAATCCCCTTTCTAATGATTTAGCTGGAAAGTTGATACGTTCTGTAATCAGGTATCAGATTCTGTACCCATTAACCACAACGATGCAGGATCAGACCACAGCAGAATCAAACACCTGGGTGGGACTCTTCGAGGAGTGGCTAGGTAGCGTGATTTGTCACTTTTAGAGCCTGACTTTATTGGGAGTATTGCCTGCATAAGGACTTCAGGATCAAAAGCAGCATTAAAGATGGTATTGGCCAGATTTTCAAAAGAGCTCCAGGCCAGATGTTCAAGTGCTTAGCACCCACAACTGGGATCAGATTTTTAAATGTAGTCAATTGGCAAGCAGGCAGCAAAAGGAGGCACAGATTCTCTGAAGTGCAGCACCTGGAAGATCCCATAATAGCACAGCTGGAAAGATTTTCAAGTGTTCATTTAATTGGTTATTGAGTTTTTTTGAAAGTCCCACCTTGCTTGTTAAATTTGCAGACGTGACCTGTAATGTTACTGTATTTTTTTCCTTTCCAACCCTGCAACCCCAAAGCCAAACAAACTATTTTAATGTAAGAAAAGGTAAGTAGAATAATGATGAAGGTATTTAGTGGGGAGTTGCTTTCCTTTTTTTTTTCCCCCATGCACCTCTGAGATTAAAAGGAAGTGCTTAAAATATGCAGTTGGTTGTTCCAGAAATGATCCTCTGTGCGGACAATGGGGAAGACGGGGTTGTTAGCAGCACGTTTCCAATCCATAACACAAGGAATGCTGTCTACTTTCAGGGTTGTGACTGAAAGAAGCTCTGCGAGTTCTTTTAATGTTGGCTGCAGTTTAGAGACTATGGAGTAATTTTCTTAGGGTTTCCTTATGGTGGCATCACTTACGTCTTTCTGTCTATCAGCTGATACAACAATGGGGAGCCAGGTTATGTCTTGTAAATATCGTTCCATTCCTTTGTAACCTTGATACATTTTGAATCAACCTTTTCTTAGTTAGTTTGTTTGTTTATGTTAAAAGAGCAAATCCTGATTACATTTTACTCTAGATTGCTGGGACCAAAATGCAGCCTGTGAAACAGGCTACAAAGATGATGTTTGCCATTCAACTTGACTTGCTGTAATATTGGGACATGTTTGTGGCCATCCTTATTCTTTTGATTTTGAAATGCCTCTAGGTTGTTTTCTCTACTTCTGGAGTGTTTTAAGCTTTGAACCTCTCCAGTGTTTTCTATTATGACACAAAGGGACACCATACAGTCCCTCATAAAATCTCTGTACATCTGGAACATGGTTTCTTTGTGGGTGCAGTTTATTCAGATAAAATATGCAGCTCTTATTCGCTCTAAGTAACACATCATACATTTTCTAGCTACTTTTCAAACCCTTTTTCCTGCTGCTCAGGTGGCTCTTCTCTTGTACTACCTCTTCTGTCCAGACCATAGGCTAAGTCACCAATCACAGTGACAAAAAGGTGCCTATCAAAACAAGGGAGAAGAGAAGACACAAAGGAAACTAGCACAATGAAAACAGACTGGCTAGCTGGAAGCAAGATGTATCAGAGTAAATGAGGCTAATGAGACTGAAGTAGACATAGCAAGAAAGAAGAAATGTTCTGTTAGGGCGGGGGATGGGAGTCAGCACTCTTGGGGTCTGTTTCTGTCCTCTGACACTGAGTAGCCACCTGACTTGGGTAACACACTCGATTTCCATGTGCACATAAACCGGAGACAATAATACCTATTTGCCAGGGATAATCTGAGAATGAAATAATATTTATAAAATACCATAAGATCTTTGCAGAGGGGGGAAAAAGCACCTTAAATCATGGGAAGCCTTCAAAGGGGTAAAACCTCACAACTATGACCTCGATTCCTTTTCCTTCTAATTGTCCCAGGCCAAAGGGAAAGCAGCTATGTACCTCCAGTGAATACTGGGAAAGCAAATTTTGGGACAGCAACTTTGGGTCTGATTCTGATTTTGTTTACACTGGTGTCTATCAGGAGCGACTCCATAGAAGTCAGTCGATTTAGATTAGCGTAAAATCTTTGTAAGTGACATCATAATCAAAGCCTTTGGCTCTTCACTTTTGCTTTTAAAGCAAAATGCTCAGCTGTGATAGGATGCCCCAGTTAGTACAAATGGAGAGTTCCAGTCTTCAGTGATTGCTTTGACAAGCCCACTCCATTCAGTGTGAGTGATTTAGGAATGAAAACTACCAGATTGAGTCCACAATTTATCCAAGATACCTGCTGATGTATAACACAATTCTAGCATTGCAATTCTGTGGCTCCCTTAAAGAAACCAGTTTGCTAATTATAATTCTAGACATAAAGGCTCCATTTGCATGAGGTAGCAATTTAGCATTGGAAGGGTTGAAATAGTTGAACCATTTGAGGGCCTAACCCAGAGATGGATGAGCTCCTTTGGCAAATTGCCCCATTGATATAAATGGGTATAAGGTCACATAAGAGCTTTTGGAAAAGGGCAGCCTTTGCAGGACCGGGGCCTTTCTTTGGAAGCCGAGTGACGCTCAAGCAACATTTCAGCCATCCTGGCCTGGATCAAAGTTTAATGCAGCATACCAAAGGAGAGGGAAGTGGAGGAGACAGCAGGCAGGCGTACAAAGTGGCAGGTCTCTTCTAGGTCCCCTGTTGGGCATGGTCATGCAGCCAAATGAATGAGGCTTCAGTTCTGCTGAATAAGCCCCTTCATCTCTACAACTTCCTGTTTAGCTCTAATTGTAGTCCCTTAACTTGGCTTAAAGTGGTGCTCCCCTGATGCCATTCAGTGTGTACTTCCATTGACCGTGTTGGGTTCATAGGTGGGAAACAGTTTGGTCCAACCTCTGTTCAAATCCAAAGTAACTCAACTCTCAGTTGCCCTGGTGTAACTCTGGAAGGACTCCAAAGAAGTTTGTGTAGAACCAGTGAGAAGAGAGCCTGCCCCTATGTGTGCCAGTGGTTAACATTTTTTGTGTTGTATTAATGCTGAGAGACGGCAATTAGAGATTGAGTTGCCATTGTGCAAGGCAAATGATGGGAAGATTCCTCTTGCTCCAAAGAGCTTGCAGTCTAACTAAGAATAAATGATGAATATTTGAGATAGGCAAGTGATATCCAGCTTCTTACCCTAAGGTTCTGGCTCACAACAAAGCAGCAGTAGTTTAACTAAAGGTGTGATATTCAATTGGTGCTCTTAATTTGATTTAAACGTGGTTTAGCTCACGCTGATGATTTGCATGTGCATCCTAGCCCTTTTTAAACCCACTGAGGAACATCCACAGAAGGGTTTTCGTGAATGCTAGAATTGCTACTATTTTAAAGCTGAAAAGACAGGCTCTTCCCATGTGTGCTGTACATTCGTGAAGGATTTGTTTGCAGTGAGCAGTGTGAGCAAACGACTCATCCCTGAGACAATACAGGACTGTTTGTTTTCCCATTGAAGCCCTAAGACTGGGAGAGCAGGGGGGACGTGGCGGCTCACAAGCATTGGCAGAGTGGAGCATGGGAAGCATACATTTAGGCTTGCCTGGAGCGGTGCCTGCTTGCTGTCAATTCTTTACTTCCATGAGCACTAAGAAATCCACTGAACATCTCTCTAGAAAGGAACCTTTCCTTTAGGATGCATATATTGCATCTCACAACTGCATGCTGACAAGTATGAGAGGGGTAGCCATGTTAGTCTGTGTCTGCAAAAACAATGAGAAGTCCTGTGGCACCTTAAAGACTAACAGATTTATCAGAGTGTAAGCTTTCATGGGCAAAGACCCACTTCGTCAGACTTCTTGTTGTTCTAACTGCATGCTGTTATGCACCAGTCTATTATGCCAAAACTATTTGGTCTTAATTGGTGGTGTTTAAGACTGTGCAATGGCTTCGTCCAAGGAATTAGAATGTCTTACAGGGATATTGCTTAGATATGTTAAGGATTTCATGTTTGCTCTTTGCTAAGGACTTGATCCAATTTTCATTTAGTTTTTCTACCAAAGTCAGTATGAGCTGACTGGTGCTCCAGGCACATTAAAGTCATCTCATTGTGAACTCTCTAATTACTCACTTAGATCTCAATCTAGTTGATCTCAGCTATACAGTACTGCAATGTTGCTGAAGGGATTCACATAAATTGCTAAGGAAACATCCCTTGTCACAAGCCAAAAAACCAGCAAGAGCCACGCCAACAAACACCACTGACTGCAGGAGTGTAACTTCATAATTGAAAATGAAAGTTCATTTACTGTGCAATCTGACACTACTTTTAAAATTGGGAATAATTCACTTATTTCAGAAGAAAATTCTTTAACTGTGAAACAGACGAGGAGGTAACTGTGAATGTGTGGTGGACACACATCTCTAGCTTCACAGAATGGTAAGGATTGTGTTGAGCATCCTTTATCTAATGTGGGGGTTTTGGCTTATGACCCTGTCAGAGTCACACATGCAGGCTTGGCTTCCTACTTCTACATTTTAGACCCAAGCCTGATTTCTGTGCGCGCTTAGAATTCCCAGTGGGTATGCTGGGGAAGCAGGATCAGGTCCAGCGTTAGCATTTTATTGTATTCCAGCATGATCTATGGTGTCTGTCAATAGCATAGCAGTCGTACAGAAAGCTTCCTTACACCTTTTTAAAGAACTCCATTTACTGCTACAATGAGCACAGTCTGCTCTGCGGAAAAAAAATGGAGACACGGAGGGAGCCTTTTTATTTATATAGACAGCTAGAGAGGATATCCTCAGAAGATATGTCATTTACCCAGCGGACAAGAGCTGCCTTTCCAGATTGTTTTATTTTTTCCCAAATAATCTCCTTGAGATCTTTGCATTTCTCTGTCTGGCCCCATAGTTTAAAAACAGGGAGACAAGCTGCCCTCCACCTTCCACCCAACACCCCCAGACAACTGTAACCACCCCCCCCACACCCAGCTAAGTAAGCCTTTTCAACTGGGTGAATGGCTCAACTTCTGAGGCTAAGTGGGCAGGGTTATATTCATCGCTAGTGTAATTCTATTGACATCTAGGGAAGAAACTGGCATCCTGGTTACCTCTTCCCTATCCTTGGTAAAAGGACTTTTTAATGATTAGAAACAACTTCCTTAAGAACCACTCCTCTTTCCCTTTCCATGTGTCTTTATATTCAGAAACATTACTGGGTTTAATGATGAAAATAAGTCACTCTTACTAAATTACCAGACCGTTAAGAGGTGGGTCTGTCCCACAAAAGCTCATCACCTAATAAATCATTTTGTTAGTCCTTAAAATGCTATGGGACTGCTGTTTTGTTTTGTTAGAATACAGACTAACACGGCTACCTCTTACTAGATCCTCAATTTGTTGGTGTAAACCACGAAGCATCCCTTACGATGTGTACAGAGCTAACCCTCTTAGAGGTTTTTCTAAATATTCTGCCGAACTGTCGCTAGGCGTATTTCTGAGAAAGATCCAAATGTAACAAATACATACCTGCTTCCTGCCCACATTTTACTTTCTTCCCTTGGCCTGTTGAAGTCTGTGTGAACTTTGCCACTGGCACAACAGAAATGGGCTTGGGTGTTTTAGTTTTCTGTTTTTTTGAGGAACGTTTTACAGACAGATACATACAGTGTAGCCTAAGATCACAGCTAATGTTCTGTGCTCCCTTTGTCTTGCATGAATTGCCTTAGTTTAAAAAAAAAAAAAAAGGGTGGGTAAAATCAGGAAAAAAAATGGTACTGGAATTATATTCTTTTTATTCAGCAGGCCCCTGACTGGCTAAAGTGTGAAGGATGTTGAGCAATAGTTTTTTTAATAAGTAAATGCAGAAATTTACCCTATTGAGGAAGCTGCCTTCCGCAAGCTACCCAAACAAAAAGGCTATGCATTATTTTCCTGCTCAGTTTTTATCTCTTGTCCTCTCACTGGTTTAGAGCACTATGTAACTTTGCTTAGGCCCAGTCTGAATGAATATTAGTCTGATACAGGGAGAAATCTTCAACTGGTATAAATTGTCACAGCGGTATTGATTTCATTTTCGAAGTAGAAACAATCTCAATCTTTTGTCTTATTACATACTTCTGAGACAGAAGGACATCAAATGCATATATGACTTTTTTCCCCAGAATTTCATTGCTAGATGTTTGTGACTTCATTAGTTCATCTAGATAAACAATACCTCACCTGCCATTTCTTAGTACATTTCTATTCAGAACTCATTCCCCTTTAAGATAATTTTATGATATTAAGTATAACTTAAGGTAACCTGGAAATTAATATTTCTCTATTATTCAAGTACCTCTGCAAATCTCTGACTGAAATTTTGTTTAATTATTTACCAATATATAAAACGACACTGGTGTGTTTCTTTCTCTCCCTCTTTTAATCTTTAATATCATTTTCACTTGCAGCCAGATGTTTGGCAGTATAATTTCTTTCTGACCTAATGGCACTTGGTTTTACTCAGTATTTAAGCTGAACAAGACAGAGGTAAGTAGCAAATAAACAGTGGTTCCTATTTACCCTGCCAATTTCATTTGATAGCAAGAGGCGTATTGAAATTAACTCTGCTGTTGTCTAATGCTGTGGAATGTTTACAGAGCGAGAGAGGAGATAGATTGTAGCAGCCAATTACTGCCACACAGCCTCTGATTACTGCCCACTCAAGAACAGCGGCCATTTGTGTTGATGAATTTCAGATTACGTTTGGCATTGCTTACCTCCTGTCAGACACATTTAGTGTAAGAAAGAAAAAAAAAATAGAAAGCCCAGTAGTTTACATTTTTATTATACAAACCCTTCTCAACACTCCTGTTTTTAGTTGGCTAAACATTTGCGTATTGTTAGTTACTTCCAAAGTCTGTGCTTGAGTTGCATCCTAATATGTTTTATACATATTGTAAGGGGGAGGAGAAAAGAAAAATTGCCATTAAGTCCAAACAATCCGTTCTAGAAAAGAAGGTCTATATGTCATAAATGTGTTAAGTTGGAAACCACTAAAAGCTTGCTGCAAAACATTAAGGAAAGTATGAAGGATATAGAGTAAAACTTGGGATGCAATCCTGTCTTCATTATAAGTGGCATAACTCTCAATACATGCCGAAAAATGTCCTTAATTATGGCAGGCTGAAGTCAAATAGCCATTTTGCGTGGCTAAGGTGGTATGGATATCTCTTTTGCAAATTGAATAGTAATAGAGAGGTAGCCGTGTTATGCTGCACTACAACAAAGCAAACTAACAGTAGTTTTTCTCTCCTACAACAAAACAAAGCAGCAGAACTGTAGCACTTTAAAGACAAACAAAATGATTTATTCGGTGATGACAAACGAGTTTGTTTGTCTTTAAAGTGTTACAGTTCTGCTGCTTTCTTTTGCAAATGTTATGGTCTCTGTGGTTTTACTCTTTTTAAAAAATTAAAACTCTCTCTGAAATTCTTTCTAATCCCTCTGTGAACTATAAATGTGGGCAATCCTGTTGGAAAATGGCCAAGAGCTCGCATACGTATTGACAAACTGTTTTAAAACTTAATAATGGCCAGTAACGTATGGTCCATATAAAAATAATGAAAATTAACTTTTGAGACTATTTTCTTCTCTTCTCTTCTCTTCAAGAGCCCATTGGGCTTGTCTACACTTGCTCCCAACTTTGAAGGGGGCATGGTAATTAGGGTGATGGGAGATTACTAATGCAGTGCTGTGGTGAATATGCAGCACTTCATTAGGCTGATTCTCCCCCGCAGCAACTTCGAAGTGTCGTCATGCACGTAGCCACGGGCACTTTGAAAAGCCAAGGAGTAAAGGCACTTCCAAGTAGTGTGGGGACTTCGAAGTGCCTGCGAATACACACAAGCCAGCACTTTGAAGTTTGATACTTCGAAGTTGCCGCAGGGGAGAATTACCCTAATGAAGTACTGCATATTCACCGCAGGAATTCATTAGTAATGTCCCATCACCCTGATTGCCATGGCCCCTTCAAAGCTGGGGGTAAGTGTAGACAAGCCCATTGTAAATAGTGACTCACCATAGTGACCTAGTATCTTAGTGAATTGGCATAAGTAAGACAAGCCACACAGGAGCAATATGGAACAACAAGCTCGTAAAGCAGCCTTGGTAAGTTTTGCTTGTTTTTGTTATGGTAAAGCATGAGCACATATTGTTTTGTTTTGTTTTGTTTTGTTCAAAAGGGAGCTCATAGAACACATTCTTTGGTAAATGTGTTTTCTAAAGCCTGTTGGGTTATAAGACAGTTTTTTCAGGTCATGTTTCACTGTCAATCTGCTGGGGATTCACGTTTTTGTCTAGTCATCTTTTTACAGAACAATTACACTGAACTATCCATCACGTATTTTTTAATATTTCTAAAAAAAAGCTGTAGTTTTTTTTGCTTTAATACTACAGCCAAAAATTAAATTAGAAATTCAGCAGAAATCTTCAGAAATGCCTCTGTAGGTTTGTCTATTGTGCTCTGCATGTACGTCTCTTATAATCTTCAGCATATTTTTATAGTGGTTCCTTATTTTCAGTGAATTGATGACACTTGAAGCGAAAGCTAAACTTTCAGCTGATACACAGGTGAAATACTATTAAATTATCATGTTAAATATTATCATTAACTTATTTGTTTTTATTGGGCTTACAGGAAACATAATGGGCCACGAGTGGGGCTTTTAAATTATTTCAGTGAATATTCATAGTATGCAGGACTTTTAAAGTAAATTAAAACAAGACATGACCTCACAGCAATTGGAAGTCTCAATAAGTAATTATCTGCTTTGAAGGTTATAGTGATCAAAATGAAACATACTTGAACTGTACACATTTTAGTTGTTGCACAGTATATTATCGCTCCATGCCGTAAATTATTTTTTTAAAGCTTGTAAAAGTGAATTCAGCAGTTCTGGGCAGTCATTTGTTAAGTGAGTACTGTTTGCGTTTAATGTAACATGGAATACATAAAGGCTGCGTCTACACTAGCAAGTTCTCTCGAAAGATTTTTTCAAAAGAAGGGGGCTCTTTTGATAGAGCCGATGGAGCATCTACACACAAAAAGCGTTCTTTCAAAAGTAAATTGAAAGAATGTGGTGCTCCTTTTGAAATCACTTTCCTTTCCCATTTCAGGAAGAGCACCCTCCTTTGAAAGCTTCTTTTGAAAGAAAATGTGTGTAGACACTCCGCAGGGCCCTTCATTCGAAAGAGCAGTCTTCATTTTTGATCCCTGGCCCATTCTTTCGAAAGAGCAGGGGCTGAGTGGACGCTCTCTTTCGAAAGAAGTTCTTTCGGAAGAGATCTTCTGGAAGAGCTTCTTTCGAACAATTTCTGTAGTGTAGACCTAGCCAAAGTGAATAGACGGGTGTGATTCTACCATCATTTATCATTGAGTAGCAACACCTTGCTATGCAAATAGTCCCATTAATATCAAAGGGACTTCTTTCAAATAAGATGCTACTTGTTGTGAGTATGTGTGACACAATCGGGCCCTATTTAATGGAAACCTGGGTTTCTTTAGATGGAAATGCTGTGTAAGTTGACGGGTGCCTAATGGGCCATTTTCTCATCTCTTCTTACAACAGCAGTGAAAACTTGATTGTGTGCTCTCTGGGACATTTACTGTCTTTTTTTATTCAGATTTTCTTGGTCATAGAATCATAGAACAATAGAGCTGGAAGAGACTGAAAAAGGCCATCAAGTCCAGACCCCTGCCCTAAGCAGGACCAAACTCATCAGATCAGCCCAGCCAGGGTTTTGTCGAGGCGAGACTTAAACACCTCCAGGAACAGAGACTCCACTACTTCCCTGGGTAGACCATTCCAATGCTTCACCACCCTCCTAATGAAAAAGTTTTTCCTAATGTTCAAGATGGACCTTCCCAACTGCAACTTGAGACCATTGGTCCGTATTCTGCCATCCGTGACCACTGTGAACAGCCTCTCTCCAGCCTCTTTGCTACCTCCCTTCAGTAAGTTGAAGGCTGTTATCAAGTCCCCCCTACAGTCTTCTCTTCTGCAGACTAAACAGTCCCAATTCCCTCAACCTTTCTTCATAAATCATATAATCCAGCTCCCTAATTATTTTGGTCACCCTCCTCTGGACCCTCTCCAGTGTATCCACATCCTTCCTATACTTGGGGGCCCAGAACTGGACACAGTACTGTAGATGCGGCCTCACCAAAGCCAAATGAAGAAGAAAAATCACTTCTTTGGATCTACTGACACTGCTCCTCTTGATGCAACCTAATATGCCATTAGCCTTCTTGGCTGCAATGGCACAGTGTTGACTAATGTCCAGCTTCTGGTCCACTACAACTCCCAGGTCCTTTTCTGCAGAACTACTACCGAGCCAGTCAGACCCCAGCTTGTAACAATGCTTGGGATTCTTCCAGCCCAAGTGCAGGACTCTGCACTTGTCTTTATTGAACCTCATCAGATTTCTTGCAGCTCAGTCTTCCAATTTGTCTAAGTCAGTCTGGTCCATGACTGGGGCTTCTAAAGAGCTAGGTTACTACTACTACAGAACCTCTCTAGTCCAGCATCCTCAGGACCTGAACTGTGCTGAACAAGTGAATTTGTTGGACCACAGGAGGTCAATAATGTCTAGCAGCATTACCAACACTTCCGCTGCTGACAGGGCTCTTAGAAGACATTTGGGGTAAATTATATATAAATAACAGCCCAGAACTCTGAGAGCCAGGACTGGTGGCTGTAAACAAACTTCATGGGACCACAGGAAACTTGGTCATGCTCATGATAAATGGTCATCCATCTAACTAAAATTGTTCTAGATTATGGATGTTACTGGAAGAGAGAGTGCTGAGCTAGACAGGATCAACCTGTAGTACAACTGGTATTAATACTAACTCTATTGATATCAGTGCCGTTACTCTGCATTGACACGTGAGTTCAGAATCTTGCCCAGTATTTATGTATTAGATGAGTGCACATTTGGGGCCAAATTCTGCTCTGGATTACATCAGAGTCAAGTTAAGGTAACTAGCTTGACTCCAGTGGAGTTACACCGATACACCTGAGAACAGAATTTGGCTCTGTGTCTATTGTGGGACAATAGGATTGAAAGCATAATGTGTTTGAAAATTGCAGAATTTTTCTGAAGTGTATACCAGCTCCTTTTTTTCCTGTACCAATCTCAGGTGATAAAATAACTACAGAGAGTGCTTTTTGCACTTCCTCGGTGTTTAGGAAGCCGAGTATGTGAGACATTTTGTAAGAACAAAGTGGAGACCTGTGTAACTATTTGCTGAGAGATGGTAAAGGATATGAAAGGCATGAATGAATGAAGTCCTTTGTCCTATAGGTATATTTTTAGCTGCTACAGGAAGGTCTGTGTTATAAAACTCTTGATACAGACAATAGGATTGGGTGCCATAAAGGAAAGTGTGACTTGTGTATTAAGAGATTTAGTCACTTGTAGAATGAGGGTTTAAAGTGTCTTTATTTTATAGCTAGTTTCTGTCATCTGAGTGATGTTGCAGGTATCGGCGGTATTTATAACTCAATAGTGTTTCTCCATTTTATTGTACTTTTTATTATACTAGTGGCTTTATGATACTTCATATTTTTTTCTCTGATTCATTAAATTCAGCTGAGGGTGGAGCTAATTACAAGAGCAGGTATCAGATTTGATACCTGCTAATATTTAAATGCTTTCTATCAGAAGCCATCCAGGGCCAGGACTGAATCAAGAGGCATGAGTTAATTCCTATATAGCCACCCTGCCAAGGAAGAATGTAGACTTTGTGTGTGAACAAACAATTGTTATCTTCTGCTGCAAGAACAAATGGCAACTCATATGTGCTTGTTTATCATTTTCTTTGGAAATGGAAGTACACTGAGAAAAACCGTGGTGTGGTATATTTCCTATGAGTCCTGGTATAGAGACAGGAGCAAAGTCTAACACAATATTATGCAATTAGCAGAGACAGCATCTATTATTTATTTATTTATTAGGTGGTAATGCCTGGAAGCTCCTGTCGTGGACCACCATCCTGTTGTGCTAGGAGGTATATGAAAGATGGAGTGGTAATAACTACAATGCTTAACCAACAGTATCTTGGCATTCTGTCCATTATGTTCATGGCCAAGCAAGTTAGGGAAAGTTGTGTCACTAAGCAAAGCTTAGGCAATTTGAGAGCAGGGCTGAATAAGGGCCAGGACAAGTCTTATGCAGGAAATCGCCCTGGTAAGACACAGTTACTCCAGAGGAGTGTAGTTGCTGAGGACCCTTTTGAAAACCCATGCAACTGCTAGGCAGGGGTTTTGGAAGGAGGAAGGCATGCAGGAAGGCTCCTGCTTCTTGACCTCTATTCCTGTGGCATTTGACTTAAGTGTAGTGGGATTCTGCCCAAGATAGTGATGGTAGAAAGAAGATAACATGCTGCATGTTGAGCAGGGGTTTTCAATGGTTCTGTACCCAGCACAGCTATGTAGTCTAATGAGCGGAAGTGGAGAAAGATGACCAGGTGGGACATAAATGATGAGGGAGGCTCAGGAATGCAAGCCTGGGGCTGTCCGGGACAAGGAGCAGAGTCTGTATGTGGCTGTGACTGCTCAGCCTGGGTTATGTTGTTACTCAGTGTTAGTATTGCAGGAGAGCCTGAGAACTCCGTTGTGCTAGGTGCTATGCAAACACTGAATAAAAAGACAGTCCCTGACCATGAATGCTAAGAATTGAAATGTAAGACAAGGGTCACTACCAGACAAAGGGCGAAGAAGAAAACAACAGGACATTAATTCCCTGGACACAAATCTGCCTGCTTGCCACATCATTTCCTGCTAATGAAACTGGTCATGCCCTCTTATATTCTCGAGCCCCAAATTAAAATTAGTGGAAGAGGAGGCTCATGCCTACTGTCTGAGTTGTGTGTTTCCTGACTCTTATTTGTTGTCAGGGTTTGAGCTAGTGATCTGTAGTGAGAGGATAGTGATTTTCTCCATGTAAGCAATTACAACAATTTATGTTTTCTTGGACTCTTTGGTGGAGGAATAGCTCAGTGGTTAGAGCATTGGACTTGTAAACCGTGAGCTCAGTCCTTGAGGAGGCCTTTCAAGGGACTTGGGTTGATTTCAAAAAAATCAGTGAGGGATGGTGATAGGTCCTGCTGTGAGTGCAGGGGACTGGACCCAATGACCTCTTGAGGTCTCTTCCAGCTCAATGAGAGACATATACCTCCATGTTTCAACCATGGGTCAACCCCTCCATATTGTATATGTTGTATCCTTCATGTCTGGTATTCACAAAACTCTCTAGAATGTCCTTGATGTTTGCATTAATCTTCTGTCTGGAGCATCTGTCTATGCCACCTCATGCTGCTCTATTTATTTTAACGTTTCTAGCCCTGGTAGTTACCATATACCAAGGAACATGTCTGTTATATTTTGAGGCCCTTAAATGGTTGTGTAACTACAGAATAATATGCTTGTGTAGCACTGTCTTTTAGGTCCTTATGTTTGAGTGAATTTAATGTTCATCAAACAGGGTTGGATAGATGTTACTGGAGAGTGGAGTTGTCTGTGTACAGCTAGAAAAGGTGTCCATTCTGCTTCTCCCTGGCCAACATGCCTTAAACCTGGCCCAGAAGAAGTACTTCCAGAGCTGAAAGGCTAATTGTCTGTCTCCATCCATGCAGAGATGATGTTGGGCCTTTTTTCAGTAAGGTAAACAAGCATGTGTAATTTTAGGCAAAAGAACTGGGTTATTTAAACTTGTGAATCATCCCCACTGATTTCAAGTGGTGCATGTCCTTAAATATCTTGCTGAATCAGGGTCTTCATGTACTTCTGGGAAGCATTCAAATAATGGTACTGGGTGCAACATGGTATGTGTGGTATATAAAATTATGATAGAGATCTATACAATTATGTCTGGCGTTGAGAAAGAAAATGGGGAAGGCTGTGTCTACACTTGCATTCCTCTTTCGAAAGAGCCATGCAAATGAGGGAAATCAAAATGCATATGAGGCACAATTTTCATATCTGTTGCCTAATTTGCATAATCTTCTTTCGAAAGAGGAAAAGCAGTGTAGACAGGGCTCTTTCTAAAGCAAACCCCATCTTCGAAAGAACCCTTTTTCCTATTTTTTTTTTTGAGGAATAAGGGTTCTTTCAGAAACGGGGTTTACTACACTGCATTTCTTCTTTTGAAAGAAGAATTTGCAAATGAAGCACCAGATATGTAAATGTGCACCTCATTTGCATTTTGATTTCCCTCATTTGCATGCCTCTTTTGACAGAGGAATGCTAGTGTAGGTGTAGCCAAAGAGTTATTTACTCATTCCCATATCACAAGAACTAAGGATTACCAAATGAAATTAATATGTAGCAGGTTTAAAACAAGCAAAAAGAAGTATTTCTTCATGCAACACACAGTCAACCTGTGGAACTTCTTGCCAGAGGGGCTACGTCTACACTTGGCCAAAACTTTGAACTGGCCATGCTAATGGCCAAATCGGAGAATGCTAATGAGGCACTGAAATGAATATTCAGCGCCTCATTAGCATGCTGCCAGCTGTGGCACTTTGAAAGTGCCGCATGCCGCTCGCACATGGCTCGTCTACACAGGGATCCTTGGACCCTGCAAACATCGAAATCCCTTTATTCCTATAGGGATTTTGATGTTTGCAGGGTCCTTTTGAACACGATCCCCATGTAGATGAGCCATGCGTGAGTGAAACGTGTCACTTTTGAAGTGCCATGGCCAGCAGCATGCTAATGAGGTGCTGAATATTCATTTATGCACCTCATTAGCATTCTTTGATTTGGCCATTAGGATGGCAATTTTGAAGTTTTGGCTAAGTGTAGACATGGCTAGGATGTTGTAAAGTCCAGGACTTCAACAGGATTCAAAAAAGAGCTAGATTAATTCCTGGAGGATAGGTCTATCAATGGCTATTAGTCAGGATGGATAGGAATGGTATCCCTAGCCTCTGTTTGTTAGAAGTTGGCACTGAGTGACAGGAGAGGGCTCACTTGATGATCAACTCTTCTGTTCATTCCCTCTGAGTCACCTTGCAATGGCCCCTATCAGAAGACAGAATACTGGGCTAGATAGACCTTTGGTCTGACCCAGTGTGGCTGTTCTTATGTGTGTATGCGAGGAAGAGCAAGCAAGCATACAAGCCCTCTCTAAACAGATCCCTGGCATACAGGTGCTGTCCCACAATTATTCCTGTGAAATATTTGAAAGGAGAAAACACACAAACACAACTTGCCAGGCTTGACATTGCATAACAAGCTCCATTCTGAACTCACTGAGATGCTGTGTTTGGGAAACTATGAGCTTGATTCAAAGTCCATTGATGTCAGTGGAAGGAGTCCTCCCGAGAGAATCCATGAGGAAAGAGACCCAAATTGAAATTCCCAGTGTGAAACATTGACAAAGTTCATATTCTGACCCAGATCCAAATTTGATGTTATGTCATGGGCCCATCTGTCATTTTGATACAAAGCTCTGTAGTTTTGACTCTGTTTTACTGTGAGGCTCAGAAGCAACTTGAACCCAAAAGTTCAAAGCAAAACTTAGGAGGTGAGGGGGGGCATAAGCTCATTGTGATTGAAACTAAAGCGACAGCTCTCAGCAAGCTGTGTGGAAGATGCTGCCCTTGCTGCTTAGCTGGGATCTTGAGTCTTAATGCAAAGAAGTTGCTCCAGATAGGTTCCCAGTGTGTACCGATGTCCTATTTTATAATATCAGCAAGAGAAGGAAGACTCAGGATCTTGTGGTCAGCTCCTCAAAGGGCTTGGATCTTCCATTTATTTTGGCCCATTTTCTAATAAATAGAAGGTCTGAGGTTTGCAGTGGTGTTCTGCATGTTGTGCAACAAAAATGATTGAAGGTCTAGAAAACATGACATATGAGAGAAGATTGAAAGAGGTGGGTTTGTCTAGTCCGAAAAAGAGGAGACTAAGAACGGATGAAACAGTTCACAAGTGCCTAAAAGGGCATTAGAAGGAGGAGAGAAAAACTATTCTCCTTAACTTGTGATGAGAGGACAGGAACAAATGGGCTTAAACTGCAGCAAAGGAAGTTTAGGTAGAACATTAGGAAAAAATATTCCAAACTGTCAGAATGGTTAAACACTGGATTAAAATTGCCAGTGGAGGTTGTGGAATCTCCATCACAGGAGATTTGTAAGAGCCAGTTAGATAAACACCTTGAAGGGATGGTCTAGAAGGTGCTTGGTCCAAGCATGAGTGCAGGGGACTGGACTCATGACCTGTCAAGGTTCCTTACAGTTCTAGAATTCTATAATTCAGTGACTGTATGTGCTGCTGTACAGCCCCTGGGATTGTAAAGTTCCTGTGTGGAACTGGGGAAAAATTGATGGGGGATTCCTCTGGTCCTGCTAATCATAAGACAAGACATTGGAATCCTGGCATTTTGTTCTTTTTTAAAATCATGACCATTTTTAACCAAAACATCTTTCTTTTGGCATTAAAACAGGGCACAGGCTGCAAAAAAGCCACCGACCCCTGAGGGCAAATGCCATGAATTCTCAATGCCCATTCAGGATCTCACATGTAATTGTGTGTGAAATATCAGTCTTGTATAAAAGATGCTTCTCTTAAGAGGCAAATCACTTTAATATATGACCAGTGGAGAAGAAGTTGCTTCGGTTATTTCTTTTGTTGAGTTTAAAACATTTCAGTTCCAAATCCCACTTTCAGCAAAAAGGACATACGTTGAACTGTAACGTAACAGAGAAATAGCTGTGTTAGTCTATATACTATCAAAACAGAAAAGCAGTCCAGAAGCACTTTAAAGACTAACAAAATAATTAATTAGGTGATAAGCTTTCGTGGGACAGACCCACTTCTTTATTTTTTAAACCAAAACCCTAAGCTAAGTACATCCTGTGGTGGTGAGGATTTTTGGAGGGTGCAAGGGGGAAGGAGGGGTAAACAAAACCCTCTCACCTTGACTACTTCTAACTATTTATGATCTGAACAGATAACACACTAACCAGTTCTGCAACAGCCTTCATTACAGGCTGCTGGTCTGTGGGACCGCAATGCATTTATAATTTTTATTGTTGTATCTTTTAATTTTATTTTGCTTTCCTTGCTGTCTTGGAGAGGAGAAGATAGGAGTCCATATTTATTACAGAGCAAACGATCTACCACCACGAATGTATGTATCAGTTAATTTAATCTCACCAGTTTTATTTAAACTGTTTTTTCTCCCTTTCCTCACTTCCCTCCTCCTATCTCCTCTCTGTTTCCCCTCTTCTCTTGGTGCAAGGTGATCAGTTAGTTAAAAAAAAAAAAAAAAAAAAAAGCTGGAAAGTAAAACTATCCTATGCCTTTTATAATCTGCATTGAAAAAGCCTTTTTCTGGTTGCTACGGAATCGCTCTGCTTTTCACTGCTTATGCCTCTATGCCTCCAGTGGCCCCCAGTCTGATTGACATTTACAAATTACCAAGCTGAGAGTGTTCAATCTTTGACCCGTGTGTTTCTATTCAGCAATGAGTGAGATTTGCAAGCATTTTGTCATATAATTACTGCAAATCCCTTGAAAATTTCCACAACAACGCCTAGATGAATGGTAATTTGTGCAGACAGCCGCTGATGCCTCTACAATACACTGAGATGCAAAACAGTATAATTTTTTTTTACCCTAAGATTTCTGGGGGAAAAATTGTGTTCTCTGTGTGTTGTAAAATATTTGGATCGTTAGATTTATTTGCTTACACAGCCTATATTTGTGCTGATTTTATTATATTGACTGGATGCATTTTTTTCTACCATTTCTACAGTTTTATTGTGGGTTGGTCATATGCATACATCACCCTCATTGTTCTCCATGAAATTTATTCCACCTTTCAGCGTGCTCTTGATAGGACTTATTGCATTACTGGTTAAGTGCTGAGATTTGCTACTACAAAGATTTGAAACAGCCCCTTGTAATGTTTATTTGCCAGCCATGGCTGAGATCATGTGTTTTCATAACACTTGGAATACATCTGCATTTTAGCTGCTGTCAAGGGTTGTCCGTTTAGAGTTGGACCTTGCAAAGTGTGGACATCGTTGGGGCTTAAGAGTATTTGGTACCTCTCTGGATCAGACCCTAAATAGCTATCGGGGAGGCTTTCAAAGTCAAAGGGGAGGTAGGTGCCCACTACCTGTTGAAAGCCATTGTATGGAAGCACACATACACTAACATGTATCTATGTCTACCAACCTAAATGGTTTACAAATGATGGAAAGCAATTTCCAGCTAGAACTGGGCCCTGACTCTCCTTTGCGCTTTTGAAAATCTCCATCCAAACTGCATAGTGCTCTTCTCTAGGAACATATTATACATTTTACTTATGCAAGGAATACAGGACCCACATTCTGAAATCCTTTACAAACCTCTGGGTGTTTTCCTCCAGTGAGTAAGGGCTTCAGGATTTGACCCTAAGAATTTTAAATTTGTGACCTATAATTTTAAAAAATTATTATTCATAATGCTGACTTTCTGATGAAAATTGATTTGGCTTATTTAATGTTTACTCTTAAACCATCTTGGTTACTAAGTGAGATCTCTTTTGAAGACTTCTCCTTTTCTAATGCAGGTTGAACCTCTCTAGTCCAGCACACTTTGGTCTGCCAATATCTGTAGTCTGGGAATGATTTTAGTTGACTGGATGTCCACTTATCATGAGTGTGGCCAAGGTTCCCACAATCCCATGATGTTTTTTTATAGCCACCAGTCCTATCTCTCAGTATCCTGTGCTGTTATTTAGCTCTGATTTACCCCACAATGTCTTCTAAGAGCCCAGTGAGCAGTGGAAGTGTTGGTAATGAGCTAGCCAATATTGTCCTTCTGTGGTTTGCCAAATTTTCTTGTTCGGCACTGGTCAGATCCCAAGGGTGCCAGATTAGAGAGGGTCGATCTGTACTGTAGTGATACAGAAAAGTGAATTTGAAGTGAAAGTTGTCTGCTAAGAGTGTGCTCCATACTTGGCTATCAGCTGTTAGGAATCAAAGTATCAGGAGCCAAGGATCTGTCTATTTTTAATTTTTTTAAGGTCCATCAGGGTGCAATAAATTATAAACATAAAATGGCACTTTCATTTGGCAGTGTTTTCTTTCCTTATAATTATGACTGTGTTTCTGGCATAGCTGTTAGGAAAAAGTCATCCAGGATTTTTTGACGAGTCGGTGTGGTTGCGTGCCACTCAGTGGTGGGATGTGATGGTGATAGCTAGCAAACTTTGCTGGAGGGATGCAAAACTGGACACTGTTCTATACAAGAGCTTAGCAGGGCTCAGCAGTTCTGCAACACAAGTGACTTGACAGGTAGATACTTGTGTACAGGTTTTTAAAATAGGTCTCTGGATGTGCAAACACAATATTTGTGAACACACTAGTCTGAAGAAACTGGCATTTTCTCATGCAAGCACATGTTTTACCTGGGCAAAAAGAGATGTGATACCAGTATGGTTAGGAGAGAGCTTAATGATTGATAATGAAAGATGTCATGATGTGTTATTGTTCACGATAACTTAGGTGCTTTTAAAAAGACACTGCTGATGCACTTCAGTGTTTTCACTTTACTGTGAAAGTTTCTGTGATCCCATAGCAAGCAGTTGCACTCTTTCAGAACAGAAGTAAAATATTGACTTGTAAAGTGCGGTATCCATAGGCTCTTATTTGCTTCTTTAAATGCCACACTTGGAGGTGCTTTGAAATTTCATGTCTCAAAGAGCATTTTAAGTTTATAGTCTTTAGGACCTGCCAGCTCATGAGATTCTTCCCAGGTGTAAGTAAGTACAGCATTTTCAATATTAATAGTCACAGCAGGACTTAAGATGAAACTGACGTTGCAGAATCAGTAGTTCATTTTCTTGATTTGAATGGAGAAGTGGAAAAAGAAAGTTTAGTTTATATGCAAAGCTACCCCCTTTCTATCAACCTCTGTCTGTTTTCATGAAAGGCAGCATTGGTACTTAGAGTGGTGATAGGGAATAAGGAGACCCAGGTCTCTCTTACTCTATAATCTTGGGCAAGTCACAACTTTTTTGTGCATCAGTTTCTCTGGCTGTAGGAGAATAATTCTCACTTTTCATCAGTGTTTTGAAATCCCCAAATGACAGGTGCTGCGTTAGTACAAAGAATCATTACTATTTGGCAACCTTCTCCTTTTCCTTCCTGTGGCAGATGATGGGGATCGGGGGCATTTTGGTAAGGGGAAGCGAGGTGAGTTATTTTTCTTTAATAGAGCCAGAAGTGCTTTCTGCCAGTGCTGTGTTGATGATTGCAAAGACAACAGTAAAGCAGGCAGGTGGCAGAAGAAGGCAGCATAAATGACCTCTGTTCTTCATAGCGGCAATTAGTCTTCACAGTGAAACTGGCACCTTTTTCCTTCTCCCTATCCAGCTTTCCCCTCTGCACTTTGAAGTGTCCATCATGCTTTATGGAAATGTTAAAAAAAAACAAAAAAACAAAAAAAAACTGGCACTGGGACAGGATTTTGAAATTTAACTCACAAAATATTGCCCCGTCTCCAGCTATTTTGCAAGCCTGTCGTTAGCAATGTGCCTCTTTAGCCTGGGTCACGGTGAAAGATTGTAGGAAGAGTTCAATGACTGTTCTGCTAGAGCCTACCATGTCTGAACAAACTGCACTTGTCATTAGGTTGGAAATGTAATCTCTGCAAAAGAAGAGGCTATGGTAGACTTAGCAAGATCTGTTCACGTTATGGGAATTTAATGCACCTGGTAGAAACTAACTGCAGGTCATCAGTTTTTATTGGCATAGTGCAGACATGCAGCATGATGAACTGAGCTGGCAAAACATTAACAAAGGGGAAAAAAAGTCCCAAATCTGGTTTTGTAACTCGTATTGTTTAGATCAGAGCAAATACTGCTCTTATCTTTCCAGTCTCTGTAACTTCTGTGCTGTGCTTCGTATGTAGATGGTCATTTATACAGCATTCACATATAGTTTTTTGTCTGAGGCACATCTAGAACTTACATAGTCACCTACTAATTTAAACCAATTTGCCCTAGGTGTTAGGTGAGTACTCTTGAAAACCAAATGGGCCTGATTTAAGGATCCTTTTTCAGAAGTCAAAGATTCTATAATTAAATTAAAAGAAAATGTGTTTTATAATAAACTATATTTCCTCTTGGCAAAAATCCAATTTTGAAACAAGATTGTAATATCATATCAAAAAATGTTTTCCCATAGGTATTACCAGTCTATTTCATTTAATTGTTTTCACCCATGATACTATGAGCTTTCAAAGTAGTGAAATGAGTGTGGTTTTACTGAGAACAAGAGTGAAATGGAGGGGGAAGTGAAGATGGTTTTCTTCCTGAAAAAGAACTCTTGGAAATTCAGTGGCAAAGATTGTAAGGAGAAGAGGGGCTTAAACCATGAAATCTTTAAATCATTAAATGCTCTAAATCATTCATAAAATACTTGTGTAATACGTTATACTAAAATAAAGACACCTGTAGTCTAGGGGACAGAGCCTCATCTCAGTCACCCCAAGGTAAATCCAGAATGATTCAAATGAAATCACTGGGTCCAGTTCTGATCTCACATGAGTTCTGTACGATTCCACTGAATTCAGTATATTTACTCCAAATGGGTGCTGGTGAAAGAACCAATCAGAATTTGGCTTTATGGTATTACTCTGAATTTACACCACGTTAAATAGGATGAGAAACTGGCCCTGGGTTTCTGAGTTTTCTTTCCCATTGATTATCTGTGCTATGAAGGAACTTAATGAGCCATAGGGCAAAGATTTTTCATTTAAGCAAAAGTATTTAACAATTCATTTTGGAGCTGCTGGGAGCACTGTTTCCCCCAGAATGACCATTTGCATTAAACTTTATTTCATTGGCTTACCCTGCTTATACACTGGTGAAACTCCATTATCTTCAAAGGAATTACTCCCAATTTGCACTGGAATAAATGAGAGCAGAATTAGGCCTCTGGAAACAAAATTGGGCCAATTGTAGTGCAGTTAGCACATTTGTGTGTATGTGAAATGTGATTTTCATGGGTGATTGATAGGAAAACCCTAAGGAAAAGCTATTGGGCAGATTCTTAGTAAGTATAAATTCGCATCCCCCATAGATGTTAATGCAGCTACATTGTTTTACACCAGATAAGAATCTGGCCTTGTCCACATACCTCAATTTCCACTAGTGTCATGGCTGCTGTCTGTTCTCAAGCTATGCATTTGCTTTAATATAGCACTGAAAGTACAAAACATGTAAATCCACCTAAACTTACTATATACTTAAAAGTGAAATATGAGCCTATTCCAGTGTTTAATTAATATTTTTATTTTCTTTCATATGAGTTTATCTCTTCATATTTTGTTCTCATGCTTTGCATATACAGCTTAAGGATTGGTGTGTATCGCCTTTTAATTTTCCACTCCTAACAGTATATGGTCATTCGAGGCCGTGGGATTTGGACCAGAGTGTGTAGTGCAGATTTGTGGAGGGATCACAAAGAAATCCAGATGGTTTGAATCTCGTGCGTAGATTTCTAAAAAGTCAATGCCAGTCACTGCAATGTCATTATTACACAAACCTGTCATGCACGGGGTGAGGCTTTTACACCTGGTGTGACAGCTGAGAAGGAAAATAGGGCAAGTCACCACTGCCAAAATATAAGCTGCCACTAGCCAGACAGGAACAGCTGTTGATTGCAAAGGCTAATTATCACTGGGTTAATGTGCCATGGGTGCAGAGTTGCTTGTTGACCAAAAGTATTTTAAACTCCAGAATGCTGCTTTTCAGCATCATGTAAGAGGAGTGGTACAGCAGCAAATAAACATAAATAGAATGATAAGTGGATGGAATGTCTTCCCCAGATACTAAGAGTTTATTTGTTTTTTTTAAAGTATGGTAGGACTGATTTTTCCTAGTGCCGAGCACTCTCAGTTCTTGTGAGGAATTGTGAGGAGTTGAAATTCAGGCCCAGTAATTATACTAAAAATGTCCAGGCATGTTTTTAACATGTGACTGGGTTCCAGTGTTCTTATTCCTGGTGAATACCATCATATCCTCCACAGAAAGACCCACCAATGTCAATGGGACGATTCCTGGAGTAAATACTGTATTAGACATGGTAAAGGAACCAGATACTGACCCACAAATGACATGTGGATGAAAAAAGCCCAACAGAAAGCTCCTCTCTGCTGAACCTTCAGCCTAGTCTTGTGAGCCAGAGGTGGGGAACCCTGACTTCCCACGTCCTTTCTTCCCCACATGAACTACCCAGTTATCACATTTCTATTGAACTTCCCCAGAGTTCCTTTGCAAAGAAGGTTGAGGCAGCGGGTTGAGGATCACTGGGCTGTGTTCCCGTCCCCTCTCACACTAACCTTATGTTGCAGTACTTCCAAATGAATCTCCTTATGTGTAAGTAAAACGCAGCAGCTGAAACACTGGCCTAATTTTTGCAGCGTTTTCCTTTGTGTAGAACGATGCCAGTCTACTGCTCTTACCAAAAAGTACTGCTTTTCTTCCCTGCACATTTTAAAGTCCTTGTCTCTTGTGCTCTACTAAAACATGTGCTTAGTTGAGCAGTTAATGAGAATCACTGCACACTTAAACATGCCTACACATTTTAGGGCCTCACACATCCCTGCCTCAAACTCCTAGTATAAAAGGTCATTTTAAAGGGAAATAAAACTGTGTGTGACTGTGAAACATTGCCACCCTAATAAATCCGGAGCAATTATAAATTGTTTTGTCTGGGCTGGTCTCTTGAGAGACTAAGAGGGAGAAGGTAGCCCGCTGCCAGCTTTGTCCATATATCTTCTCTGGAAATACCATCACTGGACCCTAACCAGGTTACTCGCAGAATCACGGACACTTTCTCATGCTCCCCTACTAACATCATATATGCCATCACGTGCCAACAATGCCCAGGTGCTTTGTATATTGGACAGACTTCCAACTCCCTTAGACAAAGGGTCAATGGGCACAAAACAGACATCAAAACACTCCAGATCCACAAACCAGTTAGTCAACATTTTAATGGAATGGGGCATTCTGTCAATGACCTAAAGGTATGCGTGTTACTGAAGAAGAATTATCGCACTGTTCTGGAAAGGGAAACAGCCGAGCTGGCTTTTATATTCAAATTCGGCACGTTAACAAATGGTTTAAATCGTGATGGGAACTTTCTGAGTCACTATAGGGGCTCATCTGCATACTTGGCTCAATTTAATTCTTGACCTTACCCCCCCACCCCTCCACTCTCTGATTTGCTCACCTTGATTATCTTTTTCTGATTTCAAAACAAAAAGCAGTCAAGCAGCACTTTAAAGACTAGCAAAATAGTTTATTAGGTGAGCTTTCGTGGGACAGACCCACTGTGGGTCTGTCCCACGAAAGCTCACCTAATAAACTATTTTGCTAGTCTTTAAAGTGCTGCTTGACTGCTTTTTGTTTTGATAGTGTATAGACTAGCACGGCTCCCTCTCTTTTTCTGATTTGTCCTCCTTGCTTACTGGTTTTGGTTCTGTGTGCCTTAAATATTGAGTCTGTTCTGGTCTGGCTATGGTCTGAAGAAGTGGGTCTGTCCCACGAAAGCCCATCTAATAAACTATTTTGCTAGTCTTTAAAGTGCTACTTGACTACTTTTTATGTTTATTTAAAAATTGTGCAAAAAACTCACAGAACAGAATGATAGAATCTTTGCAATGAAATTCTAGTCAGAAAGTTTGCAACAGTCTCAAACCCACTGGGACAAGCCTGGAATCTTGCCTTTTTAAAATACTAACTTTTCCAGAGGAGTTGGGAACATTTTGTTTTACTTCCGGGTGCTTCTACACTGCATGTGCTACAGAGGCACAGCAGGGTAGACCCTTGCTACAGGGATGGACAGACGTTTTCTGTAGGTGTCGTAAATCCACCCTGTGACAGTTAATAGCCAGGTTGATGGTATTTGTGCTGGGTCTTAGGTAATTATAACAACAGCTCTCAAGGGTGTGAATTCTGCATCTTTCTCAGTGGCATAGCTAGGAGGATGTAAGACATAGGTATAGCTTAGTTACTCCGGTGATGTCTACACTACAGAGCTTATGCCAGCATAACAATGCCTCCTAGTGTTGGTACAATGTACATGGACAGCCATTTCTCTGTTGATGTAGGCACACCACCTCCTCACATTATATTAACTATGGCATAGCTGCCTCTGTCCTAAGGAGCTTGTTGGCATAGCTTTGTTGATACGGTGTATGGGATTTTTGTACCCCGATCAGCATAACTGGATCAGTGTATGTTTAGGTGTAGACCAGGCCTCATTAAGCTAAGATCTGATTCAATTTAAACCCCATGTAACCTACCAACTTCACTTAGGCCTGGTCTGCATTTCAGGCCTTGTCTACACTTTACCATTGGTCTAATTCAGCTCTTCAAATTGCACCGCTGAAGTCAACATACCTAGCACGGTGTCTTCCACTCAGTAAAGTCGGCAGGGGCAGTTCTCCCATCGACGCCAGCTACTGTCCTCAGTTTGCTGGAGTGCCAGCATCAACAGGAGCTCATGTGGAAATCGATTTATTGTGTCTTCAATGATATGATAAATTGATGCCTGGTGGATCAAACCCTTAGGTTAGTATTGCTGTGGAGCTCAAAGGTGTGAAAGATCACAACCATGGAAACCTCCCCTCCCTCGGTCACTGAAGGAAGGAAGCTGTAGCACCTGTGGCACAGATGTGGCCTTGGTTGACACAGGTTTATTCAAGACAGGCCCATTGAGATTCTTAGTCATTTCAGTTGTCATGGTTCCGTTGACTGCAACTGAACTATGCCAATTTAAACCAGCAGAGAATTTTACACCAGCAATGGAACACATATAGCCAGCTGCATAAGGAACACGGCCATTGATTCATGACACACTCTCTCGTGGACTCTTCCAAAAGAGGATTAGGGTGATGGACAAATCATGTTTCCCCCAGCCAGGCTGAGAGATCCTCATGGAACTCCCCTGGCCTCCTGTGGAGCTGCAGAGGTGGAATCTGCCACATTGCTTTGCAATGTGTTGAGTGATTACCAGTATTTATACAGTGGATAATGCATTTGTAATTTGCATTTGTGAGATGTATCAGCAGTGCTTTCCATCACAATACTCAGCTCTGTCTGGGGCAGGGAAAAAAGGGGCCCCGGAGCAGAGGATGTTTACATTGGACTGTGCGCCCTGTCATTTTAAATTTTTAAATAAAATACACATGGTCAGGGTTTTCTGCAGTTTTGCTTTGTAAGCTAGGCCTGCTGGCCCTAAGCTGTAGCCATTAATAATATTAATGCCTGGTCTTATGTAGCACTTTTCATCTGTAGAGATCAAACCCCTTTACAAAGGAGGTTTAGTAGCATTGCCTCATTCTATAGATGGAGAAACCAAGATACAGAGAGGACAAGTGACCTGTCCAATGCACAACTGGCAGTAGAAATCAGTTCTCTTCAGTACCAGCCCAGTGCTCTGTCTACTAGGTGATGTTGTACTTCAAAGACTGTGTATGTGCCTCCCAGAGAAATGTTGTTTGGATTATGGTAGCACATGTGGAATCCCACCAAGTTTAGAACTCTGTTTTGTGAGGAACCAGGGCTATGTCTACAGTAGAGATTTTTGTGAACAAAACCTGGGGAGTGTCCAGATTCCCAAGGCATTCTGTTGACAGTAAATTGACAAAACACAGCACTTTTATCGACAGTCTTATCCCACGCCCCATGAGGCATAATGCTTCTGTCGAGAGAGATCTGTTGAAAGAAAGTCGGTCTAGACGTTGCGGGAGGGCCCTCTATCAAGAATCAGGGCTTCCGGAACAATGGGCAGCCCTATCTGCTGTGCTTCTGGTTGGCCGTTTTGGCAAGAGGACGGCCAGGCAGTCTGACTTCTCTCTGTCAACAGAGTGGCTTGCTCTTGCAATGTGCTTGGCAATTTGGCTGCAATCGGTTGACAGAAGTTTTTTTGGAAGATATCTTTGGAAAAAAACTTCTGTAGACAAATCACTGTAATCTAGACATAGTCTAAGAGCTTATAGTCTAAATAAACCAGATAAAAAGTGGGAGAGGAAACAGAGCTGAAGTGACTTTCCCAAGGTGACACAGCAAATCAGTGCCACCGCCGTAAATAGAAGATGTATCTTTTGATTCCCAAGCTAGTGCCTGATACATGAGACCTCACTGTGATCAGTAACTTGTGGGATCAGAACTGCTGGTATTAAAATATGTCCTGAGCCAGGCTTCTGGGGAGATTCTATTTATTTAAGGGATGTAGATCACTGCAATTGCTGCAGTATCTGAGCACTGTAATGTGTTTTCTTCACACGATGCCTTGGGAGGTAGGGGAAAAAAATATTATCTTCATTTGTTGCATACGGGGAATTGTGGCACTGAGGGTCTGTCTGCCACACCAGGCCGCCAGACTTGCTTGAATGGGACTTAGCCAGCCTGCTAAAAATAGCAATGTAGATGTTCTAGTGGGGGAGGAGGGCTTGAGCTCGGGCTCAGAAGACTAGGGAGTCAGGAGGCTTTGAGAGCAGCTGGAAAGCCCGAATTGCTATTTTTAGTGCAGTAGCTCGAGGTGCACTCCTGGCTTCTTTTTCTCTGACCGAAGAGACGCATGAGCTCAGGACAGAGTCGGGCCTCTTTCTTTCTCCACTGAAACCAGAGGCAAAAGTCCCATTAACTTCAGTGACAACATGACTGGGCAACAATGTGTATTCCTTGTCATTTGTATCAATACCTTTTCATGAGCAGGGTACAGCATTGGTGTTAGGGGTAGCCAAAGTTCCACTGGACAGAGTCAGAATGTTGGTGTCATTAAAGCCAGGACAGAAGCTTGCGGACAACTGAAAAAGAAGGTTAAGACAGGCATATTCTGCTCCTTTTGTAAAAAGCACATTTCTTTCAGGAATACATTGTTCACCTTCCCTCTAATCCAGGGGTCAGCAACCTTTCCAAGGCAGCGTGCTGAAATTTGACCTTTTGACCAGTATGAGTGTTCTGAGTGCTGGTGATACTTTTTAACTACACTGCAGCCCTATTTTGAAATAAGATATTTCGAAACAGCTGTTTCAAAATATCTTATTTTGAAATAAGGCAACCACCTACAAGATGCATTTCAAAATAGCATTTCTGGATCTATACAGCTATTTCGAAATAGTGCCATGGGAACCCATTATGGCCTATTTTGAAACAGCCCTATTTTGTGTCTTAATAACCCCTATTTTGAATTAACAATTTCTCACTTTGGTCATGGCCACACTAGCCCCTCTTTTTGGAAGGGCTATGGTAATATGGCACTTTGGAATATGCTAATGAGGCACTGCAGTGAATATGCAGTGCCTCATTAGCCTAATGGTGGCCATGCATGCTTCGAAACTGCTGGTTTTGAAATGCACGCCACCCATGTACGGGGCCTTTCAAAATGGCCCCTGATTTCGAAAGCTCCTTCTTCCTGTCTGATTTTGGAAGGAATGGGCTTTTGAAATCGGGGGGACATTTTGAAAGGCCCCCGGCTATGTGGGCGGTGTGCATTTCGAAACCAGCAGTTTCGAAGCGTGTGCCACTGCCATTATGCTAATGAGGCACTGCATATTCATGGGAGCACCTCATTAGCATATTCCAAAGTGCCACATTACCATAGCCCTTCCGAAAGGAGGGGCTAGTGTGGCCACAGCCTTTGAGGGTTACCAATTTTGAACTAACGCACTCGCTATTTCAAAATTATTTTGCAATAGCATGAGTAGAGTAGATGACAGCTCAGTTATTTCAAAATAACTGGGTAATGTAGCCATAACATAATACTCCTACTTACTACAGCTTCATTAATAAATAAACTAAGATGCGGAGATTTACTGTTTAGGTGGTGGTTGGTAGCATTAGCAGGTCTTTTGTTATTCCTCGGCTCCCGGCTGCATGGGAGTGGAGAGGCAGGGTTGATCTCTCACCTTGCATGCTGATGAAAATCTGTCATGTGCCACGCTTAGCACCTGGGCTTGGGGGTGCTAACCCCTGAGTTTCCAACAACTAACCTTCAAATAGTAGGTGGACCTCCGGATATGGCCTAGTAATAATAATAATTATAACAAATTCTATATTTGCACCATAATTATAAAAAATGTATGAGAGATGTATATGTAATAAAATGTGTAAATAATACATTAATACTTTGGGTCCTGTTGGACAACCCTTAATATTTATGAGGCACCTTTTCTTATGATAACACTCAATTAATGTCATATAATCCCAGATGTGTATAAGATCCTTGTATATTTTTGGTGGGAACCTTATTTTCTCTTTTCTATGTGGTACAACCATGCACTTCTATGGTGTTATATGAGACTGCAGGACCAAGCAGCAGCTTTATGTTGTTGTTCATAAGGACGCTTAGTAACACATTGAGAGATATCGCTGTCTCGCTGACTAATTGTTAGTGATCATATTATGTGTAATAGCACGTCTACGGTGGAACATTATGGGTATATACTGTACTGCAGGCAGTGGGAAAGCATATAACAACAAATCAAGCCGTATGTATGTGCATATTTTCAAATTGCTAGCTACACATATAGGCTAAGAAATGAGATATTTCCCTGCTTTGTCAGCTTTACTTTTAAAACCATAAAGATTTCAGGCAGGATTTTGAGGTGAGCCATTTAGAATGATACTCCTTCTGTGCCATATCTTTTCCCTCATCAAACTAATGTGATTTTTAGCAATGAGAACTTTCCAGGACCTGTTGGATTTTAGGTGCTGTGGGTTACATGAAGTCTGACACCAAAGAGAAAGAGCTGCATCGAATTATTGGATGCTGGCTGAGATTTCTTTTCTCTGTATGTGCATTGATCTGGTGTCCCCCCTCTCAGTGTGAAGCTGTGTTCAGAAATACGTATGGATTTACATAAAGCGTTGTGGCTTCCCAGCTTCTGTAATGCTCTGTGTCCTCATTAAATCCTTCACAGCCTTTATCAGGGACAAACACGTCTACTTTCTGAGAAAATGTTGATTAAAGCAACAGTGAGCACAAGTTGAAAGGCTAATATTATCAGTTTTAGCTCGCCGGGGTAGTGTTTTGCCTCAGGTAAAACAGACTCTTGGCAGAGAACAATGATAGCTAATGCTGAGTGTGATTCAGCCAGGCTTTTCCAGGGCACTCAACAGCAAAAGCTGGAATGTGAAGAACCCAGGGAGAGTGGGTTTTGGGCAGGGAAAGAGGAAGAGGGTATTTGAAGGGAAGCATTTTCTGTGGGCGTTCAAATGCTGTCAGCCATTTTAGATTTTTGAATCCTATTTCCCTGGTGCTTCCAGAGAAGCTTTTGGGGGAGTCCCCCAGCTACAACTCAAATTTGCATTTAAATAGTTTTTTCTTTCTTTTTTTTAATGAGCAGGACACATGGGAGACTTAAGACTATTAGGTTTCCTTATGGGAGAGTACAAAATTTTCTCACCTCTTACTCCCCTTCACAACCCCTCCCCTCCTCCCCAGATATTCTTAATGTACACTTCAAATTAGACAATTATAAAAAAAGGGAATAGTGCATCTTTAAGGAATATAACAATAAACAAATACACACAGTTGCCTTTGCAGCAGAACTAATCTTCCCTCAGCCGAGCTGTGATATAGATCAGTAACAAGAGCCACGCACAGGGGGATCCTTTGAAATGCATAATACCTCCTCGTATAAATTGGAGTTGGTGTGATGGAGCTGTGAGATGACATATTGTGCCATGACCCCTCTCTACTGATTGTGGGTGAACCCTGCAAAGGTAAATCTAACACGGCGCACACATCAGACAATTTCATTTTCATCACCCAGGGACAAAAACATAGTCACAGAATCTTTTCAAATGATAATCTGCATGCTGGGTGGAATATTTTTTTTCCCTTCCTTTCTCCTCCCCCTCCCTTTTGCATGTTTGGTTCATGGTGTAGGTGAAGGGATTTATAAAAGGGTTCCTAAAGTTAGTTTTCTTTCTTTCTTTTTCTTTCTTTCTTTATTTCTTAGTTTGGCATTGTGTGTGTGTGTGTGTTGTGTAACTGATTCATTCTCCTAATTCCCTCAGGGACACTCCAGTAATAATGATTTATAGGAGTGCAAAAATCTATCCTCCTTCTGTTACCATTGAATATCTTTCCCACCTTCAAAAAGGGATTTTTTTTTCCTGTGGAAAAATCTGTCTCTGAATGAAGACCCCCGCCCCTCCCACCCCCATCATTCTGGTCTTTTCCATTCAATATTAGAAATAATCATCTGGTGTAGATCATGTCTACCAGGAATATGTAGTCCTGAATAAATGTATTCCAGATAGAACTATTTACATTGATTTAACTAAAATGATGCTTTACCTAGGGCAAGAGAGGGGTTGGGGGTTAAAAATTCCATTTGTTCTACCCTTTTTCAACTGCAGAGATTCTAAGAATAATTTAAAAAAAACACTCTGATTAAATTATTCATAATACTCTAGTTTTAAATGCAAACTAAAACCAAAACCACCAACCAACCCAAAAACCCAAACAAACCTGCAGGTTGAGTGCTAATCGCTAATAACTGTCTAAATTGGACAATTGAATGTTTGCTGAAAGATTTTGATTTCATAGTAGTGGCTTTTAAATCCATTGAATCTGTCTTCTGAACATCCCTGAGTCAGCCACACCCAGAGTCAGCTGAAAAGTTATTCTACCCTTGGTTAGAATCTTTTGGTAAGGACTTAATTTTTGGAGTGCAGTGGCTGGTAATATGTATTGGTTCAGTGCAGTTAAGCAGAGCGGGGCAGAGGTGTTGCCCTATGTTAGGCAAAACCAACCTGGCTTGTGTGCACATAATTTCACTCAATATCAAATAAGTTATACAGAGTTGGGTATCACAGGGATATTTCTTTAGGAAGAAAGGAGTACGGAAAAGTATAGGGTAAGGGCATCTTACAAAATTCCTATGGACATACCAGCTCCAGGACAAAATATGCTTACATGGCACGTGTCGTTATTATTATTGCTGTAATCATGCTAATAATCATATAATACTTGAACTGGAAGAGCCTGGAGAGGACATCCAGTCTAGCCCTCTGCCCTCGCAGTGGGAGCACTGTCAAGATCATCCCTGATTATCTAACCTGCTTTTAAATATCTTCAGTGATGGAGATTCCACAACCTCTCTAATACAGGCCAGCCAAGAACATAGCCCATTGTGTGAGGCCATATACTAACATGGGCTGTGCCTACACTACATTCCCCTTTCGGAAGGGGAATGCAAATATGGCTGATTGAAAATTCAAGGAAGGCAGTGATTTACATATTGTGCACCTCATTTGCATAATAGCAGCCACTTGCTGTTCCAGAAGTGCTGTTTTCAGAAAAAAAGCAAGCAGTGTAGACGGGGGTTCATTCGAAAGGAAACCCCACTTTCGAAAACACCCTTCTTCCTCATATTTTTCAGGATGAGGGGTTCTTTTGAAAACAGGGCTTGTTGTTGAATGAACCCTGTCTACACTGCTTGTTTGTTTTCCAAGAACAGAACTTCTGGAACAGCGAGTGGCTGCCTTTATGCAAATGAGGCACACAATGTGTAAATCACTGCCTCATTTGCATTTCTGATCTGCTGCCTTTGCATTCGCCTTCTGAAAGGGGCATGTAGTGTAGACGCAGCCATGGAGTTAGATCGTCTCTGGCCTTTTCATCATTAGGATGGTGAGGATGACAAATGTTGATACTGGGCTCATGCACTCACCCATCAAAAATGACAGCTTGCCCTGCATGATCAGACGAGTAGAATTTTGTGAAGCTGGTTTGGGAGTACTTCTGGGAAAGAAAAGTGTTGGAACACCAAGTGCTGGCGGTACTGCACTCCTCTCTTTCACTGGGCTCGATCCTGTGGGCATTATGTCAGTGGCAAAAATCCCTGGTTCAGGATCAGGCCCTTGTAGCTCGTACAAGCCTAACTTTATGCAGGTGACTAAACCTTTTGGTTAATGATGGTCATGTGATTATGGACTTCTTTGAACAAGGGCTCTTGTTGGCCTTCAGGGCCACTGAAGATTTCTCCTCCAAAAGGCCTTTTATTGTGTCTCCTGATTCCTCTATTCTCATTTTTTAAATCTATTCTGATGCCTCTCCTTCAAATCAGGAGGTGGGCAACCTGCAGTCCAAGGGCTGAATGTAGTCCATCCAGGTTCTTTGTGTGACCTGCAAGACATTTTGTTTACCACTGCCCATGGCAGGGTTAACAGATTCTGCTGGTTTCTGTGTGCGTAGTTTTTCTTTTCCTACCAGTATTATTAAAGTGACACTCATGTAAAGCAAGGGCAGGTGAGGTGAAGTGCCTGTTGATTGCCCATAACGCTGATTGTGTGAGCTGTGCGCATGGTCTGTGTCCAATCAAAGTGCTGCTATAGTGCAGAAGGCACATCCCACAAATTCTAGGTATGCAAACGCAGCTAACAAAACTACTCTGTCTCAGGAGACTGTCCTGGTTACGACAGTCTTTCAGCCCACTCAGATGGAGGAGGGCCGCTCATGCGCCCACTCAGTAGTCTAGGTTACCCATCACTGCTCTCACCTCCGTTTCTGTTGTCTCACCATGGTGAGCCACCCCTTTCACCCTTCCCGCTGTTCCTCACCCATTGACTCCTCTTGGGCCATTTCTACACGTGCTACTTTCTCCGAATGTGGCATGCTAATAAATGGCCCGAAATATGCTAATGAGGTGTGAATGCAAATTCCCCATGCCTCCTTAGCATAAGGTCACAAAAATTTGCAGGAAGAAGGGGCCTCCGGAGGTAGGACTTTCTTCCGGAAGACCCCCCCACCCCAGGAGCTGTGCTTCTACGCGTTGTTTTGGAGTCCAGAATAGCGTCTTCTGGACTCCAAATCATGTGACCTTATGCTAATAAGGTGCAGGGAATTTGCATCTGTGCCTCATTAGCATATTTCAGACCATTTATTAGCATGCCACTTTCGTGGCATGTGTAGAAATGACCTTGAAGTGTAAAAGGCGTGGTCTCTCATTTCCAGTCAGTGGAGGCATTTCTCAGTGTGACCCTGCACTCTGCTTTACAGAGATGTGAGGGTGAATTCAGGAAAGAAAAATGGCCCACAGCTCCAGACTTTGCTTTCATAAAGAAGTGAAGTGTCCACTTTGTATTTCATCTTACTCAAGCTCTCAGAGCCCCAAAAGAGAGCGGTGAATTGTTTGCATCCACTAACTTTCACCATGGCTGTGCTAGAAGGTCTGGCCCATCATATAGGTTTCCTGTGACCATCTTACCTTAACCTTTTGATGGAGTGTGGCTTTGGAATGGGAGTTCTGCCTCACTATAGTCGCTGGCTCTGTGTGATGTTGGGCAGGACACTTTGCAGATGGACAAACAAACAAAAACCCACTTTCAAAAAGGGAAACTGCAGGTTGTCATTGGCATTGTGAAATTAAGTGTCCACCAACAAGGAACTCCGCCTACACCAAATATCAGACACTGGAAGAGTGTGAGACACAGAAGGCAAGCTTAAATCTACTTACAGATTAGACCATCATGGGGCCACACTACCGTCAATACCGCCTCTCTCTCTCCTGATACCGAGTGACATGGTGATTGTATATGTAACAGTGTGACACAGAGATGAGTTTGTCAGTTCCACCTAGTGTGATTGCCATTTTTTTCAAGGAGAAAAAAGGAGTGAAATTGAAGGAGAAAAGGTCAGAAAGGGCTGGTCAGCCTCTCCACTCTTCCAAAATCACTTGTTCCTTTGGAAGAAAATAAGAAATGACAGGTTCCCCTGCCACTTGGGATATAGACAGCCCAGAGTAAAATAGAAAGGAAAGCTTGTTGGCTGGGGAGGGGTGTGGGTGGGGGCTTGAGGGGGAGTGAGAGATAGCAATGAATGTAACCTGTTAATAATGCATTTCAAAGGCACGGAATCCTCGTGATTGTTCATGGCATCTGCTACCACCAAAGTGACAGTGACAAGTTCTTTGATTAGAAAGCGTTCTGTCAACCACCCTGGCTCCCATCCTGGCTGTGTGGTTCTGAGGAAAACACCATCCTCCACCTAGAACCCTGATGAAAGCTGTCCTGTGTGTGCTTAGCTTCAGGAAGCAGCCTGCTTTGTTTTCCCTTTTCCAATGCAACACAGAATTGTCACTTTTCAAGATCCATTGGCCTAGGAGATTCTTGAGCTGAGTTTATTTCTCAATCTTACGCCTTCTAAATTATTCAGAGGTGAAAGTAGGATGTTAATGATTCTCATTCCAGAGGCTTTGTACAGACATACTTTTTAAATTTCAGAGCATGCCTTGTACTGATTTCCTATTTGCCATAAATCTGAACAGCTCTGTTCTCATTACTCTCGTTACTATAATTATGGTCGTTATTATTTGTTAAATTATAGTATTCAGAGGTGTGCTGGCTGGTCCACAGAAGACATGAAAAGACCTGGCCTCTGATCCAAAGAGCTTACCTTCTAAAGCAGTGTTCCTTAAACTATGTTCCACAGAACACCGCTGTTCCATGAACGCCTCGCAGGTGCGCCACGGCAGCATTGCAACTAGCAATGACGTGCAGTGCATGTATATATTTTCTGTTGTTAAAACCAGATACAATGTTGCTTCTTCACTGCTGTGATACATGATTAAATTATTTCATTTTGCCATATATGTTGGTGTTTGGTTAGTTTTTTTGGTCTGACAACAATTTTTAGTAGTTCTGCATGAAAAAACTCTGGTCGAAAGCCCCAGTTCTGCAAGGAGTCACAGATGGGTGAACACCTGTGCCCCCGTAGAACCTTACTAATGTCAGTGGAATTGCACACTTACACACAAGACATGGGGGCCTGAGCTATCGATACAACACAATGAATAAGGATGACAGCTACAGGGGGTAGGTAGGGGTAGAGGGGCTGGTCTAGTTAGTGTTGAAAAAAGAAAATCCTCATTTTTATCCCTTTTTTTTAAACAACAAAAGGTGTTTATTTCATTTTATTTTTCAGGTGCAGAGTGCTGTCCTGAAGAATGCCAGGGGCCTGAGTTGCTGGCAGAAACATGCCCCTGAAACACAAATCAAAGCCTTCATTAAGACCATCCAGATTATGGTGGAGGATTTAGTTATCGAAGCCTGTAGCGCAGGGTGTGCTTGTAGGGTGATGGATTGTGGAGAAGGGGAGGCAGCTAAGATACAGCACTAGGACAGAGAATGGCTGCGATCTGTTTCTCGCTTTAGAGCAGACTCACCAGCCACTAACCTGCTCTGGGCCTTAGCTCTGCCTGTAAAATTGGGATAATAATGCTTACTCACTTGCATTATGGGGATCATTCGTTTGAGATCTCTGGATTTAAGCAGTGTTTCCTGTAAGTGGAGCGCTTGGGCAGCCGCCCGGCAGCAATTCACATGCCACGCAGCTGATCGACAGAGCGCCCACAGCTCCCACAGAGAGCAGCGTGAGGTTCTAGTGGTGGTGCACATTCACACATGCCTTGGTGCACATCATAAAAAGTATTCCACACCCGGATGGAAAAATCAGAGGGAACAGGGGATGTAAGGCCCAGTGTAAATGCGTAAAGTTTTCTTTTTAGGCTTCTGTGGGTTTCTTACCCCAGACCACTGAACTGTGGCGTAGAAATGCTTCTTATATAGCCTGGATGGTCTCCCATGTTGAAAGCTCTAGTAGGACAATTCTGTCTTTTCCAAAATGCACTCCCTGTCTTTCAGGGGAAGCAGAGAGGTAAGCATCCTTGTGGTTTTCTCCACTGCGCCAGTTCAAGGCAGTCCTCTCCTGCACGTAGGCCTTGTGCTTGCTGAGACCTTACTCACTTGGTAGCCAGAGTCTGATGACATTCCAGGCCTTGTGCAAAAGTAATTTCTTTGATTGTTTTTTTTATTTTAGAAATTGGGGGTTCGTTCCCGGAGAAGATGTAAAGCGATTCACCGAATTCTTTTTTTTTTTTTTTTTTTTTGCATTGGTAGGTTTATTATGTTCTTACAAGATTATATGCCTAGATACCTGGAACAATTCTATGGGTGTCTTTTTTCCACTGTTACTTAAATCTAAAGAAATAAAACAAATAAATATAAAGTCCAGTGCGTTAGCCCTTTAAATCACCAGTCTTCAAGAGGAACAGCTATACCCACAGAGCAAACCTCAGTTTTGGATAAAGCTAAATGAATAATTGCATTTTCAGTTTGGCGGCTGACCTGAAAAATCAGAAATCATTTCTGGGTTGAACTAAACTAGAAATACTTAGTTTTTTTCTCACCAAAAACAAACATGTTTTGGGTGTTAAATGTTAAATTTTGGGGCTTTTTTATTAACTTTTTAAAAAGAAAAATTAAGTCTAGCTAACTTTTAAAACATTCTTCAGCTGCTTTATTGATTGGTGCATAACTTTACACAATCAGTACCTTCCGCACTTTGGCATAGAATCTGGCTGTGATGATTCATGATGATACTGCTGTCCATGGAAACATGGCTACCTTATCAGGCTTCCAAAGACGGGCAACCTGAAGGAATGCAAGAACTGGAGGGTCATCACATTACTGTTTGTTCCAGGAAAAGAGTTCAGTAGGATTCTCTTGGAGAGAATGAAGACAGAAATTGATAGAAAGCTCAGGGAGGAACAGGCTGGCTTCTGAAGCGACAGATCTTGTGCTGACCAAATAGCAACTCTCAGAGGAATCCTAGAACAGTCACTTGAGAGGAACTCCCCCGCTGCACATAACCTTCATAGACTTTGAAAAAGCCTTCAGCAGCACTGATAGAGGCACATTGTGTAAACTGCTGCAACATCGTGGCATCCCATCCAAAATTATTAACTGGATCTGTTCAACACGAGTCCTTGACATGCCAAGTTGTTCATAACGGTGTCTTGACAGAATCCTTCAGCATACTCTCAGGAGTGCGACAAGGGTGCCTATTGTGACCTTTCCTCTTCTTGATCACAATGGACTGGATTATGAACAGGACAATAGATGGCCATCAATGAGGCATTCATTGGACACTTTTCAGACAGGTAGAGGACATTGATTTTGCTGACGATGTCACCCTCCTTTCACACCAACAGGAAAGCTTGGAAGAAAAGGTCATAGTACTAGACAAAACTGCCTCAATGACTGGACTGAGAATTAACAAGGGAAAAACCAAAACAATGAGGAGCAACCAGTCCAACACCACCATCACACTGGGAGGGGATGACCTGGTAGAAGTGGAGCAGGTCACCTACCTGGGGAGTATTATGGGCAGAGTTGGAGGAACAGACAAGTATATCAGTGCCAGGATAGGGAAAGAAACATCTCCATTCAAGACTCTTTGTCCCATAAGGAGTTTACAAATAATGTATGCAAAGATGAAACTGCAGATCTTCAGCACAAATGTGAAGAGTGTGCGTGCGAGATTTGGCATGCTAAAAAGCCTTCAAATCACAAGCTCCAGACGTTCATAAACAGATGACTGAGGTGCATTTTGCATCAAATAGCAAGACTTTGTCACAAACGAGGAGCATTGGAACAGAGCAGGATAAGAACCGCTTGACATCCAAATCAAGAGAAGAAAGTGGGGATGGCTAGGCCACACTCTCAGAGAACCATCATCCACCATAGTCTATCTAGTCCTCAAATGGAACCTGCAAGGAAAACACAAAAGAGTAAGACCTCGGACAATGTGGAGAAGATCTACTGAGATTGAAGGACAACAACTAGGGATACTCCTGGAGTCAGCTGGAGTTTTGTACTGAGACAGAGTAAAGTGGAAGAGACTTGTAGATGACCTTTGCTCCACTCAGAGCACAAGGGTTTAAGAAGTCAGAAGAAGAACTTTTAAAATGAAACTGTACTTCAAGACTAAGAAGTCTGATGTTTCATTTCAAAAATGTCAAATGTTTGGACCTTTTCGAATTCTTTCCCCACGCTATTATTTTGGACTGATTTCAACCTGAATTCACAAATGATTTGGTCAATCTGAAACTGCGTTTTTCATCAAATAAACTGAAAACTTTGCCCAGCTATAGTTCTGGGTCCACCTCTCTGGAGGTCTGTTGCGTAAGGTACCTTTAAATGCAAAGGTCTGCTTGCCGGACTGAGGCATGGTGTATTCAGATATTCAGAGTCTTGTATGTTGTAGGTTAATGGAGGTCCCAGTGTAATTTGATTTCAGGAACCAAATTGTTTGTGTTTAACACAAATCTCACCCTTTCCTTTGATCACTGCAAAAGAGATCAGAGTTTTGAAAGCTGTTTTAGAGTTGTACAATTTGGCTGTCAGTAGCCATGTATGCCACTAAGGTTTGGTCTACACTAGGCAGGTAAGTAGATTGCAGATACATTATGGAAATTGCATAGCTAGAATCAACTTTTCTGCAATTGACTTACCTGGCCAACTACACAGAGGTAGGTGTGCAGGAAAAACTATCCCATCAACCTCCTTTACTCGTTGCGATATCGAGGAATACAGGGGTCGACTGCACCTCAGATAGTTCGATTTTGTGCATTTCTACCAGGCATGTGAATTTGAACTCTGGAAGATTGACCCTGATTGGGTTGATTTTTGCATTGTCTAGATGTACCCTAAGAGAGAGATGCTCCTGAGGCTCTGTACATGAGGTCACCTGGGCTGCAATAGAGATTGCAGTCTCCTCTTCTTCAGCAAAGGCAGCCTAGCATTTTGCATAAACATCCTTTGAGGTCCTTGTAACAACTGACAGCTAGCAACCCAAACGTGCTCACAATACAACTTTTAATCCTGTTCAGTGATGTTCATTGAAGTCAGTGGCAGTACTCACGCTTAAAGATTAGCACATGCTTAAGTGCTTTGCTTACTTGGGTCTTCACTCATCTCTAAGTCCACTTTAAGAATAAATCAAAATGAATGAAAAAAAGAAGAACAAAGCCAAATTAAGAGACAAAAGAAGCAGTCACACAAGAATGATCTGAAATAATTCAGACCCAAAAATATCCAGGTTTTATGAAGTGGGCTCAGAAGGGTATGTGCCTGTTTGAAGAAATGGATTTGATTCTCAGGGTATGTCTTCACTATGCCGAGGATCAACCTAGCAGTAATTGATCCATCAGACATCAATTTAGTGAGTCATTGAAGATGGGATATATTGATCTCCGAATGCACTCCTGTTTACTCTGGCACTCCAGCAAAATGAGAAGAGTAGCTGGCTTCTGTGGGAGAGGAGCTCCCATCGACCTGACTGCATGGAAGACACCACAGCAGGTACTTCGAATTCTGCTAAGCAATTTGCGTAGGTGATGTAGACCGACGGTAAAGGTAAGTGCAGACAAAGCCTCAATTACACTGCTGTTACTCCATTGGAGTCACTCGGGATTTAGGCTGGTACAAGAGCAGATTTTGACCTTTTAGGGAGAGTGTTGTATTTTAAGATGCCCTTATTCAGAACAAACCACTTGGAGCCAGTGTCTTGGGTTTGGGAGGAGGATCAAATCGAGGTGAGCTTGCTCTAGGAAGACCCACAAAAGTGTTTTAACTGTCAAAGATGTATTTGTGGTGTGGCTTCTCCAAAGAGTGGAACTCCTTTAAACCGCTAACCCCACCTCCAGCGGGGTGCCATTATTTCTGTAATGAGATGGATAGCGATAGGTGATATGATGCGGTGCTTTTGTTTCTCAGTTCTGTTCAAGTTCCCATTTGAAACTGATATTACCAGCCTAAGGCTAGTATAGAAATTTGCTACAAGTTCCCATTTCATAAATGCCTTGACAGTCAAATAGCCTCTCTCGGTTTGAGCTTATTTATTTTCTCAGGGATCTCTCTTTTTTACAAGTTATTAGCAGATTACTGGTTTTCTGTCAACCTCAGGCACCAGTCTCCCAAAGATACCATTGTACTTTAATAAGGCACCTTTGATAATCCTCAGATAAAGGAACTGAAGGTGGGGTAAGGGAGGGAGAAACCACCGTCCTGACTGAGTGAAAGGATTCTGTATAGAAAAGGGTTAAATATACTCATGTACTAAATGGCTGAACTACTGTATGTTGTAGTTTTCAACTGCAAATCATCTTTAATAGCAGACATCACGGGACGGCTCATTACATTAAGCTATTTTTCATGCTATCTCCTGTAATATCCTTTAATCCAATGCGTTTCAAATCACCTCAGGCTAAAATAAGAGACATAGCGATGTAATAGCCTAGTGTATTAGTGGGTTAATTGCCCTGTTGTACTCTCTGGTAGATATCTCTGGAATGAGTTCTATATTAATTGTAAATTGCTTAATACATTTAACTCCTTGAGCAGCTTGGTCCTGTGCTGTCTTTAATGAACAATAAAAGTTTCAAGACCAAAATAGTTATTTTCTTTATGGGATGCTCCATGGAATCTTTTTTTTTTCTTCCTTTCACTATAAGCCTTTGAATTCATAGTTGAGCCACTTAGTGCTTCACAAAAGGTCAGCCTAAAGTTTTGTAGGTAAATTGTGGGTTTTCCCTAAGGATGGCCCAGAGACTGCCAAGTTTGTTAGGACTGCAACTTCCCTGGAATGTGACCCCTTTTACAGAGTCTAGACCCGATGTTGTCTAGTTTTGAGGGTGCTGGGATCCAGGTTTTCAGTATTAGCAGCTTATTCACTCTGCAGTAGAACGGAAGCTGTAGGTAACTGGAGATGCTGAAGGGAAAAAGAAGGCTTGGATTATACATCAGGTTCCAGACTCTCAATTTACCAGCTGCATGGGCAGCACAGAAGGATGAAGGAAACATGCTGCAGTTCTGTCACATGATCCAAAATTGGATTATAAACTTTCAAAGCTTCACTGTATTGTACATATTACACAGTAGCCACCCTTCTAAAGTTTACCCTGTAATGTTGGGGAAAATATACCTGTAGGTCAGAAGTTTCAGGACACGGTTCACACTAGCAATCAGTACAAGATTTGGTAAAGTTCACCTCCTAGTTAGCCAGGTTTTCAGAAGAGCTTCTGAAAACAGGGCTGCTAGTGTTACTGGGAAAGCAGGGAGGGATGTGTGTTGAGCATTTTTGAAATGACCACATTGGCCATTCAGCAGAGGCTGGGGTGGGAGCACACTGGCTCGCTGGAGGATATTGTGTACCTGTTTAGGAGAGAGAGAAGCATGGAAAATGCTGACCCTTCCCTCTGGCAGCCAGAGGAGAGGGGGGTTATTTAAGTGCACACCAGGCTCTCATTTACCTGAACAAGATGGAGCAGCTGCCATCCTGGGAAGTAGTGCAAAATCAGCCTATAAGGGTCAGCAGTTGACCACTACACACCTTGCTGTTGTGAGGAGTAAGGGAAACTCTCCAATCACTGTTCCTCGGTGGGTACAGCCAGGTAAGTCAATTGCAGATAAGTCAATTCTAACTATGCAGTTGCCATAGCTAGAACTGTGTATCTGCAGTCGGTTTACCTGCCTACTGTACATCAAGTCTCAGAGTGAGCTTGATCATGCTTTCACACAGGTAAGATCCTACTTAACTCTGTGGATGTACTTCTGATCTGTGTTAGTGTGGCTGAAAGAAAAATTGCACCCAGTAAGTGGTGAAAAGACAGATTTTTCTTCAGAAAAGAATGACTTTGCAGGTGATATACTCCATCAGTTGCTTCTGACACATATTTTCATTCTGCTTTTATTTAAAAAAAAATCACTTTATTGCTAATATAGGTAAGAAGCAAAAGAAGTTTAATAGAATTTGGATTGGTCAAAATTCTCCTCTTTTAAATATTGAAAAAGCATGCCCTCAAGTGCTAGCTATTTGTCTTAAAAACAAACACCCTATAATTATGGTGCCTGGGGAGGTGAGGTGCAAGATAATAGGACAAAGAGACATTCACATATAGGTCAGTGGTTGGAACAGATAGCCCAGGTTAGCAGTGACTGAGGCTATGTCTAGATTGCAGGGTTTTCAGTTCATTCTGTTGTAGCCACATCTCCACATCACAGCACAATGAATACCACTGACAGTAATGATCACTTCCTCTTGGCCTTGTGTCCAAGATAAGTATAATATCTGTTTAGGTGCCAGTTCAGGAAAGCAGTTAGGCACAACTTTAGGCATGTGCTTAAGTTGCTTTGCCTGCAGTGGGGCTAGATACTTGAAGGAAGGGAACTTTCCTAAACTGTGACTTTAATATCTGAGATACCATCCATCTGGGGTTGGTGTCGGTCGGGGTCAGCGACAGTAACAGCAAGAAGAGCCATTTTTTTTCCAATTCGATAAAAAACTCAATACTTTGAGAGCTGCAATGCATGTGAATACGAGACGGTCCTTAATAAATAACATCAAACCATGCTTTGTGTAACCCCTATTTTAAGAACAGTGCACACACAATTTATAATGCAATACATTTTTCCTGTAGGACGTTCACAAACTTTTTACGTATTCTAATTCCTCATACTTTACATGTGTGTTTGTACCACTGTCTTCCTGACTTTCACTACCGAATCTTTTCTCTCTGTGGAGGATGCTGGGGGAGTTATCCACTGTTTCGAGATCACATATTGTTTGCTATTTAGATATGAGTTGTTCATTTTGGGGCTTTCAGACATTCACCATTTATTGCAAATAATCAGGAGTTGTTTCTGTTTTGTTTTTTTTTTTAAGTTTGCAATTATAGTATCAGGAGCCACAAAGAAGTCCTCAAGAGCTGTGTGTGGCTGCAGAGCTGCAGGTTGCAGATCCCTGGTGAAGGTAAGCTAACCAGTCTCTTTTAGCCCTAACTTCCATGAATTTAATAGATATCCTTGTTGGGAGACTTAGCAAGGGGCCAAAGAATTGTGCCTTTTGCAGAGGCTGAGCTATTCTTTTATCCTGCAAGACTGAGGTTCGTTGGCAGGAGCAGCGCAGAAGGATCCTTCTACCTACCTACCAATATAGGGCACTTATCACTGTAGTACTTGAGGTCCTGTACAGATATTAATACACATTTGCTTGCAGAAAATCCTTAGAGCTGGAGAAATATTATCATTCCTATTTTACAAGCAGAGTGTAGAGAGAGATTAAGTGACTCTCCCAACGTTGAATGTGATAAACCCAGGGACTGAAGCCAGCAGTCCTTAGTCCCACTCCGGTGCCTGAACTACAAAACTGTATTGCCTGCTTTGTATCTATTATGTGTGAAAGGGGTTTTAGTCTTTAGAGCTGTGAAACTGACAACTTTCACAACAACTAAGTTGAACGTTAAAAACAAAACAAAACAATGGACATGTTGACCCAAAATTACAGAATTTTCAGAAATGACATTCGGACCTATCATAGGGAGAGATTTGTCTTGTGTTCATTGAGTCTAAACACATTGGCTATGTCTACACTAGAGAGTTTTGTCAACAAAACTTGCAGAGCGTCTACACACAAAATGCATTTTGTCAACAGAAACTATAGACAAAAAAGCCATGTAGATGCTCCAGAGGGCCCTTTTGTTGCCAGAGTAGATCAAAAGATCGATCCAGTTTTGTGTGTACACGTGATTTGTCAACAGAAGTTTTGTTGGAACATCTCTTTCAACAGTAACTTCTGTAGACAGTTGCTTCTAGTGTAGACGTAGCCACTGTCTTTGTCCTGCCCAACAACAGTGTATTATGGCAAGGTTCTCATTCTAGGGAAATTGTCACCATACTGTTGGTCTCATTTACATGTGGGGTAATTCCACTGACTCCAATGTACAGCTAAAATCATCTTCAGCTGAGGTGCTCTGGCCTTACACCTGACATCAGAATAAGGCCAATAGCCTTTGATATAAAAGCCCTAAAACTGAGACAATGCCTGATTCTGACCCCATTTAGATTTACATTGTGAGGTAACTCAATTGATGTCAGTAGAGTTGCTCCTGATTTACATATGTATAAATTAGAAATAATCTGATCCACTGGACTTTTTTTCTGGTGCATTGCTTGTTCATATTTAAAATTTCTTTCATTTGGGTTAGTAATGAACTCTGACTGAAAACAAAACAAAAACCATCCTCGCTGTTAAAACATAGTGTGAAGATACGCATGAAAAAACTGGTATGACATTTTTATAAATTTTGGGGGATGGAAGATTCTGTGAAGGAAGGGGAGCCTCTTGTTCTTTGAGGGAAAGACACAAAGTGCTTAGACTGCTGGAGAAAATCCATCAAGTGATTCTGTATCTATAAAATAGGTGGTAATGCAATCTGAGCTTAATTTTGATGGCACACCGTTCTTCATAACAGTGACAATACTTTAAAAAATGTAATGAAGGGGACTGATTTATTGCCAAAATAATCTATTTAGCAGTACAATAAATAAAGGGAGAAAATACAACCAATGTTTTAGGAGTGGGGGAAAAAGGCAGAAAAATTGCAATGCATGGCAGTTTTCTGAAAAGACAACTGGAGATGGTGGCTATGGATTTTTTTTTTTAAAGACTAATAGAAATGCAAGGTTCGATTTGAGATTTAGGCTTCATGTCTTCTACACACCATTCTGTTCCTTTTAAATACCTGTCCTGTCATTTAAATAATGTAAGCAATGTTTTTATTTGTAGGGAGGGGAGAATGCTAATGTGCTGCCTTACAAATATTTGATTTTGAATATGCTCCCTTAGCCATTATTAATCACAAAGCAAACACATTTCTCCCTCATGCCAAATTTGTTTTAATAACATGATGTTACTTCTGCAAATGTCAGCTCCAGCCTCTCTCACTCTCTCTTTCCATTTCACTGGTACTTGGCCATAAGTGAAGACTGGCACTTTTTATGCTCCCTCTAGGTTACTTCTATTAATCTATTTAATATGCTGCAGAACGCTGTGGTGGGAATTGGCAGTAAAGGTAATAAAATCCCAGCATGGCAGAGTTGTTTGTATTCAGGTATACAGCACTGACAGCACGCACTCTGGAGTACAGAAGCTTCGTATTTTCCCCCCGGTGCCGGTTTAGATTTCCTGGTAGCTGCTCTTTCCCTTAATGAAGACTTCTTTGTAGTGAATTTAGTGTGCCATCCTGACTTTTCTCTTTGATGCTGATCACTTAAAATCTACATTGAATGTGGTCTGCATTCTGAAGAGGCCTTACTGTGCTTCAGATGGACTGGTTGGTTGGCATCGTCGTGATTAAACCAACGTGTCCTGTTCCCACACTCATGTTACTCCATTGATGTCAGTGGAGTTGCTGCTGATTTAAACTGGCCGGTGGGCACGCGAATCAGGCCCGTAGTTTTTTAATGTGGAATGGGTAAGCTAGTTCTAACTACAATGATTTGCCCAGCCTTGGTTTGTTCTGCTTTTCTCTGCTTGTGAGGTCATCGGTTTGATTGTAGTGTTTGGTTGCACTGATACTCCTTCAGATGCTGGTGATGTGCCATAATAAAAGCCACTTCCATTGCTATGGATACTACAGAGAATGATCATCACAGCTTTGACTTTGGTACCTTTCAACTACAAGATATGCAGTGTGGCCTACAAGATTGAGCTCTTGACTGGGAGCCAGGTTGAGCCTGGTTCTACTATTGATCATACTGGTGTCCTTGGGCACTTTTCAGCTCTGTTTCCCATCTACCTGTGTGTGGTTGAAAGGGAATAGACCTGGTATTATTCCATGTTTTTAGTAGGTCAAAGGGTTAAGAACATAAGACCAGCTGCATTGGCTCAGACCAAAGGTCCATCTAGCCCAGTGTCCTGTCTTCTGACAGTGGCTAATCCAGGTGCCCCAGAGTGAATGAACAGAACTGGTATCCATTCCCTGCCAAGCATTCCCAGCTCCCGGCAAACAGAAGCTAGGTATGCCATATAACAGTGAGCCAAATGGCTCAAAGCAATCTGTGGGCCACATCCGCAGCTGGTTAAACTCAGGTGGTTCCACTGAAACCTGTGGCGTTATGCTTAGGGCGACCATATCTCCCTGTCCTAAATACGGAACAGGGTCATATGGGGGTGAGGCGTGGCTCCCCCCGGCTGTGCTGATCCCCGCCAACAGCCCCAGGAAAGCGGTGGCTGCAGGAGCTCCTGGCCCAGAGCCCCAGGGAAGCAGCAGCCGTGGGTGCTCCCGCCCCCGCATCCAGCCCCTGAGGGCCTAAATACGGGACAGTTCTTCCCTTTTGAAAAATAAGTCGAGATGCCTTTTTGGCATCCTAAATACGGGACCAGCCCACCCAATATGGGATGGTTGGTTACCCTAGTTATGCCAGTTTACTCCAGGTGAGATTCTGGTACCAAATCTTCAAAATGCAGAGTGATACATTGATAAGTCAAGGCTAGATTCAGTCTAAGAACTAGCTTTAAAAGTCACCAACGCAGCAGAAAGTGATTAGTGATGCCCAGTTGAAATGATCTGGGTCTACAGGCGCAATGCCTGAAAGCCGGCATTTCTAGTCTCTCATCCTTGCTCTAGACAGTGAGCTTGTGCAGTTCTTGGAACTCTTATCTTTGAGACTAGATTAGATATTCCATTATGTGGCCTTAGGTGTTGCCTTGGGTCCCATGCCTTCAGGGCCTCATTCTCCCGCTGTCCAGGCCCCGCTGGTAGAGTGCCACCTTGGGCCTTGCCCACCAGTTGGGCCCTGTGATCAAAGTGCTGTCTTGGGCCCTGCTAACTCTTTGGCTGGGCCTGGCTCTTGGCTCAATAACACTATTTTATTTCTAGCAGTTCTGCAGGTCTGACCTGAGATTCCTATGGCAGAAGTTTAGGGAGAGTGAAAGCCTGAGGCACACCTATCAGTGCTTGGCTTTAGCATTAGCAATAGCCAGTGCTACCTGCCCTTGTGTTCATGAACATAAAAATTAATGAAGGAAGAAGAGAAAATAAAGGAGTAAATTGCTGCCTATTAAACCCTCTTTTCTGTTTCGTATTTCACATTCTCTCACCTTGTAGAACAACAGTGGAGAATCTCCATTTAGGGGCTTCCTTCCCCTTCGAAGACTTAGCCAATGGAATGACTGTTTGGCTGCACATACCTGTATTTCTTGCTTGGTTCTAATTGGCTTGTTTGTTTTGTAATAAGTGATTCCTGCCTGTCTTGTGTTGGATTGTTTTTTCACACCATTAAATGAAGTTCTGCTGTATTGATCCCTGTTTTTCCAATTTGAAGCCTGAAAAGTGATGAAGACATTTTCTTGTGTTCGCGTGTACTTTTCCCTCAGTTCATTTAGGTGACCTGTCTTTAGTTCCTCACTCTGTTTGCTGTAATTGCTTCTTCAGGGTAATGTTACACTGCAGCTGCAGTACTGCAGCCAGAGTACTTTTTTATGGAAGAATGAGGGAAGGCGAGGTCGAAGTCATCAGCTCATATTAACTGTGGACGCTTTGTCAAAAATGACATCTCAATAGCAATGTCTCAGTGTCTCTTGCTGTGCAGTTGCAGCAGCAAAACAGTACAATGTATTATTCTGGACATTGGCAGCAAGTACCGGGGTGTCTGTAGATTAGTGTTTCTCAACCTTTTTTTTTTTTATAAAGTATCCCTTTTTAAAAACAAAAATTATAAGTACCCCCAGACTTCTCTCGCATACCTCTAAGAGTACACATACCACCAGTTGAGAAACGCAGTCCTAAGGTAGTCTGAGGTGTTAAAACAAGTGCCATTCAACTTTTCCAGATTACTGTACCCTTTTCAGGAGTTAGATTTGTTTCTCATACCACCAAGTTGCACCTCCCTTAAAAACTACTTACTTATCAAAACATGCAAAACTATCACAGAAGACAACAACTGAAAACTTGCTGACTTTCCACCATCTTATTATCAAATAAATGTATTGGAATAGAAGTATTGTACATACATTTCAGCATAAGGCATCTGAAGCCACAGAAACAAGTCACTGAATGAACTTTTAGATTGTACTGACTTTACTAGTTTACTAGTAGTAGTTTTTGTGTAGCCGGTTGTAAAGCTAGGCAAATAGTCCATGGAATACCTCAGGATACTGCCAAGGGTACATGTATTTCAGGTTGAGAAACACTGCTGTAGATTTCTTGTCAGTGGATTTATTTTCTTTTTACAGGCCTTTAAAAAAGTGAATACCTTTCATTTTTTTCCCTTTGCCACAAAGAATGTCAGTGTACCTTTTTCTAACTACCCCTCCTGCCCCAAGTTTTGTTCCAAATTTTTCATATTTAAAACATTTAGGATCAGATTTTCAGAGTTCAGTTTTCACTTAGGCCCCAAAATAAGTGACCACCCATGTAGCAATGATGGCTGCTGGATGCTTTGGAAAATGGAACCTTTGCTTAAGCACTTAAATTAGAGCTCAGCTTTTTTTCAAAACCTGGCTCTTTTGAAAATGTGACCCGTAATTACTGCTAACAAGCTTTGAGCTTCATTGTTTAGCTGGAGGCATCCTGGCATCCCTGCAAGTACTGTATTTTAGGGAAAACAGAGTGAGAATTAATGAAAATGTGAGGTCTGAATCTATAGTGCCTACTGAGGCAGGATTCACCATTTTAATGCAGTCAGCTCATGCAGCTCAGGCAAAACTATTGAAGCCAGTGGGAATTTTGTTTGACTACAGTTTGAACCTCTCTGTAGTCTAGGACCCTAGGAACCTGACCAGTGATGGACAAGAGAACTTGGCAGACCATGGGAGGTCAGTATTGTCTAGCAGCATTAGCAACACTTCTACGGCTTACTGGGCTCTTAGAAGACAGTTAGGGGTAAATTACAGGTAAATAACAGCACAGAACATGGAGAGCCAGGACTGACGGCTGTAAACAAACTTTGTGAGACCACAGGAAACTTGGCCATGCCCATGATAAGTGGTCGTCCTGCTAACTAAAATCATGCTGGATGTTGCCAGATGAGAGAATGCGGACCAAGATGTATAGTGGCTTTTCCCATGCCGTATTAACAACTGTTTGGGACAGCTGATCAACTTGTAGCTATTTTTAACATAGAGTTGGTCAAAAGATTTCAGCTGATATGTTTTTGATTAGAAGTGGCCTTTTAAAAAGCTTTTGCAAAAATATCCAGGTTTTTCAATAAAACAAACATTTTTTCTATTTTTTGTTGTTCAGTTTTGAGGTTCCCCCATCTTTTGACGTTTTACTCTCTTCCTTTTTCCTGGCGTCCTTTCAAGGGCAATAAGGAGGGAGGAAGGAGAGAAATCCTACAAAACAAGAACTGTAAAATTTTCATTTAATTTAAGAAAAAAATAATTATTTTGGGTAGGAGTATTTCGTGAAAACACGAAAAATTAGTCTTTTTCAAAATGTGAAATAAAAATTATTTGGATTTCATGTGTAATAAAAACTGTTTTGGATTATGATGATTCACAAAAAGCTATGAGGTTCTGAACAAGCTCTGTTTAAAGAGTAGAAAATAACGTTTTGTTTTTTTTAAATGCCATAGTCTCAATTAGAGAGTGAACGGAAAATTAGTGCTTCCTGTGCTGTGTCGTCATTTTCTGATCATTTTCTGATCTCACTGCTTTGGTCCTGATTTCTCTGTCAGCAAAGTGAGAAAGATGGGTCAAAGGCTGCATCTACACTATGAGACAAATTCAGATTTAAGGCAGTTAGCTCAATATTACCAGGCCACTAATACTGATATCACAATATTGGCAGTACCTGATGGGTATAGTGTCAAGCTTGATTTCAGAACTTTGATTAAAGGCCACTGTTCAATCACCACATCTTAAAATTGATTTTATTAGCCTCCAGAGGTGTCCCATATGTAACCCACAATGCCCCTCAGTGCTCTGGTCTGGCTGCTGCTCTCCAGGTGTGCAGGAATTAGGTAACAGGAAGAAGGTGAATTTCAAATGGGGACCAGCGAGCCTGTGGCTGCGGGGTCATGTTTGTATGAGAGCCTGAGAAATGTCTTTCTCTCTTTGCTATTAGTGCTGTGAGCGCATCTACCCATTCCTGTGCATAGAAGCCGAATAGTGCACTGGAAAACCAAACACCCTCCCCTCAGCAACTCTTTCAAGCTTTTCAGGGTCCCTGCATTATTTTCAGGGATCAGATGAAATCATGGGAGATGGGGGCAGTCAGCAGATGGCCAGTTGAACAGACACACACTTGTTGATTTTTAAGAAATCCTAGATAATTCAGTTATAGAAGAGATTTCTGTTCACATTGTCATCTCTATGGAAACCCTACTTTTCCTTCCTTCTGACAGGAAAAAAGGACATTTGCTTTACATGGGAGGGGAATGAGGAAAATTCAGTGTGGGAAGATGATGTCAAAGACCAGCAAGCATACCCAGAATGCTACAGGGATGAGAGAACTGTGGGATAGGTTCCCACAATGCACTACTGCAACAGTTGATGATTGCCAATTTGAGCATGGTAGCAATAAGTCGACTTTGTGAGGAGCACATGGGCAGGTGAGGATAGTCTAAATCGAATTTATAAATTCCAGAGTTACAAAATCAATATTAATAAATTTGATTTTATCTTATCGTGTAGACGCAGCCAAAGTCTTGTAGAATTGTTCTTCCTTGCCTCACCAGTGCTGCTTCACTAGCTGGTGCTGTTTGTGGTTAGTCAAGTCTCCACTGTTGCTCTCATCCCAGCCTGCAACCTTAATGACAGGCCATGTAGCTGCTCTGGGCATACTTTTTTCCTTCCTGTGGAGCTGCTTGGTGTGTGGAGGTAGCTGGTACCCTGGAGTTAGAAGTTTAAAAATAATTCAGCAGTGTTTGAAATTGACATGAAAAGTCTCATTTTCAAAAGCTTCTAAGTAACATAACAGCCAAAGGACCAACACTTTAAAGGTACTTAAGCACCCAAAGACAGAAATAGGCACCTAAAGGGATATTCAGAAGCATTAGGAGCTAGGTGCCCAGGTGTTTTTGAAAATCCCATTAGGCACCTGTCTGCATTTTTAGGTACCTAAGCACCTTTAAAAATCTGGCTCCTGAGCTCCTAAATAACTTTTGAAAATGGGGTTTAGGCTCCTCAATCACTTTGACACTCTTGTGACTTTTGCCCTTATGCTGTTCTCACATTCTTTTCCCCTAGAATTTCCATGATGTATGAGTCTCTCTCATTTTAAGAAGCCTGATTGTAATATTTTTCTTTATAATGGGGGGCTTTGGTGGTATTATTGTGAGCCTGTTGTGGTGTTGTGTTATTGGAATGAAAAAAGGCATGCTGTTCCCTCTCTTTTCATAGATAACATAATGAGACATGGAAAAAATCCTTAGCAGTGGTACAAAGGTGACCCATGTTCTGCCCTTGAATGTGTAGGTGTACCACCTGCATAAATTACACACACCTACGTAAATTGCTGGGAGCTGTGTGCGTGCAACTGCAGTTGGCAAACAATTACCAAGCTGTAGCTGACCTAGTGACAGTGGCTGTGTATTCTGTGGATGACCTGCAAGCATTACATGCACTTATAGGTAAGTCAACCAGCATCATGAATTTACTGTCCTACAATCCACAAAGGTGAGTATCGGGAGCAAGTTGTTGGAGCGTAGGCCCCAGCTGTGTAAACACTTCCATAAGTTCTTAACATCAATTGGATTGCTCAGGTATGTAACATTAAGCATGCACTGAATTCTTTGCAGAACCAGGACCTAAGGGATGGTACTCTATGCCAGTATGTTAGAAAGCAGTTTATTTTTATTATTATATTATTTGTTTGTATTATGACTGTGCCCTTAGCTCCAATCAGGATAAGAGGTTATTGCATGCCATTGGTAGAACATATTAAAAAGCAGTTTGCGGCCTTACACAACTTACATTCTAAATAAACAAGACAGACAAAAGATCTTGTGGAAGGGATGCCAAGTATATAGTTTGTGTCAATGCCTTATTACAAAAATATCAGGAAACTGTGTAGTCATAGAACATGATGCTGGAAAGTGATTTTACGGCAGATCCTGGAAACAATCTCACGTTTACTTGTCTCTAGAGCTGCATGGACTGGTTAATTTCAATAGGGCGACCACATTTCCTCTAATAAATAACAGAAAATTCATGACCGTGAGAAGGTTTTAGTAAGATCTGCTTCTTCCCTCCTGAGGTAAAATCCTGGAAGAAGGGTGAAAATTGGGATGGGGTAATTTACTGAGATGGGTCAGCTGTTCCTCGTCTAAATGATAAGGGAGGTTTTATAATTTTTTTTTATTGTGTGCTACCTTATGACAATTGATGATAAAAGAGCTGAGCCTCTCAAAACCCATTTTAATAAAACACCGTATGACCTCATAGATATGCATAGGATTTAGAAATAACATGGATTTTAATGAAGGCACTTGAAAGGTATGGTGCCATATTGCAATTTTATGGAAGATCTTAGATTAATGAAATTAAACGTGAACTGCATTGTTTAGATGATGAACTTAAGGTCATATCTGCAGCGTTTGAAAGAGAAACCTTGAGTGGAGGGTGTAGAACCATTGATTTAGACCCCGGTAGACAGCTGAATAGCAAGCATTGAAGCATGAAGGTAAATTCCCATATTTCATTGTTAGAAGGTTAGCTGGTGGCTGCCAGCTTTTCAGTGATAATCACCAACCAATTCCACCCTGTTTCAAAAAAAGATTTTGCCTTTGTGTGCTAAGACACTTTTAAAAACCATTACAGTTCAGAGCAGGGATGCACAATTTAAAGAGAAGCTATTTCTGCAAAATGTACAGTGGCTATGAGTTGATGCTGTCCTTGGATAGTGATGCCATTAAGTTCATTAGTATCATCATCTATTTAAAATGCTCGTAAGGAGACTTTTAGTCTGTTTGCTGTATACCTTGGAGGCACCTGGTACCACAGTTCATAACGATATGTCACCAGTAATTAGATCCATTGTTACCTTAAGATTTCTCATAATACAGTGGCTCTTTCTGGTGTAAGTACTGTTTTTTTTCTCTCTCTCCAGACATAGAAGAAAGGAATATTTAAAAAGAAAATTAATTACACTGTTGAACTAATGGGCCTAAATTGTGCACAACAGTAAAATCATTAGGAAAGAAATATTTGGGATTTAAGTATAAGTGATAATAGGATGATACTGCCAAATACCCTTTGAGAATGAAAACATTGTGATTGAGAGAATGCATGTGTGGGTGAAGAAAAGATTCCAAAGTGGACCGTTGCTACTGAAGAGAAGTTGACAAGAATGCCAGGATCACGTTAGGCCAAACTCTGTATTTCTTGGGCTGGATTCCCAGCTGGTATAAATTGGTGTAGCTCCAGGCACTTCAACAGAAGATCTAGCACCGTCCATCTGTTGGCAAACTCCATGAAAATCTTTTTCCCCTCTCTTTCTTCTATTTATTAATTATCTTTATCACACTGTTGCCTAATGGTCCCCATCAAAACTGGGGTTCCGTTATGTTAGGTACTGTACAAACAGTAAGACACACTTATATTTCTTTGTCTTTCTACATAATGTCCTGTAGTATTTAAAAGTAAATGCTAGTAGTTTTTACCAAACCATGCAATACTGTTCCACTAAAAAAGATACAGGCTTTGTCTAGACTAGGATTTAAGGTGACATGTCAACGCATATTAGTTACTATGTACTAAATAACGTTTAAAAGTCTGGCACAGATGAGTCTAGCGCTGCCTTTAACTACAGGTCAAGCCTCTCTAGTCTGGCACTTTCTTGTCTGGCAATATCCAGAGTCTGGTGTGATTTTAGTTAGCCAGATGTCCACTTATCATGGCTGTGGCCAAGTTTACCGTGGTCCCATAAAGTTGGTTTACAGCCACCAGTCCTGGCTCTCAGTGTTCTGTGTTGTTTTTTAGCTCTAATTTACCCCATATGTCTTCTTAGAGCCCAGTGAGCAGTGGAAGTGTTGGTAATGTGCCAAGCAATATTGACCTCCCGTGGTCCAGCAAATTCACTCGTTCAGCACCTGTCAGGTCCCAAGGGTGCCAGATGAGAGAGGTTCAACCTGTGGTGCGAAACTGATTGAATTAAAGCATTAGTGGGTATTTTTGCATGCCATAGTGATAGCATGGAGATGAAAACTTGTCCCTCTTGATCCAGCTCAGCTGTAATTTAATCTGAGGTATATTAATACCTCAGAGAGAAGGTTTAAATCTTGGCGGGGCATATCTGATTGTAGGCATGAAAGGCAGACTGTAGCCGGATATGGACGAGGGCAGGTATAGAACAGTTCATCCTCAGAGAGGAAAGGATACTTTTAGCCTCATTTACGTTTCGCCGGTGTGGATTTATGGCAAGCTGTACAGAACTCTGTCATACCATGAAAACTCTCTGAAAGTTGCCAGTACGGAGTCATAGAAGATATACTGTTAGTTAATGGTGGCAAATGAGTTATGACAGGTGTTCCTTTCATTAAAATTGTCCTTGTGCTCTGCCTATGTACACTACAGACTGATAGCACGCAATTCATGTGTATGAGTGTGTGGCGATGGGGAGATGGACAGAGGAATTAAAGTTTTAGTGATTTCATTGCTTGTTAAGGGATTTAGACACACACTAGTTATTAAAATGAACAAGAACAATGTATCTAAATCCCCTGGTCGGTTCTGAAAATCTTGACCTTAATACTTGTAGACAGGTACAAGTGGTTCCCTGATAACTAGGGTCAGCAACCTTTCCAAGGACGAGTGTTGAAATTTGAGCTTTTGACCTCTAGGTACAAGGCGAGTGCCAGTGATGTTTTCTGAAGTCACTAATTGTCCTACTTACAACAGCTTCATTAATAAATAAATGCAGATTCAGAGCTTTCCCGCTGAAGTGGCTGGAAGCATGAGCTAGTCTTTTTTAATCCCCAGCCAGCAGGGCTCTGAGCAAACTCCTGGCTGCATGGGGGAGGGGTGGGACTGAGCTCCCGCATTGCGTGCCAATTAAAATTGGCTCGCGTGCCACTCTTGGCACCTGTGCCAGGGGTTGCTGACTCCTGCCTGGTAACTATCTCATCTCTATGCGCTGTAGCATGTATCTGAGCATGGGTGTATATTTATTTTGGCATGGAGAGACTATCACTGCAACCCCAGCTATCACAGGCAGAAATAGATGGTGTAGATGTTGAGTGACAGGTTTGGGCAGTAGAGTGCCCTTTTGATCTGACCCCTGTGGGTATGTGTCACAAAGCTGGGGCTGGCTCATTTTTGCCACCCTTCCCCATAACACGTACTAACAATTAATAGGGAATCCCTTTGAGTTGCTCAGGCCCTAAGCCCTTGCTTATGGCCAGTGCCAGCTTGGATGTGCCCTACATGTTTCTACAGGATAGTGTCCAGAGGGTGTAAGCTTCAGTGAATGGCTCAGCCAGGAGCTGCAGGAAAGGCAGTGGGGAACAGCTCTAGAGTCTCTTCGCTGTCCGAACCTTTCCCCTTGGCCTCCTGTCTGCTGAAGCCTTTCGCTGAAGAGTGGAACTGCACACCACCGTGGGGACGCCTGGGAGTCTGTGTGTGAGTCCTCCATGGCTTTAGCAGGGAATCCGAACCACGTCGCCTTTCTTAGACCAAAGGGTTCTTGGCATGCAGAGGAGCATGACCACGAGACAGAATGCCGCACTTCGTATCTGGTAAATACCACCTAGTTCTGTGACGTGAGGATTTCACAGATTCATAACTTTTCACCTACTTGTAAATCCTTCAACAAATATATAGATATATATGCATGTGCATTTAAATTAAATAAACAATTGGCATTGGCTGCTCTGCTCATTAAATGTCACGAGAAAACTTTAGGCACATGAAATATCAATTGATTATGCAACCCATATTAATTGATGTTAACAGCAGTGCTAATGGAGAGCAGCTCATTACATAGCTGTTAACCCTCAACACCTATGTTTGAAATAATCAATTAGTATTTATTTAACATGCAATAACTTTCCTATTAAATCTAAATTAAATACCGATTTATGGGTACCATGCAGGAAAAGCTGCACTTTGGGAGCCTGATATAAGGTTATCCCCAGTCCCCCAAGGGCAGTCTTAATACATTAAATGAAAAATCAAAGGGCAAAAGGATAGTATTTCCATCATCCTGAAGTGAAAGGGACTTGTGGATACCCAGCACCAGAGGCTCGGAATCTGTTGGGGTAGGGCCCAAGTTCAATTGTATGGCATAGTGCCAGACGGATGAAGATTTCAGAGAATCCTAGGACTGGAAGAGACCTCAGGAGGTCATCGAGTCCAGTCCCCTGATGCTAGCCCTAATTAAATCATCCCAGCCGTGACTTTGTCTAGCTGACACTTAAAACTTCTAGGGGTGGAGATCGTACCACCTCTCTAGGTAACGCATTCCAGTGCTTCACCACCCTCCTGGTGGAATTGTTTTTCTTAATAGCCATCCTACACCTCTCCCACTGCAACTTGAGACCATTGCTCTTTGTTCTGCCATCTGTTGCTACTGACAACAACTTCTCCCCGTCCTCTTTAGAACCCCGCTTCAGATAGTCGAAGGCTGCTGTCAAATCACCCCTCACTCTTCTCTTCTGCAAACTAAATAAGCTCAGCCTCTGCTCATAGGACATGTGCTCCAGCCCCTAATCATTTTGGTTGCCTTCCACTGGACTGCCAATGCGTCCACATCCTTTCTATATGCAATTTATTTGTTCAAGTATCTGCCAAATGGAAGGGTCGCTGAGATACACAACATTCATCTCTGCAGTCCCTGCAGCAGAACCTGGCATGGTGTCAAGACTAGCTGGAGCCTACTACCGGAGGAAGGAGGGACCAAAGGACAGGCATAGATGAAGGGAAAGTCAGCGGACTCTTCTGTGGTGTGATGAGAGGGATTGTATTTCTCACTCCTCATCCCTGGAGCTTTCACAGAAAGAGAAAAAGAGAGTGCTGTGCTTCTTTCTGTCCTTGTCCTGACTGCTGAGATGGCCCTGATATTGGCACTTATCTTGTGCCACTGAACCCTGGATCTCCAGGAGAGGCCTTTACTACTATGTTACACTCTCCAGGGGTGCAGAGTCTGTTATAAATACCCACCAATTGAGATGTGATTCAAGCCCTGTCAATCTATTGCATATGGGCCATGAAACTCCTGTTCCATACTATCATGGGTTGGATTTTGAAGGGTAATGTACGTGTGAAAGTCTGTGTATCCTATCCTGAATCCTTTAGTAATACAATGCTATTTAATTCAACAACATTTATAGACAATGTGGTAAAGTAACACGTAGGATGTGAGCAAAGATCTGAGAAATGCTAGCAGGATTAAAGATTGCACCAAGGATAAGCCTCATTTGTCCTCCTAAGCCTGGTCAATGCAGAATATAGTCTGTTAACAGAGTTACAACTTGTAAAAATGAAGCTTTAACACGGCACTACCTTTTATGAACCGAATCTTCAATTAAACCCCTTTTCCCATGATCGGAATGGTGGTTTTAAAACAATTAAATGGAAAGTGAGTCAAATTTCGCCCGGATAAACGTGTCGCCTAAAGAGCAGAGGAATTAATTTGGACCAATACACAGTTGTTAAATTCTGATTGAACTAGATTAAACTGAGCACTGGGGAAAAAAAGAGAGAGAGAAAAAGAGAAGCTTCAGTATTGGGGTCAACCAGGTTTTATTGCTGTCACATAACCTTGAGTCCTGCATGTTATGCCATGTAATCAGATGCCCACTGAAAACAGTGGAACTCCATTTGGAGGCACTGGTCTATTCATATGGTTTACACTGTTGGACCAGGAGTTGAAAGAAAAAAGGCATAAAGGTGAAAGGAAAATAGGATAAGATCAATGCTCCCTCTAACTGGTTCCATCCATGTGTGGAATAAATTTTGTGATGTGCACTGAGGCATGTGTGAATGTGCACCAGCAAGAAAATAACAAATCTAGCTGTGAGCACTTTGCTAATCAGCTACACAGCACTGGAATTCCCCCCCGAGCAGTTGCACAAGTGCCCAGCTTACAGGGGAACACTTGATGAAATATTTGGGGGTGAAGGTTATGGTTTCGATACCAGAGAGGTGGGAGCTAAAGAGCAGGCTTGTCAGCTTGCGGGTTGTAATAACAACTTGTCCTTCTTAGGTTGCTGAACAAAAGAGCAACCCTGCCTAGAGGAGAGACGGATCCCTCTTGGCTCTGTTTCTCAGCACAGAAAAGTTTGAGTTTCACAGCTCTGGCGCCATCTAAGTGAGACAGATGGATGGATTAGATGGATAAATGGAGGCAGAGTAATGGAGCTACATATACACAGTGGAGAAAGCATAGAAGTAGGAGAAAAGTATTTTCAGATTTAAAAGGAAAATGAAAGAAAGAGAGAAAAGAGCAGGAGAAAGACAATCTGGCAGGCAAACAGACAGGGTAATAAGGTAGTGAAGCAGGGCTAACTGGGTAGCGAAAATTGCAATGGCAAAACTAACAAGCTCAGAATGGAATGCCTGCCTCTCTTCTGCTTTACACCTCAGTTGGTGTAAATCAGAGCAGATCCATTGACTTCAGATGTGCCATCTAGTTTACATCAGCCAAAGCTCTAGCCAGCAGCAACCCTGGTAGCCTGGAGACTGATCCAAATCCCTTTGAAGTCAATGGGAATCTTGTCATTCGTTGCCTTGCTATTAGGCCCATAGCGTGTGGTAAGAATGCCGATTGTCTCCCATGTAGGAAAATCCCACAGAGCGTAGAGGCCACTCTTTTTCCCCAGGGAATTCCTTCTGGATGTTCCCTTAGGGAGTGGGGCATTTTATGCCCCTCCCCTAGGAAAGAAAACACAAGAGGGCCGCGTCTACACGTGCACGCTACTTCGAAGTAGCGGCGCCAACTTTGAAATAGCGCCTGTCACGGCTACACGTGTTGGGCGCTATTTCGAAGTTGAAATCGACGTTAGGCGGCGAGACATCGAAGTCGCTAACCCCATGAGGGGATGGGAATAGCGCCCTGCTTCGAAGTTGAACGTCGAAGTAGGGCACATGTAGACGATCCGCGTCCCGCAACATCAAAATAGTGGGGTCCGCCATGGCAGCCATCAGCTGAGGGGTTGAGAGATGCTCTCTCTCCAGCCCCTGCGGGGCTCTATGGTCACCATGTGCAGCAGCCCTTAGCCCAGGGCTTCTGGCTGCTGCTGCGGCAGCTGGGGATCCATGCTGCAGGCACAGGGTCTGCAACCAGTTGTCGGCTCTGTGGATCTTGTGTTGTTTAGTGCAACTGTGTCTGGGAGGGGCCCTTTAAGGGAGCGGCTTGCTGTCGAGTCCGCCCTGTGACCCTGTCTGCAGCTGTTCCTGGCACCCTTATTTCAATGTGTGCTACTTTGGCGTGTAGACGTTCCCTCGCAGCGCCTATTTCGATGTGGTGCTGCCCAACGTCGAAGTTGAACGTCGACGTTGCCAGCCCTGGAGGACGTGTAGACGTTATTCATCGAAATAGACTATTTCGATGTCGCTACATCGAAATAAGCTATTTCGATGTAGCATTCATGTGTAGACGTAGCCGAGCTGTGTCTACATGTTGAAGAGGCACTTCGGAAGAGGCTAGTGAGACATGAATATGCAGTACCTCGTTAGCATAATGGCTGCCACACACAAGTCGAAAGTGCCGCTTTCAGAACACCGCCACGCATGTGGACAGGGGCTTTTCGAAAGGACCCCCCTGACTTCGAAAGCCCATTCTTCCCAAAGTCAAATAGGAAACAGGAGCTTCCAAAGTCGGGGGGGGTCCTTTCAATAGGCTGTCCCATCTCCACGGGTCCCAGTGTTCCGAAAGCAGCATTTTCAAATTGCACGCAGCTGTCATTATGCTAATGAGGCACTGCATATTCATGTCATTGCCTCATTAGCATCTTCCAACGTGCCTCATTAACATGTTAGGGCATGTGTAGACACTTCTAAGGGGTTCTGAGCCCAAACACTATAGCTCCTGCCAGAGGCAGACGGTATATTTGGGCCTCAGTGACTAGACCTGCATGTTTGCAAGGGCAGGTGTGAGATCAGGGGAATAATAACTGGAGGTTTTAAACATAAACAGGCAGTGCTTATGCAGTCTCTAGTGCTTCAGTGGTAGACTTCTTGCCCTGTCGTGGGGGAGGCCCAGATTTGATTCTTGGCCAAGGCAGCTCATGTTACTGAAGGGATAAGCAAAATAAACTGGGAGGAGAAAGGCGATGTTATTTGTTAAAGGTTATTATTGAATCCGATGTTAAAATTGACTTAAGCATTTTGGCTCACCTGAGAACAATGAGCCAGGGCGAGTACATGTTGCAGTTGTTTTTTGTGTGTAATGCATGCAAGGGACTGCAGCCTTCACCCTCTGAAATCTATTTGAGTTTTGCCAATCACTAAAACAGAAACAGGTCCTTGGAGTTTTCTGGAGGACTGTACCATTTGTGTGAGCTGGGGGGTGTAGCATTTGTACGACCACTTGTATCTAGAATGGTGTAATTTTGTATCTGCACTTGTGGTACATTGCTTTTTTTGGTTTTCACTGTTTGTAAAACACTTCCTGCCACAGGAGTTTTCATTGGAATCTTAATATTTCTGCTGCAGTCAAAAGGGAAGTATTTAGTGTTTGTTGTTTATTTTTTATTATTTATTTGTAATCCTTTGTAGAACCAGAGACTGACAAGCAAGATCGGGACCCCATTGTGTTAGATTCACTACAAATGTATGTTAAGAAACAATAACAACACTCAAAGAGCTTACAATCTGAATAGATAAGACAGTCCAAGAACTGGGGTAGGGGATATAACATAGAGACAAAGTGAACAACGAACAATGATAGTTTGCAAATGGCATGTTCCATCTATACTTCTTTTTCTTTTGCAATATGTACACTTGAAATTCATCTCAGCTCAGTCTACATGAAGGCAAGGCCTACAAAGGCCAAGGTGGTTATAATAGAGAGATAGTATCAGAGGTGTAGCCATGTTAGTCTGGATCTGTAACAGCAACAAAGGGTCCTGTGGCACCTTATAGACTTAACAGAAAAGTTTTGAGCATGAGCTTTCGTGAGCAAAGACTCACTTCATCAGATGCTGAAGTTTCATCCAGCATCTGATGAAGTGAGTCTTTGCTCACAAAAGCTCATGCTCAAAACTTTTCTGTTAGTCTATAAGGTGCCACAGGACCCTTTGTTGCTGTTAATAGAGAGATAGACACTGATATAAATAAGAGGCAAAGGGCTTTAAAAAGTGGAAAACCAAAGATCTGGAGATCTGACTTAGATGAGAGTCTTGGACTACATCTATACTAGGGAATGAAGGTTGATTGCAGATACACAATTTCTATTTACGGCAATTGCATACCTAGACTCGACTTATCTGGAATTGACTTACCTGGCTGTCCTCACTGAAGAAGGTTGACAGGAGAATTTCTCTCATCAACCTCCTTTACTCCTCGTGTCTCGCAAGAATACAGAATACATCCCTACCAAACACGTGAATTCAAACCCCAGAGGATTGACCCTGAGCAGGTCAATCTTCCAGGGTAGTGTAGACATAGCCTTAGGTACACAAGAAATGCTTCTGCAAGCCCTGGTGAAGAGGAAGAAGAGTTGTCTCTGGATGGTCTATTACAAATAAGCAGAAGCAAATTATAGAACAGAAGCAGTGAAGCTGACAAATAGATGCCAACTTTCTTTTCAAGGCAAAATTTTGGGGTAGTCAGAATTTTGTCATGGTTTTGCAAAGACAGCCAATGCAGTCTCTCTCTCCGCTCTCTCCACATGTAAAATCAAGCATGTGGAATTTTTCTTAGGAAATGAGGTAACAGGTTTCTATTACCCAGAAATTTTGCCTGAGAAAAATTTCCTGGGGAAAGAAAAGGGCAAAGAACACTGGAGAATGATTTTGATGTAACCATGATAGAAGTGAATTCTAGTACTGGATGATCAAGAAACACTGGTGTGGGGAAAATAGTGTTGCTTTCTGCTGTCTCAGTATTTGGTCACACTAATGTCAGTGGAAAGACTCTGATTTCAATAAGATTTGGATCAGGCCCCCTAGATGTCCCTAGGTGGTGGTGATTTCTTCCAGAGGGAAAGCAGTTCCCTAAAGGTAAATAAGGATGTTTTTCATTTTATTCCTCTAGTGTAGTGTCAGACCAGAAGAGGATCCTCCATTCCACAGTCTTCTCCTCTGTCTGTAAGGGCTTGTCTCCACTAATTCAGGGAATAACTCTGCAGCAATCAGTCCTCTGGCCATCAATTTATCATGTCTGCTTAGACATGATAAATCGATCTCTGAGCACTCCTCTGTCAATGCCAGTACTCCAGCAGGATGAGAACAGTAGCTGGTGTCAATGGGAGAGCAGCTCTGTTGATCTTAGCGTGCACAAGATGCCACAGTAAGTATGTAGACGTCAGCTGCACTATTTGCATATCTGAAGTCACATAAATTAGATTGATGGGGGTGGGTGGGACCTCAGTATAGGCAAGGCCTAGCTTGGGTTTCTATGGTTAGATCTGAAAAGAGGGGCGGTAGGTAGTAAAAATGGGCCTTTCCCTTCCATTCACCCTCCCCCTTGTCTTCTTTTCCCAGGTGCTGGAATGCTCCACCACACATTATACCTCAGTCTTGCTTCAGTCTTCTTTAATCATCAGAAGCACCAATAATTGTGGGGTTGGCAACACCTCACCCGGCCTCTGCTACGGAGCCATTTACTTGATTAACCAGATGCCGAAACACCCACCCTGAACTACTCCTGAAGGGCACCACCTTTTCCTCACCCAGGTACCTCCTGAAGACACGCTTCTGCCATGAAGCTTGCATGAAATTTGCCCTTTAATGATGGCTCTGGAGAGGACTGGTTGGATGTGTGTGATATGCACAATGTACAAGAAAAAAATAGGAGAGATGTCGAGGGCAATGGCCCACACGCCAGTCATCACTTCCAGCTCTCTCCATTCCTTGTTTCTTGTCTTGTGTGTGAAACTGGGAGTCAGGAGATTTGGCTATCCCTCAGGCTCATTGTGTGGCCACAGGTGAGTCATTTAGGCAGCGATGGGAGCTGGGCTGTGAACTCTGTAGGCCTCTTTGAAAATGTTAGGCTTGGTCTGCACTAGGGAGTTAAATTGATTGCAGATGCACAATTCTAGCTACAGCAATTGCATAGCTAGAACTGACTTATCTGCAGTTGACTTACCTTGTTGTCTACATAGAGGGAAGTCAGCAGGAGAAACTCTCCCGTTGACCTTCCTTACTACTTGCGATTTTGAGGAGGGCAGGTGTTGACTGCTGACCCCAGACAAATCGAGTCTGTCTGTCTCTACCAGGCATCAAAAATCAAACTCTGGAAGATCGACCCTGAGTGGCTCCATCTTCCCCGTAGTGTAGACATACCCTTAGCTCCTGCTTTGTTATGTCTGTTTTCTCTCCTTTTTATTGAAGAGAATGTGTCCTCTCCCTGCAGGGAGCAGTTGCGAGTTAATTCATTAATGTTTGCAAGGTGCTTTGAGATCTCCTGATGGCTGGCATGGGGGAAAGAGTCATTTTAATATTATTTTTATCCTTCATAAGGCCACTCCTGCAAGGTGCTGAGTGCTTTCAGCTCCAGCTGGGGATGCTCAGCAGCCATCTAGCTTATGTATCTAATCCAGGCAGGTTCCTAGATTAGCACCCAGTCCCATAGTATCTCCATCCACCTTGCACGACTCAACCATAAATTGTGATTTCAAAGGAAGATTCTTTTGTTTCTTTGTTCTTCTAATGGACAGAATTAAACCCCTCACCTGGGCCTTTGGCACATTATTGCCCCAGGATTCCACAACAAGACTTTATTTCCCACAATGTTATTTACTGGCTTTTTTCCTATTTGCTGAGAAACCCTTGTTTGGGGTGTGCGTGCGTGTGTGTGTTGAGGAGGTTAAAAAAATTTCTTGCTGTCAGCGAGTGATGTTACAAACCTGCTCTGACAAGGCTGTGTATATTTACAGTTGGTGAGAGCGAAGGCTTCATCAATCTTCACGCTTTGAAAGGGACAGGCCCGCTCCCATGAGCACCTGCTCTGGGAGAACAGCTGAACTGTGACTTTCCAGGGAGCTGGCTGTAAATTTTAGCCATTCCCCGCCACAGCCCACGCATGCTTGAGCTTTTTAACCTTCCCAGGCTGGCAGGAGGCCCAGCAATCAGCTTAGTGCAAAGACTAGGGTTGTTTCTAATTAACCTTTTGTTTCCCACTGCAGGTGTTTCAAAGTTTCTTAATGTTAAAAAGGGGGGAAAATGGCCGTGAAGGTGCAGCCACAGCCTTTTGTTTCTCCTATGCTCAAGTGATCAAATGGAACGGGTCTTCCTCTCATTTCCCCTCTGTGCTTTTAGTTCTCCTGCACAAGTTTCTGTAATAACATCCAGTAGGAAGTACTTCTGACTTGTGGTTTCCTTCAGGCACCCTTAGAAAGGATTCCTAGTAGTGCTTTACTACTGCACAATATTGCAAAGTCATCCTCACATCCCAGGATGTCTTCTCCATTCCAACCCACTCTCCCCAAGGAACTTTTTTCCATGCCATGACTGCTTTTGAGCTTTAATGTTCTAGCTAATTAGTTTGGTTGCTCTCAGTCAAATAACTAGCTCGAGGAGAGAAAGTCTGACTATAGACTCTCAGGATGCTTGAACTACTCCTTCCTTGACTGCTCATATTCCCATCACTCAACCAAAGAACACTTCCTACAGAACACCATTTAATTGGCAAATGTGTTCAGATGTTAATTTTATTAATCAAACAGGCCAGCTATGTGACCGCTGGCAAGATAGAGTTTAGAAAAATGAAGACTCCAGAAGGAAAGCATGAAAAAAATGTAATGGTTCAGAGAAAATGTGTTTTGATGACTTTCCAGGATTCCTTTCATAAAATGACTTGGTATGATGTAAGATAATCTCTTTAGTACGATTAGTGTAGTAAGTTTTATCAGTCACGATGGCTACATCTACACTACAACCCAGGCCCACACTTGGAGGTCAATCCACTGGCAGTTCATTTAGTGGGTCTAGTTAAGACCCACCAAAGTGACTGCAGATTACTCTCCCATTGACCCTGGTACTCTGCCCCAAACAAGAAGAGTTAAGTTTCTCCCATTGACCCCCCAATGGTGTAGAGCCCACAATACATCGTGATACATCGACAGCCTCAATGGGCCTCTGAGCAAGGGCTGAGGGCATGGCTCTGCACTCCCAGAAGGGGTGGGGCCTTGAGCTGAAGGGGAAGGGCTGGGGGAGTCAGCCCTCAGCCCCACCAAGAACACACTGCGGGCCCCCCAGTCGGTATGTCTACTCCAGCTATGTTATTCATATAACTGAAGTTGCGTAGATCAAGTTCACTGTCTGTTGTAGAGTGGATATAGCCTAAGATGGGTTTCCTAGTTACACTGTGTTCACCAACATTTGCTGGTTAAACACTTCCTGCTTGGGAGACTCAACATATTAGCCAGCAACTGGAATACTAGGTGAAAAGTGAAAGTTCAACACCAACAAAACACACACAAAGGGATAATATCTCCTTGCCGGAAAATAACTCCTTCATTTTTCCCTCCATGGGGCAGCAGCATGTATTGCCCTGTTGTGTTTTATCAGTAAATTGTTATTTAACTAGATTACTCCTACCTCTTCTCTCCCTTTGCTTCTCAAGCTCCTATCCAATGACAAACAAACCCTAGAAAGCAGCTACAGTCTTAGTTGAACAAGAATGCATTGTATGGCTAAGGACATTCATATGCTGAGATTTATCACAGGGAACAAAATGGATTTAAACCCCACTTAAAAATAAAATATATCTTTGAGGAAAAGTTTCAGAGTTTTTTGTATCAGAGGAATAATGGTTTCTATAATTTAACAGGTGCTAAATTTGGTGATCAGTGCCAGCAAATCCATTTCACATAATGATATTTTATCTCCCTTGAAATGGTCATTTTCATGAATGTCTTTTTATTGGTTCCCATATTCCATGAAGTGTCCAAGTTGGCGCTGCTACTATGCGAAAGGTAAGACTATCTTTGAGGTGGTTGGCAGGGGATGGCAGGAAGGAAACAAGACACCTCTGTGAATAAGACTGACAAACCAATGTGGAAGAAACACATGAGATTTGAATGGGTTCCCTTTAAATGACCATCTCTTCTACTTTGAAACTAAGAAGCAAAGTTCTTCAAAATGTACCCTAGGGTAGATGTGCCTTTTTAATGGTGGAAAGATGACCTTGGAGGAACTTATGGGAAAGGGATTTATTATGGTTCAAAATTGCAATTAAATGGAGCAAAGGCAGGAGGGCAGCCATTGAGTGAGAGGAAACAAGATGATGAACAACAAGAAATCTAGCAAGGTTTAATGAAGAACAAGGCATTGGATCTTTCAACTAGCTGTAAAGGCCAATATACCACTGAGTTAAAGTCATGAGGCCTGAATTTATATATGTGAGGGCAAAAATCTGCCCCAGCTGTTCCAGTCAGTGAACTAAATTGTTCTCTTGGTGCTTGTCTGCAGAAACACATCTGCTAAAATTAGAAGATCAGAATTAACTGACTTTTGATGTGAATTAAACTAAACTGAATTAAAGTCACTTCAATTCGGATTAACAGTGTCCACGCATCCACTTCAAATTCATATCTGTAGTTAATTAGAATTAACTTGCATTAATGTCTGTGTGAACAACCCATTAGATACACTGATGCAAGCTCACACAGCCAAAATCCTTCCTAGTGTAACTCCACTGAAAGCAACGGGAGTTTTGCCTGCAGAAGGACTGCTGGATCAGAACCTGTCTTAGTAGAGATGATATAGTGTTGCTTACATGTGGTATAAACAAAAAGAAATGATTGTGGGCTTTCTCTTGGTTAACACTTCATGTTGCCTACTGATACGGTGCAGCTAAGTACAGGAGTGACCTCAGTCTGCTCAAATTTGTTGCAAACAATAAACTGGGGCATAGGAAACAGAGGCAAGAGTGGTTGATTTTTAGCATTTGGGAAAAACAAGGGAATTGCTGGAAATGGCCAAATTGAAATAAATCAACAGAGGGAAACAGCAAATATATATAACGGACACTGAAGCAACACACAGAGCTGGGAACCAGCACCAGAGCTGGGAACCAGCAACTTGACTGGTAGTGCACTCTGGAGTCACTAGTGATGGATAAGCACACTTCTAATGGTAACTAGAAGAAAAATACACAGAAACTACTTTCCAAACAGTTGGAGAAGTATCTGGAGACAAAAAGTACTGTGGTGCCCCAGCAACACACACCAGATTCATTAGTACGGACTCTAATCTATTTCTAAAGCGCTCTTTTTGTCTGGGGACCAACAGATAAGTGAAAGGAGAAGAATCTGAAATTTCTGTCTCTATTTTAGGAAAGCGCTGGCTTCTTATTAGAAAGAAGATTAAAGAGGAGCCTGGATCCAAGCTGCAAGAGAGAGGCCTTTGCAAACAAAATCAGCTAGTACTTTGTGTCATATTATGTCTGCGCACAGAGCAGCCATGAAGTTTTTCACCAAAGCCCATGGCTGGCTCCTCTTAGCCATATCTCGCTAGCCCATGCCATTTCTCATTAACCCTTTGTTGAAGGAGCCACTTAAAAATGCACCATCTCATTAAGAAGATGCAGAAAATTACACGGCTGCGCCAGTGGGAAGATCCAGCTGCTCTGACGATCAAGTCCGAGAGGAGCACAGACAGAATGACAAGACTATAGCCACCTTCTGGGATTTGTTTGGCTTTGGATAGGAGCTTGAGAAGCAAAGGAAGGGAAGAGGTGGAAGGAATCGAGTTGAATAACAAATTATCTCCTACACCTCACCTCTCTTTCAGTGTCAGAGAGAATAAGGGCTGGTTCCAAACTCCGTTGGTATCCACAGGAATCTGTCTGTGGATTTCAGTGGGCTCCAGGTCTGGCCTTAAGAAAGAAGATGAATAGTCTTGGATCCCTTACTCCTCATGAGATTGAGCAGTATAGGGGTTGACTGTTGACCACTGTTCCTTAGGTGATGGGAAGTGACTAACCAAGGAGGAATAAATCCCGGTCTCTTCAGCATAATGTATCAACTCTGCCTCACAAAAAGGCCCCTGCCTTTACTGGCAGGCAGCCCAAAGGGATTTATGGCTGTAGCCGATTGACAGCAAGCCACAACAGTTGCATAGCTACCTATGCCACTAATCTCAGAATGGAACCTCTCCGCCACCCAGGTGAGATGGTAGAGTAAATATTATTATAGGGACAAATTTAGATGTCTCTACTCAACTTTCACTCAGACCTTCCTGAGAGCACTGCTGGCATGAAAATCTATAAGGTGGGCACCACCGAATTCACCCCATCTTAACAAACAGGGAAGCTGTGGCACAGAACATTAACTGTTCACTCAAGGTGACAGAAGCAGAGAACTGAATCACGGCAAAGCACCGCACCTCTTTGGCCCTCCTGTGTGGCTTCAGAAGGCCGCAGCTACAGCAGAGCCATGACAGCACCACTGTGCTTGGAGAAGAAATGGAGGTGGGTGGAGGAGCTCAGATTTGTGGCAGCAGGGGAAGACAGGGATGATTCTGGTTGCAATTTGGGCTCTGGGTAGAGGAGGTGAGTATTTGCTGCTGAAGCCTACTAAATGACAACTGAAAATGCTATTTGCGTGTCATGTGATAGAGTGTTGCAGCGGGGTTAAAAACCAATGGAGAATTTCCCTCCTGCCATAGATAAATTTGTGTTCAAAGGGCTAAAGTCGCCTCCTTGTGCAAGAAAATGGTCTCCAGCGGACTTCTAGCCATTGCTTAGAAGAAAAAAAGAAATCTGTCACCCAGGTTGCCTGTAGTTCTAAGTTTAACGATGTGGCTTTCTACTGTCTGCCACTAGAGGCTGCTACACACCTCATTAAACCAACAAACGTGACAATTAAGAATGAGGCAGACACTGGGTGCAGTTATGAGTGGGCCTAAAACCTAGGTCCAGAACCGTCCTCGGCAAATGTGTCTGTGGTGTAAATAGAACAGGCTTATTCCTTTAAATCTGTTTCAGAAACCAGAGAGCTAATTCTTAAGCTGGTATTTGTGGAGGGGAAAGGAGAATCAGTGTTGTGTGCTAAGGTCACAATCTAAGCACTGGGGGTGGGGAAGGGGAGGCCAAACTTTATTCTCCCATTCCCATGCAAGAATTGCCTTTGGGATTACTGCTCTCCTAGAAGAGAGCAGAATTTGGCCCTGTATTTTCATGTGCATTAAGCGCCAAAGAAGAAATGGTCCTTAACAATTGCATTTTGTAGAAAAAGGTCACAGGAAGAGCTAGACCTCACCTCCTGGGGTGGGGCTGGAACAGGTTTTAGAGTTGGAGTGTTAAGAGGTGTTGAACCCAACTGGAAATCTTGTATTAATGGAAACTACTTCAAGAAAGGGGGTGCTGCAGCACCCCTCGGTCCAGCACCTCTGTCACCTCCAGCATCCCCAGAAAAGCCTGTCAGTTAGCTGAGTTTCAGGATCAGCTGCAGTGAGGTTGAACTTGAAGCGCTATTTTAAACATCGCCTGTTTCTCCTCCCAGTAGGCAAAGCTTCCTTGCAAACATCTCTTACTACGAGCCGCATATTTTCTTAGAAGGCTAAATTCCTTTGTCTTAGTATTGTCAGAACATTTGTTGCTGTTCAGATAGCACCTCGGAAATTGATTCCCTCTCACCTTTGGTAAAAAGATACATTCACGTAAATTGCAGCAGCGGGGCTGAATCTTGCAGGTTTGCCAGGCTCCGTGCGATTGGAAAGTGTTGGTATGTTTTGTAAGTTACACGGAGAAGACCTCTGTTGTTATTAATCTCAGTTCTGCTGTGAGCTGCTGCTTTCACAAAACAATATACAACTTCATTCAAGCATGCGATTGTTGGTGTCTGCCTGGCACTTTAGGCTGCTGTGTGAGGGAACATTTTATAGGCTCAACATTTACAGTAAGTAAATATCAGCATTTTCACCAACCTCCTTCCCCCTCTCCCCAAAGCTCAAACATTATTTTCCTCCCTTTGCCACCAACTTGATCTTATTTTCTTGCAAAATTACAGCCTTGCTGTAAATCAAGTATTTCTAACAAAAAAGAGCTCACAGCAGCAGCACTAAAATTTTCACTTTACGATTTTCGTCATCAAGGCTGGTCCAGTTCCTTTTGTTTATGTTCTTGAGAGAAAGCACGACAGCCCTGTTTCCCCCGCAAATGCATGTCACCATCTGTCACAATGTGTGTCTCTTTTAAAAATGTGCTTATTGATCCCCTGTTATTGGAATACCTTGCAATGTATGAGTCCTCACAATACCTCTGTGGGGACGGGACTGATATTATCCCCATTTTACAGACAGGGAACTAATTTAGGGTAGGTCTACACAGCAAAGTTATTTTAAAATAACAGCTGTTATTTCAAAACAACTATCCAAGTGTCCACACAATGCAACCGCTATTTCAAAATAGCAGCTGGCTTATTTCAAAACTGGTAGGGTGAGAGGGATAGCTCAGTGGTTTGAGCATTGGCCTGCTAAACCCAGGGTTGTGCCCTTAATTCTTGGGGAGGCCATTTAGGGATTTGGGGCAAATAGATAAAAAAAAAAATCTGTCAGGAATGGTGACAGGTCCTGCTGTGAGTGCGGGGGACTGGACTCAATGACCTCTGAAGGTCCTTTCCAGTTCTCTGAGACAGGTGTATCTCCATATACTGAATAGCACCTATTTCAAAATAGCTATTTTAAATATGGCTGTGTAGACTGGAAATAGAGCCTATTTCAAAATAAGCTATAGTGCATCTAATGGCTCTATTTTGAAATAGGCTCTGTAGCTACGTCTACACTAGAGTTTTGTTGGCAAAACCGGTGGAGTGCCCACATTCAAAATGCGTTCTGTCAACATATTGTCTACAGAACTTGGCACTTTTGTCAACAGCCTTCTTCCTCTCCCCAGTGGAGCAGAATGCCTTTCTCGACAGAATCTGCTGAGAAAAAAGTCAAGTGAATGCTCAGGGGGAAGGGGGGTCTCTATGGGCAGACACAGATTCTGGGTCACCAGGCAGCCGTGTCTGCTGTGCTTCCAGTTGGCTGTTCTGTTGAACGACCTGCTTTTGTGTGTGGCCACGATCTGTTGACTGTTCACTTCTGTTGACAAATCGCTATAGTGTAGACAGCCTTAGGGTGTAGAGGCTGTATTTTGAAATAGGTAAGTGCTATTTTGAAACGCATTTTATGTGTAGCAGCGTTATTTCAAAACAAACGGTTCTGGACGAGCTTATTTTGAAATAAGGGTTTGTCTTCACTACAGGGAAGAGCATCCCAACTGTGTTGGATCTTCTGGCATTAAGTTTAGTGCGCCTAGTAGGGATGCACTAAATTGAACTTACAGGGTACCTGTGATGGTGCTGGTACTCCTGCCCCCCATTAGGAGTAAGGGAAGTTGACTGAGTGCGCAATCCCCTCAACCTCCCTTAGTGGACATGGCACAGAATGCCGAATTAAGGTACATCAGTAATTAACATAGCTAGAATTATGTACCTTAATTCAACCTCCAGCTGTAGTGTAAACCTGTCCTGAGATGCAGAGAGAGATTAAATAACTAGACTCACAGAACAGCAGGACTGCAAGGGACCTTGCGAGGTCATCTAGGCCAGTCCCCTGTATTCATGGCAGAATTAAATGTTATCTAGACCGGGGTGAGCAAACTTTTTACGCTGGGCCCCACTTTTTGTCCCTGCAGTTAGCAGCCCCGGCCCCCACCCCAGCCTGTCTGATGCAATCCGAACTGACTGAAATTTCAGTTATCTTCAGATGAAAAAAACCCTTTTCGGCATGTGTAAGAAAATAAGTCCATAAAATGTAACATTGTTATTAATCGGTCTATAAATGTGAATACACACATAGAAACAGTAACAGATTTCAACATTTTTAATGAGCTGGATGAATCTGACACCCAGCAGCTGATCCTGCTGCACCCCACCTTATGAAATTTCATGCCATCCCCATGGGCCTGCCCTCCCCACTTTGTGCACCCCTGATCTAGACCATCCCTGATGGGTGTCTGTCTAACGTGCTCTTAAAAATCTCCAGTAATGGAAATTCTACAACCTCCCTTGCCCGAGGTCAGACAGATTCTGAGCATGTCTGAGAAGTGGAACTCTGGTTTTAGAAATCCTAGGCTGCTTCCCCAATCACTAGACTACACTTCCTCTCTTTTAAGAATTCCCTATTTCATAGACCTCCTATGCCTGTTTTATTCATTGTTGGACTTCTCTGCTCTGGGACTAGCTGGATGCCCTGATTCCAAATGTCAAGCTGACATTGTTAGTGTGTGTATTAACGCTAGTGTTTCCATTGTTTCCATCATAGGCTCTGAAAGTGTTTTACCCACCTTAATGAACAGTTGCTCATGTTGTCCCTCTGAGGGTATGTCTTCAGTACTAGCAGGATTGACCCGGTCAGGATCAATCTTCTGGAGACTGATTTCACATGCCTAGTTGGGACATGTGAAATCAAACCATCGGGGTTGACAGTTGACTGCTATACTCTTCAGTATCGCAAAGAGTAAGGGAGGTCAACAGGGCTACGTCTACACGTGAAGCCTACATCGAAATAGCTTATTTCGATGTAGCGACATCGAAATAAGCTATTTCGATGAATAACGTCTACACGTCCTCCAGGGCTGGCAACGTCGATGTTCAACTTCGACGTTGCGCAGCACAACATCGAAATAGGTGCTGCGAGGGAACGTCTACACGCCAAAGTAGCACACACCGAAATAAGGGTGCCAGGCACAGCTGCAGACAGGGTCACAGGGCAGACTCAACAGCAAGCCGCTCCCTTAAAGGGCCCCTCCCAGACACAGTTGCACTAAACAACACAAGATCCACAGAGCCGACAACTGGTTGCAGACCCTGTGCCTGCAGCATGGATCCCCAGCTGCCGCAGCAGCAGCCAGAAGCCCTGGGCTAAGGGCTGCTGCCTACGGTGACCATAGAGCCCCGCAGGGGCTGGAGAGAGAGCGTCTCTCAACCCCTCAGCTGATGGCCGCCATGGCGGACCCCACTATTTCGAAGTTGCGGGACGCGCAACGACTACACGGTCCCTACTTCGACGTTGAACGTCGAAGTAGGGCGCTATTCCTATCCCCTCGTGGGGTTAGCGGCTTTGACGTCTCGCCACCTAACGTCGAATTTAACTTCGAAATAGCGCCCGACGTGTGTAGCCGTGACGGGCGCTATTTCGAAGTTGGTGCCGCTACTTCGAAGTAGCTGCACGTGTAGACACGGCTCAGGAGAGCTTCCTCCATCCATCTCCCTCTGCGAGGACAGCCAGATAAGTCAACCACAGATAAGGCAATTCCAACTATGCAATTGCCATAGCTGGAACAGAGTATCTACGATCAACTTTAAAGTCTAGTGTAGACCTGGCCTGAGATGAGTATTACAATGCCCATCTGGAGCAGATATAGTAGGGGAACTGAGTCAGAGATATGTTAAATGATTTGTTCAAAGTCAGCCAGCCAGTCAGCGACACAGCAAGCTTAAAAAAAAATCCCCAGTTGTCCTGAATCTGAGACTTTTACCCACACAATCAAACCTCCTTTTAGAAGGATGTTAGAACAATCCCTTCCTGCGGCACACCAGGGAGCATATTTTGGGATTGGCTGCAAATATGCAGGAGATTGCTATGAAGTTTCCATGTGAAAGGTTGCAAACGAGCGTCTCAAAATATCTTCTGAGACAGGACCCAGTGGTGGTACATGCTAAGAACGCTTTGGCTGGGCAATGTATCTTCTGAATTTTCATTATTAGCACTTTGATTTATTATCCATATCTGTTACCCGTTTGATTGCTCTTGCATGTTACCGACACATCCAAGTAGAACAAACCTGCCATATTGCTGAATGAATCAAGTACTTCCTAGCATTGCACACTTTCCAAGGAAGATTTTTAGGGTGCAACAGCAGGACTGCATGGGCTGGGTCAGCAATAAAATGGTTAAAACCAGCTCTGAGCTCTACAGTGAGCCCTGGGGTTAGTACATTTTGGAACTTGAAGGTTTTTTTCATGTCACATGCACATTAAAACTTGAGGAATCACTTCCATGAGCCACCACAAAGTGAAACCCACCAAATCCTATGGTGAACCCAATAGCTATCTTTGGTCTGTTCTATATATAAGGATTGCAAGAGTGAAATGACAATTGGGAACATATCGCACTGATGTTCTAAACCTTCAAAGCTGGATGTGGTTCTTTCAATTAGAATAACAGCATTGAAATAAACGGGCCAGATCCTGAATTGAACTGAGCCCATTTTCATGAGCTGAGACTCTGTCCTACTTACCACCATATTTAATAATAATAATGCAGACACCAGTTGACTTACTTGGAAAAAGGAGTTGGCGATTAAAATGTGACGCATCAAACTTTTGGTTCTCGCATAGGGATGGGGGAGAATTTCCAGAGCCGTGGCCTGTGTACAAGAGAAGAAGCAGGTGCCCAGAGACAGGAGACACTGAGAGCTTTCTGTTTTAATTTCAGGGATTTTGGAATAGGCTGGCTTGCTGTTCCGCATTTTAGTAATTTTATGTAGCTGCTGTTTTAAAGCACCAAAGGGACCAATGATGTTCACTTCACATGTGAGATTATAAAGTGGTGAAGTGTTTGTTTGCATGGCTTGGGTAGGTAATGTCTTTTTAAAGGGTGTATTCCTTTATTGTGCATTAGTGCTTTTTGTTGGTGGAAAGGGGTGATGGACTAAAAAAGCTTTTTTCCCCTCTCATTGAGATTTACAACAAGGTGGGCATTCAGGTGCGCGTGCGGGAATGTGTATGCAACTGGAAGCATAATTAGAAAGCACTGTGACATTCCTGGCAAAGCTTACGTAGGTTAATAGCCCCCCACTTGCTCCTTGAACCTGGAGAATTCTTTGATGCATTTTCCGCTTGAAAACATTGGTGAGTCCCATCATCAGCCTATTAACAAAAGCTGCATTAGTGCAAGGAAGGCATCATATTTAAAAAGAACCCAAATCAATAAGCAACAACTCTAGGTACATAATATGATTAACTGCTGAGCAAATAAGTTCACACTGTTCCTGAGATTGCTTATGCAAGTTTGGTGTTTGGATGTACTAATAGGCACTTATATAAGTAGCTGGCCACTTCGGAGTGGAAACACGCAGAATGGGGCCCCAGTCATGGAAGTTGTGCATGCAATGGTGCACGCATATCTGCATGTTGTCGTGGGTGTGGTTAACTGCACATGTAATTGTTAGAAATTTAAGGCCACAATTGTTTTCCTTTTTTGTTCCCAAATATATGGTATGCTTCTTGCACAGCGTGGAAGTTTTGAAATGTTGTAATTATATTCTCAATGGTATACCATCATCTGGGTGTTTTTTGATACAAAAAAAATTTCAGATTTTGTCTCCGGGTATGTACATATGACTCCCAAAAACTCCAGACTGCTCAGCTAATGGGAATTGCATGTGCATAGTGTGCATGCAGAACAGGGAGATGATTCTGATACAACATTTTTATCTTCCTTATTTTCCTGTTGTGTAACCTGTTCCCATCTTCTTACTGCTCAGGGAAGTTTCTCAGTCCATTTAAGCAGCTTCTGCAATATTTCTAGTGCTTATAGCTTTTAACATGTGGGTCTTGTGCCACTTCATAATCTTTGTTCATTTCCCCCATTTTATGGTTTTAAATTATAGATGCTCTCTTCCTCTAATGCCTTCAGAATGCTGGCTTTCTGGCAGATACATAAGGGCGTCTTGTGACGAATATATTATGTTTCCAAGTATTCTGTGCAGAAGATAGTCTATACGTTCTATTTTGCAAAAGATTTTGAGGTTTGTCTTAATTCTGATTAGGCACCAAACCTCCCCAGATTGAAATGCTCTGTGAAGGAAAATTCTGACAAAAACATTTTCTTGGCTCAATTCAAATCTTTTGCTTCAATTTCGACTTTTTACTTTGCATTAAAAGACTATAAATTGATATCAATGAAACCTTCTCTTTTTTCAGAATGAAAAACTGCAACATTTCAACATTATTCAAACTTTCTCCCCAGGTTTTCTTCTGAGGCAAATTCCTGCCAAATTGATCCAATTTCATAACATGTTCGGATTTTGATAGAACTGCATATTCTGACAGAATATGGTTATGCTAACATTTGTCCAACCAGTTCCAGTTACAAATGCTTCAAAATCACAAACTTTTCTGCCTTCCACTATTATACTTACCAGAAAGCACATATAATACTACATAATCTAACAGAAAAGTTTAGAGCATGAGCTTTCATGAGTTAACTCATGCTCTAAACTTTTCTGTTAATCTATAAGGTGCCACAGGACCCTTTGTTGCTGCTACAGATCCAGACTAACACGGTTACCCCTCTGATACATAATCTAGTGGAGCTGAAAGTTGTGCCTTATTGTTAGGAAAAAATATTTTGGGTTTTTTTTTCCTTAATTAAAGCTATTTGCAAAGTCAGACTCCCAGTTGGTAACATTTCATTTCTGAGTAACTGTGATTCAGTTTTGACAGATGTATCCACCTCATCCTCTGAATCAGCTTCCAATTTCAGATAAATGGGGGTTGATTTTCATTTAGGCTAAGGGCCCCTTGGTACCTCTTTCAAACCCTTCTAAACTTCCAGAGCAAAGTCCAGGGGCCCTAATGTAAGTTAAATTAGGCACACAGCCAGAAGCTGTGCAGTTGTATGGTATGTTGATATCTATCTGATTTAAATGTTTAGTTTATTCAGAGAATTTTGCCCCCTAGTTCCAGTTAGAGTGATGGTGAGCAACTGCAGCCCATCAGAGTTGCGTGTGGAGCCAGTGAGGTGTTTTGTTTACTGTTGCCCATGTTGCAGGGTTGCCAGATTCCGCTGACTTCTATTTGCATATTTTTTTTCCTACCAGTATTACTAAAGTGACACACGTGCAGAGCAAGAGCACGTGAAGTGACATGCAAACTCATTGCCTCCAGTGTTGACCGCAAGAGCCATGCCCTCCCTCTGTACCGACTCATGGCACTGCTATGGGTCAGTCGGCACACCCTGCAAATTCTAGGGACACAAGTGCAGTTAGTATAACTACCCTATCCTGGGAGAGTGGCTTGGATGCAACAATCTTGCAGCCTGCTGAGTTGAAGGAGGGCCACTCATGTAGCCCCCTGTCTAGGAGAGGTTGCCCATTGCTGAGTGAGACTAATCCTTTATTCTTTGTCTCTTATACCACCCACATTGTTTCCTAAACACTGGTGTTCTGTGAACAACTCTCCGGTGTGCCACGAGCGTTTGGAAAAATACTTCAAAGTTTTTCAATAAGACAATAAGTTCTGTTATTAAAACAAGATGCAATGTTACTTCTTCATTGCTTTGATACCTTCCTTTTGTTTTTCTGTACATGTTAGTGTTTTGTTTTTTTGGTCTGACAACAATTTTTCTGAAGAAAATTTTCATAGGTGTTCTGCATAAAAATATTACTGTTTGGTGTTCTGTGGTCTCAAAAAGTTTAAGAAACACTGATCTACAATGTATGTAATCACCAGTAGTTGAAAACATTTTACAAACTTTAGCTAATTAATCCTTGGAATTGCCCTGTCAGGTGGATGTGCATTATCACCTTCCTTTTACACATGCAAAAATTATGGAGACTTGGAAGGTGAAGTAACTCAACAAGGACACAAAAGGAATCTGTGTCAAAGCTAAGAGTAAATTTAGGAGGTGTCATCTGCTATGCCTGAGTTCAGACCACTAGACCAAGGTTGTCTCATGTTTGTGGAAAGCACCACTTTTTGGTGCCAGATCAGAATGGCTGATCTCCTTTGCCCTTTAGGATTTGTTCTGCATCGAATCCCAGGGGGTACAGATGTCAGCAAAGGCAGAAGTTATGGAATCTCATCTGACCTTTAATCACTGGCATCAGTCCCACTGCCATTTCTTTCTACTGCCACTAGCTAGCAAATCATGCTGGATCCCTGTCCATCTTTGAGTAATCCCATGGCAGCTGACTCATGAACTCACTGGTCCCTGCCAACAGGAAAGTCTTTAATGGAGCTGGTTGGAAATTTTTTGTCAAAACGTGGATGCTATTTTAATTTAAACGGACAGGTTTAGGAAAGGTTTCAGTGTTGGAGGAATGTCATTTGTGGAAAAAAAAAAAAACCCTAAATGAAAAGTTTTCAGAGTGGAGTGTTGTGATATTTCATTTCAAAACAAACTTTTCAGAATTGAATTGAAAATCATCTGTATGTAAAGTTTAAAAAGTCAAAATCGGAGCAAAAATTTTCTTGTTTTATCAAAACAACGTGTTTCAGTTGACCTGAAATATTTGTCTCCCCTAGTTGCTTGTTTCCTCAAAAAGACTGAATGTTTTGTTTCAGAATGGATATTATTTTTTAAAATCACAGACTTTCCCACAAAACAAAATGAATTTGCCCCTCATCGCTAATCTTTCTTCTGTTTACACCTGTGGATGTTTTGAGTGGTGGGAAGTGTAACCCACCCACCTATGCGCTACCCATGTAGTGCTACCTAGACCACTTCACAGAGAAGGAATGAGTGCTCTCTACAGCCTTGACTAAGCTCCAGAGGTCCCAGGTGCAAGTCCCCCTGTGGGCAGTTAAAGCAGTCCAGTAGCACTGCTGCCTTCCTCCTAAGCCAGTCCTATAAACAGCCTTTCGAATAAGAAACTGCACATAATGGCTCTCCATTGTCATTATTGTTTGTATTGTACTAGTGCCTAGCAGCTCCAATCATACAGTAGAAATTCATTGTGTTGGGTCAGGTCTGGCCTAAAGGCAAGGTGAGCAAGACAGCTGCCTTAAGCATGGCACCTTCAGGGCCCAATGCTCCGACTGACGAATGCATTCACTGTCAGTGTGCTGCCAGGACCCCCCGCACACACTACCTGGGCCCAGTTGGGCTGGCTCTGTGCTAGGTGCTGTACAAACACATAGGAAGATAGAGTCTGTGCCTAGAGGATCTTGATCCATGACTTACATTTCTGTTGTGGGTGGCTCACAAACAGAGGAAGAGGGTCTGTACCATAATCTCATTCCACTGGTTTCAAACCAAAGTAGATCCTTTGGCTGTACAGGTGTTGCTGCGCATTGGTGAAGTGTAGGTATCAGTCTGGCATGAAGGGGCAACATGTGTCTTTCCAGCACATGACTTGGGTGGTTAGCCAATGTGTTTTAAGCTGTTTGTCAGAGCCCTGCAGGGACACAGTGTGATTTTTGAGCAGAGATGAGGGCTGGCTTTGCATACGGGGCTCTGAAAGAGAAGAGAAAGTGGCTAGGATGGCATTGCAGCCTGTATTTCACATTGTTCAGGGCGAATAACGGGCTCTGAGGATGGAAATCAAATACCCAGGAACCCAAGTGAATCGTTTGCTGCCTCGTGGAATGTTCCACCTCTGCATTTCCTTCTGACTTGCTTGACCACGGGTGCGTACACACACCAGGCCTTCATAATCCTGCAAATTGCTTCTACATATGTAAGCAAATATCTGCTCAAATTATCTCTTATCACCAAATGGGGTGTGAGGCGTGTTGTTCAAGAGGGCGAGGGTGCCTTTCAATCTGCAGAGGCCGGCCTGACACCAAAAATAAACAGCCCGAGCCTGGAATGGTTGTCGCAAGGGGCAGAGAGAACTTGTCAGGCGGGAGTGTCTGAGCCGGCGAGATGATAATGTGGCATGACACTTCTGAAATGAGACACCGGTTGCCATGGTGAGGAGTCAGGAGGGACTCTCTCTCCAGAGGCTGAAATAAAACATGCTTTAAATGATGTTTGATTAGAATTTAGATCATGTAACTGAGTGGCTGGGCCCATTCCCCTTATGCCCCCCCCCGCCATCATCGTCATCTTCAGCTGCTGGCAGAGCTCACTTTCAAAAGAAAGGGTTCCACCATCGAAACAGCCCCATCTGTAAAACAAAAGAAGAGAAAAGAAAACGCCCTTCATCACTACCTCTAACGCGCAGAGAGGTTACTGAGTTCCATGCCCAGTCCGTTACCTGGCTTGCTAAGTCTGCATTTTCCACTTGAGTCCATCAGAGTTTAAGCCAGTTAAAAATGGTTCTTCTGTTCTGGAAAACAAAAAGCAAAAAACACTTAATCAATAGCACTTGGAGAATATCCTGCTTCTTAGTGTTTTTTTTTTCCCGAGGAGGTCTATTCAGAGTATCCATCTCCTTTTTAATGTACATTATAACTGCTGCCTATTGGGGATTAGGTACAATGTTCTTGTGCACTTAGCATTAAAGACAGTGTGTGTGTGTGTGTGTGCGTGTGAGAGAGAGAGAGAGAGTCAAAGTAGTAAAAGGAACTTGGAAGAGAGGGAAATTGGCAGAACACTCGAGATCACCGTCACTGCCCCATAAAGAGCATGGGAGAGTTTTTATGTTTCTTTTCAGATTCGTTTGAAGCACGTGCACACAAACTAATTCGTAGGTTCTTTCTCTATAGAGACAGGCAAGAGTGGGATGCTGGTTGGTTCAGGGACGGTGCAGAGTTGTTTTACTTTTAGGTGGCGATTAGAGATGGCTGAAAGGCAGATAGGGATGTAGGGATCGTAATGGATCACGAGCTAAGTATGAGTCAACAGTGTGACACTGTTGTAGAGAAGCGAACATGATTTTGGGATGCATTAACAGGAGTGTTGTGAGCAAGACCTGAGAAGTCATTCTTCTGCGCTACTTTACATTGATTAGGCCTCACTTGAAGTAGTGTGTCCAGGTTTGGGCACCGCATCTCAAGAATGAGTGGACAAATCGGAGAAGGTGCAAAGAGCAACTAAAATGGTTAAAGATCTAGAAAATATGACCTAGGAGTGGAGACTAAATGAATTTGGTTTGTTTAGTTTGGAAAAGAGAAGGCTAGAGGGGACATGATAGCAGCTTTCAAGAATCTAATAGAGTGTTAAAAAGAAGAGGGAGAAAAATTATTCTCATTAGCCTCTGATGATAGGACCAGAAGCAATGGGCTTAAAGGGAGATTTAGGTTGGACGTTGGGAAAAATTTCCTAACTGTCTGTGTGTAAGTACTGGAATAAATTGCCGAGAGTGATCGTAGAATCTCCATCCTTGGAGATATTTAAGAAAAGGTTGGGTAAAATCTAACAGATGGTACTTGGTCCTGCCATGAGAGCAGGAGACTGGACTTGATGACCTCTTGAGGTCTCTTCCACTTCTTGTATTCTATGATTCTATGGTTGAATACTTGAAAAAAGTTTGATAGGTAAAGTATGCAGTGATTGTTACCTTTCCCTTGTTGGCTAAATCATTTGATAAATGTTCTTCTATCAGTTATAGAGCCACTGGGATACTGACAAAAGCATTTGTCAAATTAACTGTTTAGTGAAAAAATGGCATATGCATCAACTCAGGTGTTTGAGCAGCATTTTACATGCTAATCAGCTGACGGCCAGATGCTCAGTTGGTGCAAATGGGAGTTTCACCAGTTTTGCCAGTTTATACCTGCTGAAGATATGCATCTGAAAACAGTCGGTGCCCCCAGATTCTGGTGTTGGGCACTGATTTGTGCAAGACGGCTTTTTGGTAGCTTAGGTGAACTGTATTTAGTGATCTCATGTGACCCACATTGGCTGTGTGTCCAGATCATCTAAACCATCATCGCAAGTGGCACTAGTAGTCATCTCAGCAGACTCTGTCCTAGGGTTGCTTCCATGCAGAACTGTAGAAGTGTAGTGCCGCCTCTGCACTGCCTGAGGTTCTCCGGGTACGCTTGTGGAATTCTTATGTGACAAAATCAGCTTCCTCTTTACTCTTTAATTGTGGTCATTTGTTCCAACTTTAGCAAACTAAGTGGTTACCCTGGTCCAGGTAAATGCGAAGGTGTGACAGTAGTTACCATCCTCCTATTATTAAAACCCCATTCTGTAAGGGTGCTAGTTACAGCTGTTGTTTGAGTTTTGTGTGAGTTCACTGTGGCTTTGCATGAGACGGAGTGTATGCTAGAAGTCATGGAAAGCCCTGTAATTTATGAGAGACAAAGAGGTACATTAGATATTGTTAGAATACATAATCATCCTTGGCAATAATTTATTTAGCTTGCAAGGTTAGGATCTCCATAATTCTTGGCTGCACCATAATGAAGACTACTGATGCTCAGTAGATTTTGTTGTGTACATTAGCAGTACCTCTGGATATGTGGATATTGGGCCTTCCTCCCAATAGAGATGCCATTCAGGGAGTTACAAAGAGGCTCATGTTGGGTGGACTCCTTGTCTGAAGAGGACATGGAGATCACGGCCTTTCTTCTGTTCTTTGCAGGCCGCTCCTTTTGTCACGAGCTCTCTGTGATTTTATGCCAGAGAAATCGGCTTTCTCGGTGTGTTTCCAGCACCGTGGCTCAGTGAGAAAGGGGACGCTGGTTCAGTTTGACTCTCCTTGCCTGCGTGGTTGCCATTGATTGATGACTTCACCTGCACTCAAGCACTGTCGATGGGGGATGGGGCTCATGCCAACACTATACACTGTCCTTCTGTGAAAACCAGTCATAAAGTGTCATTCAATAGTATCCAGGAGCCCCTGGTGTCTTCATATGACTGCCCTCATGAGCAAGAGCGAGACTCAGAGTTGGGCAAAGTGTGTGGGGGTGGCTCCATGTTCCCAGAAGGGGTGTGGTCTCATACAGATGGGGCGGGACCTCGGGCAGAAGCAGCGGCACTGGGGTAGCCAGCTCTCTGTGATGCCTGGAGCGCAACACTGAGTTCCCTCCATCCCCTCACCATCTCAGAGCCTGCATATGGTGCCGCACTCCCACAGTGATTTAAAAGGCCTGGTGCTCTGGCCACCGTCTCTGCCAAAGTAGCAACAGCAATGGCCAACCGTGCTGGGCCCTTTTGGACCACCTGGCCCCATGGCAACTGCCCCCTTTGTTCAGCCCTGCTCCTTCCCCTTCAGTGGGCCTGACTGATGAAGAGCAAACATCATTTAAAGAATTTGCTGATAGTCCCCAGCATGAGCCCTGAAGAACTCAGCACCAAGGTACACTTCTGGGCTTGCCAGCTATCAACACACCTGCATGAAAAATCTTGGGCCAGCTGGTCACATTTAGATATAACAGTGGCTATTCACAGTGTGAGTTCCATTGTTTAAACTTGATGATTTATGGCCTCCTATGAAATAAAGTCAATACTGATAAATCAGTGTTGGCAGCAGGCTCCTGCCCTGCATGGACCTAGGCCATCAGATGGACATAAACGAAGTGCTTGTGGCATATCTATTTAGAAAAAAAAAAATTTGGCTTCAATTTTCAAAACTGACTGGAGATTTTAGTCAGGGTGCCCAGTTCCCTTTGTAAAGCTCTGCCTCCATGCCTCTCCGTCGGTGATAGGATGACTTTAATATGGGAGCCTTGAATTTTGCACGCTCAATGCAAGACACCACAAAAGGGCCCGATTTTCAAAGGACAGGTTGCACATCAATTTCTGAAAAACAGACTTCCTTACAGAGTCAAGTTGAGCTCCCCAAAAAGGTGGCTCCCAATAATCAGGAGCGGCTTTTGGGAAGGGTCGGGGGTTAGCCTTTTTAGATCTTTGTTTCGGAAAAATCGAAACTTGTTGTAACATGGGCTTTTTTCCAAAAATGCCTCAGTGACATAAGACGTTCAGTGGGACTTTGTGCTACTGCATCCCCTAGGTGCTTCTGAAATATCCATTCTACATAAATCGGCCATTTCCGAGTGATTTCTTAGGATTCTCATGACCCAGTCTGGATGGCTTTTTTGGTCCTGGATGGCTCAATTTTATTTTTCCATTCAAATTGGATAGGAATTGCCATTGCCCAGTTCATTTCTTTGCCACCCATACTTGAGTTGGCTGTGGGGCTTTTAAAGCATTGGTCTTTTATTTAGTGACACCTCCATGGCACTTTTGAATGGAGTTTGATTGCTTAGTTTGGAGTTCAAATATTCCAGGCTGAATGCAACCATTTGAGATTATAAAGCATTGTGATAGTTGTTCTACTGCTGGTTTCTTTCCCACACAGGGTTATAACAGTCTGATCCAGGTCTAAATAGCTAATGTGAGAAGAAACTAAAGCCACAGGAGAAAGGGGTAGTTCAATCTGGCCACGAGAAGAGGGGAAGCTGAGGAGTATCCAGGGACTCAGGGCAGTAACTTGGAGTGGAAGCCAGCCACTGCAATGGGGGCTGGGTATAGCTCCATTGAGGTGGGGGGATGGGATTGCAGAAAGGGCAGGGCCTCAGGCAGAAGAGGTGAGCTGGGGTTTGCCTTCCCCAGGTGGCTGTTCACTCGCCACCCGTGTTGGACATGTTCTTGTGTTTAACCTACTGCAGTACCTGTTCTGTTAAAACCTATTGCGAAAAGGCAGCAGCAGGGAAGGTGTTAATGTTACTTAACTTTCAGGATCTCATTGTAATGAGACATTGTGCTATTTTATTATCATACTGCACTTCATACAGCAGTGGTAAACCTGCTTTAAGTAATGTTTGTTATGCTTCTTGCCATGTCATCACCCAAATAACGTAGGTTAACCATGCCGTGGAATTTAGTTGGCATGGATGCATAAATTAGTCCTGGAATGCTGAAAGATCCCAGGGCTGCTAGTTATGATTGGCTGATAAGTGCACAGAATTGTAGTGACTCTATCTTTTATTCATCTAATAATAGGTCTGGTTTGAAGGCTCGGGGAAAGGACAAAAATCTCACTTTAAGAGGCATGAGGTACTGGAAGGTACAGTACACACTGAAAAAACAAAGCAGACAAGCTGAAAGTAGTGAATCAAGTCTCTAAAACCCATCCCGGAATGGAAATGGAAAAGAGAGAATGCACCTAAAATTTACAAAGCACAAAAGAGAAGAAAGGGACAGGAGAGAACAGAAAATGTGACGTGAAGTAGCCGCTCTTGTAGGCTATGCAATTTTCATTAGGTACAGGTTGAACCTCTCTAGTCTGGCAGCATCTGTGGCATGATTTTAGTTAGCTGGATGACCACTTATTTTGGGTGTGTCCAAGTTTCCTGTAGTTCTATAAAGTTTGTTTCCAGCCACCAGTCCTGGCTCTCAGTGTTCTGTGGTGTTATTTACCTGTAATTTACTCTAAATGTCTTCTAAGACCCCAGTCAGCAGTGGAAGTGTTGGTAGTGCTGCTAAGCAATGTTGACTTCCTGTGATATGGCAAATTCTCTTTTTCAGCACCATTCAGGTCCCCAGGGTGTCAGATGAGAGAGGTTCAACCTGTATAATCTGCATCACTCAGGCTTCTAAGCCACTGTGTAATGTTTCTGTATAGTTATGCAGGTGAATATTTCCAGTGAAGTCAATGGCATTACTTGTGGTTAAAATTAGGCTAGATATGTTGTGAATCAGTCACTTATCATAAGACTAGCCATACTGGGTTATACCAATGGTCCACCGAGCCCAGCCGCCACTTATCTCACAGTGGCCAGTGCCAAGTGTATCAAAGGAAATTAACAGAACAGGGCAATTTCGAGTGATCAAGCCCTCATTCTAAGCAGGGGCTTAAGGACACCTAGAACATGGCATTGCGTCCCTGAGACATTGATGGGCCTATCTTCCATCAGTTTTGCTAATTAACCCAGTTGTACTTTTGGCCTCCACAACAGCCCATGGCAATGCATATCACAGATTGACTGTGGGCAGTCTATGATGATGAAATAAAGCCTGTTCTGGGATACTTAGTAGAGCAGGAGGTTTCAATTACACAAATAGGGGTCCAAAACAAAAGGGGGTTGATTTTTTCCATAAGAAAGGCATTATTTCCTGTTTGAAAAGTTTTGAATTGGGATTTATTTCAATGAAAATTCCAGTGGGAAGAAATTCCAAAGTCTGGCCAGCTCTAATATGTTTAGGTAAGAAAAATATTCAATTTCCATTAAGTGGAGGCCTGACTACATTTTCCCAACAACTCCCTCCTGGGAATATACGTAATCAAGAATTTAAAAGAGAATATTTCTGGACTGAGGATATATCTTCACTAAGTGAAAGATTGGCCAGGCCAGGGTAAATCTTCCAGGGTTCAATTTCACGTGTCTAGTAGGGATGCACAAAATCAAACTATTGGGGCTCAGCAGTCGACCCCCATACTCCTCAGTCTTGAGAGGAATAAGGGACATCGACGGGGGAGTTTCTCCCATTGACCTCCCTCTGTGAGGACAGCCAGCTAAACCAATAGTAGATGAGTTGATTTTTATCTGTGCAATTGCCATAGCTAGAACTGCTTATCTACAATCAACTTTAGTGTCTAGTATAGACCTGGCTTAAGAAAATGGAGCTAGTTCATTATTCATGTGGCTTTGCTGTTGTAATTCACGTTCTGGCTAAATCACTGCCTATGCTTGACAGAAGGTAGCATGCTTTCATATAGAGCTAGTTGAAAAATGGAAAAACTAAGCCAAAACCAGGTTGCCATTGGATGCAATCCATTTGCAGCTGGAGAGTCAAAAGAAATTAGGATCTAGCCACTCCTTTTGAGAATAATAGGAGCTATTAAGTTTTGAGTTCTGCAGAAACTGCTGGTGAAATTCCGGCCCTGTTGAAGTCAATAGGAGTTTTACCTTTGACTTCATTGGGGCTGGAATTTTACCCTTGGTCCTCAATGGGAATGTGTGTTCTTAATGGACATTGTTACAGTTTAGATCATCAGCTGGTGCAAATCAACGTAGGTCTCGAGAAATCAGTGGAGCTGCACCAATTTCTGCAAGGTGTGGATTTCTTTCTCTAGCTCTCCACCTATATTGTGGGGAGCCAGGGAAATGGCTGTTTTTACCCCATCAGCATAATTTAGTGGTGCAATACAAATTTTGGTGACTGCATTGTGGATCTGCAAGTTTCAACCAGATATCCTTCCAAGAATGCTTGATTTCTGTCCATGGTGCACCAACATCTACTGATTCCTAAAACCTGAATGCATCTAAGGCTAAATATACACTAACCCAGAAGATCAACCTACTCAGGGTTGATCTTCTGGGGTTCAATTTCACGCATCTGGTAAAGATATGTGAAATCAAGATCTCAGGATTGCAGTCGACCCCTGTACCCCTTGCGAGATGAAAGGAGTAAGAGAGGTCGACGGGAGACACTCCAGTCAACCTTCTATCGTAGAGACAGCCAAGTAAGCCAAGTGCAGATACATTGATTCTAGCTACACAATTGCTGTGGCTAGAATTGCATATCTGCAGTTGACTTACTTTGCCTAGTGTAGACATAGTCCAATTAGTTCCAGTTATAGAATTCTATAGGTTGTTTAACAAACAGTTATGGAGAACATTCTCATTTGTTGTTAAACTCCATAGCATCCTGGAGTAACTTCTCCAGAACCCTATTAAATGTCTCCCAAAATCCTATTGGGTTGAGACTTACTGACATCTATAGAATTGTTCCATAAGGGAATTCTTTGTTTTTATTCATCTCATCGCTTTAGATTCCTTGCTCTTCTCCCTCTGTCTGTTTGTTTTCCTTGGTCAGAGCCTGCACCAGTTCACCACACTTTGCCATGTGCTGCCACAGCACGCTGCTGTTCTGGGTCCACATCTTCAGTATGATTTCCTGCGTGTTTGACTAATCAATGCAGAACATCATCATGAAGGATAATTTTACCCGCTGGCACTTCAGGGACAGGATAATGAAGCCTGGTGTTTTCCATTTTTGATTCTTCTACAAGAATCTCCCGTTTTAGTTCCAGTTAATTGATTTAAGTTCATGGAGGAGGGTTTCCCCTAGCTCCCCCTTCCAGTGTCTTGGCTATTAATGGATTCTAGTGCTCTACCAGGGCTGTGTATTCAGTCTGTTTAGACATTCAATATAGCGTTGTTCTGATCTTTCTGAAGCTGGGAAAAAATGTTGGGACCAGCATGTTGAGCTATGTGAAGACCAGCATCAGGGGCAGGTTGGAATTGTTTCATTTGGCTGGAGATGTGGACTTACTGCAGAAACAGTGATGCTTTGAACTTCTGATGTTCCTTCCACCTCTCGGACTGGACACGTTTACCAAACAGGAAGAAACAGTCTCATAACTACCCCATGAGAGGTGGGGAGTAGCATCGTCTCTCTTCACAGATGGTGGAACTGAGGTCTGGAGGCTGGGTTTTCCAAAGGGCATTGGGTCCCTAACAATGTTCCTTCTAGGTTTTTTCCTTCCATGTATGGAGTTAATTTTGTTCAGTGCACTGAGATATAAGCAGATGTCTACCACCAGCAGAAACACATGCTGCTGGCTGTATGTGGCTGTGGGCACTCTCCTAATAAGCTGGGTGGCATTTGAATCTCTCCTGGGTGGTCACCCAAGCACTCAGGTCGCAGGCAACCACTGGTCCGTATCTTCTTTACACTCCTTTGAACAGTCCAGCCAGGGTAAGTGATTTGAGCTCTGAGGAGGTTTGTGGCAGAACCTGGGCACAGAGGCCAAATCTTGTGGCTCCTAGTTTTATGTTTTCATCCCAGACCCACTTTTTTTCTCTTCTTCTTCCTCAAAGGGGCTATGGATCCGTGCTTGGCTTGGAGGATAACTCAGGAACCATATTACTTATACGGTCTTCGGCGGTAACCCATCAAATCAGATTCTTTCATGATCCCTCAAATTTAGGTATAGTTTGACTCTGTACAGATGAGGGAAAAAAGCCCCAAGGCTAATCTCAGATATATACATCCTTTAGAAATCACAGGTCAGATCTGCAGCGTGTATAAACAGACATCACTCCACAGAAGCCAACGGAGCAAATTCTGTTTCTACCAGGAAAAACCCTAGTCCCCCGAGTGGCCTTTGAAGCCCAGGAGGTTGGATTCTGTCGGTGAAGGATTCTAGAACACACACTGAAGGAGGGAAAGGAGAACAGAAGCACTCCAGGGAGCAGATATTTGGTTGCTCACAAATAGCCAGTGCTCTGCTCGCTGGATGGCACTTGAGCGAGAAGATGGTACTACCTGATTGGAGCCAGCACCTGAGGTCCCAAAGGGTGCTGGTGAGACCGGCTTTGGTAAGTAATTTGTATATTTCAGCTCCATTTTTGACACAAGCACATAGATTTATTCTTGTGTAAAACCGACGGAGCCTGGTGGTCGTCAGGTGGGATGGAGCTGGCGACCTTGCATCAGGGGTGTGCAAAGTGGAGGGCATGAAATTTCATAAATGGAGTGCAGCATGATTGGCTGATGCATTTCAGGCTCATCCATCCCATTAAAACAGTTGAAATAGTTACTGTTTTTATGTCTGTGTATGCACATTTATACACCGATTAAGAAAGTCTTTACATTCAACATACGTATTTTCTTACATGTGCTGAAAGGATTTTTTTCCCTAGGAACATAACTGAATTTCCATTGGTTTGGATTACATTAGACAGGGACGAAAAGTGGGGCCTGGTGTAAAATCTTTGCTCACCCCTGCTTTAGGGGCTAAAGCCAGGAGCCTCTACTGTATGAACTAAAAAAACCCCTGGCTCTCAGCTCAGGGGGCAGAGCAGACTTTACTTTCCCTTGTCAGTGGTCTCAGTGCCTTTGGGTTACATTTATATTATTTTTTTAGTGATGGCAGCAGCTGTATGACAGATTTGTTTAGGGTTCGAACTGTTCATAAATTAAGTGTCAGATAAAATTTAATTTTTCTGAAAAGAAATGCCTTTAGCTCCTCAAATTGCTCATTTAACATCACTGAAAAGTAATACTCCACTTTAGAATGGACATCGTATTAACTTTAAAAGGCCTATTTAAAGTGACGGTTGTCAGTGAGTGAAAGCCAGATATGGTAATTCCAAGTTACAAATCAGAGCAAGGAAACTGAAGAATGGACAACCTTGTTAACACAAGCTCGACGGAGGAAGCACTGGGGTCAGGAAGCCAGCACAGAAAGGAATAAAGACACAGCACCAAAAATATGTCCTATAATTAGGGCAGCTGTAAGAGTCAAGGTTGAAGATTCTTCACCGTGACATGTCTGATATAGAGAAAGTGATGGCCGAGAGTAATCACTTACAAGCGCCCAGCCTTAAAGGAACAGCACTTCATCTGTACTGTAGGGAGGAGGTGCGGGGTGAGAGAAGACAAGACAAAGGAAGAAATGGAGATGGGGTAGGGGAGGATGCAGGGCAGATGGGAATTTCAGGAGTGGGGAGTGTGGGGAATTAGAGGTCTGTGTCTGACACTCAAAGGTGTCAGCAGGAAAACCAATGGCTTAACAAAGAGATTTTCTGATAAAGGAGCAGTGGAATTGTATTCCTGGACTCCAGTTAAGGACCTGATCCTGCCCTTTGGCCAGCTTTGGTGGAGTTACTTCAGATTTACGTCAGAATTAGTGACAGCACAACCAGACTAATAAGCTCGGAAATACTGAGGGGCAGTTTCTTAAGGCAAGAGGTTGCGTAATGACAGACATCTCGGTGTGTGTGAATTTTGCTGAGTGCACAAAAAAGAGGAGAGGGTGGATTGATCTGGGATGGGAAGACACTGTGGGGAGGGCGTTCATTGGCATGTGCATGTGATGGGACAGGCCTGGTGTTGGAATGGCATCTGAATAGCCAGACTCCACACTAACAGACATTATACAAAACAGAGCCAGATCCAGTGGCTGATCATAGGATCTGTCAATCAGATAAAAAGTCCCCTCTCTTTATCTGCCCATGAAATCTGGTAGTTTGTGAAAGTGCTGCACTAAAAATAAGCCAAGCCCTCAACATCAGCATGCAGTGGGAACTCCATCTTGCACAGCCTACATGGAAGTGGTTGGGTCAGGCCGTCTTCACCCTTCCAACAGCTCTACAGGGAATGGGGTCAGGATATGGAAAGACACCAGGCCCCGTGGTGCTGACCTGGGAAAACTGTTAGAACCTGGCCTGTGTTGTTTGATCTGTGGACCTCTTACCCTTGATGCAGTATCATTGGATGGCGGGTGGTGGTGATGGTTCCCCTGGCAACATGGCTGCAAAGGACCTGCATTGCCAGGTGGTGGGAAGAGGGGAGGTTGATGTGGGCAGAGCCATCATTTAGGGTAAATTGGGCTTCCTGGGGATTCCATATGGAACCTTGGAGATCTTCCAGATGTTTGGCTCATTTGGTGGCTCCCAGTGCAACCATCAGGGAGAAACTCTAGTAGGGTGTCATAGCAAAAATTACCTGTTCTTTAGCCACCTTCTTCAGGTCTTCTGTGGGAATAAGGATCCAGGCCGAAGCTTAGGGAGAAGTGAAGTAACCCCCCTATAGGTCAACCATGACCACTCTTCCCGGCATGGGCACCTTGAAAGTCTAAGAGAAATGAATTTGCCTTAAACCCAAAGTACTCTCTGCCTTTCTATTTACTTAAAGTAGGTAGGTGGAGAAGAAACCACCTAACCTGATGTGACTCAACTCCACCCCAAGGTCCTTGCCCTGCAATTTATAAGTATTTTGGCATTGTCAGGTCAAGGTTTCTGGTGCACTGTACAATACATACCTTGCCTTCCCTTTGAATGATGTGCTGTCAGTAGCCATACCAGCCTTTCTTAATGAGACATATCCTGGTATCAGTGGAAATATTTTTCAAGATGCTTCAAGGTCTTGGAGAAGCAGTGGAAGGATGGGGGTTTCTCACCTTTGTTTGGTTCTTCCATCTGGTCCCAGAGATTGGTTTTCAGCCTTACTTTCATGTGTCAATTTTTGCTTGTAGAAACCAATCAGTCTCCAATGCCAGAGGACCAAACGGCTTTGCTGGACACCCACTGTATCCCAGTGCATGTGCTGTACTTAATCTGCAGTCATTTCACTTACACTGCCTGGATTGGAAAGGGCTTGCTAGTGGAAGACACAGTTCTCCTCTCCCGGAAAGAGCATCATTGTGTCACCAGAAAAGGAGTTTTCTCTTTAAGAGAGGGCTCCAACTCAACCAACTTCTCCTGCAGCCCCTGTTGTCAGTGAGCTTATTTTGCCTTTGTCTTTTTTGACCTGTACTTGGGGAGGCTAATTCGATTTTTCCATTGAGAGGTGTGGATATCTATATTATTTTCCTAAAACTCCAGAGAATATGATAAATTCCTTTTTATTGCTTCCAGCTATGTTATTTAAAGTAATTAACCTTAATTTATAAATTTTTATATCAAACTGCCTTTTAACTTTTAGAACTGGCAGGAGAAGTCCATTTCCCAGGGCTCCTAATAGTTCTCCATTTAATCAAAATTCATCCATCAGATTCCAGTGTTAAATCATCTTTTAATTGGGAGTTACATTCTGGTTAATAGTTTTATAATTCGCCGCCTCTAATAGTTTTTACCACAGGGATCTACTCCATTTTTTCTCACTCTATTATTCCTGGTGTTCAGCAGGGACGTTTTAAAAACCTTCTCTTCCCCTGCCTCTTCTGTTAGTCGTCTTTGTTCTTTGTGATCTCATTAATTCCTGATAGCAAGTTCTCTTTCTCCTCATTATTGGAGCATAACTACCTTTATCACTTGGTGAAACCTTGTTCGTTTCTACAAGTACTCTCCAATTTTTCCCTCTCTCTAAAAATAATAATGGGAGAGTTATTCCAGCAAAGCAGGTTATGTGAACTGTGCACAGTCCTGGAACTTGGAACTTATTTAGAATGTAACTCTTGGGGACAGGGACTGTCTTTTACTGTTTGTTTGTGCGGCCTTCTGCACAATGCAGGCCTCATCTCAATTACAGCTTCTAGGCTCTACCATAATACGAACAATAATAATGATCATCACATAAAAGGGAAAAATCCCGGAGTCTGGCAGGAACGCAGTGTCTTCTTTTTTTAGGAACTCTGTCTCAGTCAAATTGTCATCTCCTGACAAACTTTTACAGAAATGGCACTTAGCGTCTTAAAAACAAATATAAATAAGAAAGATGTTTGTTATCTCCACTTGCGTTAAACTCTTATTACATTGTAGCTGAGATACAGTATAGGACATAGCTGTATAAGGTGCTTAGAGATCCTCAGGTGAAAAGCCTTGGGAATGCAGAACACTGGCATTGTAATCCAGTGACTATTTTTGTGTGTAACCACTGCCCTCTGCTGGGTAGAATCAGAATTGCTCTACTGTGTGTCATAAACCCTATCTTGCTAATAGGAAGGTTCTTGCTCAAATGTCATAGGCCAGTGTTTTGGGAGCAGAAGGAACTGAGTTCTTGGTGTTACCATGAAGTACTGAGTGGTCTTGGGGTGCAGCACAGAGATAGCTGGGAAGTGGATTTTTTAGTGGTTTTTTTTGAGTACACGTGAAAGGACTCTATTGAGCTTTTTCAGAACCCCAACAGCTTATTTTTGAACTTTACACAGTCTTTCCTCTCTTGCTGATGTGCCTGTCTTCCCTTACAGTGATTCGAGTGCACAGCCCTAAAGCCAGAAATGACAGCATGTTACTTTTTGCAGCTGTTGTGGAGCTGTTGTGATTTCTGTCCACACCAGTTTCACATGGTGCCAGTTAACTGGTCAATCTTACCCTAAACGGATGAGGCTTACTGGTTATAGTTAATCGGTAGGAGCTGGAGCAGCCCATCGCCCCCTGCAAGCAAGGTAGTCCACTGTGGCCAGAGCAGCCAAGCCAGAGCAGCCCTGGGCCATGGTAGGATGGCCGCTCTAGCCCAGATGGGCTGCAGCAGCCTCCCTGGCTACCCCTCCCCCTGTTGAATCAGTTAATCGGTGAAACTTAATATTTAACCAGCTAACTAATTAAATAAGATTTTACATCCCTAATTGATAATCAGAGGGACTATTCCTGATTTACATCAGTGTAGGCAAGATCAGACTCAGACCCTCTGTCATTTTTAATACCAAACACTGGATCAATTGCAGGTGAACTCCTCAGACAATTGCCTCATTGTCAGGTACCATGCATGCAAACACACTCGCTCAGTGCTGCGTAGCAGTTAGGGCAGTGCTACCTTAGCCGAGTACCCAAACAAAACAATACCAACAGCCTGAGGAGAAGTAAATAACAGTGTGTTCAAGATAATAAACCCCAGACTGTTGTTTTTCAAAAAATGCCTAGAATTAGTGTAAAATTAAATTTGAAACCTCAATCCTCCAAGGGCTGATTCTCAATTTGCAGATCCACAAAACCACTGCAAATTACCCTACCAATCCTACTGACAGTCTTATAGGAATATGTTATATTGACTACCCGAAGGCAGCCTGTCTGCAAGGAAGAGCACATTGTAAAGTGCCATCAGTAAACGCAAGAAAAACCAATCTACTGAGGCTTATATTATTGTCCCTGGTACATTTCATGTATAACATCCTATAGGAAAAATAGGATGGACAAGTGTAAACAGAATTATTGTACAATTACACTGGCCCATGGAGTAACTGTCCATTGTAATTTTTATGTCTCCATAAACCACTAATGCCGCAGTCCTCTTTTAGACCTGTCCTTCCCACCCCTCCATGCAGTAATGTAATAACTTTTCCCACTTAAAGTATGCATCAGCAGCGAAATCATATATGACGATGATTACAAGCTATTCCAGCTGTTTTAATTGTCTGGTGTGGAGATCACAGCACCAGAAACAGACAAGAGCTTATCTCATGTATGCCTTGTATCCTGCCTGACTGTTGCAATACTTATGTTAATAAGGATAGCAGGCAAAAGCTAGGTATTAAGTCCTCAGCTGTGGTGACTACATTGGGGAGAAAACAATCATTTCACAGACTTCTGGCCACCTTCTTTTGAGTGCTATGTCAAATGAATAATCAATAAATTAAAGAAATACAGGTGTAGCTTTTCACTAGGTACAGGAATATGTCTAAGGAGGTTTTAGGTTGGGAACTAGGATGTTCGACTTCAAGATTTCTTATGAGAAATATTAGCTTAACTCAGCATCTAAAAAGCCCCCAGCGCTTGGGATGATATCTGAAGGAATTACCATATAAATCTAAACTGTTATTTTGCCTCCTGTATGCATAGCAGGTATATTATTACCTACTCTTTTGTTGCTCTTGCAAACATTTACTTGGAGAGACCTTACTGTCAATGAATTTTTGACAGAGGTCAGAGTGTGTCTGAGTGAAACTAAAAGAGATCTGAGCCTTATATCAAAAGACTGACAGCACTGACAATAACCTGTTTACCCACCCCGCACAGTGGAAAGCATTAACTCGAAATATTTGTGAGATGTTCACAGCCTGCAGAAGCTTTAAATGCTTTTGCTTACGATCATGTGGTTCTTGACGCTGGGTGTGTTTTCTTAGGGTATGCATGTGCTGGGCGGAGGAGTTTACAGTAGTGCGCAGGCGTAGGAACATTTTTAAGAGTTGGGGTGCTGAGCAAAGCCCTTGCATGCTGGGCCAGCAGCCAGGACCTGGGGCAAAGAACTGGCAACAAAGCCCCAGCACATGCAGTTGAATCAGAAAAGCTTGGTTGGTGTCCACCCTGGCCTTTCTAGGCCTCTGGAGGACTAAATCGTACTGGGAGCATGCCCCAAATGGGTGTGTGAGGGCACCTGTGTCTCCAGCTGGCAGGGGTGAGGTGGGAGCCGAGGTGGCCTGTCACAGACCGTTTGGAAAAGTGTAAATATTAAGGAGCAAATCACTGCCTATAAGGAAGTCATTTTGACTCCAGTTCTGGAAAGCAAGTGTAACCCACACACCTACGGGTGTGGTTCACTGTCCCATGGAGTGGCACTTTGACCACTTACAGAGAGAAAGGATGGGTCTCCCCTGCAGCCTTAGCTGAGAGCCAGCTGGCTTTTTGCTCAGACTGTAGAGGCTCTGGACTAAGCTCCAGAGCTCTCAGGTTCACATCCACCTGTGGGCAGTTACAAGTGGGTCTCCGAAGCTCAGGAGATGTTTCCCCAGTTAGGGGAAGTATGTAACCCACACAACTAGCAGTGTGGTTCGCTGTCCCATGTAGTAACAGAGAGGTCGCTGTGTTAGTCTGTACTCCAACAAAACAAAACAGCAGAAATGTAGCACTTTAGAGACTAACAAAATGATTTATTCAGTGGTGAGCTTTTGTGGGACAGACCCAGTTCATCAGATCAATCTCATTTCTAATACCAGTGGCCCATGTAGTGGCATTTAAACTACTTACAGGCCGTGTGTACACTAGCCCCAAACTTCGAAATGGCCACGCAAATGGCCATTTTGAAGTTTACTAATGAAGCGCTGAAATGCATATTCAGCGCCTCATTAGCATGCGGGCGGCTGTGGCACTTTGAAATTGACGCGCCTCGCTGCCGCGCAGCTCGTCCTGGTGGGGGTCCTTTTCGAAAGGACCCTGCCTACTTCGAAGTCCCCTTATTCCCATCTGCTCATGGGAATAAGGGGACTTCGAAGTAGGCAGGGTCCTTTCGAAAAGGAGCCCCGTCGGGATGAGCCGCGCAGCGGCAAGGCGCGTCAATTTCAAAGTGCCGCGGCCGCCCGCATGCTAATGAGGTGCTGAATATTCATTTCAGTGCTTCATTAGTAAACTTTGAAATGGCCATTTGCGTGGCCATTTCGAAGTTTGGGGCTAGTGTAGATGTAGCCACAGAGAGAAAGAATGGCTGTCCTCTACAACCTGGCTTTTAGCTCAAACTGTAGAGGCTCCTGCACTGAACTCCAAAGGTCCCAGGTTGAAGACAGTGTTTCTTTGTTTTAGATTTGAAATGATCAAAAAGGTACCTCGCCAAGGCTTGGCACCTTAACGCATTCATTACATATGCACTGCAATCAAATCCCAGCAGCACTCAAATCATCGTTCCAGCAGCCAATCTGGCAACTAGAGAAACACATTTTCACCTCTTCCTCTGTATTGGTTGTGCCTAACATCAAGTGCACATGTTCAGTCCATTGATTTCAGAGGGACTTAAGCAGGTGCTTAAATGCGCTCTTGAGTAGGAAGGTTTCCATGAAATGGGGTCTCTAAGAAGTAGGTATTAAAAATATATGGAATTTTTCCTTGTTAATACCTAAGTGCCCCCAGTCCAGTGTCCCCATTCCCATTAACTTCTTCCTTCCTACAGCCGTTTTCCACGTCCAATGTTATCTAATGTTTCTAGATCACATATTGATTGCTATTTAGATATGAGATGTTCATGTTTTGTCTTTTAGATGTTCGTTGTGTATCAAAAATAATCAGGAGGTTTTTTTTTGTTTTTCTTTTTTTTTAAACTTTGCTGTAATTGTGTCAGGAGCCACAAAGAAATCCTTAAAGAGCCACCTGCATTTCCAGAGCTGAAGGTTGCAGATCCCTGAGCTAAGTGATTTGCTTAATGCAGGGATGGGCAGTAAATGGAGGTCTGGCAGCTTGCAGCTCCTGTTGGCCATGGTTTGCTGTTCCCAGCCAATGGGAGCTTTGGGAAGCAGTGGCCTGGCCCACAACACTCCCTGCAGCTCCTATTGGCTGAGAAGGACAAACCATAGCCAATGGGAGCTGCATGTGGCCACACCTATGAACACTAGGGTAAATAGAGTTGCAAATCCTGACGAACCACATTCAGGCCATGTGGCAGTTATTGCCCATGACTGAGGTAAGAGATCAAGTCACTAGCAGAGCTGGAGCTGGGACACAGGAGTCCTGCCTCCTGACAACCCACAGTCACTCTGCTAAATACTTTCAGTTGTGTGGATCATGTATCATGATACCACAGGTTAATGTTTCAGCCTTAAACCAGGGTCCTTTTCATGTAAAACCCTTCCTAGAGTCATATGTCCTCCTCCTGCTTGGTTCAACACTGCAAACTGTTGAGCACTGAGGAGCTAAGCCTGAAAATCCCTTAAACCTACCTTTAAGAATGGCAGTAATCCCAATGAAGTCATAGACTACAGTCCAGATCCTCAAAGGTATTTAGACATCTGTCCAACTCACCAACTTCCTGCCAAAGAGGAAATCAGGCAGAGAAGATGCCAATGGATTGGATGTACCCTCAGAAAACCAGCCACCAACATCACAAGACAAGCCTTAAGTTGGACCCGACAAGGAAAAAGGAAAAGAGGGCACCCAAGTTACACCTGGTGTGGAGACCTGAAGGCAGATGCTAAAAAGATGGGATACACCTGGTTAGAACTGGAAAAGACCGCCCAGGACAGGGGATGCTGGTGAATGGTCATTAGGTTAAGCACCTAGAAAGCTGAGTTCAATTCCTTGCTCCTTCAGCAAACTTAGTTTTGGGGGGAGGGATAGTTGAGTGATTTGAACATTGGCCTGCTAAACCCAGGGCCGTGAGTTTAATGCATCAGGAGGCCATTTAGGGATCAGGGCCAATAGATGCCAGGGATGGTGCTTAGTCCTGCCAAGAGGGCAGGGGACTGGGCTGGACTAGATGACTTCCCCAGGTCCCTTACCATTGTGTGTGCAATGGCCTATGTTTCAAGATGTAGGCATGGGAGAGGCTTACTACTACTACCTCCCTCAAAGTCAATTAGGGTTACCATATCAAAAAAGAGGATACCTTGAGAGGGAGTATATCAGTATCTAACAACTCATATATTAATGCTATAGTATACATACATTACAATGCATACATATACAATATAGAATATACAACATTCATTAATACAAGATGAGTTGGTAGATGCTGATAGATATAGTCCCTCTCGGGGCATCCTCTTTTCTTCAGAAGTTCAAATATGATAACCCTATGTCAATGGAAAAACTTTTGAGGATCTATGTAAAAGTCCCTTGCTGGAGTAGGACTAGCATACTCAGTCCCTTGGAGAATTGAACCCTGAACTCAAATTAATCCAATCAGTGATTTAAATTGAAGATTGATTGGACATTGATTCATCCATTTCATCCCGTGTGTGTATAGATGTATATCTACTTTGAATATTTGGCTGCTTAAAATATTCATCAACTATTTTCACTTTGTTCTTCTTCACTGATGTATTTTAAACATTTCCCCTCAAGTCATCCCAGCCCCCTCTTTCATGAATCCTTATCTCCATCCTATAGACATCTGTATCCCTGTCCTAACATTCCATTGTACAGCACTGGTCTGATCAGAACCCTAATCGTACAAAACCAGATGAGTTCTTATTGAAGTGGCAGAAAGGAGGCACCACGTGTTAGGATAAAAGAGAAAAGATAAAACGGACCGGCAGGTTTCATCTCTATTAGCTGAAGGATGTGGGGGCACCAAAATAAAAAGTTGGGTTATAAAAATGGCTCTTCATTAAGGCCCTGTAAGAAAAGTCACGAAAATAGGCCCCGTTTAAGTCAGTAGTCTGTCTGTGTGATCTCATTGCTAGAACAGGGTCTTCATAACTGCCAGGACAGAGCTGGGAGTCTGTGACTCACCCCCATGCAATTGTTTAAAGATTTGGGTGCCAAGGTCAAGCATTCAAAAATTGTGAGTGACCCTTTAAAATCACATTTTTTTTAAAATACAAAAACAAAAAACCCAAACACATTTTATTTTCTTTTTAGCTGGCTTTTGGTTTCTGAGCCTTTAAGGTTCATGTCTGCAAGCCTAGACACTGAAAATGTATTTTTAAAAGGAAAAAGCAAGCTGATTTTATCACCCATTCAGTGGAGTCCAGAAGCTCAGGCTTTAAGAATAAACACCAGCAATCACTAGACTCCTGATAAAATTGCAAGCACTGGCAACACTGAATTTTACCCTGTGCCGCAGAACTGAATACATACTGCACAAAAAACAGTCTTGTAGCACCTTAAAGACTAACAAGTTTATTTATTAAGTAATACTCCAAATGGCTAAATGCAGTGCCTTGCATGGTAAATAGTCTCAGGCAGTAACCGTGCTAGTCTGTAACTTCACAAAAAACAAGCAGTCCTGTAACACCTTACTGCTTGTTTTTTGTGAAGTTACAGACTAACAAAGCTACCTCCGGAGACACTATGTACATACTGGTAATTCCCTACTGAATAATGCTTCTGTTAGAAAGATATCAGTCCTCTGGAATATTATAGTAATTTCATGATTTAAAACAGACAATGGATAACGAGGTTTTGACTTAATGCTGTTTGCCAAGCCTGTCTTAAACTGGAATTAGATGAACAGTTCTTAGAATCTGCTGTTGCTTTATGTAAACATCCCAGCTGGGGAGAGAAAAAAAGAAAAGAAAAATCGCAGCCACAGGTCACTTCACATCCTTTTCCTTTGGGCTAACTTCATTTCCAAAAACAAAACTAGTGCAAAGTGTAGAGTAATAGCACCCTCCATCTTTCAAGGTTCAGCCAGCTGGGATAAAAGCAGACACATTCTCTCTGTTGTCCCCTCCTTTATACTAGTGTTATCCCTCTTTTTTTGTGCTTTAAAGGCTAACAAAATCAGTTATTAGGTGATGAGCTTTCGTGGGACAGATCCACTTCTTCAGAGCTGGAAAATTCTGAAAATCCAGATCTGATGAAGTGGGTCTGTCCCATGAAAGCTCATCACCTAATAAATTATTTTGTTAGTGTTTCAAGAGCTACAGGACTGCTGGTTTGTTTTGTGAAGATACAGACTAACACAGCTACCTCTTTGTGATGCTTCCTTTTTGTAATCCTGCCCAGATCATGCATGCCTGTGGAAGCAGAATCCCCACCTAACTGAGAACCTTTACATCTTATCACATACTGGCTTTTCACTTCTTTGCATGAATAGTAAATTCCATTTCACATGTAGCACCCATGCCACCTTGTTCAGCACAGACTAAGCAACATTCAGCCCAGGTTAGCATTGGAATGAGCTCTCCCAAAAGCAGCTAAACGCTCCATAAAATGGCCCAGTGAGGTGAAGTGGAGTCTGGATTATACCACCACCCCAGCTTGATAGTAGATGCGCTGAAAAGCTAAATTCTGGGGGTCCTGAGCAGGTATGGTTAATAACGATCCCATGATGCTTAGTCAAAGTAAGGGAGTTACTCACTACAGTCCAAGTTGTATAATTACATTTGGGTTACCTAAATCTTCCTTGAAGCCCCAATTGGATGAAGTACACTTTTTGGCATGTTGTCAAACACAGACACCTCTGTGTGTGGGGTGAAGTGCTGTGAAGTAAGCAGATTAGAAAGATGTAGGTTTTAGCAGGGAGATGATAAACACTTCCTAGCAGGTTAGGAGTGGCCATAGCTGCCTGCCCTGAGTCTCCAGGTAGCAGGGCTGAACCAGCTGTGGCAAATTAAGTAACGTGCCTCAGCAGCATTCCTGAGGAGAATGTTGTCAGAACAAGCTGAGTTGGCTGGAGAGCTGATCTCCCCTTGAAGGGAGGAGGAATAGGTTAGCTGGAGACCTCCTTTTTTTTTTTTTTTTTTGTTGTTGTTTAATCATTTTGGATGTCAGTTCTGTAGACATACTACTCTTGGAAGGGCTGACAGAGCCCCTTTGAGCTTTTAGTTTGAATTCTGTGAGGTGGAGGAGGGGTCCCTTTGGTTGTTTTGAGCATGCCCCGAGAAGTCACTTGAACTTCAAGGCCCTCTGATGTGACCATGGTTCACCTGAGCTATGCAGGTAAGAGATGATGATGAATTTTTATAATGGAGATGTGCATCTGCCTTATGGCTGACTTGCTCAGAAGCTTCCTTCCTCCCAGCTGTGGGCTTTACATGAGCAGCAGAGCTGCATAGAGAGGGAAGGTGTAATTGCCTTGTTCACCCATAAGCTGTTTACCTCAGCTAAGCACACTTGGTACTTGGGACCTAAGCTGTGGCTTGTTCCTAGCCCCTTACAGTCACTACCGTGACCCAAACAACCCCCTGCCCCATCCAGTCTGTGCCTGTTGTATTCTGAGGGTGCACTGCACACCCTGGTGCTCCTGGGATCTGTTTTCCACCACTGAGGCTGACTTGCTCTGGATTGACTGGTGGGTTGGGCATTGTTGCATTGTAGCTGCAATTACTCCTGTGCTCTGGCTCTGTGAAGGAGACAGCTGGAGGACTTGCAGTGTGGTAACTCCTCTAGTTTTATCTTTTCTCCTCTCTTGGTCACACAAAGTTGGCTTTACTGTCCTTGTGCACAACTATCCCAGTTCCCCAGCGCTCCCTTCAGGATTAGCCCAAAAGGGAAAAAAAGAACAATGTACTTAGGCAGGAAAAATCAAGACTCCAGCTATAAACGGGGGAAAAACTGGCTAGGTGGCAAACTACTGAAAGAGATCTGGGGGTTGTAATGGACCACACAAATGGAAAGTGTTTCTGCAATGTGATGCCATTGCAGAAGAAGTAAAGTTAGAGTAGGATGAATTAATGGGTGTGTACGTGAGACACCAGGCTCGCTCTGCTTAGCATGGGTGAAGCTGAGTCTAACTCTCAGCACTGCTCTTGAGGAAAAACATGGAAAAATTAGAGGCTGCAGGAAAGCAACACAAATGATAAAAGGTTTAGAAAACCTGATGTGTGAGGGGAGGTTGAGAAGATGACGTATGTTTAAATGCAGGGAGGGGATCTGATAAGTTATCAAATCTGTTCAGGGCTTTTATAAAATAAAAAAGATGGTGATCAATTTTTGTGCATGTCCTTTGCAAGTGGGCCAAAAGTATTAGGATTCATCAGCAGCAAGGGAGAGCCAGATCCAAAATTAGGAGAAATATTCCAGCTCTAAGGGTAGCTAAACTCTGCAATGAGCATCCCAGAGGGGCTTTGGAATTCCTGTTAGTGGGGCTTTTAAGGAAAGGTTGGGAAAATATCTCTCAGGGATGGTCCAAGTTTACTTGGTATCTCAGTGTTGGGGATTGGATTAGATGACCTTGCAGGGTCCCTTTTCTGTGAAGAGGAACATGGTGAACTCCCACATGGAAAAAACATGTGTATTCATCCTTGCCACCTGGAAGGGCCTTCTCTGTGTACTCTCTTTGATGCCACTTGCATTGATATTTATGCCCTAGCTACCTCCCAGGGAAAATATACCTCGGGAGAAGTCAGACACCTACCAGCCAGGAAATGTTGGTCTGGCATGTCACATTGTGTCCCCCAAATGGATTTGATGACGTGGCCAGGTGAGATGCCTCGATACAGCCTTAATATTCAAATTAAAACAAAACAAAACAAAACAAAAACCTCTGCCACACAATCTCTTTACTACATGGGCAAAAACTTCTGGCATGTAACAAAGTGCCTGGGCAGATAGAAAAACTGAGAGACAGTGTAAACCACTCCTCTTGTGGAGATGTCACAATTGAGTGAATCGTTAACAAATATTCCAGCGTGTATCCGTCTTTCTCAATACATAATCAAACCAGAGAACTTACAGGAGCCTCCTCGCAGCATATTTGAGGCTTTGGGGGATGGAATGGGGAACAACTTTTTATGACTTAAACCTGATCCTTTCCAGAAAGCCCCCACTGCTCCATTGATTGGGCCTTTTCCCTCAAAAAGGGTGGAGGGAAACCCCAACAGAACTAATTGAGTTAAAATTTACACACGTCGGGTTTTTTTTGTGCCTCCTCTTTCCCCCTTTTCAGTTTTGTAGCCGTGATGCAGTATTGATCCAAAGATCTATAGGATCATACCCACAGCTCCAGGTGGGTGATGGGGAGCCGAGACTCAGCTTCATTTCCATCTGAATGGTGCAGAAGATAATTCTTCCTTCCCGCTTTTATTGCTTTGAACATTGCAGTTCGCTCCTCGTAGGAGAATTAGTTCCGAGAGAAAGAAAAGATGACCTGGTTTTCTGAGTCAGCGTCAGCCAGAACAATTCAGAAGGCAATTTGCTCATGGCAATTTGTGTTTGGCGCTATCTGGTTGTGATGGGTATATTAAAATGAAGGACACATTGTGGGTTTTTTGGTTGTTGTTCGTTTGTTTTTAAAGCAGCACCTGAGCAAATTGGGGTTCAAAGGGGGACAATCTGGGTGGAAGCTGATATCAGTTGCAACCTCTCTTGGTTCCTATGAGTTCCTCATCTCACTGGGTCAACTCTCCTGCGCTAGTGTGAGGCCAGTCCTGACACACGCCATTGCTCAGCTCTGATGGTGGTATTGGTGCAAAGGAGAAAGCTTTCAAAAACATGTGGCAAGATGGCCACGAAAGGAAACCAGAGAGCTGTCTAGATATACCCCTGTGTCACACAGTGTTTCTCCACCCTGGCTAGCTTGAGAGGGTGTTGGCAATGGAAAGTTAACAGGGTTCTGGGTGAGTGCCTGAGGAGCTTTGTGGGATTAAGATCTTAGTTTTCACCAGTACCACCACTAGATTCCAAGGGACAGAAATGTCGTTACATCAGCACACTCCCTGCTTACCGCTTGGTCAGGCTAATCATATTGTGGTCCTCGTCCACCAACCCCTAGTGCAGAGGGATTTGGTAGCTTTTTATTGTTGTGTAGTAGTCCCCTCCCACCCCTCATTCCCCAGCAAACTTTCTATCAATGGGTCATTTTGCCCTGATTTATAGGCTGACCCGAAGCAGGTTAAAATGGGTTAATCTGACCAATTGCTGCTTTCAGAGCTGTCCCAAGCATAGGACAAGGTGGGGTGACCACCCTAGGCCCTGCAGTAGCCACTCTGCCCACCCTATGGACAGTAGGGGAAGGATTACCTGGGGCATGTTGTGGTAGCGGCCTGGGATAGTCTCCCTCCTCCTAGCCACTGCATGGTGAGCACAGGAGAGGGAAGTGATCTGCTGCTGTCTGTCCCCTGCCCCAGGTAATCCTGAGTCAGGCTGGTCGGGGAAGGGGCAGGGCCTGTGGCTCAGGAGGGAGATTGCCCTGGGCCCCATGCCTAGGGCATTATGAGGGGTTGCTCTGTGCCCTCCCCCCGACCCCTGCCCTTCTGGGATAGCCGTGGATGATTTTTAAAAAAGATCCATCTGTCCTGTATTTAAAAGCTGGACATCAGTTCGAAATCTGCATTTTTCTGAAAGCTTTTTATATAGTTACAACCCTGAAGCTAATTGAAAGTGGAAAAAAATTGAGAGTATCTTTAATTTTCTCTCTCTTCCCATCCACTTTGTTTACTCTGTATTTTGGATAAACCTTTGTAAGGTTGGTTTTGCTTTTCTCCTGCATTAGTCCAGCAAGGCAAAAATTGACCATCTGAAAACCTCCTGGAGAAGAATCAGCCAGGGAGCACAAAAACTTTTTTCCAGGCGGAGGCATATATTTATTTCCCCAAATGCAGGACATACTCCAGCTCAAATGAGAGTCTATTGAAAATGTATATTTAATGTAGAAAACATTCCAGCTGACTATCTCTTCTAAGATATTACATTCTCCAAATTAATGTAATTTAAGAAAAAAATAATACCGAGAGCAAAAGACATCCTTGACTTTGTTTTTATATCACAAGTTGTCTGGTTACATATTTTTAGACCAGGAAAATGGCTGTAGGGGGTCAGAGTAATAGTTTGCCTAGTGCAGTATTTTGCTTTTAGAGTAGTCAGAGGTAGATCCTTCAGAGGTAATCAATAGAACAGGGCAATTTTGGCTGATCCATCCACTGTGGGTCAGTTCCATTTTCAGCCAGTAGGAGGTGCAGATGTAACCCCCACCCACCTGGGTGTGGTGTATTGTCCCACTTAGTGGCACTGAGACCACTTACAGAGAATGAGTCTGTTCTTTAGCCTTAGTGAATGGGCAGGTGGCTTTTAGCTCCTGCACTAAGCTCCAGAGGTCCTAGGTTTGATTCTGCCTGCAGATGCATAGCATCCTTGTATACCTTGTTGCAGGAGGAGTAGAGGGATGCCTCAAAATTGCACTTTATTGCAGCATGTGGTGCCGTTTAGACAGTGCCAGGTGCCGAAATAACTTATTTGGAAATCTACTCGAAATAAGCTAAACATTGTGCTGTTTTGTGGTTAGGGTACCTTGTAGACACAGCCAAAGAATTTAGAGCATCCATTAGACTTTTATTAGGCCTTGTCTTCTGAACAACTGATGCTGAGCTGTATTCTCAGTATCCAGTAGGAGAAAATGGTGTAATTATTTCCCCCTGCCCCGACACCCTTCCTATTTTGATTAGCCTGTGGAAGTGTGGTTTCAGAGGAAGAGAAAGTGGCATCTTGCAGGACTAACTTGGATAGTAGCAGCAGACTTATAAAAGTGTCGTTAGCCAATACATTGAACCTACTCAGACTAAGCCTCGGATTCAGATGGTTGGCACGTCTGGGACTGCAATGAACTGCCCCTGCTTGGGCTAGCAGCAGGGAGGTGTGAACCTAGGATCCAAAAACATGCGCCTCCGCCACAAGAGCTGAAAGATTTGGTCCTCATGTTGGAATCTGGAGCAGCATCAGATCAGCCTCTAGATGGGCATGTGGCAATCAGCCCTGCTTCAGCCAAAACAGCTGCCCCTATCCACCACAGCACAGCCTGCAAATGTAGGAAGAGGGTGTGCAGATGTGTGGTGAGGGGAAGGAGGAAAGAGTTTGTGGAGGCTGTGTAATCCCCCACTTTTGTAGTTTGCCTTAGTAGAGACACAGTAATGATGGATGTTCTGTAAATATCAGCTGGAAAATGCATAGAAGCCAGCCAGGCAGTTCTGAGCTTCCCAGCAGTATTGCCTAAGGTGGCCTCATTTCTCACCCCGGCAAGCCAAACCACTGGGTTTGTATCATGAACCCCTTGGCAGGGTTCCAGCAGCCACCCTTGTTCAAATCTCCCAAAGCATTTTTACTTCAATTAAAAATGATAAGGAGCCAAACAGAGTTATTCTCCCCCTCAAGCTATGAAACTTCTGGGAAATCTTCTGTCAACCTATCACTTTAACAGGCTTCTGGGCAAAAAAACCCTGGGCTTCTAGGTAAAAACCAAGACTCATCTGTCACTCATATTCACAATCTATCCAGGTGACTCATCCATGCCCCTACAGGGAGCTAGTTATCCCACCAGGAATTTCATATTCTTGTCTGAATCCTTGCACACAAATTGGTTGAACCCTATGGGTCTGCCTTGATAAGGGTCTGCTGACACAGATGTCCACAGCATGTGTTCCCAAAAAGCTTCCTCAAATAACGGCTTGTTTCCCCAAAGGGAGCAAAGGTTGAGACGATCCCTCCAGATATTTTGCTAGGCTGAGAAAAGCTTCTGAAAAGTTTAATCCTTTAACCTTTCCTTGATAGGTTACCTTTAAAGTACACATAAAACTGAGTTTGTGGTCTCCTCCTTCTTAACAGAAAATAGGCGCCTTGTGTGTCTGTTTTGTGGGGCCTGTGAAACTAAAGGCATATCCTGCCTTTCTAAGGGAGAGGTACGTTAAGGTTTGGTTGCCCGGGCGGTGGATAAAGCCCATTACGATATGCCTATGCAGATGTCTTAACCTTGACATCTTTCCCCAATTCCTGTTGTGGATTCCTTCCCTATGATGATCAAAATTCTCTTCACAAGAACTAAAATTCATTTTGATCAGTTGTCATTACACAATGCAAAGTTCAACACTGCTGGAGGTTGACTCTGTTGATTCTATATACGGTTCTTCATGGAAGTACGTTACCTTGACCCACACTTGGTATTGGCTGTGAAGACACCAGTGCGCCAGCTGATAACTCTCTTTCTCCCTCACCTCACTTTGATTTTATTGTTGGCATTGCTAATGGGGAGACACTCTGCAAACATTTCCACCGGAAACCTTGTTTTCCATGTCTCTTTCATGTAGCTGTAGAGTTGGCTCCAGGCTAAGCACTTTTCAGGCTAAACACTTTCCAGTCTCATATTGGATTTTTCAGTGGCATAATGGTCTTCTGGGAGCCAACTCTGGATGACTTTTAATGGGAGTTGGGATCTCTGTTTGCCTTGATACGTCTCTTTGAATGCATATCCTTTTTTTCCTCTTGATTTATATTGGTATTAAAGTGTTTTTTGGACCACTCTTATTTTTAAACAGAAAGTGCGTTAGAAACCAACCAAATCCATATCTTCAGATGCTTTTCCAACAAGTGTAATCCAAGCTGCTGATGCTCAGGTCAGCTACTGTCATTGGACGATATCTTTAGGTGCCTTTTTATTTTTAACACTGTCCATATTTTGTAGGACAGCCCCTGTACCCAGGCAAGGAACGTTCTGTGTGTTAAGACCATGTTAAGGTTGTTCAGTTAAACCCACACAACAGGAAATGCTAATGATGTGTTATGTTGAAGTTGGAAAATCCACACCAGGGGTGCAGTGTGGGCTGCTGGACAAGTGAATGTTGAGGATGTGCCTCCACTATCCAGAAGATCAAAAAGAGGTTGATTTTTGCACCCCTAGTGGGGATGTGCTAAATTGAACTGTCAAGAATCAACAGTTAACTCTTACTCCTCATTCTTGCCAGGAGTAAGGGAGAGCGATGGCAGAGTTTCTCCTGTCTACCTCCCTCAGTGAGGTCAGCCAGATAGGTCAATTCCAGCTATGTAGTTGCTGTAGTTGTAGCTGCGTGTCTATGATTAACTTTAAGGTCTAGTGTAGACCTGGCCTGAGAGGTGTAAGCAACTTCAAAGTAGAGGGTCTACGCACACCCTACTTTGAAGTTAAACTTCAAAGTAGGACACTACTCCATTCCTGGGAATGGAGTAAGGATTTCAAAGTTGGGCTCCATGCTTGGAAGTAAAGGAATATGTGTGTAGACTCTCTGCTGGCTACTTCGATGTAGTGCCTAATTTTGAAGTTAGTTCCTGGTGTAGATGCACCCATTGGCTATGTCTACACTTAGTAAAAGCTTCGAAACGGCCATTTGACAACTTCGAAGTGCTGCAGCCACCAGCATACTAATGCGGAGCTGAATAGGCATTTCCACGCCTCATTAGTATTCTTCGATCTGGCCATTAGCATGGCCACTTCGAAGCTTTGACTAAGTGTAGACACGGCCATTGTGTCCTAAAATCAGCAGACATGCCATGTGGTGAGGGTTGGTTTCCTCTACACTTCTTAAACTTCCTGTCTTACTGATTCCATAATCTGAGTTGGATTTTGATCCTCCAAACTCTTGTATGCTGAACTTGACTTATAAGCAGTGCCTTAAGCTTAGGGTAAGATATTTGTAAAGCTATTTAGGAGCCTAAAGATGCAGGTTGGTGCTTAGCTAGCAGGGGCACTGTCAGGCTTGGCAGGCCCCTAGGTGAGGTAGTGGGCAGCTCTGCACTCCTGGAAGGGGCAGAGCCTAGGGCAGAAGGGATGGGGCAGTCAGACTCCAGAACCTTTCCAGGACATGCCATGCCCACACCTCCAGGACCCAGAGCTGCCCGGAGTTGTCTGCGGCTCTCTGGAGAGCAATTTAAAGGGCCTGGGGCAGCTGTGCATGTGTGCGTACACACCTCCCCCCGGGTGGCAGGCCTGTTAGCAGGATTTCCCTCCTCCCCTGCAAAGCATCTAGCTGCTCCGTACAAATGGACATGTAAGAGCTTATGAAAATCCCAGTATACAACTGTTTGCATCTCTGGGTGCCTACATATCCCATTAGCATTTCTTCTATGAGTACAGGTTGAACCTCTCTAGTCTGGCACCCTTGGGACTGGTGCTGAACAAGAGACTTTGCCAGACCACAGAAGATCAGTATTGTCTCGTAGCATTACCAGCACTTCCACTGCAGACTGGGCTCTTGGAAGACATTTAGGGGTAAATTAGAACATGGAGAGCCAGGACTGGGGGCTGTAAACATACTTTATGGGCCTGCGGGAAACTTGGCTACCCCCCGATCAGCGGACATCCAGCTAACTAAAATCAGGCTGGATTATGGATGGTGCTGAATGAGTGAACGCTGGACTGGAGAGGTTCAACCTGTAGTTCCATCTAGGGGCCCAGTTCAGGAAAGCATATGGCATCCTTATTCAGTACTAGAGGCCCAGTTGCAGCTCTGCTTGCACGTAGAAGTTGGCCTGCAAGAAATTGCTAGTCCAAAACTTTTTGTAATAAACATCCAAAGTGCATGGGCTGGGTTGTGCATGGTGCAGCGGGTGGGGAACATGGTAGAGCCTTGCCTGGAGAGACAGTTGGATGGACGCAGCAAAATAATATATATGATGTCACTTAGGCTATGTCTACACGAGCCTCTGCATTTCGAAAGGGGGATGCTAATGAGACACTTTGGAATATGCTAATCAGGCACTGCCATGAATATGCAGCACCTCATTAGCATAATGGCAGACACGGCAATTTGAAATTGCCACTTTCAAATCACGCACCACCCGTGTAGATGGGGGGCCTTTTGAAAGGTCCCCCTGGACTTTGAAAGCCCCTTATGCCTATTCATTAGCTTCTTCCAAAGTGTCTCATTAGCAGCCCCCTTTGGAAAGCTGGTGGGGGGGCGGGGAGTCTAGAGTAGGCACAGACTTAGGCAAGTACTTCAAGTTCAGCACGTTTAACTCTCACATGGTTTAGGTTAAGAATGTGTTCACGAACTGTCCTGAGCTCAGTGCCTTCCTTCCTTCAACTGGGCCTATGTGTGACAGCAAATATTTGCTATATCACGTCTTCAGTGATGGCCTCTTAAAGAGAATATTGGGGACATGCTGGTCTTTCACTTTCAGTAGCTTCTTCAGTATGTCTTTGAGCCGATTCTTCCTCTTTTAAGAGCTATGATGGCTGGGGTGGTGGGGGATGCTGGTATCTGTGGAGTTGATGGACATATTTAACTGCCTGAAAAGATTTTGTTTTCATTTTTAGAGAATGCTACTCGGCATATCATTACCTAATTAGTAAGGAGTATGGCAAGCTGCTAATTAATCACAGGTTGCTTTTGTTTAATGCCTAAGAGAATTTTTAAAGACGAAATACTGGTGTGATAAGATGTTCCCTGAAAAGTTTAGGGATTATTTTGGGGACGTGGGAAGGAGAGGAGGGGGAAATAGGCATGTGATTTTTTTTTTTTAAATGTCCTTTATCTGTTAGAAGCTTAGAGGTCTCTCACTCCTCCCCTTGGCAAAAGTCACTACAGAGGTTAAGAAAAAAACCTGAATGAATTTCACGTGACCGAACTGGCACTAATGAATAATAATCTTATTTTTCTAATATGGTGGAAAAGGCTTGGTAAGGTTAATAAGCTAGAAGAACCCCTGTGTACTGAACCAGTGATAAGAGAACAAAAACTATACATTTGCTAAAATAATTTAAAAAAAAATAACATTGACTTTCCACACCTAGCAGAGACCAAATTTTCACTTGCTTGCATGCCTGCTCTCCCGGCACGCTAGGACTTGTCACCGTTCCGGCTCTCACCAGGACGGTGTGACTTTGATTTTTGACTGCTGGGCAATCTTTTTCATCAGATGGAGTTGGATCGCAAGGTGGAAATTAGGTGTCCCTGCAACTTCCTACTCCTTCGGCTTACATGAAAATTTTGTCTCGGACATTGTAGCCACTTCCTACTGGCCCCACTGCATGAAGCTTTGATTAGCAATTATTTCTGAGAGATTAAAAACACAATAGAGGTTGCAGGACTCTGGCTTCTCCCTGAAGGTTATTAAGAGGAAAAGGAAGACTACAGTGACAATTCAATAATTTATTTCTCCGGCTCAGGATGTAAATGGCTTGCCTAGCCCAGGGGGTGATTGTGCATGTGTGTACTTGCAAAATGTTTACATGTGTGACTTTGTCCTTATTTGCATGCTATTAGCTGCATGTTTCTTTTTTCCTTTGTGGGAATGGCGTGGGGTGTGCACTTTGTTCTATCATTACTACCGTGCTATGGTTCTTGTTTTCAGTAGGTTGTTTTGTCACCCTCACCTTAACCCTGCATCATTCCTGCTTTCCTATCATGTGCACTGACATGAGTCAACTTTTCGGTTTATGGGAGGAGCAACACACTTTGGGCGCTATTGAATGATCAGTGGTGCAAAAATTAAACTCTGAATCTAGGGCGGAGTCTGTCATCTGCAGAAGGATCTCACCCCTTTTGAACTTGTGGAAGCTGAGGAAGTGAATTAGGCACCGCAGGCTACAGCTACACTATTGCAGAAGATCTACCTGCTCGGGGTCTATCTTCTGGGGTTTGATTTCGCACATGTGAGAAATGATGCTCCTGGGGTCAATTTTAGCTATGCAATTGGAGTGGCTAAAATTGCATATCTGTGGTCAACTTCTGTGTCTAGTGTAGACATAGCATCAAAGGCTTTGAGGCTCTGAACCAAGGAACCTCTCAGGATTAGTCCCATATTGGGGAATTGAAATATAGTCCTTACTATACATAAGCACTTACGTATGCGCTTAGCTTTGTGTGTATGTGAGTAGTCTCATTGTATAAACACTTATATACCTGTTCAACGGTGTACAGGTGAGTACACATGGGACCAGTGCCACTGAGGACTTATCTACACTACCACAGAAGATTGAGCCACTCGGGGTCAATCTTCCAAGGTTCGATTTCATGCGTTTAGTCTGGACATGTGAAATCAAGCTCTCAGGTTATAGTCAACCCCTGTACTCCTAGTGAGATGCGAGGAGTAAGAGAGGTCAAAGGGAGAGTCTCTCCCTTGGACCTTCCCCTGTATAGACAGACAAGTTGGCCAAGCACAGATACATTGATTTTTTTAGCTGCGCAACTGGCATAGTAGAATTGTATATCCGAAGTCACCTTTATTGGTCTAGTATAGACGTAGCCTGAGTTCAAATGAGCTAAAGTATTTTCTTGTCTGTACAATCATGGTGTTTCCCATACAGTGACATCAACTCAATACACGCAAACCTCCAGCCATCAAAGGTGGGAAGTCTCGTGCCTTGCTCTGGTCATTTATTGTTTTCAAAATTTATGCCGAAAAGTTGCCATGAACAACATTCTGGTGGCTTTGTTCAGTGTTGAGCCCAACATCCTCAAACACACATTCTCGTGTTTTGTTTTTTAACAACCCAAAATGGACTTTTGCTTCATTCATTGAAACAAACAAAGATTGAAAGTGGCTTTTAACATCCAGACTTGTGCATGAAATTACTGTAAAGTAAAAAGGCTGAGGCAGTGACAGGCAGAGACCATCCTCCTGCTCTGTGTTCGCACTGCACCTAGCCTGAGGGGACCCTGGTCCATCACTGCAGCTCCTAGCCATCTCTCTAATACACTTAAACTCTCATGCACAAAGCATCACATGGTGGGTTTCTTTTCTGAGCATAGTGTGTTCAGCTGACTCGTCAGTAAGCGGCTGGGTTTCTTGGAGATGTTTGTGTAGGGAAGACGAACCCCATCACCATGCAGCTTGCAGGAAAGTTCACCTGGCTTGGACTTAGAGGACCATACCGCTTGCCCCTTTGCTGAGGTCATTGATTGAACCCAGGGTTAAAATTCTCCCATGAGCACCAATAAAGATAAATTACATCTAGAAATAGCTACCATTGGCAGAATGAACTGACAGTTTGCAGCGAAGGGGTACGTGGCATCTTAAAGTGCAGTCACTTGTAAAAGCTTGGGGGGAAAAAAAAAATTCAGCTGCACATTACTGGAGTGAGCGTCCATATTTTACCATGACACCAACTCTGAGACTCATTTCCCTGGGTTAAGTAGTGTGGGGTGAAGTATCTGCCGCTCTCCTTTTACCTATCCATCTGCTGCGGTATTCTGGGCATTTAACCTGGAGCGCTTGCTGATGTATGACCAAATCAGAGAAAGGAGGCCGCGCTGTTTAACCCTCTCCCTTTGTAGCTGCACTTAATGAATGTCATGCAGGCCCACTATAGAAATGATGGAACATCCATTCTGGCAGCAGGAGCAGAGCCCCCCTATTCAATGATATGGTGAAATATGCTGAAAATATTCACGGGAGCCAGTGACCATAAACCCATGATTATTTTTTTCCTTAAATCTCAACATTTTAGCTGTTTTATCCCTTTTTATAACAGAAGCTCCGTTCCAAGCAGCTTCTGTTTGTCACAAGAAAGGAAACCCTGTTCTCTCTGAAATTAACTATTTATTTCCAGCCATTTTAAAGTGAATTGGAGCTTAATTATTTGTGCATCCATACCTGTTCCATCTAAAAATGTCTCGCAAATAAAACCGCGGGCCTTAGTGACTTCATAAAGGACTTTTGAAGACTAGATTCAAATGTGAGGCAAATGGTGGTGTAAAGTTAGTGTAATTTACATGTGCACACTTATTTCCTTCACCCCCCCACCCCCACCCCTGGGTGGCAAGAACCAGACACCCTTGCTCAAGTTGAACAGCCACATTCAGTGGTCATAGTCCTAACAACTTCAGTGGGATTTTCTTGCAGAATGACATACGAGACCTCAGTAAGATGGAAGAATTGATCCTGGAGAGGGATGGTAAGAAAGTTAGTAACCTGACAGAGCAAACTAAACTAGTGCCCATTTTCATCAGCCCTCCATTCATCTGTCTGTTAATGGATTTCTTGCTACTTTCCCCCATTCAGTAATGCCCACTTTTGTTGATATACAGGTTGAACCTCTCTAGTTCAGCACTCTCACCTGACAGCATCCATAATTCGGTATGCTTTAAATTAGCTGCACAACCACTCATCATGGGCATGGCCAAGTTTCCCGTTGTCCCATAAAGTTTCTTTTCAGCCACTGGTCCTGACTCTCCTTGTTCTGTGCTCTTACTTACCTCTAATTTACCCCTAAATGTCTTCTCAGAGCCCGGTAAGCAGTGGAAGTTTTGGTAATGTGGTAGACAATATTGACCTCCTGTGGTCTGGCAAATTCTCTCCTTTGGCACCAGTCAGATCCCGTGGGTGCTGGATTAGAGAGGTTCAACCTCTTTCACCCTTTTGAAGGTAGATCCGAGTCTGCTGTTTCTTGTCTCTGTTGTTCAGCTAGAATCCAGGGTACAGTAAATATTTTGAGGAGATTTTCAAAGGGTGAAATTTGCTCATGTGTAGAGGATCTGCAGGAAGTCTTGGACATTTCTTAGGTTTCTCTTACTCCTTTATGATCAAACCACTCCTAAGTCTACTTAAAACTGTGCATCTCATGTCAAAGAGTGTGTGCACTTAAAACCTGGTGGCTAAAAACGTGAGGGACTAATCTCTGCTGCCACAGTTGCAAGCAAATATACTGTGCCCACATCCGTTTTATTTTGCTGTCATATAAGGAAAATATTAAGAGCCTTAAATTGTTTACCAAACAGCTGGTGAAGTCAGGCTGAATATTTCATGTGAGGCTTCACATATATATAACATCTTCTGAATGGAATCTTCTGTTTGTCGACTAGCCTGAGAGATCAATGTAAGCTTCCCCTTTTTGCCCTCAACCTGTAAGGACCATTATAGTGAGAAAAGTGGAGTGTGGTAGCAATGGCACATTCTAATTTTGGCTTCTCAGAGGCTACCAGCATGGGGGGCCTGTTGTGATGGACCTGAAATGCATGTGGGCTGGACAAAGACTTTCATTTCACCCAACCTGCTGTACAGCCCCCTCAGATAATGAGTTCTGGTTCCTGCTGGCTGGGATTTCATTAATATTAGGTTTGTCTTCTAGGCATCTGAGCCATGTAATCCCTAGTTCAGTTAATGCTCCACTGAAGAGCAAAGCCTGAGGCTAGCATTGCCAACCCTTGTGGTTTTTATCGCAAGCATCGTGACTTTTTGGTCCCTGGCTTGTGGAGATGAGTGACCACAAACAAGCTGAGCTTTGCAGGTAGTTTTTAAAGGAAAATATCCAGCCCTCATGGTTGCAGAGAGAGGCTAGAAAATGTGACCGTTTGGAACTCAAATGATCTTAGAAACCAAAAGGCAAATTAACCCTGAACATTTTTTGATCTCTTATTTTTGAATGTTTGGCGTTGCTGATATGAGGAAACAGCTGTGTTTGTGTGAAACTGTCTTGTGTAATTAGACCATATGTCTAATTAACACTTTACCCCAAATCTAGCCTTGAATTCAGTTGATCTGTGCCAGGCGTGAATTTGGCCTATTGTTACAACCCTATAGAATGTATAGTCCATCTGTCATCTTTACCACTGAGACACGTTTGTGGTAGCACCTGACGCTGTATGTCTTGTACTACATGGCTGTGGTTTGGGATATTGACCAAGAAATGAGTGATGCTAAGCCTGGAACCCAGGGAGGCAGATTCTGATACCTTGCATATGTACTGCATCCTTCTCTCCTGCTGCTTTACTTCATTATGGTGGTGATGAACTGCAGTTAAAACAAGGAGCTGGTGGCGAACAACCAGGGATGACGATGTATATAGTTCCAGCTGTGTGTAAATGATCTGCCATCTAGTTGTGGGAAGACTGGGTAGCTAATTAGAGGAAGATGGGAAGGAGAAGTTGTGAATATAACAAACAATGGGCAGGTAACTGGTAAAAAACAGGGATGATTGTTAGCGCAAAATTACTGTGAAAAAACTCCTTTCCCTCCCCCAATGATTTTGGCTGCAGATAGATAGTGAGTATGTGCTGTAGCCATTTGCTCTGTGCGCTGCCATGGTGCCATCTGGAGTACTCATTTCACGACAGATTCCTGGGGTGAGCTGGGCCTTGGAGAGAGACAGAGACCTGGTTTGGAAACAACATGTGAGACAATAGCCCAGCGCTACCTGCGGAAATTGGTGGTGGCAGCAGCTTTCTGTGAATTTACCATGCAGTCATTTTCACGCAGCCCAAAAACATATTTTGAGGAGGCCTTCTTGCGTGATAACTACAATATTTAAAGACGCATGAGGGACTGCATGATTCTTATTCTCCAGTTTGGGGAGGTGTTATTCTAAGCCCATGGCTCTCAATCAGAAGTAGTGTGGCGAATTGTGGCTCGGGGGAGCTGCACACGTGGGGCACCCCTCCAGCCGCTCCACACACACGCCCCACCATGTGGTGGGGCAAGCACAGGGCGGCAGTGGTGAAGCTGGCTCCTTTGATCCCGGCAGGCTCCCGCCACGGAGTAGCTTGCAAGGCTTCAGCCCCAGGAGGCTCACACAGGTCCAAGGTGAGTGATCTCGCAGCAGGGCGGTGCCTGGCTGGGAAGGGGGACCTGTGACGATTGGTTAAATTTCTCTGGGATGCCACTGTCCTACCATATACCTCTAATAAACATACAGCACGTGTCTAAATAAATACAGTGGACAACAGCAGTGTTTCCTGTCAGCTGAGCGCTCGGCTGGCCACCCAGGAGAGAGTCCAACGAGGCCCAGCTGATTAGCAGAGCACCCACAACGGGTAGCATGTTTCTATTGCTATTGCACATCCACACATGCCTGGGTGCAGAAAACAAAATGTATTGAAATGATATAGCACAGTGGTTGGGCAAGGTCCCAGCCGAGAGAGAGAGAGTGTGTGTGTGTGGTAAGTAGATTTCTAAATTAATGTGCCCAGCCAAATGGTCGCCTTCCCTTTACTCCACAAACTGGGCTTTTAATAATGAGGTATGTCTGGCTCTTCCCTTCCATCCCAGAAGTCTGGACAGAAGAATTGCCCCGCTGGTATTTTGGTAATGGATGTATGAGTCCTAGTGCACCTCTGGTTCCAAAACATCTGCTGTCTCTCTGCATGTCACTGCTGGTTCCTTACTTCATCTGTGCACTTAATAGTACTGAGGGGGATGATCCTTGGTGACTCTTGCATGTGTTACAGGTTGAGCCTCTCTATTCTGGCACTCTGGTCCAGCCACATCTGTAATCTGGCATGGTTTTCGTTAGCTGGATGCCCACTTATGGGGGTGGCCAAGTTTCCCGGGGTCCCATCCTGTTTGTTTCCAGCCACCAGTCCTGGCTTTCAGTGCTCTGTGCTGCCATTTAGCTGTAATTTACTCCTAAACATCTTGTAAGTTATCAATGGAAGTGTTGGTAATGCTACTAGGCAATATTGACCTCTCATGGTCCAGCAAATTCTCTGGTTCAGCACCGGTCAGGTCCCAAGCAGGGTTCACTCTAATTTTATCCATCCAGGGGCTGAATAAATTTTGTTATGGGCACTCAGATGAGTGGATGTGCAGTACCAACAAAAACACATTGTGCCAGCTGTGAGCAGCTTTGGGCCCTGTTCTAAGCAGCTGGGTTGTCCCCAACTCTCTCTGGGAGGCTGCCCAAGCACTCATCTTACAGGGAACACTGGCGAGGGTGCCGGACTAGATAGGGTCAACCTGTGTCTGGTGTCTTACCAATTTCAGGCCACACCACTGACCGTGAGAAGCTTCTTGAAACTTGCAGATCTGGCCAGAGGCAGCATAAATGAAGCCTTCAAGTCGATTGTAGATAGGCAATTCCAGCTATGGCAATTATTTGGCTGGAATCAATCGATTTATCGACAATTGACTTATCTGGCTGCCCTGAGGGAGGTCAGTGGGACTCGGCCTCCCTTACGCCTGGAGAGATTGAGTACTGGAGCCAACTCTCGAGCCCTGACTGTTCAATTTCACATGGCCCCGCTAGGTGTGGGAAATCAAACCACAGATGATAATCCGGGTAGCAAAGACCTACCCTGTATCTCGTGAGTGTCAGGAATAAGGGCTCTTCTTGAACACTGTTTTATAACTTGCATTGTAAAGTTTCTCCCAGCAGCTCCAGTTGTCCGTCAGACCCGACAATCCACTCGTTCCTCTCTTTCCAGCTTGGCCTTGGCCGTTGTCCATTTTTTTTGTCCCTCCCCACCCAGAGCAGGCTTGACAGAGTGGGTGCCCGAAGACAAATAGGGACCTCGTGCATGTAGCTGAGTATTGAATTGTCCTGCTCAGCTAGAGCCAGAACAGACGGGAAGGTTGTGAGAGCCTGTAGCTGGAGGAAGGAGGGCAGGAGGAGAAATCACACTAACCCTCTGTGCTCCGGACTGGCGGCATCTGAGACAAACCACAGGCTGGGGAGCCAGGGTGGCTTCACCTGCAGGGCTGCAAGGCCAGCACCCAGCTGCAGCTTGGGAAAGCCAAAGCCGCTGCTGTGAATGCACAGCGTACAGGCAGCGCACAGGAGTGAAGGGGGGTAAGAGGAGGTTGGGAGGGGGAGAAGGGTGAGGCATGCATATAAATCATTATTGGCGAACATCTCAGCTCTTGAGCCAGGCTGTCGCTTGCTGCTGCTCATGGCGCAGCCCAGACATAAATCATAATTCCCCTACAATAGATCCTTTCGCAGCCGCCATCAGGAAAAGTGTGTTGGTTTTATCGATTTTTTGACACCGGGGCCCTGGCAACGGCCGCTCTGAATCATTATGAAATGAAACTGATTAGGAATTCATGGAATACTAAATAAACTTTACGAGCCTGTTGTAAGTTTTTTGATGCATGGGGAGCGGAAAATGAAAACTAATGATATAAAAATTACACAGCGTGCTGAGTATTATTATACTGCTATTGATTTGTTTCAAACTGTACATCAAAATCGAAGGATGCTGGGTGTGCTTGGTGGTAAGGCTGATGCTCCAAAGCTGTTGAGGGTTTTTTTTTTTCTTTTTTTAATGTAAGCTCCAGCATATATTTATTTTTGTCATTCCAGGAAGGTTAGGGCCACCACAGAATTGCTGGAAGTGTTCTTTGCACCTGCTTATTCTTCTGCAGGCACCCTTTGCAGGGTTTCGTTGACCTTTCTCCTCCTCCTTTGTATGCAGGCTTTCGCCAGGAGAAAAAAATATTGACAAGGATTTTACCATAAATGGATAACTTCCCTCCCCTCACTGCTCTGGGGAATTTTACTTCCTTTTCTTAAAAGCTGGCTTTGTGAAGGATTCCCAAATAATTCACAAATGTGTTTGCAAAGCAACACAAAGGCATAGCTTTGCCTACTGCTGAAATGCAGCTGCCTCTGGGGTGATGAATAACAGCTGATTATAACATCAGTTTGCAACCAAAAGTGAAGGATAACTTACCCAAGCTCTTTCACCTCTTTTAGTTTGTTATAACTAGGGGTGTATATATAGAATTGTGAAACTAGATGATCAGAATGGTGTCTCTTCTGCCCTTAATCTATGGAAATAAAAATGAAAGGGGGCAAGAGCTAGGAGAAGCAGTGTGACATGGAAGGCAGAGCACAGGACTGGGATGCAGGAAGCTTAGGTTCAATTTCTGCCCCACTGGGCAACCTTGGGCAAATGACTTCCCCTCTGCCTCAGTTTTCCTATCTGTGAAATGGAAAGAGTGATACAGACTGGTTTTGAAAAGCACTGTAACCAAGTGAGGTGGTACAGACTGGTTTTGAAAAGCACAGTAACCGAGTGAGATGGTACTTGGTTGCTCCTGTTTACTATTTCTTGTAAGACGAGACAGGGAAGGAATCAAATTGTTTTAAAGGTGTTGCCTCTTAATTTAAACAGCAAAGACATGGCACTGTAAGGATATGTTTTTGAGGCCAATTGCTGAGAAAGAGTCAAAAAGAGATTGGCCATTCCATGCGATAAAGAATTGTCCTGACTGTGGTGAAAGTTTTTTCACAGCTAAGTTTCTTTCCATTTCCACGTGGTGAACCTGAAACAGAGAGAGCATCCTGTATCTGTTTTACTATGTGGAAAGGGAAAGAATTTATCTCATGGAACAAAAATGATCCAAATATGAGCCTTTACTGGGCTTTAGTATTCAGCCTGAGTCACCACTGGGAACAAGATCTTGGACTAGAGGAAGAAATGGTTCATTGCATACAGAGATTCCCATTTTACAAAGTTAGTAGTTGTCGCACAGAGGCCTGCACCGACTGACACAGCTATTTGGCTAGCAAATAACTACAATCAGGGTTAACATTTGCATGTAACATTTTTAGATCCCCTTTGGACAAGAAACCATCTTTGGTTTCTTACAGCAGATATCTGAGGGGTCTGCCGCTGTCATTTGGTTTTGGTTTTGGTTTTCTGTGTATATTGTATGGCACTTAAGCAACCTGAGAAATACTTGGCAGTGCAAACAGACATCTCACAAAAATCGCCCTAGAAAATGGGGAACCTTCTCTTTGCAAAAGCAACCCACCTGCAACAGTCACATTGCTCCACTCTTACAGAACAGATAGGTTCCCTGCCACTGTTGCTAAACACCTACAAACCTCAGCCCCTGGCCAGATCACTGCAAAATCCAGCTTGCTTTAAAGCCATCAGTTGCAAGCTCATTAGGACCAAACTCTCTGGTCTCTAGTTGTCCTCCTGAAGACTGGGACCATATGGCATGGGAGACCGTTTCTGAGAGGTGGGTTTCAAGATGCCTTAATTAATAAACAGAGACCCCTTGTGCACCACTTGAAAGCCAATGAGCAGTCAGCACAGACTCCAGAACACTGGAGTATTTGCATTGTGTCCTGGCTTCCAACGCAGAGCACATGGCAGATTGAAGGTATGGTGGGTGATGGTAGGGAGGGCCCACTCCTGAAAGAAACAGGTGCAACTTCCTCGCAAGATGCGGATGTAGAACACTACTTGAATCCCTCCTGCCGTTTTCCTCCAGAGGAAGGGCAGTCTATTACATGGGACTTTTCAAAGTTGGCACCATGTCAATTAATACTCCAGCCACTGTTGCCAGTGAATGTCACTGGCATGTACTTACTGTGTGTAGCTGAAAATACAATTGTGGACAGAAGGAAGAAATTCAACAAAAGTAAAAACAGGAGCGTGTTGAAGGGGGGGTGTGTGTGTGTGTGAGAGTGAGAGGATTTTATTCCCCTGGTTAAGTTGCACATTTCCTACTGCCTTGTAGTAAGCTGAGGTGGGTGCCTCAGTTTCCCTAGAGACAGCATCGGTGCATAGTTGGTGGTGGGAGTTTTGATGTGATGACTTCTCACACTACTCAGTGGCCCTCAGAACCTTTGTAACCTAGGCAACCAGGTGACACCTTCCTTCCCAGGAAACAGGACAAAGAATGGAGGAGGGGCCTGGCTGATTTGAACTGGAGCTGAGCTGTTGAGTGGGGCAGTCTCAGTAGACTGGAGAGGGAGGAAGGAGGGCAGGGTCGCAGCTTGGGGACCCTCACTGGGTCCCCTCTGTCCAAAATGGATAGTACTGACTGCTTCTAGTTTCTGTGCTGACAAGTCTATTCTACGCTTTCTCCCTGTTGCCTACTGCACCTTCTGTTCTACCTGCTGAATGAGAGTCACATCTGATGGTGGATGGATGGTGTGCAGGGCCTGGTGACCCCCCATACTCTGTGACAAGGGGAGAAGGAGAAAATTATACCATTGGATATAAGCTCCTGACCTGCAGAAGACTAAACTGCCGCATCCCTCCACGTTCTCTTGAGACTGTACTTCTCTGTATATAAACCTTATATGGCTCCTCGTCAATCTCTTGGGTAAACTTGGATGGCTCCTGTGTCAGCATAAAAGCCAATCCTAATTTGTGGTCCCAAAATTTGAGGGGACCTAAAGTCACGTAAGGGTCCCTGACTTCAAACCATTTCTTTAAAACATTCATAAAAGCTCTATCACGTCCCCCATGTGTAGATGATGATGTACTTTTAGTCCTGGGCTTCATGTTACAATGTCTTGGGCTTGAAGGCCAGCAGATCAGAGCAGCTCATCCATGGAAGCAGCTAATAGAATATCAGCCAGGTGCTCCATTCTCTTTGTTTGCTCCCACTGAACATTGACTCAACTTATCTGAGGTGTAACCTCTCTCTGTATAAGAATAACCATACTGTGTCTAACCAAAGGTCCATCCATTCCAGTATTCTGTCTTCTGAGAATGGCCAGTGCCAGGTGCCCAGAGGGAATGAAGAGAACAGGTAATCGTCAAGAGGTCCTTCCCCTGACATCCATTCCCAGCCTCTGACAAACGGAAGCTACTGGCATCATTCCTGCCCATCCTGACTAAGAGCCCTTGACGGACCTATCTTCCATGAATTCTTCTAGCTCTCTCTCTCTTTTTAACCCTTTTATAGTCTTGGACTTCAGTATCCTCTGGCAAGGAGTTCCACAAGTTAACTCAGCCCTCTGATGGTTACCTTCCACCAGAAGAATGGAGAGGTCAGCCTCAAGAGCAGATGGGATTTTTCTAGACTGATTGTCTGCAGTTATGGAACTCACTTAGAGGAAGCTGGGGTGTCTCTGAACCACAGTCTCTTCAGAAAAGTGTGCAAAACCCATTCCTTGCAAAGAACTAAACGTACCATTTAGATTCTGGTTCAGGTCCATGTATAAGATCCTTATCATGGTCTGTCTCCCCTGAATAAGTACTTGATGATATCAAAGAAAGACTGTTGTGTATCTGCAATATAACCCGTGCGCTCCAGTGTCCTTTGCTAAGTAGTCGGCACCACTCACTTTTGTGTAGCATGGGCTTTATGCTGCCAACAGCTCAAGGAGCTCTGATAACTCCGGTAGAATTGGGGCCTGTGCATAGAGTTCTGCTCCTGAAATTCTGAGCAGCTACAGAGTGAGTCACCGACCTCATAAACTCTTTGGCCACTGTGGCTTTTGTTACAATTAATGCTGGTGATACTGAGATTGGGTCTATTACGAGCTGTGGAATCCTATTGAACAATGCTGAGGTTTCTCCATTCTTCTCCTGTACCGCGGGTGATTTTCCCCCCCTCTAGTGTCAGCGTGTGCGAGCCCATGCTGGCGATTTCCCTAAGATATGTATATTGAATTCAGATTTGTGCTCTTAGTACCTTTGCTCATTCATTCAGAGCCATATTGACTACATAAATTGAGTGTTACAAGTAAGAGAGAGTTTAGTCATTATTCTCGCAGTGATTTGATTTAATGGTCTAGGGGTTGGTTTGTGTGGGGTGTTTGTTTTTTTTTTTTGTTGGTTTTTTTTCCCCCGGGCTGCTCTCCTGAATCTGCATAGATTCTTGGTTATCCTGATTTAGCATATTTTATCTTTGCTATTTAATGCTTTTTTGCTTTGGAATAGATGGATTTCTCACAATGCATTCCCGCATCTGTATGTTTGGGGGTATTTATTTCTTTCCTTCCTTCTCCACTGATTATACAGAGTTAAATGCAGCTGCGTATTTGACAGGAATATTGTGTACTGTATGTGAAGTGATATACAGGTCAGTATATTACTGATGAATAAAAGTTTCCTCCTTAGGCAGCTGCTGCAGATTACTTAGTGCTTGACATGGCGTGTCTTTGTGTCACTGTTACCGGGTGAAATTAAATCAGAACAGGAAAATATTAATTTAAAGTAGGGGATAGAGGCCGCTCGTTTCCAATTACTCTCTACCCTGTCAGCTTTATATGGGCGCAAACAAGGAAGGAGGCTGGATTAATTGCTTTGGACTCTGCCCCACTACAGGCCCAATTATAGAAACATATTGGCTCCCAGCATTATTACATACACTGCTGTGCAGGAAATTGTGTGAAATTTTAACGGATTTCAGATGTAATAATAGAGAACACGATTCAGGACAGCATTAGCAGTCTGGGTTGAATCTTTACAGCTGGGTTAAGGTTAAGCTGTTTGGGGGTCCTTTGTGTATTAAAGGATCATCTGGTTAACCCATGTACGGGGAGCTTTTGATACTAGCCTGGGAGCAAATGGAATAACAACATTCACCCTCTGACAACAAGGAGCTCAAGCTTCCCTCCTCTATCAGGATGAGGGCAAGAACATACCACATAATGCACAGGAGGGTTGCATCTGGCAATGTTCTGCAGCTGGAGATGAAACCATAGAATCCTAGGACTGGAAGGGACCTTGAGAGCTCATCATGTCCAGCCCCCTGCCCGCATGGCAGGACCAAGTACTGTCTAGACCATGGGTGTCCAACCTTTTGGCTTGCCTGGGCTTCATTGAGTGAAGATAGTCTTGGGCCACGTACAAAATATATAATATAGTTAATGGATATAAATCACATAATAATGTTAAAAGTTTACGATCTTGTGGGGCCGCATTACTAGCTGTCCAGGGCCGCAGGTTGGACACGCCTGGTCTAGACCATCCCTGATAGACATTTATCAAACCTGTTTTTAAATCTCTCCAGAGATGGAGATTCAACAACCTCCTTTGGCAACTTATTCCAGTGTTTGACCACCCTGACAGTTAGGAACTTTTTCCAAACCCTACAGCTGCCCCACTTGCACCAGCTTTGGCCTTACAGCCTCTGCTGTATCCCACTTCCCATCCTGCAGCTGCCTGGGCTAGCCCTCACCCCAGAATCCTCTGCTGGGCCCACGTGGTCACCTGCATCCCCAGAACAAACTGGGGGGGGACTGTCAAACCCTGGCTGGTGAGAAGGCTCTGGGTAGAGACAGCCACCTTCATTCGCCCACACAGAGGGTCCGGGCCCTGGGCACGGGCGTGAACTGGGTGGAGCTTGAAGTGGCTTCTGTTTTATCCTGGGTTTACAGTTTGGTTCTGCAGCTCTCAGCAGCCCCAGCCCTTTGCTCTAACCACTATGCTGGAACTCCCCTCCCCCCACTGGGACAGAACTCAGGCATCTGGGCTCCCAGCCCCCTGCTCTAACCACTGTGCTAGAACTGCACCCCCTATGTTTGTCGCCTCCATCTCTTGCATGGCGTTAAACACGATGAAGGTTCTAAATATACCATTGAAAACGGTCGTAGTGAATTTCTCATCTTGTGTGAAACTGCTCTGCAGACCCAAGCACTGGAATGAAAGCTGTTGATGCAAAATGACACCCTATTAACATTTACATACCTGCCGCAAAATGGGCCAGTTTGCGTAGGTGGATGTAGAAGGAAATGTAACTTTTCAGTATAAAATCTATTTTGCTAGATTAAAAACTCCTCCTGTTCATTGTTTTGGCCCTTCTACATTTAAACTCTCAAGTTTTAGGTGCAGGATGAGAGCTTGACGCATACAGTAAACTCATACCTGGCATTCTATCTTCTGGAAGTCTCAAATAGTCAGCCTATTAACCATAAGTAAATGTTAGTTACATTTTCCATGAGCACAGCATAGTGAAAGTAAATACAAATAAATACAGTATAAGTTTACAGTGTACAATAGTACTGTTGATAAAGTACTCTGGATACATTTTTGTTTTGTTTCCGAATAGCTAATCTTGTTTTTCTTTAGTGTTATGCGCTGCTAGGTGTACCTCTCTGTTATCCAGAATATTGGAATATCTGGCAACCTCCCAATCCTAGGGCTACCGGATGTAAAAGAGTTCACTGTACTTATTTGGACTGCAGTAGGTGGAAATCACTCTCAACATTGAGAAAGGCACAAGCCTTCAACTGAGGAGTACGCAACCTTAGTTGTGGTTGCTCAGTGTATATTTGTGAGCAATGTTTCTTCTAATCCCATTATTCTTTATGCGGAATACATTTTCTTTAAATGCACAAGGTGTGTGTGAATGTGCACCCCCAGCAGAACCAAAAAACTTACCTGTGCACACTCTGCTAATTAACAGGGCAGCATTTGACTCTCTCCTGAGCAGCCCCGTAAGTGTGCAGCTTACAGGAAACACTCTTTGCACGTGTGTGTTTAAAATTTTGAGTCTCATAGATCTAAAAACAGATGAACATTTTTTTTTTCCTGGCTTGTTCTCTTAGGTGTTTGGAATGCTTTTGGAGACGGTTCCTTTTTTAGTTTCTTCATAAGAGGGCCTTTCTGACCTGAGGGGAGAGATCTCAAGGTGTGCTTGTTCGGTTTAAGTGAATTTTTGAAAAGGAGCAAGTTTAGTTTAGCATAAGACACTCTTGTGTGCACTAGCAAACCAGTTGGTCTGGATGAATCCCTGTTGGTTTTCTTTAGTCGCTCCCTTGCCTTCAGTTGCTCGGTATTGATTTGGGGCTGGTTTGTGAAAGTGAGGATTTTCTTTGGGTTTCTGTATCAAAGCCAGCTGGACATTTTGGCTACCAGCCCAAAGTTTGATTCCCACCCCATGACCTTGTTCCCCTTTTCTTTGTCAGAGCAAACAATAGGCTGTGGCCAATGAAATTACTCCAGATACCAAGCAGAAATCACTCCCGTCTGTTCCTTTCCAATCCTGCTCCAGTAGCGTGGTACTTCTTGCTTTAAATGAGTCTGTTCTCTCTCTCTCTCTCTCTGCAAAGGCCTCAAAAATACAGCAATTGGGCCTGTGAATGAGGGACTAGACACTGTTTGCAAAGTCCTGATACATGTACTTGTTGTGCTACCTAAGTTTTTTTTCACTCATGGGTATACCACTTGAACACATTGATTGCAAATATGGAACCTGGTCTCAGGCCATTGAAATGAATGGGAGGCTTTCTTCTGCTTTCAATGGGCTTTTTGGACCAGGCCCGCGGAGAAGAAATAAAATAGGAATGTATGCAGCTGGATCAGCTGGAAGCAGCATAAGCTGTATAGTTAAGTGATTTAATAAGGTGCATTAAATGTACTTCTCCAGCACTTTTCATCTGGCTATTCTCAAGTGCTTTATAAATGAGTCTTCACAGTGCCTTTCTTCCACAGAGGGGGAAACCAACTCCCTCATGGGGTGCCTAGTAGATTTCCCTAGTACAGGTTGAACCTCTCTAGTCTGGCACCCTTGGGCTGGATGAGAGAATTTGCTGGACCATGGAAGGTCAATATTGTCCAGCAGCATTACGGACACTTCCACTGCTCACTGGGCTCTTAGACGACATTTAGGGGCAAATGAGAGATAAAGAACAGCACAGAACACTGAGAGCCAGGAGCAGTGGCTGTAAACAAGCTTTATGGGACCACAGGGAAACTTGGCCACACCCGTGATAAGGGATCATGCAGCTAAGTGAAACCATTCTGGATTACGGAGGTTGCCAGACAAGAGAGGTTCAACGTCTGGTGGTGTAGGTCTTTCTGGAGTACTGTTTGATTGTATGTTTAGTTCAGATGCAGGCTATCCCCCTGCTGATGACAGAGACATTGACTTAAGAAACTTTTTATATATAAATAAACGCCTGCTGGCTAAAATGGCAATTGAGGTGAATGTGTATTGGCACCAATGGAATTTTGCTTGACACAGAGTTCCTGCACCTAGAGATCCATGGTTTCCATTGCATTTCCTTAAGCCAATAATAAAGGCTCAGGCTGCCAGAAACTTGTCTATATTAGGGTTCAGGTAACCCAGGAAGACTGCACGTGGCAGGAATAGGGTCATACGATCGACACAGTCAGGGCTCGTCTATACTACCTGATAGATTGACCCATCAGGGTTCATCTTCTGGGCTTTGATTTCGTGTGCCTAGTGGAGAGGCGCAAAATTGAACTGTCAGGAATCAACAGTCGACCCCTGTTCCCCTCAGTCTCACGGGGAGTAATGCAGGAGTCAACAGGAGAGTTTAGTCAACTTTCCGCAGGGTGGCCAGGTAAGTTGATCATAGATAAGTCAATTCTAGCTATGGAATTGCTGTCGCTGGAACTGCCTATCTGCGATTGACTTTAAGATCTAGTGTAGATCTGGCCTTACTAATATAGTAAGGACAAGCAGCACCTGTAAGTCCCTGTTAGTGTATACTGCCTCCCAGACAGCATGTGACTAGGGGCAGAGCTAGCACATTGGGATTCCAGGTGTGTCTTAACGAGCAGTGTCTATCATAGTGAGAACTGTGACTCAAGAATCCCGGTCTCTGGCAGGCTGGCTGGGTGCACCAGTCCCTTGTTGCGGGGGGGGGGGGGGGGCTAATATAGGACAGCTCCCCATAACGTGGACCTAAGGCAATGATTCCCTCGTACAGCTCCATTGTCTCTGTTCACCAAAATGACCATTTGTGCCTTTGAGAGGGGTAGCAATCCGAGCATTGTAATGTAGGTGATAATTTAAGCTAGCAAGGGAAATACACAACTTGCTATCTGGAAAGTCTAGGACAGTAGAAGCCATGTAGATTGCAACCAGAAGCCTGTTCTTGAATGAAGGGCCACTTCTTTGCGAATTTAGACTACTTGACTGTGTCTAGTGTTTGCAACTTTGAAGTCGCCACAGGGAGAGTGAGCCCAATGAGGGGCTGCATATTTATTGCAGCACTTCATTAGTATTCTCTGCTCAGGCTGATTACCATGCCCCCTTCAAAGAAGGGAGCTGGTGTAGACACAGCCCTAGTTTAGCTGCTGAAAGCTTATTTAGCTGCTGATGGATTATTTTGGAGAAAGGTGTGCGTGTAAACCAAAGCTTTCTCTCCCACTGCTGTTGCTCCCTGCACAGAGAGCCAGCCATGCTCGCAGGAATGCTGAAAGTGTCAGTGTCTTATTTGCAGTTTCTTCTTGTTTTAAACCAGAATGGGGGGAGGATTGGATTTCTGATGATTGTTTTGGGAAACCCACTTTTGTTCCCTCTGTCTCAACTTTGAGTGAAGAGCGATGGACAGATCTCTGGAGAGATGTGCCAGAATCTTCTTCCCAAGGAGATGCCTGTGTGAAAATTCTTTTGGTATTGAAAGTGCATTGATGGAACAGCCACAAAAAACAGGCCTCCAGGAAACTAAAGCAGTCCAAGACAACCTGACATGGCCTATAGCTACTTGACGGGTCAGGGAATGAGTATTGGAAATTATGTCAATAGCTCACAGAGTTTAACAAGAAGCAGATGTTGCTTCTGGAATTGCCTTTCTCAGACTGGGCTTTTTAGCTTACTAAAAAAGGGGGATGAGCAAATAAACGAAATATACAAAAATCTGTTCCTTGCAGTTCATTTAGGGGTGGAGTCCTCAAAAGTATTCAGGGTCCATGTAGCAGTTCGAGCACTCACAGGGCTAACGCCTCCTTGCTGGTCTAACTGGGACTTAGCTCTTCCAGCCCTGGGGCACCCCCTCTCATCTGGTCTCTGGATCTACCACCTGGCTTCACCACTGCTTCAGGCCTAGCATCCTCCCATCCTGTGCCGCCCCTTTCCCTGCAGAAGTGCCCTCACACTTTAGGGTCCTCTCCCAGGGAACTCCAGCTCCGTATACCCACCTTGCCTCAGTGACCCAGTCCTGGTCATCATCCACCCCTGCCTTAGAGGCAGACTGCCGCCTGAAATGGCCACTCATCATTGGCAAGGGGTGTGAACCTGTTGCTTTCTTCTGCCTTGGTTGCCTCCCTGCAGCCCTTGTTCCCCTCAGGCCTTAAAAGCAAGGCCTCAGCCCGAGAGTTTGCCTGGCCAGAGGTCCCCAGCTTTGCCTGCCCTTTCCCAGCACTGCTCTGTCTCTGATGCCGTCATGAGCACACAGGCAGCCAGGTCCTTCCTGCTCCACAGCTGGAGCCAGAGTGTCTTCCTGAGCTTAAGAGCCCCTCTTTATACCAGCCTAGCTGGGCTCTGATTGTCCCACAGTCCCTGCCCTTTCACAATGCTGGGGTTAACCTTTATTTGACCAGAGTGGGGTGCCAGGCCAACTGTAGCAGGGCTGTCTGTGGTCCCCTTGAAGCCAACAGGCAGGCCTGCCGACAGGGTGGGGGGGAGGTGGGCAAAGGGGGTGGTTTACCTGAGGTCCAGCATTTCAAGGAGGCTCAGAGCTCTGGCTTTTGCCACTGCTGCTTCAGCAGCAATGGTGGCTGGAGCTTCAGAGCCCTTTGAAACGCCACAATAGCACAGCTTTCAGGGGGAGGAGGGGCCCCAACACTGCTATCTGGGTGGTACTGAGGGCTGACTGCCCCAGGCCCCACCCCTTCTGGGGGCACAGAGCCAGGCCCCCCTCCCATCTTGCCCCAGTGCTTGCGGTGGCTGTTGGTCCCACTGGAAGTGCACGTTAGGGCTTTCATATGCCATAGGGTGGTGCACACGTGTGTCTGCTACTTAGTCTGACCTCTTGGGCAACGTTAGGTATACTCCCATCACTGCCGACAGATCAGAGATCCTCCTTCAAGTCCACCGAGGGCCCATGGTTTTGAAGCAGGACTTAGTGGAGGCCCAAAAAGATTCAGCTCTCTGTCAATGTCCTTGTGCTCTGTGTGAGCATATACGTAACCTAAAAATAATAAATGAAAGGGAGAAGCTTTCATGCTTTAACTCAGCAGAAGTCAGCCACTAGCTGATGGGGAAGCTTTCCTGGGGGCAGGTTATTTCACGGCTGCCCACTGCAGAGGTGCATGTGGTGTTTGGGTTGGTTTTGAATTTTTTTGCACCGTTGTCTGAAGCGCCAGATGCTGGCGGCCGCTATGGGAAATGGGATATAGACCGGCAAACTCTGGCTTTGTTTGGAAGGAGAATTTCTTTCCTCTGTTCTCGATATAAAACGAAGGTCATTCTGACCCCATATTTAGATGTCCAAAATGTGCTGTGGTATTTTCCTGTCTTTCTAGCCACGAACAAACAAAGTGGCTCATTCGCTGCCGTCGGTTCTGAAGCTGATGGTGGATGTGTCACCAAAGCACTAATCCACGCTGTCGGCAGTAATGGTGCTCCCCTCTGGAGGGGGGAAACACAGTGAAACTGAAGAGTGGGGAGGAAAGCACAAGTGCCTTCCTTGAGGTTCTCCTAAAAATTACAGCACTGGAACGTGACTGTATTCTGTGTGTGTCACATATTCGAGAAGTCCTCGGCTGCGACGTGATAGGTTCTGTTTAATTAAAAAAAGCTAGATAGGGTGACTTTGTTTTGGAAAATCCGGCTTATGACCACCAATGCATTTATATAGCTGCTGTTATTGGCAGCTGTCCAAAAGGTAGACAGGGACCAGAAACGGGAAGTGACTTCCTCTGGGTCAGTGGGAGAGATGACAATAGAGCAAAGGTCTCTTGTCTTTCAGCCACCAGCTCTAATCAAGTAGTATCTAGTCCAAAGTGCACTCAAAGGTGTGGAAGTTGTTCCATTGACTTTGATGGGCTTTGGGTCAGGCCCTGGAGGAGCTCGCCCTTATGGGATAATATGAAGTGGCCAGAGCTAGCAGTTTTGCCAGTTAACTTCAAAGACGCTTGTACAGTAAACTGTAGTAGAGCCTGTTGCCTGTCCCCTCTCTGGCAGACTTTCAAGCATCCTTTGAGCCAGGGGTCAGCAAACTTTTTACATTGAACCTCCCTCCCCACCTCCATTGAATGTAATCCAAACCAATGGAAATTTCCATCATGTTCATATGGGAAAAAACAAAAAAAGCCTACCTTTGGCACACGTAAGAAAATAAGTATGGAGAATGTAAAACCTTTTATTAATTGGTATGTCCAATGTGAATACACATACACCCAAACAGGAACAGTTCAACCTTTTTAATTAGATGGATGAACCTGAGACCCAGCAGCCAATCATGCTGCACCCCACCCTTACCAAAATTAATACCCCCCTCAACTTCCTCAGAAGACACCCCCCCCCCGCCTTGAGCCATAGCAGTACACGCAGGTTAGTGGCTCAGCTTTACTTTTATTTTTTTATTGGGCCTGTGGTTTTTACTGTAGCAGTTAAGCTGCTTTCCTTTTATGTTTTAAAAGGCAGCAAGAAAAAGTACAATTACAAAGGCAACTGAAGTCCTCATGGGTGCTCAGCAAGGGAATCAGTTCTAGGTGTTAGAAGTTTGTTTTAGCTAGAGAAGTATTGTTAAAATTTGAGTTCGCCCTGTGACTGGGAGTGGGAATCTATTCTCTGGAATGCTTCCTGGTTTTAAAAATGCTTTATTTTATTTGCCCTCTAAAGGCAAACTTATACAACGCTGCAAGGGATTTCCTTCTCTGCACACAGAAGACCTGAGAACACTCAGTGCTATCCCAGCATGGCTGCCAGTTGTCCAGATGGATATCTCTCTAATAGTGTCGAAGTGCTTCCACTCTAGAGTCAGGCTTACCGGGTTCTGAGGGCTAGTGGATTCACAGGGCACCTACACCTCATACCCGATCTCTTGGAGCAATGAATTGCAACAAGACTGTAGGAAAGAAATGCAGTGATTTCAGTAACTAGCTTTTAATAAGGAGCAGTGTCAGTGACAATGAGAACAACAAGAAGTCTTGCGGCACCGTATAGACTAACAGATATTTAGTCTGTAAGGTGCCACAAGACTTTTTGTTGTTCTCAAAGCTACAGACTAACACGGCCACCTCTCTGATACTTGTCAGTGACAATGTATTTCTTTGTAGAGGCTAAGTGTGTTTTTAACACTGTGGGTGCGTCTACACTTGCATTCCTCTTTCGAAAGAGGTATGCAAATGAGGGAAATCGAAAATGCAAATGAGGTGCATATTTGGGCTCGGGTTTATTTAATGGGAAGAAGCTGGGGTTTAAATAAACCCGAGCCCAAATATGCACCTCATTTGCATTTTCGATTTCCCTCATTTGCATACCTCTTTCGAAAGAGGAATGCAAGTGTAGACGCACCCACAGTTTAAAAAACATGCTTAGTCTCTGCAAAGAAATACATTGTCACTGACACTTCCCATTAAATAAAGGGGAGAAGGATTCTTTCGAAGAAGGGGTTTACCTTTGAAAGAGCAGCGTCTAAGCTGGTTTTCTTCTTTCGAAAGAAGCGCTTTTGAAATAAGAATATGCAAATAAGGTGCCAAATATGCACTTCATTTGCATTTTCGATTTCCCTCATTTGCATACCTTTTTCGAAAGAGGAATGCAAGTGTAGATGCACCCTGTGTTTCTTTACAACCCATCCCAGCGAGTTGAAGCAAAACAGTCAGTGGGGTATCCAGGCGTTAAAAACAAAATGGATCCTGCAGACTTAAAGCAAGTGAGGCATAAGTTTAGTTTAGGTACGTGTGGCCCCTGTCGCCTTAGAGCCTTCAGTGTGTACAACACTCCTTTTAGGTAAGGAAAGCACCATTCTACTCATTCTGCAGATGCAGGGACTGAGCTACAGGGTGTCTGTAGCAGACTGGGATGCGAGGATGTGTTTCAAGTCCAAGGAGGCTCTTCTAACACCAGGGTCATCCTTCCTGTCTGTCCGCAGTAGGTTTACTTGCAGGATGTAAAGTTCAGCAGGTGCTTAATGCTTTGCAGGTTCTTGATCTTATTTGATGTTTTTGTCTCTGGCATATTCCTTTCAGCATGTGCGAATCTAAAATGAGAGTGATTGCTATAGAATTGTTGGAATGATCACAGAAGTGCCAGAAAAATGTAACTAGGTTAATACTACTGTGGGGGGAGAAAAACACACCAAAAGTTTGAATTCCTTCTTGTGAGAAACAGCTGCCTGGAGAGGTGCTAGGAGCCAGTCATCTTTGCTTCTATTTCTATTCAGTAAAAACCTCGTTCATTATAAGGTGTGGGCAGGGACAGAGGAAAATGAAGATCTTAGCAGCAAACTTGAAACACAGTTGTTATGACTCCCTGTAAATCTATAACGGGTAAGGCAGGGCCTGGCTTTTATAGTACTTTTCTGACAGGTGAAGTTGAGGGGAAAGCAGGCCCCTCTGCAGGGGTATGTGTGCCTGAAGGGTATGAACACCATGTCCGGTTTCTCTCCTTTCCTCCCTGCTGCACTGTGCAGGGGGAGCCTGCAGGCCATGATGGGGAACCCAAGGAACCCTGGGATCTGTTTTTGGTCTGCTCCCTGCCTAGAAAGCTGGCTCTGGAGCAGGGGAGGGACTACATTTCCCAGCATGCCCTTGACTGCTAGTAACAGGAAAATGGGGGGAGGGAGGCAAGGGAATTTATTTTTTTCACTTATGATATTACAGTAAGATCCCAGAAGGTAATTTCTATAAAATTTTATTAGTGTATAAATGTTTAGTATGTCACAACAACCATGTTACCAATCAGTTTCCACTCACATTTTTCATTAACCTCTTATGCACACTTCATTGTGTAACTATTCTGAATGCAATTTTTTTGAACTGTAAAGGGGTGTCCACTTTTCCAAAAAAAAAAAAAAAAACAAACCCCAAACCACACACCCCGGCCCTAAAATTCCTACATATGTGCCTGGAATGGGTATTGATACTGGAATTTGACTAGCGTGGGAACATAGGGTTTCTTAGATAAATATCACTGTGGCTGAAATTTGACTAGGCTAGGCCCAAGCATGGTACCGTTTTATTTCTTGTTTCTCTGAAAATGGGCTGATTTGGAATATATCGCCCGGAGTCTGGCATTTACCTATAAGCTGAGTGTTTGGAAGGCTGCCTGGGAGAGATTCATGTGCCACCCAGCTGATTAGCAGAATGCCCACAGCCAGTACCATCTTTTCCTAGTGGTGGTGCACAGAAGAAAATTTATTCCACTTGTGGATGCAAAAATTAGAGGAAATGCTGCTTGGGTCCATTGGCTTAGAGTACTCAATATGATCCATCCTGGTGACTTGGATAACACATGAAGCCACTTTCCTTGGGGACTAGGTTGAGCCCTATATTGTGAGTTCTGCAAGGAGTAAAGTGATGTCCAGTTCTGGAGTTTTGGGCACACCAGATGACAGAGTGGCTTGTCTTTTCATTTGCTTGTCAAACGTTGAGTTCCCTAACAAGAGGAAATGTGAATGCAGAGAGGAAGGAGAGACTGATATTTTTTATCCTATAAAAAGTAGTAGTTAGTGTGCAAATGAGTTTAACCCTCTTGGCGGCTCCAGGGTAACATTTCCTCCAGTGGAGACCTGCGCATGATAAACAGAGACTGTGTACGTTTCTGCCAGCCATGTCACTTCTGAGCTCTCACACTAGTGGGATCTTTTGTCGCTTTGGATTGAACTGGATTTCCAAATAGGTCCCCGAGGTGAAGGGCCAATATCTCAAGCCACTAAATCACGTTTTACACCAACCTCTCATAATGAATGAAGTGCCATTTCATACAATACCGAAGTTAGGATTTTATCGATTAACTCTCATCTCTACATTCCACCCAAATCTAAGATGTATTGCCCACTGTAATTTTTACATTAGCTGTCAAATGCATCTTGTCTTCCCGGGGTTATGATGTGTACAGAGCAGACAATAAACAACATCACCGTTGGCATGTTGATCTAATGAATATACACAGACCAGGCAGATTAATAATGATGTGATAAGAGGAGCCAAGAGACAGGAAAAGAGCCACAAGTCTGTGGATGCCCATGATCATGATGTGAAATTAACAGGAGTGCTTGGAGCGGGGAAACCACCTTTTTCTACCCCACACTCCTGCTTTACCTTGTAGTATATAGTTCTCAAATCTCAGAAAGACAAAGATGGAAGCTTATTTTTTAAATCAGTTCTACTCACCTAAATCCTACAGTGATGCATATGCAAAAATAGCTGTGTTTCATACCTGGCCTACAAAACTACAGTGAAGTATTATTAAAATCATATTTAAAAAACGGAAGGAACACTCAATGCAAACATCTCTTTACACTAGCATGCAGTATAATATCAAAACCAAAAGGCAGTCATGTAGCACTTGAAAGACGAACAAAATACTTTATTAGGTGATGAGCTTTCGTGGGACAACCAAGAAGTGGGTCTGTCCCACGAAAGCTCATCACCTAATAATAACAGAGATATGGTCGTGTTAGTCTGTAAAGTATTTTGTTTAGTCTTTCACGTACTACATGACTGCTTTTTTGTTTTGATAGAGTACAGACTAACATGGCTGTCTCTCTGTCACTATGCAGAAATAATATTAACTTGTCATTGTTGAGTTATCTGTGGGATCCAAAGATCTCATGGATTCCGGAGGGCGATCCACTACAGCGGGGACAAACAGCCGCGCTTTCTTAGCATGGGGTTATGCTGACACTTAACTCTTCTTCAGAATAAGATTTGGGACATGTAACATAGTGCCTCTGTGGAAATCACCTCTCACTGACTGGCCTCATCTGGATGGAACGCTCTTGCCAGACCTTCTCCAATGGGAGGGATTTGTTCCAGATTTTAAAGAGTCCCTGTGTCCATGGTGAGGGTCCTTGGACAAAGTGAGCCTGATGCAGCCCTTTAGAGATGAATGGGGAAACAACTTTATTTTGGTTAGCAGCATTGGTGAAAGAATTGCCCAGGATCTGCAGTAAGGGATGGTTATAGGTATGCAAAACAGCATAGCACCGCACCTGCCCTTTCCCTCCCCTTTGTAGTCTGAGCCACTTGTCATTACTTACCAGGTCGTAAATGGCTGCTAGGTTACCGACGCCTATCTCAGTGCAAAGGAATGCAGAGTCCTGGGGTGGGGCAGGGAAGCAGAGAAAGGACAGGAGCCCATGCGGAATGAAAGGAATGTGCCCCCACCCCACCAACCTGTAAATCTTAATGGGTGCCTGTCATGGGTGACAGTGAAGGTCCAAGCTGGGAAGGCAACTCCCAACCCCCACATTTCAACAGGCCTCAGTGGAGCCTTTTTGATTTAGACTAATTCCGTTTCTCTATCTAGTTCCCTTGAACCTGTTTGTAGTTCTTCTTCTAGGTCATGGTGGGGTTGTATGAGCTCCTACTCCCTTTTTATAGTTAAACTCAGCATTGGGGTAAACTTACAAGCCCACTTGAAACACGTGCACCTATCACACCTGAAGAGGAGTCCCTAGAGTATTTTGCACTGAGTTGTTGGTGCTGTCCAATGAAACTTGACTTTACTATGCATGAAACAGAGAGATTTCCAAATTCTCTGGGTGGACATCTCCAAGTCCGCTTTTGTTCCTAAGGCATCAGGCTCTGTCCAGCCTCTGCTGGTACATCGCTCATGAGCTTCCATTGTGATTGTGACCTCAGGTATAGGAAGGTGGAACCAATAATTTGAAAAATGTGTCTTGTCCAATTTCATGTGACAGATGGAATAACAAAATGACTGGTGTGGTCCTTCTTATGTTCTGCTTCTGTATGGATTTAGTCACACACATGCAGTGTTGGTTTAAACCTCATTTGTTTGGCTTAACAATCATTAAACCCATATGTGTGTTCAAAGAGGAGTTGATTTTTTATTTCCAGCTTCTAGAGATGGAGGAGGGAAGATGAGGCCTGGAGTCTGATACCTTCCCTCAAGCTGATCAGCATTAAACTCCAAAAAGATTTCCAAATGAATGGAATGGGGCTAAGCAGGAAGTAAGGCGCAACCAGAACCCAGTGTGGTAACCCCTAGGCCATTCTCCCTCCCTGTTGGGGAACTACTGATTATATTATTATGACGACTCTGGTCCTCATTGCTCTGACTTGTGCGTTATCTCATGGCCAGTGGCCAGTTGGAGGTACGATCCGCTCGTGGGGCAAACAATCAGAAATCTCATTTTATTTGCGCTCAAACTCCGATCTGAGCTTCCACCACCTGCCGCGTGCTGTTCTAGGATTTTAATCTCTAGCAAAAAAATCACAATGCCACCAAAAACTTCACATCCATCCCGCCATGGAAACCACAGTGCTTCATAAAGGAGCTCCAGCATTCTATTGATTCCATTATCTGAGTCTTCAAAATACATCCCTACCATTTTTTGATCTTTGTTACTCGGAGAGCAGAGAGAGTGCGAGTGACTGCAGATCTCAATACTCTAACACGTAACCTTCCGGAGACGCTGTCAGCATGAAAACACTGGGTGAAACTGGGGGTGTTTTTCTTGTTGTGCAGCGTCTCCTGCCAAACACAGTCTTTGCACTCAGAAGCCAAAGAGGGATTAGCACGGAGGCTTTTCTGCAGGGAGGAGGGGAATGGGAGGAAATCTATGGAGCATCTACTAGAGTTTGCATGGTACATTAAATCGTCTGTAGCTTTCCCCCCCTCAAAGCAAAATTAATTATTGGGAGGTGATGTTACTTTAATGAACATCATTTAATTTAAACAATGGCCCAGTGAATTACCATTATGTCTCTTATTTAATGTGGTGTACTTTCTTAAACAACACCTAGCTATCGTTGCACAGTAGGGCTCAGGTGGAGGGGATGCGTTAGGTAACTGAGGAAGGAGAACACCTTGGCTACTGAGAATCACTGCTACAAACAGAGAATGTGATCCTTCTCTAGCTGCCTGTGGGAGACCCCATTTGAACGCTCCCCGCATCTCTGATCAGTTTATTTCTGGATGCAAGAATCACAAATGGGTATCCAGGTGGTAGCTGGGTTCAAATGAATCAGTGTGGCAAGAAGTGGAGAAAGGCAGAAGAGAGGCAAGCCCAGTGGTGCAGCATCACCAGTTCTATTTACTTTGTCGTCTTATTGAAGTACACAAAGATGCAGCAGAGAACACTGGGAAATGCTTGTGGGCCAATGTGAGGTTAATGCCCTTGCTGGGGAAGGATAGTTTATTTTGCCAGACAATAGTAAAAACAATAATTTAAACTAACAAGAACTCCTTTTCTCCCCTTTCTCTCCCACACTCTGCCTGCACCATAAGAAGGGCACAGGCCTTGAAAACTCAAATCAAACCCGTAGTGATGCTGTTCAATATTGCTGCAACCATGGACGTTGCAACAGATTACTGCAGGCTCCTATAGGTAGCATCTCCGCTATGGAATCACCTTGGCATTTTTTACAAAGATTTCAAAGATGCCTCAGGAGAAAACAGGCTTTAAAAGTTACAATTCCAGTTGCAATTTTTTTAACAAAGTGGGTAAATTAGTTTTTGTCTGAAACCCACTTTTGTGGTTTCAGACGCTCTTTATTTTAATGCCAGGCACTGGTTCCAGAAAGGGTTACACTCAGTTTCTGGAACTGAACACCTAATCTTTAAGAAGGACCTTGCTCCTCTGCAGGACTTCCAAACTGATGCTTTGCAAGTGGTGATACTTCTGATCGGCACCTTACTCTTTTTTCAAGTAGAGCTGGACGTTCCTTCTCACCCCCACCCTTCCTAAATGGGGGAAACTTGTGAATTGCCTACCCTGTTTTGTCAGTTAATTCTCCGGATTGTATACACTAGCTCTGCTTATAAGTGTAATGGTTGGTTCGTCTATGATTTCAGTCCACAGGTCCCCCATGCAAAGATTCTTTACCTTGGTCCAAGTGTGTTGCCATGCTCAAGTGCTTATGTGGAAAATAATGCTGAAGTTACTTACTTTTACTTCAGTGATTGGATTAAAAATTGAAATAACTGAAGAAGGCTGAACTGCTGTAGATATGTTGTATTTTGAATGGACCAAAGAACATTCTTCGTAGCATATGGGCCAATTCCTAGACTCTTTAGTTGTGTCTACACATGCATTCTTCTTTCGAAAGAGCAATACAAATGAGGGAAATTGGAAATACAAACAAGACCAATTTTCATATCTAATGCTTCATTTGCATAATATATTTTCGGAAGAGATGGTTTCGGAAGAAAAATCAGTGTCGATGGGTCTCTTTCGAAAATTAAACCTCATCTTCAAAGGAACCCTTATTCCTTAAAATCTAAGAATGGGGGTACCTTCGAAGTTGGGGGTTGTTTGCGAAAGAGGCCCTTTTACACCGCTTTCGTCTTTCAAAAGAATCTCTTCTGTGAAGATTATGCAAATGAAGTGAGATATGTAAATCAGTGTCTCATCTGCATTCCTCTTTTGAAAGAGGAATGCCTGTGTAGACACAGCTCTTGAGAGCAAAGTCTACAGAAAATGGTCATCTCTAAATTGCAGTATTGATATTGCTAGGGTGACCACATTGCCCTATGGCAAATATGGGACACTAGCCTCTGGGGATACGGGGCTGCTGTCCAATGTTAGGGCTCCTTGGCAATGGGGGCAGCTGCCCCATGGTGACGCACCAGGGGGGTGGGGGGCTCTATAGCCTCCCTATGAGGAGGAGTGGAACATGCGGGATCTGCAACCTCCTGTAGGGGGGTGCTGAGAATAAGGGTTTCACAGCCACCCAGCGTGGGGAAGCAGGGAACGCAGCGGATGCCCTGTGGCAGAAATCATGCTGGGGAATGGGGCAGCCATCCCACAGAGGAGCTTCTCAGCAGTGGAAGCTGCCTCCCCTAGGTGTGGGGTGCCAGGAAATGGGGCAGCTGCCCCATGGCAGAGTTCCCCGGCAGTGGGGGCTGCTGCTGTGTGTTGCCAGAAAATGGGGCAGCTGCCCCACAGAGGAGCGCCCCTGCAGCAGAAGCTGTGGCCCTGAGACACCAGGTGCCAGGGAGCAGGAGCCCCACCAAATACAGGACAATTTGCACATTCTTTGTCAAGAAGTCAGAACAACTGTGAGACAACTTGGCTGAGGGGCTGTCCCGGTGAAAATGGGACGGTTGGTCAGTGGAGGTTTTGTGTATTGACTTTGCTGGTCTTGGGGGGTCATTTTCATTGACTTAATTGACTTTGGATCAGGCCTGTAGCTGTGGTGCTGGATGTTATCCGTTCGAAGCACTCTGGTTTTCAGCATTTAATTTTGTGCCCGGTGGAATCTCTGCTGAGGAGAAGCCAGCTCATATCTAGTTTGTGGTTTTTGCCACATGGTTTTTCCTCCTGATGCATTTTGGATGTTGTGTGTGTACAATGTCCAAAATGTCCACCTGTTTGTGGAATAGCATCTCTCGCCCTCACCCTCAAATGAATTCTTTATTCTTCTCTTCCAGTTCTGTAGTGTGTTTGGGTTCTGTATTAAGTTATTGCATCTTTCCCCAAAGATGCCTTTTCTGGGGGGGGTGTTTTGTTTGTAAAGCTCTTTAAGCTGAAGGGTACTGTATTAAAAGGCATTCTACATGCAAATAAAAATTCACATGAACAAATAGTTTTCCCCAACTTGTTTGCATGTCTCTTACTTGGTCCCTTTAGCCTTCCAAGCTCTGGTTCAGTGCGCGGATTCAGGCTGCAGACTTAAACAAGTGCCCCAATTTTGGGTTGTTTTCACCTCTCTCCTACACTTCCATTTCTTTTGAACAGCAAAATGCTAGTTCTCCAATACCAAAATGAAGGAGGTTGCAGGAGCTGTGTGCGTCTGTCTGGGTGGGAAAAGGGGTGCAGGAGCAGACTGGGGGTGAGGAGTCTGGGACATGGGGGGGTGCTTACCACTGCAACTCCCCAGGGGCACACATGCTTCCACGTCCCTGGCCCCTCCCAGGTACTATCCCCTGCTTCTCCTATTGGCTGCAATTCTGGCCAATCAGAGCAGTGGAGGAAAGCCTCCAGGCACTGTGTCCCTGCGCTGCCATTCCCCCAGCCAGTGGGAAAGGGAGCAGTAAGTGGCAAGTGGTACAGTGCTGCTTTTCCCCCTTACTCCCCCTCCCCAGCCACCAGGCAGAGCCTAGGGACCACATCTGGCCCCAGCTTGCCTTACTCCAGCCCACAAGGCCCAGGGCTGCACATCCCCACCCCACAGCAGGCCAAATGCTGGGATGAGGGGGAGCCCTGAGATTCAAGGGCCAGATCCAGGCAAGCCACAGGCTGCACACAGCCCATGGGCCGTAGCTTCCCCACCCCTGCTGTAGCTTAAATCTCTTTCAAGTAAAAGAGGTGGGAGATGCTCATCTCCATCGGTGGCATTGAGCGAGAGATGGGGTGCAAGTTCTTTTGAGAGATTTTTTCGAAAGAAGGGGGCTCTTTCGAAGGAGCCCATGGAGCGTCTACACACACAGAGCGTTCTTTCGAAAGTAAATTGAAAGCATGTGGTGCTCCTTTTGCAATCACTCTTCCTTTTCCGTTTCAGGAGGAGCGCCCCCTTTCAAAAGCTTCTTTTCAAAGGAAACGTGTGCAGACGCTCCGCAGGGCCCTTTTTTCAAAAGAACAGCCTTCGTTTTCGATCTCTGGCCCGTTCTTTCGAAAGAGCCGGGGCTGCGTGGACACACTCAAAAGAGCAGATCACTCTTTCGATCTGCTTTTTTTGTGTGTGGACGCTGTCTTTCGAAAGAAGCTCTTTCAGAAGAGATCTTCCAGAAGAGCTTCCTTCAAAAGATCTCTGTAGTGTAGACGTAGCCGTGGAGTTTGGGACCCAATCCCTTTAGCACACTGGGCTGTCCAGCTGTGGGATCCTATCTGTGCTGGCCGATCACCGCACCACATTCTGCCAGGTTGCAGGAAACCCTCGCTCCTTTAACAGGGGAGAGGTGCGAGGTGAGTAGAATATGGCAGGCAGAGGGGCTGCTGGCAGAGCTAGCAATCTTGGGAGGGGTCAGACTGCGTGCCCACAATCTGCAGCAGGCCTTACACGTCGGCTCAACGGCCAGGCCCGCTCTATGTAGAGCATCACAGCTTTTCCATTAACTTCCCTTCCACAAAACAGCAGGGAGCCTTGTTTAATGGCTGTTTCCTCTATCGTCCCGGATCTCTCATTCCACTGCTGTGATTAAAAAAATCACACCCACCCGAGGTGATTACCAGATAGAGAGGTTAGAATGGGAATGCAAACTCTGCTTTTTGCTACCCAGAGCTGATGCTGTTTTAAAACTCAAGCCCGTCTCTCTCGTTCATTGGTTCCTCCCATTCCCAACATGGTAAATTGACAGCGTTGGAGTAGGGGTAAGAGTAGGAACATGGGATGACAGGCGCTTTAGGCTTAAATCTTTTTCAAAGCCATTACTGGGATTTCTGCTGGGCACAGTTCCTGCCTATTTGAATGGCAATTATGTGTCTAAATCCCCTAGGCAACTGTTGGGGGGGTGGATTCCACTCTCAATGCCATGTCTTTGCAAGCTCCCAGATCCTCTTTCCAGGTGACAACCACGAATGAAAACAGCCTGGAAAAATTTACCTGTCCAGGTACAAAATCCACTTGCCCACAATTTAATGTGGTAGTGGGGAATCAAATGTGGCAGTCACCCCAATAACTGGCTGTGGGGGTGATACATTTTGCCAGGTACTTCTACGCTACCCAAGCACCAAAACTCATCACTAACTCACTTTTATCAACCCCCCTGAAGAGCATCGGTCTAGTTTTGGCTTTAACCATGTACTTTTGTGTTACCGAGGGAGGCGAGGCAACTTGGCCGATCCATCCTGTTAAGTGATGGCAACAGGGTGCCAACAATTAAACAAGTAATTGTTCCATTGGCGCTGCAATAATACTCATTGATTCTTTGTTTAAAGTGATTTGCTTTTCAGTCCCCCTACACTGAGAGATCTTCTTTCACCTATGTCAAGGCAAGTCCCAGAAACCTAATTAGCTGGGTTTTGTTTTTTATAATTAGGTCCTTAAAATAATTCATCAGTGGCATTAATAACCCTGTTTAAAAATCTATTAAGCTTTTGGAAAAGTTGGACAGAATCCTCTGCTCTGTCCTCCCCCCGCCCGCCCACCCGCTTTTCCCTTTGGAGACATGGTGGTACTTCCTTTTACAGTGAGCTAATTAAAAACAGTGGGATTAGGGTGGAAAATAATGTGTGTCAGGTTATTGGCCACAGGGCCAAAGGAGGCTGCTGATTTTCCCATCTCCCCTGGCTTGGCCCTGAGCTGCATTCTAGGTCTTTAGAGTTAGCTGGCAGAATTCATTAAAGGACCAATTGCGCATGGTGCAAGGACCCTCAGCATTTGTGAAAGCTCCAAGTTGGGCCTGCAAGGGAAAGGAAGGGAGGAAATGATCAGCAGAACACGCTGGGCTCAGATTGCCAGCTGGGCTTTGTCACAAACAGGCATCGTCATTTTGAGGGAGTACCCAAACACGGTGCTTATGGAGGGGGAAGGTTTAGAAATGTCAGTGTTTGTTCCACCCGCCTATTGATCTGCAGCCTCAAGGTGGTTCTCATGGACATCATTGGCAGTGACCCTTGACTTGCTGTGCTCTGCCGGGCGTCCTGCTCTGCTGGTGGGGAGTGCTCTGGTAGGCCATGCTAGCACTAGTGGTTCTGTGCTTAAACGCCCTTGCAGGCTCCTTTTAGCATGAACACCGAGCTGTGAGGATTGTGGACAGAAGTTAGTTTTTTGCCCTTTTTCCCTCTGCCCCAAGCCCTCTCTTGAGGACCACATCGGGTGATTGGTGCATTGGTTTGAGTTTTGCTGAGCTCTTTGCATAGGCCTTTCTGTCATAGGAATGTCTCCGTGTATCATGGGGAGTCCACATTATACCTTTCCTGGCACCAGAGAAAGATTTAAAGGAAGTGTTGTTTTCTAGCTAAACTGCAGGGGAGAATCCAATTTGGGTTCAATTCTTGTCTCTGTTGTGACCTTGCTGCACTCTTTTTAGGCTGGCCTTGCACCCGTTTGTGCGGCAGTAGGTCCTGGAGGCCATCACAGTGAAAAGCAGAGCGACTGACCTCCTGGGCTCTGCAGAGATTTCAGTCTAATTAGGGAATGGAAGCACAATTGCTCCTATTTTACAGCTGGGTAACTGCGTCAAAGGGTGATGAGGAGACTTCGTCTAGGCTCTTTCAGGCAGCCTGTATCCAGGCAGGTAGTTGAGTTCAGATCATGGGGGTTCAAGTCCATTGCCTTAACCAAACGACTCTCCCCACTCTACGGTACCTTAAGCCAATGAAGCAAGTTAAGCAGGCGCTTAACTTTAAGCACTTAAGTAGATGTGTTGAAGTCCAGGACTATGTGCTTGAAGCTAAGCCTGTGCTTAAGTGCTTTGCTGGAATGGGTCCTGGGGAGGGAAGCATTGCTATTAAATTGTTTGAAGATGGGTAAAATTGTAGAGGCGGAAGGTGGTTCCCTTTGGCTCGGCTTCCTGGTCCGTTCTCAGCTGCTGACACTAAAGGAAATTTTGAAGAGAGTTTTTTTTTTTTAACTTGGCACAACTGAGATTTGGCTCGCAAGTCCACTGTGACCTTCTGAGGGAGCTCTGAAACCCATCCCATCCTCGCTGCCCCTGACCAAGCCTGAGAAAACATGGCTTTCTCACCAACACATTTTCTTCCCAAAAATCAAAATGTAATTTTTTTTTTTCCATCACCTCTCCTGGATGTGATGAGGTCTACTTACAAATGTAAAGATTCACATCTCCACATGAAGCCTCCAAAGGGCTGATTTATTATGGAGTTGCATGGACTGCAGTGAGGAACAAAGTTAAATCTAGAGAACTGGCCAATGGGGCAACCTTAAAAGTTGTCAGCAGCAAACAGGTGAAGGCCGACTGTGTCATGGGGAAGTCAAGCTGGCTTCACACCCTACTTGCAGAATACGGTGCCTCAACTGAGCTCATGCTGCAGGAGGGTCCAGACAGAGCTGGTAATGCTACCGAAAGTGACTGGGAGATTTGAAGGCCTTCCTTTGGATTGAATTATCCAATTGGAACCGAACAAGCCCCAAGGCATAGTGGATCGATCAGTCCATTCCCCTGCCTGGGCAAGGTTATTTTCTAAAGCGGGAGAGGGTTATGTGGAGGTTAGAGCAGCAGACTTGGAGACAGGTCTCCTGGCCGTTCATGTCCTCTGCTGCAACCAGTTGGTTGCTTTCCTCAAGCGAAGATGGGTGGGAGAGAAGAGTGTTTGGAAAATAAGTTGTTTCACACTTTCAAAGTAGTTGCCTAATTATTTTAATTTGGGGGGTGGGGGCGGGAATTGACTCCCCAGATTGCAGTTCTGGTGAAGTTACCAGGACTATTCAGAGCACACAAATCACCTGACTGGTGCTGGGCTTCATCCCTCCCCCAGTTGGAATGCTGCAGACAGCTGATTCACAAGCTTCCAGCTCTGGGGGCGGGGGTTGGGTGATGGGCAGGAGCAGGGATGGAGCATGAGTCTGGTGATTTGTGTGCTCTGAAAGTGCTGGGAGGGAGGGGAAGGAGCTAGTAAGAGCAGGGCTTGGGTGCCCCAGAGCGTGAAAGATGTGGGAAGGAGGGGAGGCCATCGGGGGTCTGAAGACTGCAGCTGGAGCCCTCTGGGCCACCTGCAGGTGGCTCACCACCAGTTTCAAATGGTCAGATCTAGCATACATTTTGGGATTTTTGTATCTGCCTCTTGGGTTTTGGTCTTCAGCATACACAGAGGGCACGTGTTCAAGCTTTTTGCTGCACCTATAGGAGCTAGAAACTGGTTTTTACGTGAAAGTTGAGAGCCTCCCATAATCACATGACTCCAGGACCAGAGGGTTGAAGGAAACAATCACCTGTCAATGGTGACAAGTAAATTAGGGGACAGAGGGTTTTTTCCCCTAAAATGGATGGAATATTTCCTGCCTGCTTCCTGTAGAATGGTGCCTGTCCAGCACCTTTGGGAGTCAGGCTCCAGGCTTTTTAAAAGCTCAGTACAGAAGCTCCTGACACGAGTTAGGTTTAAATTAAAAGTTGATCACACCCCTGTAGAAATGACACCTCACAGAACAACACCAGGGCAGAGTCATTCTACAAAATTGCCTCGGTCCCTCTGTTGTTTGTTGGCTGTTTCGAAACCCTAATGGGAGAATAGCATTGGTTCATGTGGCCTCAGTCTTTTAATGTCAGGTTTATTATCGTTCTTATGGGGATTTTTCCTAACAAGTGAAGCGGGGCGTTGTGCCCGTCAGTAATTTTCTTTCATATTACCTGAAACAACAAACTGAACTGTGCCTAAAAGAAAACGCCCATTAGATCCAGGGGGTGAAATACACCTAGGCTAATCTCAGCAGCTCCTAGTTACATATGTGGGTTATTATAAGAGAATGAGGCTGTGAATCTGACCAGCTTCTTGCCCTTTTGATGAATTAAGGTGGTGGAGGTGACTTTCCTGCAGGAAGATTAGAGCCTGGCAGGTATGATTTGTCTAACTCTTTTTCCAGGTTGCTGCCTGGCCCAGTTGAAGAATCATTTATTACAGAGCCTGGCTGGTGTTCCAGAGTGCTGGTTCACTGTGGCATGCATTTCAGTGAGTGAGGTGGTGGTGCTGGGGTGGGAAGCATAGAGAAGTTTGATCTTGAAACCCCAACCGGGGCAAAGGATTCTCTGGATGTCGGTGGGACCCTTTTCCCGAGGAAAGGCTGCAAGATCTGGTCCCCAAACGTAGACGTAGCAAGGCAGCAATGTTGTAAATTTACCTCTGATCCAAAGCATGGTCTGACAGGAGCAATGTGTAGCCATGTGACATGAGAGGCAGAATTGGCCCACACCTACGTCCCTGCAAGAGGGTGGCTGTGTAGGGCTAGGATTTGAATTAGAGAAGCCAAGTTGTTGTTCCTGGAGGCCCTTGAGAATCGACCCTGTCAAAAGGTGTGAAGGGGGTAAGAAGAAGGCCTGGAAGTGCAGGGGCTAAACAAGGCCTTGCTGCCCAATTAGCCCCACCCCTTTCACCTTCGGCCAATGCTGGGCCTGGAGGGTGAATAGAAGGAGGAAACCTGGCTCAGTGAGAGGTTGAACGACAAAGGGGTAGGAGCTGGTTCTGCGTCCTCAGGAGTGGATCCTGAGCTGTCTGATGGGTCAGCCACAGGAGGAGGAAAGCCCTGAACCTGCCCCTGGGTGCAAAGGGGGAGAACCGGAAGAAAACCCCCACTGAGGAGGGGGAAATTGGACTCTTGAGGCCGTACCCCAAACTGAAGGAATGGACTCCAGTAAGCAAACAGAAGTTAACACAGGGACCGACCCACTAGGCTATCCTGTTGCTTGGGGGAGCCTGTCCACACAAGGAATGTTAAATTGAGGATTTTTAATTCCTTACCTGTTGTTAACAAATAACTGCTTAGGTGAATGCAGCTCAACTTTGTTCCCTTATAGGCTATCATGAGGTGACTTTTTTCCCTCCAGTATAGCCATGCTGGCTAATGCGACAAGTCCTGTGACACCTTAATAAGGTTTGGCCTTTAAGGTGCCACAGGACTCCTTGTTGTTTTGGCAGGCACGGACTAACACACCTACCCCTTTGAGACTGAGCTAGTTATTGGAGCAGCTGAGGTCTGCTGCAGTTTCTCAACCTTTGCGTCACCAGGTACTGGCTTGCTGCCTTCAGCGAGATCTCTGGGACCAGCACCTGGTCCACGGACCAGTTCCTGAGAACCACTGGTCCTAGTGAACTGAGCACAGGGCTGGAAGTTGGAAGATGCTTCGCACCTTTTGCCACTGGCTGACTGTGTGACCCTGGGCAAGTCTCTTATGGCCCATGAGGGCTAAGATGTAGGTGGACTGCCTGTTGTCTTCAAGATACAACACAGAAATGGTTTGTATTTTATTTCCTGCTGAACTCTCTGGGAACAAGTCATGCAGCTTTCTAAACCGGTACAAGGGATAACAGAGAGGCCTGTGAGCGAGATGATTGAAGGCAGGCCTCTCTTGTATCCCCTCGCTGTCCCTCTAAACAGCGCAAGCTGTAAAACCAAAGACAGCCCACGTGTTCACTCTAATGTCCCCTGGCACCAGCTTTCGTCCTTGGGCTGGCAAAATTCTTGTTCCCCAGATGCAACAGGGCTTTTCTTCCCCTGCATGGCTGAAATGATACCCTGCCCTAAAGTCTCGGGCCCCGATACACTAAAGGGCTTTGTGGAGAAAACCTGTGGCGCATCTACACATACAATGTGTTTGGTAGACAAAACTCGGCATGTCCGCTGACCGTGTTCTGCTTCTCTGCCATGGAGCATACCGTGTTTGTCGACTGCTTCTGTTGACAAAAAAGCCCCAGGGACACTCCAGGGGACCCTCTGCCTTCCAGTTCACCAGGCCGCCCTGTCTGCTGAGCTTCCGGTTGGCCGCCCTGTCGAGAGAGTGGCAGGGCAGTCTGGCTGGGTTCTGTCTACAGAGCAGATGGCTCTGTCGGTCCACTTTTGTGTGCGGATGTGACCTCAGAGAGGTGAAGGCCCCAAAGGGCCAAGGAAAGAGCCGCTTGAGGCCTCCTCCTGGCAGCTGCTTTTAATCGCAAATAGCTTGGCATTTAAAAAGGCAGGGGAGGGAGCAGATGCTTTCGCTTCAGGCTAGAGAGAGACCGTGGCCAGCGAAGGTGAAGAATAAGTCATAAATGATCGGAGGGCAAAGGCCGATAGCTGCCCCGATCCCAGCAGCCTCTGAAAGGACCTTAGTGCCCCACAGTGCTTGTAGCTCAAATCAACTTAACCCTTCTCTCTCTCTTCCGCCCAACGAGCAGTTAGCTAGCCCAGGGGCGAGCAAGCTTTTCCTGGGAAGCCCCACTTTTCATCCCTGCAATTAGCCTGCCTCTCCTGCCCCGACCTGTCTAATGTAATGCAAACCAATGGAAATTCTGGTTATGTTCACGTGGGTGGGCTGGGGCGGGGGGGTGGAACGCAACCTTTCGGCACGTGTAAGAAAATAAGTCTGCGGAACATACGAACGTTATGAATCGGTCTAGAAATGTGAATCCACAGACTTAAAACCAGTAACAGATTTCATCATTTGTAATAAGATGGAGGGGCCTCAGAGCCAGCAGCCAATCACACTGTGCCCCCCTTATGAAATTTCACAGCACCCCACCTCTGCACACTCGCTTTCAATATTTTAGACGTTTGGACTTGGGTTAATCTCTAGGAAGAGAGTGTTGGCCCCTATTCCCATCTATTCATTTTTCCCCTGTGGTTTTTGAGACTTTGGGTTGCCCACAAGAGATCCAGAGACTCAGGAACCTGAATTAGCAAATCTTCTGGAAGATGCGTTCAAAATGCTCTGCTGTGCTGAGCATTCCTCTTCCAGGGCCCCCTCAGGGCCTAACCTCATGCTGGGACTGAGGGGCGAACACCCAAGGAATCCTGTTCCAACTGGAATTTCTCTTGGCCACTGCTGAGTTGGTTGGTATTTGCTCAGCTCCCTTGTACCCTCCACAGCCGGCAGAACCCCTTCTCCTTGTGGAGCAAGGCCTGGGCGGTGTTTTCCTTGCACAGTGATGAGTGGGAGTCAGGTACTCCAAGCCACTTTAGTTTATGGGCCAGTGGCAGTGACAATAAGGGGCTCATTAGTTTCCTCTTTCTCATGCCTGTCTCCTGTTTTTCCTGCACCCCTCCAGCTTATCCATTATGCTAGTGGAAACTCCCTGGTCAGCCAGTGTAACACAGGTTCCCCAAAGGGGTGTGCATTACACATTGGTGGGAAAGGGGAGTCCGACCTTTTCTCACTGGGGGCTACACAGCAATTTTTTTACTTGGGGGGTACAAAATAGCCCCAAACCACCAACCTCTCACAGTGCTAACAGCCCCCCCCAGCCTTAAACCTCCCCTAGTCCCAAACTGTCCCCTGCCTACCCCCAGGCTTAACCCCCCCCGCCCCCACAGCCCTAAACAGCTTTGCCGCTGGCCTCATACCACAGCTGGGGCTCTGCCCCAGGGGGCCAGCATAGGCTCGGAGCCCCCGCCACTGGGACGCTGCAGGGTGGATAAAAAGGCTCCACGGGTCGGCTGCCTGTTGGACACTGGGGCTAGGAAAAGTTCTGTCATTTGGGTGCAGGTGCCTTTAGGGACCCTGCTGAATTTGGCCTTGTGTGTGCAACCACCCACAGGCGCACTCAAACCTGGGACCTCTGGAGCTTTGTGCAGGAGCCTGTCCAGTCTGAGCCAAAAGCCAGCTGCCGCTCAGTGAAGGCTGTAGAGGAGACTTGTCCTTGCTCTTTGTAAGTGCTCTCAAGTGCTGCTCCCTGGGACAGAGACCCACATTTGGTAGGCGTGTGAGTTACATAGGGCTAACAGCTCTCCAACACCAGATTCCAAGACACTGCACTGAGGCTGCAATGGGCAGGAGGTTCCCATGCCCCTCCCCTGCCCCCCATTCCTTAAGACCCTCCCGGAGATCCTGAGCAGCACTGTGGGGAGGCCTTGCGGGTAAAAGGAGAGACATCAACTCAGATCAGGCCCAATGCCTCCAAAATCCTGCCCAGTGGCCTAGGGTTGGCCCTGCTTTGGGCAGGGGGCTGGACTTGATGGCCTTCTGAGGTCCCTTCCAGCCTTAGGATTCTGTGATTCTAACTAGCACATGTGGGCTGTGTGCAAAGACATCTAGGTAGCTCACTGGGTCGGTTTCAGCAGCTGGCAGCATAGGCAGCCATCAGTCATTGTCCTGGGTTAATGCTCAAGCCATCTGTGGCAGATGGCCAGCAGCCATGATACGATCGGCTTGACGCGAGGAAGGGAAGTGGCTGGCTTTGCATCGCCACTTGCCTTCCTGCTCCTGGAGATGAAAGGCCTTTCATCTTTGAAGAAGGGGCTGGGAAAAGAGAATGTCTAAACGGCCAAGCCGGTGCAAACAGCACGGCTGGCTGGCTGCGTGGCTCGGCCTGTTTACACTTTGCAGGGCGCCTCTGGTGGGGCCAACTACCCTTTGCTTAGGGGAGGCAGTATGGGCTAGTGGGCAGAATAAAGCACTGGGACTCCTCATGGAAGTCTAACTCAGACACTGCCACTGACTTGTTACCTTGCGCCAGTCTCTGTGCTTGAGTTTCACATTCTGGAATAGGGGACTGGGGGGATTACATAAGAATGGCCACATGGGGTCAGACCAAAGGTCCATCTAGTTCCAAGGTCCTCTGTGCCGACAGTAGCCAGTGCCAGGTGCCTCAGAGGGAGTGAACAGCGCAGGTAATCATTGAGCGATCCTGCCCTGCCGTGGCGCAGCCCCAGCTTCTGACAAAGAGAGGCTAGAGACCCCATTCCTACCCCTCCTGGCTACTGGTAAAGCCCTCGGTGATCCTGGCTTGGAAGTTGCTGCCCTGAGGGCTCAAGTGGAGCCTGGATATAGCCACACTTGTCCATCTTCGAGCATAGCGGGGACAGCGTCGCATTGCTTGCGTGTGTTTACACACCACTGAGAGCGCAGTTTCACTCTGCCCGGAATGAGCTTGGCTCCGCTTTGCGTGTGAGTTCCGCTGCGGTTCCTCCGCTGAGTTTTGCATGGTGTTACCCCAGAGTAACGGAGATTAACAGCTGACCTGCCGCTTCCACCAGCCACATTCCTCCCTGGTCTAACCCCACTGAAGCTGATGAGGGGTGGGTGGGCAAGGATGGTGTTTCACCAGGGAAACCACTAGTTCAGTCTGTTCAGCAGGGTGGGCTTGTGTCGGCGCCAGCCTGAGAAAGGTTTCCCGTTTTTAAAGGAGTCATCCCGGATTTGAGACAACCTGCAGGTGGCTTGACCTTTTCTCCCAAATGGGCAAATTATCCCTTATTTTCTCTCTTCCCCTCTCAGTACTGGTGGGTCCTGCTACTGGCCAGATCCCTCTAACCCAGGCTCAGTCAACCTGATGCTAATGGGAACATTTATATAGTTGCTTGCCATTAAATTTGCTTGAATCTGATTCATTTTTACAAAGCATCCGCTCTTCAGCATGGGGAAATGCAGTCCCCTCTGCTCGTTCCAGGTAAAGAATGTGCGTCTGAGGGATCATGTGGGGCTTGTGTGTCTTTGACACTTGACGATGATGGAATGCTTTTGCGGCAGGAGAGCTCTGACCTAAATGATAAACCTGTTCACTCCCGCTGGAGCGTCCGCCATTGGCCTTTGTCTGGGCTAGGTGGACCTTTTAAGCTGACCCAGTGTGCCCGTTCTTAAACCTCTGGCTCTGTCACAGAGCCCGGCCACCTCAGCCATGCAGCCAGCCCCCCCCGAATGCGTTCTCCCTCCAATCAAAGCAGAAGTTAGCGAAGAGGAATGTTTAACTGGTGCCTGTGATCCTCAGGTGTGACCCTCGGAATGAGATGCACAGTCATGCTCCCTCCCCGACGCTGGGTTAAAGATTTGCTTGGGGCCAGTCAAGAGCATGCACTGAGGAGCTTCCTCGAGAATGCGCCTGCTCTTTTCCCGCTCCCAAGTAGCGGCACTTGAGTCTCAGTCCCCTACTTGAATCACTATCTCCACTTCATCAGAAACCAGAGAGTTGAGTCTTTGATTGTTGTGACTCACGGTGTCACCGAACTACTTACCCTGTGATTTCAGCTTTAATCACTGATCCAGGATCTCCAGAGCCGCCTGTGGAACAGTTCAAATTGTAATTATAGGAGGCTCATCTGCTGCGAGCCACAAAGCAGGCTTTACCATATGCCTTTAAAGGTGAACTCATGTCACGATGAAATAACTGTGTTTTGCTGCAGATTGATACCGCCGGCTCAGAAGTTAACGTACAGGATGAAAGCTCTGACATTTTGCAAGCTGCACAATCGCTTGCTAAGTCATGTTAACCTAACATTCCCTGTTGTTTTACAAGGGATCTGTAGGTAACTGGTAGGTGTCCGCAGATGCCGGGGATATCGAGAGCATTTTGATATGAGGTTGGGTTGGAATGGGAGATAACAGCAGGTGTTGGTGCCTTTCTGAGGGTGACTCCTTAGGCATAGAACTTTCTCCCATCCTGGACCTTCAGCACCCATCTTTGCATCTCTCTCCTCATTTCTAAATAGCCCCTGAAAATCTTTATCAGTGTCACCCTCCACAATCCTTGCTGCTGTTTCCTCTACGCCAGAAGTAGCTGCATTTCAATGGCAATATGTCCACCTGCTTTAAAGACAAACTTGGCATATCAGCTATCAAGGTGTCATAGGAAATATTCTTCCCAACCCTACACTACAATATATAAATTCTTCTATCCCCACAATTTAATTTTACCATCGAAATCTTTTCAAGTTGCTGGTTTTATGGGTGCGACTGTAGCACCTAGGGATCCCAACATAATTCAGCTCCTGTTGTGCAAGGTGCTGTACATAAACCTGGTGAGAGAGTATGCCTGTTCTGGAAAGCTTATTGTCTGTCTAGATGAGGCAGCAAAAGGGTGGGACAGCCAACAGGTGCAGAGAGATGAAATGATTTATCCATGGTCACTGGCACAACCTGGACACTCGTCCCATGTAGCCTTACAGAGCTGGTCAATATAACAGACCATCTATATGAGAGACAAGGTATGCGATGTAGTGGTTTTCATGCTTGTCTCTATCCAGGAGTTGATCCAATGAAAGATTTGTGTTTTGGTATTAATCTGGGTACGAAGATGCTGCATACAGTCATTTGTTCTAAGGGCACGTCTTCACTATAGGCTGGGTTGATGGGCAGCAATTGATCCAGCGGAGATCAATGTACTGGGTCTAGTATACACGTGATCAACTGGCCACCTAGCGCTGTCCCATCAACTTCAGTGCTCCACCAAAACAAGAACAGTGAGAGGAAGTGACGGGACAGCATCTGCTATTGACTTACTGCGGTGAAGACACCACAGTAAACAGACCAAAGTTTGTTGACTTCAGCCATGTAGTTCAAGTAGCTGAAGTTGCCTAGCTTAGGTCAATGGCCAGCGGTAGGGTAGACATTGCCTAGGATGCGTTCGAGCCCAGCATTGGCCGAAGACCTCGCAAATATTTGTGAAATAAGGCTCTTGATGCCCAGGCGCTTAGTCACTTCCACTCAGTGAAACGGGGCTGATTTGGTACAGAGAAGTGAGAGACTTCTGGCAGAATTTGGAGTAATTCAGTCTCCTGAGTCCAACCTGTGCTCTTGAGTACTCATGAACTGGAACTGCTCCTTTTCCAGTTGCTGTCGGCATTGACTTCTGATTACCTAAATCTGCAAGCATGAGGCCAGCTCACCCTTGGCTTCTCTGCAAAGGGTGAACTGAGCCCTGAGCGCTTTGCTGTGAATGGCTCTTTCAGATGAGGGCCCTAAAACAGAAGAGGGCCTGTCTCTGTGTGCACCCCTAGTGATTCCATGAGAACCTCCCCCAGTGAAAAGATCTGGTCAAAATGTCCTTGCCGCTGTCTTGTTGCTTTCCCCTCCCCCAGAAGCAGCCGCATTCCAATGGCGCTACATCCACTTAGTTTATTGACAAACTTGGCACATTAGTTAGAAAGTTGTCCTAGGAAATATTAACCTTCTCCGCGCTACTGTGTGTAACTTTTATACCCCCTGGTCTTTAATTTTTACTATGGAAACAGTCCTGAGATCTAAATACCCAAAAGCTTCCTGTACGTGGAATCTCCCAACTTGGTCTCCGTGTCCAATTATTTGTTGCCTTCCTCTTCTCCCTCACCCTTCTGCAACCAGCCACATAAAGATCAGTAACGGAGCTGGTTTTATTGCAAGCAGCTGGGGAGAAATCACGTTGCTTCAGTTTCTATAAAATAGCCGAGCCTCAGCCTTTTTTTTTTTTTCCATCCTGCCTGCTCGCCCATCCCCTATAAAAGGGACATCCGTTATAAACGTTTCCTGTTTGTGCATACAGTCTTCCAGTGCTGATGATGTATAGACTGACAAAAGGCTTAATGCTTTGAATATATAAAACACAAGGCCTGTGCAATGGAGGGTGACAGTTGCCCTTTAATGTTCTGCTTTTTAAAGATCAGGGTAGAGTTCAGAAAGCATAGTCATGAGGTTTAATGATTTAATGGGGACGACTGGGGAGCAAAAATAGTTACTACACCCCAGGGAAAGTGGTTCCTCATACATATTACTTTAGCCTAATGGCCTATGAATGCTTCCTCGGTGACATAGGAGGGTGTCACGGTACACAGACTCTATAATACTGAATGGGTTGATTAAATGCATATTAAACAATACTAAATTGGGGAAAAAAGGCTCCACCAACTGTATTTATTCTGTTCTGGCGAAATGTTGTTACTCATTCCATTTCATTTGCAATATGATGATGAGTTTCCCGCCCCCCACACACACACGTTTTGTGCTCATCTCTCATCGTGGGGCGATGGAACCAAGTGTATACACAGCTGATGGATCAGCCGTGGTAGGATTGTAATTCAAAGCTTGGTCAGGAGTGGGAGAGGACAGAGGGTTGAGGGTCTGGGGGAGGAATCCTGGCTGGGCTGGACTGACAGAGGTGTTATGAGTTTAAAAACTGAGATACTAGTGAAACAATATTGAGCAAAGAGAATGACAGAGTCTATCTGGAAACCGGCCTTGTTTTCATCTTCCATTCTAGTTCAGCCAGATGCCTTTACACCCTGTTCCTTTCTCTGTCTGCTTGAAGCTACTTTTGCAATATGCTGGCTTGAAACTCCAGTAAAAATTAGCCCATACACACAGATGGGCTTTGCTGTCCTTTTTTTTTTTTTTTTTTTTTTTTGACACTCAGCCATGTTTTCCATGCTCTGGGAGATCTCATACAACCAGGTTGTGGCCTCCAGCTTGTGAAATCGCAACTTTCGTAGCTCCATGTCTCTCACCCAGGGGTATGTGTATCTTTGGGGGAGCACCGAGGTCCCCCAGGGGTACATCAACTCAGGTAAATATTTGCCTGGTTTTACAATGAGCTACATAAAAACCACGAGTAAAGTCAGTACAATCTAAAAGTTCATTCAGTCAATGACTAGTTTCTACTGCTTCGCATGCCTGACGCTGAAATATATGTACAGTATTTCTCTTTCAATGCATAGATTTGATATTAATATGGTTGGAAGTCAGCAAGTTTTCAGTGGGTGTCTTCTGAGATGGTTTTTTGCATGTTTTGTAAGTAAGTTGTTTTTAAGGGAGGCATAACTTGGTGGTATGCAAAACAAATCTGGCTCTTGAAAGGGTACAGAAATCTGCAAAGGTCGAATGGGACTTGTTTCAAGACCTCAGAATACCTTAGGACCATGTTTCTCAACTGGTGGTATGTGTACCCTTAGGGGTGTGTGAGAGAAGTCCTGGGGGGGTACCTTTATTTTATTTTTTTTTTTAAAAAAAGGGGGTACTTTATTTATTTTTAAAAAAAGGTTGAGGGGCAGGTGGGTACTTTTTAAAAAATATATATATAAAAGGTTGAGTTCATGAGAAAACTGTTATGGCTTATTCCAGGCTGAGAATTCAGTGAGAGAGGCATGAAAGGTCATCTCATTATGGACACCTATGTTGTGTCTTCTGCTGGGCTTTGCTTTTTTCTCGGGCTAGCCATCCGTCTCTCCTGTTCCTAATGCACTGTTGTCTTTTGCTAACAATCACAGAGTCAAATTCTGTTAGCTTTGTTCTCAGGAGGCCTAACAATGAGTCCGCTATTGAAGGAAGTACCACGCCAAGGTGCTCAGGATGGCAGAATAGACTGTACAGCCTGTAGGTGATTTCTCATATAAATGTAAATTTCACACACATATACATGAATATGCATGTTTACTCATGCGTACCCAAGACAAAAAGATGTTTTGTTTTGTTTTTTTCCCCTCCTTGTTTTATCCCCCAGTGCAAAAGGGAAGATATTAACACTTGCCTAATCTTGTGTGGCACATGGCATAATCTAGGTAAAGCTAATCTCTTCTGGAGCGAGGGTTCGGGTAGGCTAATTTACCAGCATGCGACTTAATCATGATACAAACTGTTAATTTGGTGTGATTGCTTAAATTGGCCTTCTTTCAAGGCCAGCTTTTAAGTCTTGTGTTGGAAGGCTGGATCTACCATTCTGCTTGAGTAGAGGGGAATTACCATGCCTTTGTCTGGTCTTGGGTGAAACATTGTACATTGCTCCTCTTCATTGTGTCCTCTGTGCGTTTCATATTCCCTTCCAAACCTGGATCTCTTGACTGGCAAGACCTTTTCCTCTGGCCCTGCCAGCAGCATGGATGTTAGTTTCCTTTTCTTTCTCTCCCTCCCCTCAATCAGTTGCTTATTCTGCACCATGTGGTTTCAAGCACAATTTACAATTCTCCATCCTGCAGAACTAGCTAGCGCTGATGAGGCTGCTGGAGAGCAACTCCAGATTAAAGGAACAGGGGAAATGGCCTCTGTAATAGGACTGCAGCCTGGCTGCAAACGAGACAAATATCATTTTGACTGGAAATACGATGATCCAAATGGATGGGGAGGAGTGTGTGGGGGGCGGGGATTAATTTTATGGCATTCTGTGGGAATTATTCTCAGGCACGTGCTCTTCCAGCCTCTTTAAAGTCTTGTTGATTTGACTAGAACAGTGTTCAAATATTTGCTCACAGCCGCTATGTGAATGGCTCAGTGCATCGCAGAAGCCCACGCTGCATTGCAAAAGTCCCTGAATGCGAAAGGAGGCTAACAGGTTTATTGGGCCTTGTGATGGCTCTCCAGTTAGAACAAGACTGTGGCCCAAGCAACGCTGCTTTGGATACCCACCCGATTCCAGCCGGGATGCTCTTTTGTACAGAATTCTAATTGCTGGTAGGAATGGCTGGGGAGAAAGGTGGGAGTGAGCGGGTAATGGAAATAACTCCGCTCAGAGAGAGGATGGATGGCACAACCATCAGTGTGCTCAAAGCAACCACCAAGTGTGTGAAACGAGCTGGCACTTGAACAGGACCCTCGTGGGTGCTCCATATCAGGATGTGTGTCCAGCAGCATTCCCAGTAAGCTGTCTGCTTGGGGGTCTGCTCAGGAGAGATTCGAATGCCGACTGCTCACAGCTAAGTTCTTTGTTTCTACTGGTGGAGCACATTTGCACATGCCTCCTGCAAATAAAGTAGAATCGCCACAGGGTTGGAAAAGATGGGAGGGGACGTTGGCGTGCGGCCGTGCCCTGGTGAAGGCAGCATTTCACTAGCAGTGCCTGCAGGTCCGTGCACTCTCCCCGCCAGCATCGACCCTCATGCTGGCATTGAGGGTTGTACGGCCCAGGAGTGGACCTGCAGAGGCTGCTGACGAAAGTCTGTGACCTGGAGCGCACAGGCATGCTCACCTCCTGAGGTGGCGCTCCCCCAGGCGGCCGCCTCTCAAACTCCACTTACCGGATAAGGTCTGGAACGGCTCCTTTCGTGAGGTGGCTGAGCGGAGCTGGGGTTTCTGCCCAACTGCAGGCCAAAGTAGGGAGAGAAGGGTGGGGGATTTTGGAGAGGGAGGCAAAAGGCAAATGGGAATGGCATGCAGCATGCTTGCAATAAATCCCTGTGCCAAGACCTTTCCTTCAGGAGATGCTTGCTTACATCCCACCTGCAAGAGTCACTTAAACCCACTGGTGGGCAGCCCGCATGCAGCCCACTTGGGTTCCATCTGCAGCTGCCAACCCCCTGACTGTCACCTTCCCACATGTGCTTCTTGCGCACTGGAATACTGGCGCTCCTCACTTCCTTAGCTGCCTCCCTCCCCTTCACCTGTCACCTGATTGGTGCTCTGACCCTGCACTTCCCCCTCTCTGCTAGAGCTGGAACTCTAGAAGTTCTGGGAGGGAGGGGGGAGGAAGAGCAGGTAAGCGTAGGGCTTTGGTGCACATGATACAGGAGAGCGTGGTGGGGTCTACTGTGGTGAAGGACAGCCACTCAGGCAGCCAACCCACTATTAAACATATCCCACAAAGCTAAAGTGACTCTAGAAATCAACAGACCTCCCCTCTCCCTTCTCCCCTCTGCAGTTACCTGAATCACACCTGTCTTCTCTCTTGTTTGGCCGTCTTCCTATATGTTCCCCTCTCTTGTACCTTGGTCAACATGGCCTCTTCTGGTGGAACTGGAACGGCTCTGTTGGACATCTGCTGCTCATGGCTGTTAGAGATTCTTCTCCAGCTCATCAAAAGGGCCTGGGCTTTAGAAGCAAGTATATCCATCCCCTCCTGGCTGTGGCTATGTGGTGGCAAGCTACAATGGGCAGGGTCGTGTCCCAGTGATTTCACTGCACTGATGTGCATCGCTCATGTTGGGTCTGAAGCAATAACCCTTGGGTTTAATTCTGGATATCAAGCACATTTGGAGACGGGGGTTTATAGCAGCAAATGGTATACATGAAATTATTCTGCCTCGGAAAAGCTCCTCTAGGGTTCTTCAGATCTTGTCTGTGGGCAGCTTCAGGTATGGCCCCCGCCTCAACGTTTAAACGTGAATCCTGGTGATCCCGGATATGAGCAATGTACTGCTGCAAACATGAATAAAATATCTTCAAACACAAATGGTTCTTAAAAGGACAAAGAAGCTGCTTTACCCTCCTCTCAACAGGTTCTTATGAATGAGAATGTTTTTATGGGGTAGGATGGCTCAAAGGTTTGAGCACTGGGCTGCTAAACCCAGGGTTGTGAGTTCAATTCTTACAGGGGCTAGTTAGGGATCTGGTGCAAATTGACTGAGGTAAAGAAAAGCCAAAGGAAAGTGCTTGGTCCTACCAAGGGGGCAGGGGATTGGACTCAATGACCTCTGAAGATCCTTTCAAATTCTATGAGATGTGTGTCTCCATAACCTAACACCTCTATAATTACATGGCATATTAGGATTGGCTTGTTCTTCCTTTGATGAAATGATGGGATACAGCCCTGCTGCAGTTTCTGGGGCCATCAGGTGTAGTTACTCCATGTTGGATAGACAGGCAGCCTTTTATGCTGTTAATAAATCCTACGCCCCATAGCGCTCCAGCTTATGTAAGACCTGTGGCTGTCTGCCTTTGCATTACCTTGGGTTGGCCAGAGCTCTCCCTGCCTCTTGGTCTGTAACTGACATAGTAACTTGTTTCTTAAAAAAAGGGAAAGATGAAATAATCTGTATAGTGCTTGCTGGAAATATGAAGCAGGACAAACTCTCTGCATCTACCCCAGCTCAAGATGGGCTGAAGTACATTTGGATTTAATCCTGGATATCAAACACACCCAGCATCAGAGGTGGGTGAAAGAGCTTGAGGCGTATTGGCTCATCCCCGGGGCCTTTGGGTTGGTCTACACTAGGCTTGGTAAATCCATTTCAGATCTTCAATTCTAGCTACAGCATTTGGGTAGCTAGAATCGATGTATCTCAAATTGACTTCCCTGACTGCCCTCACTGAGGAAGTCTCAACAGGAGCGAGGAGTACTGGGATCGACTGCCATCCCCAAACAGATCAGGGGGTTTTTTTTTTTGTTTTTTTTTTTTTGGTGCATCTCCACCTGATACATGAAATCAAACTCCATAAGATCAACCCTCACCGGTCTGATCTTCCCAGAAATGTAAACACAGCCTGGAATTCACACCCTGCTCTAGGCCTGAGTTTTGAACACGCCTAAAACTACAATGTGTAAATGCAGGTTGGTTTTCTTTTAAATCTAGAGGTTTGGGTTGGGTATAGCTCTCCAAGGTATAATGAGTAAGAAGTGAGGCCTACACTGCTGCCTTCTTTCATCCACAATCTGTCCCTCTGCCCATTTTCTGCTGTCTGTCCTTCATTCTGTTACTTCTTTTCTCAACATCTCTCCTAATGGACACGTGAACCTTGTGAGGGCTGGACTTCAAAAGAGCCTGAATGAATGGGCTTTGCCTGAGTAGGGCTCATGCCCCCCCGGGTATTTTAATCTGCTGGCCCATCTCAAAAGGTCAGTAAGTTTTTAACTTCCACCACTCTGAGGTGGACTTCAGAATTCAGTGCACACTATTGTGCAGTTCTAGTTTACTCTGGTGGGAAGAGAAGACTCTGTTGTGGGGCCCTTATTCTCTTCTCTACATTTCATCTTCCCCAACCCCTCCCCACCACAAGCATCCACAAAGGAGGAAAAATTTAATCTCCAAACTTCAGCCTTCCCACTTGCTATCTTCTACCTGCCATTTTTAAACAAATGCAAATTGAAACCCTCCCTGGGTCGGCTCATTCCCTTCCCTCACGTAACTGAGGTGATTGGATTTTTATGCAGCACATTACACCCTGAGCCATGTCTTCCACTATTTTGCTTTCAAATTGTATCTCCTGCCATTTGTGTCACATTTAAAATGCTAACAGTATAGAATGTCACTTACAGAATCGGGGCGTTTGCTGCGGAAAATTAATTTGACTTATTCCTTCTGCCTGTTCCTATCTCCAGGCCAATATTATGCTACTCATTCTACAAGAGTAATACTTAATGAATAGGACTATTAATAATGTCAAGGTCCATGGGGGTCTTATGGGTAACGGATAGGCGTAGACTGCAAGGGGGCAGTCACCTGACTTCGGTTAATGTTCCATGAAAATATCAGGCAGTGCAATGTAATTATGGAGCAGAGGATAGTAAAAGAGGCAGGAACTCGGTGTTTCTTAAATATTTTTTTAAATTAGTCAGTGCTTTTTCAGTAATTTACCTGCACCTTGGTCAGACCAAGTGTGAAAGCTGTTTAAAATGTAAAAGAGAGAACCAAAAAACTGGGATTCTCACCCATAAAGGGGCTGGAGTCAGACAGTAGAGTGAGTGTGTGTGTGTGAGAGAGAGAGAGAGAGAGAGATAAGGTTTCTATTTTGCTGGGGTTTGGGTGCATATTATATGCTGACTAAAATTCTTGCAGCTTTTTTCAAACCGAAAAGCTATTGGGGACACAATTGTTAATTTTACAATAGGCACAAATTGCAAGCAGTAGAACTAAAATCTTGATATTTTAATATAAATTTAATACTTGTATATTAATTTTAATTTATCATATATAAATAGTGCTTTTTTGTGAAGAAGAGGAGCCGGTGTTCCACCCCTTCCTGCCTGGGTTCCCATGACTGGGGCTGCGGGCAGGGTGGCAGGTTGGTGGGGGCTCCAATTCCTGGCCTGTGGTGCCATGGGGCCAGCAGGGACGACTGCAGCCATGAGGCTGGGAGGTAGCTGGGGTACAGAGTTGTGCTGGGATCCCCTACTGGGGGAGACATTGATGCGGAGGTAGCAATACTCAGTACCAGCACGTACCACCACAAAAAAAGCCCTGTATATAAATATTATACTCCTTGCTGAGCAAACACTAGCCAGCGTAACATGGCTTGAGGTGGCAGCATTCCCCGGATAGGTGGCATAGTGGGGCAGTGCTCATTTTTCTCCCCCCATGTGCTAAGCTGCCATCAATGCTCATGCGAGTGACTCCGGCTAGCAGAGGGGAGGGTAGCTTCCTCCTTTGGGTCAGATCCAACCCCCATGGAAGCTAGTAGCAATTCTCTCATTAGCTTCACTGGGTGCAGACTCGAGCCCTAGGAGCTGAGCGAGAGGAGGATTTGCAGATCAAGCCCTAGTGCAGTTTGGTTGAGGCTCAATCAGATGCGTTATCAGGCTTTTCTGGGTCACAGGGAGGCAATGAGGGGAATGGGAGTGCTGTGCTTTTTGCTGCTCAGAGCAGGTCTCACCTGGTCTCCCTTTAACTGTTGGTGCAAATCAAGGAACGTGTGCCTTGGGGGTGAAATCAGTAAAGGGAACCCAGGAGTCCTAGCTCCATAGAATCCTAGGGCTGGAGAGATCGCAGTGGTCATCAAGTCCAACCTCCTGCTCAAAGCATGACCAATCCTGACTAAATCATCCCAGTCAGGGCTTTGTCAAGCTGGGACATAAAACCTTTAGGGATGCAGATTCCACCACTTCTCTTGGTAACACATTCCAGCACTTCACCACTCTCCTAGGCCATTTCTACATGGGCCACTTCCTTCAGAAGTGGCATGCTAATACACAGAGCGAAAGATGCTAATGAGGTGTGGATGCAAATTCCCTGTGCCTCATTAGCATAATGTCACATGATTTGGAGTCCAGAAGACTGTTCTTTGGGACTCCAAAACAATTTGTAGAAGCGCGGCTCGGGGGGTGGGGTGGGGGTTTCCTGAAGGAAGTCCTTCTTCCCGAAATTTTCCTTGGCTGCCTGAAAGAAAGCCAGAATTGGACCCCAAGTTTATAACATGCAGGTAAAACAAGCCATGAGAGGAGCTCATTGTTATGAAGCTGTGATGGCAGAAAGCTCTACAGTGATCTCTCTATGTCCTCCCTGAGTAACTAGCATTTTCCAGAAACAGACAATGAATTAAAGTGTGTTGCAAATCGTTGGCCAGCTGGGTTCAGGCAGACTTGGGCAGGGCTGGTGGCTGTAAGTTAGTAATTCAAGTCCTCCTTCCTCGGCCACCAGCAGCTGGGAATGGCACCGATGGAACAATTTTTTTTGGAAGTTCCTCATGTCCTTCTCCAGCTTCAGCAGCAGCAGTGACTCCTATTTGCTATAATTTCTCCCATCTGATCTGGGTCCCTCTGGGCAGGTATCCTGACACCACAAGGGCCAGCACCCTGATAGCCAGAATACCAGTAAGGGGCAATTGCATAATTGTGTGTCACCCTGCTCCCACCCTCAGTTAGAAGCTGCCCTCTTGCCGGAAGCAGAACAGGTGCCCCAATAGAAGGGGGAAGAAGAGAGGATGGGGGAAGACATGCTTGAAAATGCTACCTCTCAAATGCAGTCTTTGACTCTCCAGGTTCTCAACTGTAACTTGAAAGCAAAGCCCACAAATTCTCCTCTGTGTCGATGGGATTTGCACACTCGAGGAAGCATTTCAAGTGCCACCATGGAAATACGCCCCATAAATGAGTCACTGTGACTAAGCTCAGAATTGCATATAGGGTTTCTTCCATTTAATACCTTGGTTCACCTTTGCTCCTCTCCATCGCCACATTTTCTTTTCTGCCTTCAGGAAGCTTTATTCATTTCTGGGGCCTGCATTAATATTATTGACAATGTGAGGCAGACACAGTATGTCTCTTCGTTGTGTGTGGCTCACTAATTCTTACGGCTAGGTCACATGCTGACAACTTCAGAATGGAGTCGTATCCCTCTGTCATAGTTCTCCATGAATAAACATGAAAGAGACAAATGAGAGGGCCCTGGAAGTTGCTTTGCAGTCAGCCTTGCATTTATTCCCCACCCTGCGCATGCACGTAAAGGACGGCTTAGTTCAGCAGCTTCGTGGCATTGTTACTGCTCTGGCATTGTTTGGCTGGTGACTTTCGGACTCGGGTGGGTGGGTGATTCTTAGTGTAGTCTCCGGTGTTTAACTGATACTTTCCAACACTAAGAAGCCACCATGTAAATGATGATCAGATACAGCATGAGGGGATCGTCAATTTGGAAGCTGTTGATTTCTCCCTGCCCAGGTGGGGGATGCGTAAGCATGTATCTGACTTCTGCTCTGAATTACGTTGGTGTAAATCTGGAGGGGTTTAATTGAAATCAGAGGAGTTACTCTGTATTCAGAGCATTAAGGCTGATGGAGCAAGTCTGAATCTACACTGAGGAACTTCAGCAGAAGGTGGCCTGCCATCAGCTAACCCAAGACATGAATTCAACAGACCATGTGGTACTTCCACACTATCTTCTTCTGTGTGATGCTCTCAGGCTGAGTGAGAAATTATCCCCTTTAGTCTTTGGTAAGGAACCAGCAACAAGAGCAGGATAATTTTTACAGGTCCTGCAGAATCAATGTTGTTGATGCCTCCTGCAGCCTCTGTAGTGGAGAGTAACTAACATGAGCACAAAGGCTGGTACTTCCCTTTCTGCTTAGCGGGCTAGTGCTAATTTCAGCACCATCAGGAACACAGTGGGGTGGGGGGCGGGATAAACTGAGTTTTGCCCTGAAGGAAAAGAATAACATTGAAAAGGGTGAAGGAAAGCTTTGAAAAATAATTCTGGATAGGAGGAAAATGAAAAGTTATCAGTTATAGAAACTATGAGAACCGTCAGCTACACTGTTTCAGCACCCTGGACAGCAACTGGCATGCCACATGGGATTGGGTAGAAAGTGGCCCAACTGTGTCCAGTCTCCACTCACTTGCTTGAGGTCAGTAGTAAAACTGACTGTGGGGTCAATGCTAAATCCACCATGCCATTTGGCAGCAATGACCAGCTGAGCTCAGGGAAGGCTCAGGACAAAAATGGCAGTGAAAGGGCAGGTCAGGACCCACGTGTACCGAGAAAGCTGTGAGTGGGGGAGGTATATGCAGCACCTTTGATTAGAGCCAGCAAAATCGATACCTAATGTTTCTCCACCTCGAAGTTACTCACATTTGAAAGGAATGAATTGGGAAAGATTATTCTTCTATCTGAAAGACAGATTTCTACTCTAGCTATTGGTATGTGTGTTCACACGTGCACATCAAGTGAGTATGCAGTGGTGTGGACAGCCACCACAGGCCTGAGGCCAAGATGGGGGCGGGGCCCAGCTCTGTCCCACAAAAAGGGTGGGAACAGGAGCAGAAGGGGCAGAGCCAAAGGCAGTCAGCCCTCAGTGCTGCCTGGACCTCCTGCCCACTCCCTTTGGGCAGCGGCCACACTAGCCCCTCCTTTTGGAGGGGCTATGGTAATGTGGCACTTTGGAATATGCTAATGAGGCACTCCAGGAATATGCAGAACCTCATTAGCATAATGGCAATGGCGTGCACTCTGAAACTCACGCCACCCGTGTAGCCGGGGGCTTTTTGAAACGACCCACCTGATTTCAAAAGTCCCTTCTTCCCATCTGGCTTTGGGAAGAAGGGGCTTTCAAAATCACAGGGCCATTTCAAAAGGCTCTCTGGCTGCTCGGCTGGCGTGCATTTCAAACCCGGCAGTTTCAAAGCACGCAGGGCTGCCATTAGGCTAATGAGGTGCTGCATATTCCTGGACCATCTTATTAGCATATTCCAAAATGCCACATTACCATAGCCCCACCAAAAGGAGGTGCTAGTGTGGCCACAGCCTTACAGTCATGTGCACCCAGAGCAGGACTGCAGTGGCATTTCAAAGGGGCCCAGATCTGACCACATAGCAGCAGCAGTGGTCAGTGCTCCAGGATCCTGTGTAGGCCTGTATACTTGCTCCCAACTCAGGGCATGTGCATGACTTTTAGTATCTGACTATCCCATTGACTTCGCTGGAGCTATTCACATGCTTGAATTTATGCACATAATTTATGTACTTTTGATGAATTGGGGTAAACTGTGTGTGATTTATACAGAGAATCTTTGTGTATAAAAACTCAAACTACACCTTTAGCTCAGATAATCCTTTTATACTGAGACCTGTTTGCTCTGTTTGAAATCTTTCAGTCTAACTATATGTCCTCTGATCTCAAAGCAGCTAAGTTTTGTCTCAATACAAAATGTTTTCCAGACAACTAACTTGCTGGCAGGTGTATTTAGAACATCCTCACATATACATTACACTTCCCCTGCTCTCTGGCCCTTGTTTGCAGCTGCACAGGAAGTGGGAGCAGTTAACATATCCTGGAAATTGGGTTGATGAATTGCAAAGGAGCTGTGTTTCTACAGGAGATGGAACCTGAGATTCATGGGAGGAACTGGTGTTTGTGACTAAGGCTGGTCTGAAATGTTCCATTACTAATTATTTGACAAAAATTGAGCTTTTGCTTAAACGAACGCTTTCACAAACATGTCCGCTTTCCTTGAGGGGTGTGTTTTTGTTTGTTTTATTCTTTTCTCAGAAAACTGAAAGTTTGGGACCAGAAGCTGAACATTTTTAGCAGGTGGGGGCAGAAAATCTTGAGCTTTCAACAACCAAAGAATTTTTTGGCCTTTTGACACGCGCACCTTTTCTGTTGAAAATTAGAAAACCCATTGTTCTTATTTTTCATTTCTATTTTTGGGGGGTGGGGAGCAAGGGGGAAGATTTACCTATTTTTGACCAGCTCCATAAAGGATTTATTCACTCTGACCTTTGGCATAACATGGGCCCTAAGATTTCCTTGATTCGATTCCTGTTTGAACTAGAGCAGATCTCAAGGAAAATTTTCCCATCTTGATTTTAAAATTTCTAGCAAGGGGAAATCCACCACAGCTCAGCTCTTCATCCAGCTTGGAGCCTGAGACTTCAAAGACAGGATGATTGGCGGGTGAAGGATCAGCAATCCACTTAGTCATCAAATTGGGATACTGATGCTGAATCGAGTAATGCCCCTTAAGTTTGCCCACTTTGCCTTAGATAATGAATATTATGTTTGATATGTTTGAAGCATCCTCTCTGTTTGCTTCAGAAGGTACCGAGAGAATGCTGTGGGTATGCAAAGGCAGTATTGTTCAGTTTATCCAGTTTTAAGGCAGACCTCTGCTTTTGTATGTACCTCTGCTTAAAAATAATCCCACTGGTTGATTGCTTATAAGTCCCCCAGTAACAGACAGTTAGACAGCCTGGCAAACTTGTTCTGTGGAGGTATGGCGGACTCTAAACTGCTGGTTCACAACAGCTCAGGGGCCGTATCTGCATATGAACACAACATCCTTTTCCCTGCTTCTCTCCCTGCTCCACCTTGATGCCTCCTCTCTACTCAGATTTACAGCTGTCTTGTCCAAATATATTACAGGAAATAAAGGATAAAGTGCTTTTAAAAACCCACCTTCCCAACCAGGAGAGCAGACATCAGGGAAATAAATGAGCCAGTTTGTTATAATTCTCAGCCTCTGTCTTGTGAAGGTGAGGCTTTTTTCCCTATTATTGTTATTTTTATTGCCTCCCATTTCCCTTCATTATAATTTATTTGTTAATCCAAGCTTCAGTTCATGAATTTTGCATTCAGGGCCCTGGTTGGAGGGGTGGGAAGAGACTGACACACGCACACACAAAAAAAGATGCTGGCCCCTTAAAAGGTGAAGGACGCTGCTCTAGGACGAGGGTTTGCTTTACCAGCGTTCCATCATCCTTGTAAAAGGCAAATACGCAGTCAGCAAAAAAAAAAAAAAGATAAAGACTTCCCAATTAATAATTATTCTGATGGTCTCATCAGGATTCAGAACCAGGCAGGTCAGAGAGGACAAATGTACCCCTTTTCCCTCCTATTGTCTCACCCTCAGGTGAGCTGAGGTAGCCACTGCTCCATCTTTCTTGGATGCCAACTTTTCTTCCCTATTCTCTCTCTTCCCCCCACCCCACCCTTGTGTTTTTTTTTTTTACGAGGCATCCTGAGTGTAAAAAATACAGCCTGCCTTTATGGTGCTCCAGCACGAATGAAGCTATAAAATTATGAACAGTTTTTATGATGGCTATTCAGGGGATGCCTTTATATTGATGGTGTGCAGGCTGTATCTATTTTTTTTTTTTAATCCCTCCCCCTTTCCTTGGGATCGCAGCTGAAGGGGGAAGAGGAGAGCGCAAAGGGAGGAGGGGGCCCTGTGTAACTATTTTTCATGCATTTAATATATTAATTATCCGGTAAATGCTCCCAAGGCTGTACTTGGGGTACTGAAGAATGACAGCTTCTCAACGAAGCTCCAAAGGCAGCCCATCAGCCCACAGTGTATTATGTCGGGGAGGTCAGGGTGGGGTTAATGTAACTTTTTATTTGCTGATTTTTCATAGGCGGGAGCAAAGCTGGTAAGGGGGCGGGGGCGGGGAGACTGGAAAGAAGGTGCAAAGAGAGCAGAAATAATGGCAAGTCCGTTACTCTCTCTCCACCCCATCCTCCCTCCCAGCCCACTCAATATCAGAGAGTTGACTCCACAAACTGGCTGATATCCCATCTTCTGGGCAAAAGAGAGAGATGCACAGAGAGAGAGAGAGCCCAGACTGTGTTCAGTGCTGGCCTGCAGAGAGACCAAAAGCTGGCAAGAAAAAGTGGGAGGGGGGTGGGTGGGGAGAACCATCACAATCACTATGTTGATCGTCATTAAAGCCTGGAAAATGGGGAAAGTTCCTCAGACAAATGAGTTGTGTGGGGGTTGTTGTTGTTGTTTTTTAAAGGGTGCCTAGCTTTGGAGAGGGGAGGGGGAATCTGAAGACCAAAAATGGGAAGGAGACCAGGATATCAGGCAGCTTGTAGAATCAAGTGCGTTCATGAAGGGTGAGCTGGGCAAATAAGCAAAGGTGGGAAATAGTTACTTGAGTAGAAGTACAGCTGCTTGGGTGAGGGAAGGGTGAATGTAGTTAAGTACTAGTCACCAGTGTCCCTCTGGAAAACTACTTGATTAAAAGTAAGTATGTACGTATATACCCAGACCTCTCTCTTGTACTCAAGTACCCAGAAGTGAAAGCAGTTGCATTTTTACTCAAGTAACTTTTGGGGTATTTTTTTCCCACCTCTGCATATAAGAAATGCAAAGAAATCAGTTGATTGTTGCGGCATCCCACTTGGCCCCATAGCTTAATTTACAGCCTTCCCTATGACATGTTGTCTGGCCCCAGTCCCATGGCGGTGAAGACTTGAAGCAATATTGTATGCAAGCAAGGTCTTCTCTCCTCCCCCACTTCCTTCCTCCCTCCCTCCTTTCATGGAAGGTACAGATCTAGGACCACTATGAACTGATCTGGGACAGCCCTGATCGAATGGTTCTATGTATCTGAGTATTGATCTGGGAGGTAATAGGAATTTAATTTATCTTTAAAAGGCCCACAAGTGACCTTGGGGAAAAATATTTTTAAAAAAATATAGCATAAACTGGGATTAGAAGGCTAAAGAAGTTTGAAGCCAAGAGAGCAAACTTTCATCTATAAATTCTGTAGCAAGGGGCAGAGTGTGATTTTTGTAGTTTTAATATAGATTATCTGCCTCTCTATATCTCATGACAAACTAATCCTGCTATATTGTGTCTTAGTTTAAACTATCTGTTATGCATGTGATATGTTAATGTATACATTTTGTTTTGTATGGGAAGGGGATGTGTTCACACACACACAAACGCATGTTCGATTACTCGTATTGTATTGCTGTTGAATCTGAGTTGCATGCAATAAGTCCTACTGGTGGTGATTATACCAGATGTTCTATTATTAATTCAATTCGGTAGCATGCTGTAAGGGCGCGCGCTGCTGCCCAGAGAATGCAGCGTGGCAAATAAATAAGAATTCAGAGAGACACTTCCTGCAAGATGCTGAGTACCTCCGATTTGGTCATGAGCTTTGTCAACTCGCCAGAGAATCTAGGATGCTCAGGATTTCCTGTTCTCAACCACATCCCAGGACTGGACCAAGAGAGCTTATGATCTGCAGTGGGCTGCTGACAAAGCATGGGAGAAGGCGGGACAAAGGGAGAAGTTGTCAGGCTGCCTGATGATTTAACAGGGCCTGGGACTCTGGAGGGGGTACCCTCTAATTTTTCCATCCCAGGTTGAATAAATTTTGTTATGTGCACACAGCTACGTGTGAGGTGCACCACCCATAGAAACACAGGCTGATGGCTGTGGGCGCTCTGCTAATCAGCCTGGAAGCACCTAAATCTCTCCTGAGCAGCCATCTGGGAATGCCAGGTTCCAATCTGCTGGTACCACAAATGGAGGGCTGGGCCCTTTAAATAGCCAGCTGAGTACTGCATGGAGTGCTGAGCACTGCCTGCCCTTAGTCCTGCCCCTTTTACCCAAGGCTCACCCCCCTCTGGCCGCTCTGGAGCCAAGGCCCTTTCCCCACGTTGCCCAGGGCCTTGTCAAGCCTGTCACCAGCCCCGTCGGAGGTACTCATGGGTAATAATATAGTTCAGAATTATGCAGATGGCCACCAACGACACTAACTATGTAGAGCAGTGGCAGGCAGCCTGTGGACCCCCTATCTGCCCTCTTCTTCCATGTGCTGCTGGCACACCGGAGCCCTGTACTTTCTACGCCTCCCCTGCCTCCCAGAACTTTCGGAGGAGCTGCACCTCACCTGATTTGCACCCTGTCCCTGCTCCTCCCCATTCTGTCCCACACCGAATCAGCTGTTGGTGGTGTTCCAGCTCTGTGGGAGAAGGGACAGAGCATGACTCAGTCACTTTGCACACTCTGGAAGTGCTGGGAAGAAGGGGGAGGTGAGTGTGGGGCTCTGGTGCCCCAGTGAATGAGGCACGTGTGGGAGGGGCATAAACAGAGGGGCCATGTGCCACAGGTGGAACGCCAGTGGACTGCAGGCTGCTGTGGCCCACTCAGGCAGCCCACCCTCTGTTCATGGTCACCCATCCCTGACATAGAGGATCATCACTAAACCTAGGAAGTTTCCTGGGAGCAGCAGCAGGCTCTGTAGAAGGTAACATCTCTAATGGGAACTGATAATATTGACCCATGTTATAGCTCTGGTCAGCTGGGAAAAATGGCTCTTGCTGGGTCCCTAGCACAGCACACTCAAGCTCCCTTCCAGGAAGACGTTTTACCAGGTGCTTAACTTCAGTCGCCTGAACTGGTGCCAATGGGACTATGCAGGCGCTTAAATGCTTTGCTGGATTAGGAAGTTATTTATTGTGGGCTTCTTCAAAGGTAGAGGAAATTTGCTTCATGCAGGCCCTCAGTGGTGGTGAGAAATATGTAGTGTGTTACAATAGATTAAAGCAAACCCAGTATAATTCTTCTGCGTTTTTGATCTGGAAAAATAGCTATGTAAACAATGTTTTTTTTTTAAATGCTTTGCTGTGTGTTTCCTGGATGCACTTCTCCTCAGGGATTTGCTTCACTAATATTTAACGTTTTTATAGTGAATGAAGGACATTGTCTAAATCGAAGATGGTAATGTTGCCTCTGGTGTATGGGTGGGGCAATGGAGGTGGCTGGACTTGTTCTATGCCTCAAAAATTTCTGGCTCCCACATCTGTGGTCTGACCACTAAACCATGTCTACCTGTCTCTTCTCTCATTGAATGTTTGCTGTAGGAACAACACTTTTCATGGAAGACAACATCAGTCATGATGTATGCAAGGTGGGGGTAGGGGAGAATGCAGGATTGCCCTCTGCAGAGAGTAGGTGAGTGTGAAGCTACTCAAGTTAGCCACGTTGAATGTTCTTGAGTATGTACAAATGGCATTGCCTTTAATGCCGGATATGATGTTAGTACAACAGAGAGGACGGTGGGGGTGACACGCTCATGTTCTGTTATGAATGCAGCTGAGTTCTTGCGTGGCTCTGCCTTGGTGTTCTCTGGATTTTAGAGCATTGAGATGGTCTCAGATGCATGTCTTGCTGTGGGAAGGCCAAGAATTTGTGAGGCTTAAAGATATCCATTGTCCAAGCAGGTGCTGGGTGGGGACTTATTGTGCAGTGTGACTGGGGTAATGGAGAACCTGCCTGGGAGCTCATTTGCTTAGAACCAAGCACTGATTTTTGCGAACAACATAAAAAGGGAGGCAGAATGGCAGAGCTGCAATAAAGGTGCTTTTGCAAACACTTCTCCAGAGGGAGCTGAGGTTTATCTCTACTGCCCATGGTGCTGGTCCTGTTGTTTGTGTGAGGTGAGGTCTTTTTCTCTTCCTCCCTGCCCTGGCTGAGAACACTGTCTCATTGGTCTGGTGAGAGAAATGGTAGGGGCAGTCCAATCAAAAGTCTCTTCCATTTCTGAGCCCCCTGTGGCGCATCACAATCTCTTCTTTATTGAGGCACCAGAAGCTGGAAGGGCAGCCCTGGAAGGCATGTGAGTCACTACTAAGCCTGGCAAGGAAAAAAAATCTTGAGTGGAATCTGAGGAGAGCAACCTTTCATCTTGTCAAATGGTGAGGACTGTGGCAATTTAATTCCTTGGTGGCTCTGACTCAGAGGTCTCTTATTTGCTTTTAGAAATCACATGGTGGGGATGAACAGGTACGTGTTGCGGTGGGTGGGCGTGTAACCAAAATCACATAGAACCTACAAATCCAGCAGACACTGAACAACGTGCCTGCTGGATTGCAGGGGATCTGTCATGACTTCTAAAGCTGATCTTCTAACTGTCTTCAGGTACATGCACGCCAGGGCTAAAAAATGGGCAATGAATTGGTTTGCAAGATTTCAACCTGGGAACCTGATTTTGCCCATCTTAAAATGTGTGTGGCCTCCTTTGGGATGCCTGTCATTAAAAGGTTTAATTTCAAGTGAAAGTTTTTGCTCTCATCTGTGCTTTTATGGCAGCCTGAGGTCCAGCATGCATCTCTACTACATCCATTCTGCTGGGCCGGTGCCAGATGCTCGGCACTGGTTTGTAGGCCTATCCTAAAAGAGCTCATTTGAAAGATTCTTATGAGACAGAAGAGAAGGTGTTAAGTAAAAGGTTGCCGGCCTTGAGAAGGGATGTACCAGGGAATAGAGTCTCATTGTAGCCTAGAATAACAAATGCATCCAAATTGGTAAAGTTTAGCAGCTGGCTCATGTGCAGTTACTTCAGACTGCCTCAATGCAAGGGACTGGATTAGAGGAGCTGTAGAGATCCTTTCCCGTCCTACATTTCTGATTTCCCGCCCAAACACATTCACATCAACATTCTGTGCACTACACGTGGCCTGTCTCTGCCGCATGGTGTTAATACTGTAAGTGTAACAAATGCTTGCTCAGTCGCTGAGTTATTAGCAATCAGACTGCATGGGCCCGGTTCAAGCTGGGTGTAAAATCCGTTGTTTTTCAGCAGCGTTGCCTGCATTCCAGCTTCCGATGCCTATCGCTGCAGTCCATTGTTAATGTGTCCCTAATCAGCCATGCGCACCACATCAGCTTTTTCCCAAGATGGGGGCCTTAGGTATGTGTAGTGATTCATACAGGAAAGTTCTCAGTGGCTTGGAGGTGCTGAGTCCAGTGTTTAGGTTCAGGGTTATCTTTGCTGGCCTATGGCAACTGCCCTTTCCTAGATGGCTCCTGGGATAAAATGCCCTGAAGACAATTTTCTAAATTGTCACAACAGACCTGAACTGAAATCCCAGGTCCCAGCAACCTCAGGCTTTGGAGAAGCTTGAGTCTGGATGCAGGTATGACTTAAACCCATTTGCGGTACAGTGTGTGAGAGACCCTTGAGAGAGAATGAAGCCCATTAAAGATGAGACTCCTTTTGACACCCATGTTTTTGCATCAGGCTCTGAACCAAATCCAATAGTAGATCAAAGGCATGAATATTAAGGGACGATCTTTCATCTGACCTTCCAGCCACATACTGCAAGGAGTTTTTTACTATGATATACCAGCCACATCTCACAGGACTTTCTTCCTTGACTCCTAGCAAAAGCCAGTCCCTTGACAAGTATGATACTGCCTAAGAGAACTGGTGTTCCAAAAAATATGTCTCTGCATGGTCTTCTGCTAATGTTTTCTACCCTTGTAGAAGAAATTACATTCTTGATTGTACTTTTTCAATTTTAATATTTCATGTTTCATAAATGTAAAATAAATAGAATTTTAATTGGCAGGGTACACCCAGAAACTTTACCACCAAAAAACCTTTAACAGCATCCGCTTTCTTATTCCCTTTTCCCTGCAGAAAAGGTTTCTGTCAATATTTTAATTTCAGTGTGTGGAAATGTGGACTGAATAGGCTAGAGAACTGAGGGCTAAACAGATGGTTGTTCACTAGCTGATAAGTGCATATTGCAGCCACATAGCAGTGTAGGAAATATACAGGCAACTTGGGGGCAGTGCTATTTCATTTTCCTTTCTCTGTACTTGCGGAATTTTGACTTGGCTGGTTGGATATTTTAGAATCTGCATACAATTGTTTTGTTCCCAGAATAATAACTATATCTGGTTTAATTAATTGTGCTTTATTTCAAAATCATGTAATTTTCAGCAACACCACGGGGGATAGATGCATATAAACACCCTCAAATTGTTGTCAGTGTTTCTTTGAATTTTCTTAGTGATGCTGTCAGTTTAGTTTACCTCCCAAGCACAGCTGTGGTATGGTAGTTTTACAAAACCTTATATATGAATACAGCATTTTCAAAATGTGTTTTAATCCAGGGAAACCTATCCCTATAGTATTTCTGCTAATGAAAACTGGATAGTGAATGTGACTAGAAGAAAAATATAGCGGCTTGACCCTTCTTTATCCCTGCAGAGTGTGATGCAAAGATAAAACCAACTTTCATGGGAAGGAGTAAATTGGATCTCTTTTTTTGGTTCTCATAATTTTCAGGCATGTACCTTGCAGAAACGAAAACATCAGCATATGCCATTGATATATTCCATTGTGCTCTGTGGTCACAGGCTATCACTTCCTTCATTATAACACACATACATAGCATAATTGACTTTGGTTTTAATTCTTTGTCTTCCTGCGTTTGGAATTCTGTCTGAGCATTGAGCAGACCCTCTGAAATAAAGATCTATGCACTTTGTAAACCAGAAGGAGTTATCTGTCAGTTTTCACAATACTGCTCTGTGTGGGGCAAGTACCAATGCGCCCATTACAGAGAGGAGATAGTGGTGCACAGGTTTACTGATCTGCACGTGGTTCTGCTGACACTGCAAGTCATGGAGGAGGCAGTCCTAGAGCTCAGGTATCCGAACTTCTAGTTTGCTCCCAGATCTGCAGTGGTGAAAATAATATTGTGCATTAACCCCAAGCTTGGTGACAGAAAGGTGGGGGAAGGGGTAGTTGCCCCAGGGCCCAGAATTTAAAATGCGCCCAGACCTTCAGCTGCCGTCGCTGCTGCTTTGGCATCAGGAGCTCGAAGCTCCTTTGCAGTACCCCCACTCCAGAGGGCTCTGAGGGAAGGAAGGGAGGCTCCAGCACCAAGAGCGGAACACTGCTAATGCCTGACTGCCTTAGTCTCCGCCCCTTCCACCATCAGCCCCGCCCCTTCCTGGGCCACAGAGCTGGATCCCGTTCCCGCCTTGTGCCAGGGCCTATGGTGCCTGTCAGCAGCGCTATTAACCCAGTCTATCAGTAAGCTATTTATTCCACCAGAGTCTACTACATATCTTAGAAAGGTTGCAGAGGTGAAAGTAAGCAGGTGCGGCCTGGTGCACAGCTTCAGCAAGAGCTGGCTGAACCGTGGCGAAAGCCAGCAGGGAGCTGTTGAAAGAGCTGGCCAGGACCTGGACGGCACCTGTAAGAAATTTTAATTTACTTTCACCCATGAGAGTTTGCCTGTTTGATCAAGAACTCCTCCTAAATGGTAAGAGCCAGGACCACCCACTTCAGTACTCAGCATCCTCTGATCTTAATTTAAAGCAACGTGAGGGTTTGGTGGTGCCAGGAGAATGGGATGTACTGGGAATTGGATTGCTTTTCTCAAAACCAGAAAAGAGACAGAATCACTAAAGCAAGCACAGGCCTCAAAAGTGACGTAACCGAGTGATTGTTGAAAGAGACTGAACCTAGGTGAGCCAGAAAAATAGGAGGTAGCTAGGATATGACTGTTTTCAATAAGCTTTACAGAGAAGAGATGAAACAGAGACATTTGGGGCAGTGGGCTGTTTTGGCACAGCTATATCAATGCTTAAGGTTTGAAAAGTAGAAGAAAATGTTACTGGAAACCAAAGTGACTATAGCCTTTTCTTGTTAAAACAGTGAGTGGTAGAGTTTATAGGGATGAAGGGAAAAACACACTGAATGGAATTCCCATTTTTAACAATTTGTTAAAAAAAATCCCTTTTTTAAGAAATCTGAAAAGTACTTCATTAAAATAGGTGTTTACATAAAACATGCACATTTTCCTTTTATTAAAAAAAAACAGAAAAACCCTTAGTTGACTTAAGACCCTGGGTAAATCTATTAATTCCTCACAAATAAAGATTCATGAGGAGATTCCTAACAGGGAGTTTAGCTGAGTCTGGATGTAAAATTCCCCAATGTCCTGTGTGCTTGTGAAGTGCTTCGGTGCTCCTGTGATCTGAAATTCAGTTTGGCCCCAAGCTTTCCAAAACTATGACTCAGGTCCTCTGAGAATCACAATGCTGGCTTAAAATGATACAAAACATTCCTGTAGCACCTTAGAGGATAACAAATGTACCAGGCCATGAGATTTCATAGGTAAGACCCACTTCCTCAGATGATTGGAGTAGGAAAAAATAGGTCTAACTCCTGAAAGCTCGTGACCTGACTAAATTTGTTTGCCTCTAAAGCATCAAAGGACAGCTTGTTGCTTGTCAAGCTACAGACTAACATAGTTACCCTCTGAGGCTATTGAAAATTATACGGATAGCCTTTAAGAGCTGTTAATGAAAAGCACTACGTAAGACCTAGATATTGGTGTTACCGATGCTGGTACTAATACCATGGCTAGTTGTGGTAATACAGGTTGAATCTGTTGTCCAGTTGGATCATAGATGTTGCTGGATTCAGAGAATCCCAGAAGCAGAGGTTGCTGGTGGCTGGGAATAGGGCTGGTCCAGCAGCCTGTAGGCCCAGGCCAGTGTGGGGAGCAGAAAGGCCCAGTGGCTGGGGAGGGGAGCCCAGCAGGGGGACAGGTGCCTCCCCCTCACAGCGCCCAGCAGCCTGACCTCCTTTTGTCTGGCAAACACCCTTCTTTAGTACCAGTTAGACCCCAAGTGTGCCAGACCAGGGAGGTCCAACTTTACTGGTATTTGTATTCGGTAGCTTAAAGTCATTCTTTGTGGTGGGCCTTTCTGCAGACTGGACAAAACTTAACAGGCAATATTGTGCTTTGAAATTACAGAGGACAAGGGTGAAGATGAATAGCAAGGCAGCCCAACCCCGTTACCGCTTCACCTTTTCTAGTGTGGGCACAGGAACCAATTTCTTCCCTGGTCACTGCTCTTTCCAGCAAGCGTGCTGCTGCATTCCCGCCCTTCCTGGGCCGGATGGGTATTTGTCATTGACACCACTGGAAGCAGAATTATGTCCACTGTCAATATCCACCATTGTTTTGTTGCGTCCCTGGTTAGTGGTTTGCGGCATTATTTAGTCAGCCAGGCCTCCATCGTGGGAAGCAGCCTGGACCAATGGTTCTGACCTCATAAAACTGGATTGAAAATGCAGGCATGATTAACTCGCCATAGATTTATGTGGAATTAGGATGTGTCTCCGTGGCGGTGTTATAAATACCGCGTGCCCTCATGTAACTAGTGGGGCTTTACGTAATTTCAGAATAGGCCTCACAATGGTCACTTTAAAATGACAAAGGAGGGAAGGAATAGCCTAACATGGCAAGTGCTGTATTAACTACATCCACAACACTGTCACCTACAGCCAAGCATTGTGGCAAGAGACAATATTTATAAGGACCAACCTCCAAGAGTAGGGGAGTAGTATGAGTTGGAGCCGCAACGTTTCAGCATATAGACCTCACTGAGGGATAATTATGAACTGCTTCATGTTGGGGAGAATCCTTTTGCCCAGTGCTCCAGCTGCACTCAAAGCTTGGGAAAGTACAAATGGCTCTGATCAAAACTCCCAGACCTGAATTTGTTGGGAATTCAGTTCTGGATCCAACTGTGAGTCCATAAGTTGCAGTCTGGGTCCATTTCCACATTTGCCAGGCCATGGCTACGTCTACACTAGCCCCAAAGTTCGAAATGGCCATTTCAAAGTTTACTAATGAAGCGCTGAAATGCATATTCAGCACCTCATTAGCATGCGGGTGGCCATGGCACTTTGAAATTGATGAGCCTCGCTGCCGTGCGGCTCGTCCCGATTGGGCTCCTTTTCGAAAGGACCCCATCTACTTCGAAGTCCCCTTATTCCCATGAGCAAATGGGAAGAAGGGGACTTCGAAGTAGGCAGGGTCCTTTCGAAAAGGAGCCCTGTCGGGACGAGCCGCACGGCGGCGAGGCTCATCAATTTCGAAGTGCCGTGGCTGCCCACATGCTAATGAAGCGCTGAATATGCATTTCAGCACTTCATTAGTAAACTTCGAAATGGCCATTTGCGTGGCCATTTCGAAGTTTGGGGCTAGTGTAGACACGGCCCATGAGAGGTCAGTGTTGCCTAGCAACATTAGCAACACTTCCACTGCTGACTGGCCACTTAGAACACATTTAGGGGTAAATTACAGCTAAATAAAAGCACAGAACACTGGGAGCCAGGCCTGGTGTCTGGAAACAAACTTTATGGGACCATGGGAAATTCGGCCACACCCATGATAAGTGGTCATCCAGCTAACTAAAATCGTGCTGGATTATGGATGTTGCAGGATGGGAGATTTCCGTATTAGACAGGTTCAAACCTGTACGTTGAATTACATTTTTTTCCCCCAGGCCTCTGATTTGTTTGCTTGGAAGTGGAAATAGTCACTGAGACTTTGGTTTCCTCATGGTACTGTAGCTCCGTGGTAATTTCACAGAAGAGGCTGTTCTCATGTGACCTCCATTATTAATACTTTTTTTATACCAGTGCCCCAACCATACTAAATATCATGCACAGAGATAGCACAGAGCAGTCTTGCTCCAAGTAGTTGACAGTGTATTGATCAAAAAAGATAAAAGTGGGAGAAAGGAAGTAAAAACTTATAGATGTGAAACTGAGGGGCAGATGAAGTGAGATGTCCAAGGTCACAGGGGAGCGCAGAAAGTGACCCTAGATGTCCTAGTTCCAATCTCGTGCTCTAATAACAAGACTGTTCTTCCTCTCTAGGCTGCAGGCAAGTTATTCAGCCATAGGTCCACCTAGCTAGGGGTCTGTTGCAGTTCATCTCTCACTCATCTGTGTTCTAGCATCAGTAATTCTATAAGCTTGAGGACATGAAGTTCACTTAATAACTAGCTGTTTGAACAGTAAAATAACCTGACCATTCTAGCGGCAGCCTAAGCGGTTCAGATTGTTAAGATGCTTGCTGTTTAATATAGCATTTTGATTGAGGTACAGGCCTGGTGCACTGGATTAGCCAGCTGACTCTTTCCTGGGTGCCTATCTGGTTTGCACACCAGGAGGGGATAGGTGCACTGTTTCTTTAAATCTGGGGTAGGAAGCCAGGCAGATGAGGAAGCAGACAGTGTACCATCACTGGACCTAACCAGGTTATTCACAGAATCACGGGCACATTTTCATGTTCCTCAACTAACATCATATATGCCATCATGTGCCAACAATGCCCAGATGCTTTGTATATTGGACAGACTTCAAACTCTCTTAGACAAAGAATTAATGGGCACAAAACAGACATAAAAACACTCCTGATTCACAAACCCATCAGTCAACACTTTAATGGAGTGGACCATTCTGTTACTGACCTGAAAGTTTGCGTCTTACTGAAGAGGAATGTTTCATAACAGTTTGGAAAGAGAGGCTGCTGAACTCTCTTTTATATTTAAATTCAGCACATTAACACGTGGTTTGAACTGGGATGGGAATTTCCTAGGTTATTATAGGGGCTCTTTTGCATACTTGGCTTAATCTAATTCTTGACTCCCGCCCCTTTTCTGCCCCTCTACGCTCTGATTTGCTCACCTTGATAATATTTTTCTGATTTGTCAACCTTGATTACTGCTTTTGGTTCTCTGTGCCTTAAATATTGAGTCTGTTCTGGTATGGCTATGGTCTCAAGAAGTGGGTCTGTCCCACGAAAACTCATCACCTAATACATTATTTTGTTAATCTTTCAAGTGCTACTTGACTGCTTTTTTGTTTTAATGTTTTTATTGTGACAGAGGTCGCCGTGTTCATCTGTATTCCATCAAAACAAAAAAGCAGCCAGGTCGCTGTTGAAAGACTAACAAAATAATGTTTTTTATTGCTGTCTATGTTGTTTCCCTTCTCATTGAATGATGTGTACATAGCAGCCGGCACTGGCTTTGAGGGGGGGCCTTGCAAATGGTTGGGGGGTGACAGGGTGTCTGTACGAGTGAAAAGGGTTGGGAACGGCTGATGTAGGCACATATGGTATGCTATGTGTACGCATGTATGTAGGTGTGGGGTACGCAATATAAACAGGTGTCATCTGAAACTGGAAGGGGCACATTGTAATGCTTTAAAACCATTTTGAACTTTAATTGTGTTAGGCAGCCACAGAATCTCATTATTGCTGAGTTGCTTTTTCATAGCACCCTAAGATTTGCGAAGCAGCTCAACAATTCTTTTGTAATTATTCTCTATGCATGTTACTGTGCATGCAATCTGTTTTATAAATACTAGAGGATAATACTCACCATTGTTCAGGTCCTTGTAGAGGCTCAGGGTGGGGGTACAGGAGTCAGGGCAGGGAGTTGGGAGGTGGTGTGAGATTTAGTGAAGGGGGGGCAGGACTCAGGGCAGGGGGTCAAGAGATCTTGGGCGACTCACTGGGACCATCCATGGTGGTGCTGCTCAAGTGCTGGCAGCACCCCAGGGCCATCCAGTGCTGTACCACCCAGCTGATGGCAGCTCCCTGGATCAACCTGGGTCCGTGGTTCCCCAGTGCAGTGGGGGCCAGCCCAGCTGATGGCTGCTCCCACAAGCCACCACACTTGCTAACCCCCTATGGCCATTCACAAGTATGTGTCCCTGCTACCCCACCCCTCCCTTTCCGTTTTTTGATAAAAAAACAATTGCATTCCGCACACATCGCATTGTCTTGGGACAACCAAACCCTGCAAGTTATGATAAAAGGAAGCTACGAACGAACTCACGGAGGGATGGACACACAGGCACACAAATTCTTTCAAATATATAGTAGATGTAAATACAGAGTACATGCTTCCCGTACTATAAAACCTGTGGGTGTGTTGATACAACGTGTACATGCAATTAATAAAGCCCTCATCCTGCCAAACTTATACCTGTGCTTTATTTTAGGAATGAGATTAGTCCCATTCACTTTGGTAGGGCTATTCAGCTGAGTAAAGTTAAGCATGTGCTTAAGTGTTTGCAGGCCTGAATTGATTGTTATTTTTGCTTATTGCTGTATTATACAGATATCTTTGTCTGTGCTTTGTGGCCTGATCATTTCCCCTCTTCAGGGACTACACAGCTAACTTCTTTTGATGTGTGGGTAGAAGAGGAGTGGTCAGTAAAATCCAGACTATCACTGAATATAATCAGGAGCCGTTGGCAACCCCGTTCCTGCCTCTTCGCCAAGTCCCGGGCGCTTCAGCCTTCTCCATTTGCAGGCCAACGCGGCCGTCACTCTGAATTATTTTCAATGAGCACTTCTATATCTCATGTCAGTTCCCAGCTCGAACCCATCACCGAGTGTCGAGGCTGCAACGTGCGGTACATCTCAATGAGCCTCCCCCCCTTCCCCGGCTTGGCTATTAACCTTTCCTTTTACCAGAGTTACCCCTTTGTCCTGCTGCAGTTTGCAGTGGCTGATAGAAGCAGCTGCCTGTGGCCAAACGAGCATCACATTTACATTTTCTTTCTTGAACCAAAGACTGAGCCACAGATTTGCAGTAAATGATTTTTCCCCTCTCTCTTTCTATCCATCCTTTTTCCCACCTACTCCCCTGTTTAATGCATTGCCTGGAAGTCTATTTCTTATCTAATTTTACTAGCTTGTATCAACAGGGCTAAGAATGTAACCCTTTGTCAGCCACGGAAATCTTTTTATCCCATAAAAATGATCAGATTGGATGCAATTAGGATCATGAGCGGCTTGGTGGGGGTGGGGAGAGCTTAAGACATTCTGCCTTGGCTGCTGCTGTCTATTGACACATGAAGAGCCTGTTTATTAATTTCTTTACGTTTGGGCTATGACCAATGCATTCTTACACTGGCTAAGCCCAGGGAAAAGCGAGTGCTATCGTGGGGTGTGAGATGAAACAAGGGTATGGCTTTTGTTTGTGGCCTTCACCCACCGCACCTTTCTATATTGGAATCTGGGGCAGGTTTTTAAACCTGAAACAAAGCCACCCAAACTGTTAGGTGGCCCAAGAAAGAAAAAAAAATCCATGTAAACAGAGATCTTTTTGAGATGTTTGTTAGAATTGTAACTAACGTGGGAAAGGCTGTTCCCATTATAACGACAGGGTTCCCCGATCTGTTCTCCAAATCCTGTTAGTGTGTTGAACTTATGTAAAAGCTGGTATTGAGTTACATTAGAGGCGCTCTGTGCGCTCCTCACCAACTTGAGAGGGAATTTATTATCCATCTTATTAACTATAATTGTGTACTTCAGCTGCATGTGAGTGGAATGTATCCCTGTAATTTCATGATGCAAGATGCAATATTTTTCCCTCCTTCTGTCTGCCCTTCCACAGTAAAAGGGTTACATGGTGTGGATGTAAAGGGACTCACCACACCTTCCTGAGTCCCATTCGTGGTGTCCGCTGTGGGCCACATGATCCCAGATCCTTGGTTGGTGCACATCAACACCAAAGTCAATGGAATTACACTGACTTGAAACACACCAAGGCTTTGTCTCTGTAAAAGCACCAGAGGGTCTTCTGTACTGGCAGAGTGTCGAATCCCATTAATTCATGGATTGGCAACCAAAATAGCAAGAGGGGTCATTTATTTTCCAATATGGTAAAAAACTCAATAACTCAAGAGCCATGATGCATGTGGGGAATATGAGCCAGTCCTTAATGAATAACGTCAAACCAGACTTCTTGTAACCCCTGTTTTTAAGAACAGCGCAACATAATGGCCATGTCTATGTGTGCTGCTTCTTCCGGAAGCAGCATGATAACGAGCCGTCCAGAAGATACTAATGAGGTGCAGATGCAAATTTCCTATCTCATTAGCATATGGGCATGTGGTTCGGAGTCCAGAAGAAGCTCTTCTGGACTCCAAAATACATATGTAGACGTGTGTCCCGCGGGGATCTTCGGAAGGAAACCCTTCTTCTGGAAGCCCCTTTTTCCTCAAAATGTTGAGGGGGGGCTTCCAGAAGGAGGGTTTCCTTCCGGAAGATCCCGGTGGGCCGCAAGTCTACATGTGTATTTTGGAGTCTGGAAGAGCTTCGTCCAGACTCCGAATCACATGGCCATCTGCTAATGAGACAGGAGAAATTTGCATCTTCCAGATGGCTCGTTGCCATGCTGCTTCCAGAAGAAGCGGTGCGTGTAGATGCAGCCAGTGGTTTGTAATGTGATACACGTTCACTGCAGGATGTTCACAAACTTTCTACACATTCTATTTCCTCACACTTTACATGTGTGTTTGTGGCATTGTCTTCCTGACTTTCACTCCCGAACCTTCTCTCTCCCTGGAGGGTACCAGAGGGATGTTATCCAATGTTTTAAGATAATGGATCCTTTGCTGTTTAAATATTGGGGCTTTTAGATATTCACCGTTTTTTTTTTGGAAATAATCAGGAGGGCTTTGTTCTTTGTTTTATTTTGTTGTTGTTGTTGTTTTACTTTGCATTTATAGCATCAGGAGCCACAAGGAAGTTCTTAAAGTGGCAGGGGCCCCAGAGTGGCAGGTTGCAGACCTCTGCACTAAGGAGACCATTATGCCACAAAACAACCTAATATGTCTCTGTGTTGAGTGAAAATAAACAGCGTAGGGGCTGAAGCAGATGCACATCTTACAACCTGTCAGAGGGGGAGCCGTATTAGTCTGTAGCTTCACGAATAACCAGCAGTCCTGTAGCACTTGAAAGACTAACAAATGTATTAGGTAATGAGCTTTTGTGGGTCAGACCCAGTTCATCTGAGGACTCATTTGGCTCATTACCTAATAAATAAAAGTTAGTCTTTCAGGTGTTCCAGGACTGCTGGTTATCGGTCGACCTGTATGTGTCTCCTCCTATTCTGTAGGAAATGCAGCTTTTCTGGTGCTCTTTGTGCTACAGATGTGTTCTAGTCACAACTGTTTTCCGGGACTGAGTTGGGGCAGGAGGCTGGACTTCAGCACATCTCATTCTTATTCCTTACTCATTGGGTATCCTTCCCATTCACACCTACTGAGATCGCACGTTGACAGAGCTGGGATGTAGCTGTCTTTAACTTGGCACGTTCCAGGCATTTGTTCTTGAATGCTTGATCCTTCCCATTCTGATATGAGGTGGGAAAGGTTGCTTTGCCTCCCCGTGCCTCAGTTTCCCTATCCGTTAAATGGGTGATTAGTGGTGTGCTGCATTTCACAAAGCCCTTGAAGACTCTGGGACAAAGGGTCTGGAGCAAGTGCAAGATGGTATAGATGCCTTGCTTCATACTAACATATTATAAAGTAGCAAATAGATTTATTTTATGTCCTAGAAAGCAGCTGAGGTCCTGACTAAACGGTTTGTCCTTGAAGAATATAATCAAAGCACTATTTGTGCATGAGAGCGAACCAGAACATGGAAGACGAAATGCAGGATTATGGCCTTGATTTCGAGCAAATGTTTCTGCTGTTTGGGAAAGGCATTTAAGCACGTGGCTTAGTCATGAAGCCGCTTTGGGGGTCAGTTACTCTGGTGTGAAGGTGATGAGGAATACCTCTTCCCACTCCTGGTTTACTCTGGGATAGCCCAGAGGAGAATCAGGCTCTCTAACTTCCTCTTGTTTCCCCCGCTTCCTCTGACACTTAATTTCAAACTGTCCCTCTGTAGTTTAGTGTGGGTGGAATCCTTTTTCCTCTTTGAATTTGCAGGCAGCAGATAACACTTGGTTAATAGGAACAGCATAATTAACGTCTCCTATTGATTTAAATATTCTGCACGCAACTGCGACCTCTTTCATGACTTCAGCCCTTCTTCCTAAAATAACTTAAATAATAGCAGCATGCTCCCCTCTCCGTCACACTGTGCCTGCCTCGAAAATTGGTGCCTGGCAGTTAGCAGAGACCTGCTGTGTGGTTGCTGTCTAATGGACAGCTGCTGTGCACTGTTAACTTGTGAGTTGAGGCTGGCAGGGGCTGAGCCAAAAACAGCTCCAGTGCTGCTGATTGTATAAAGTTCAGAGGCGAGGAGATTTCTCCTGGAAGATGCAGGGACAGGGAGGGTTTCAGACCCATCCTTAGAAGGATAGTGTGTGTGCGTATGTGTGTTGCCTGTCAACGTGGGGAGGGGAAATTGAAATATGCCTTTCCAAATTGGGCTTTCTGTGCCTTTTTTAAAATCCCTGTCTGTCCAGGGATTTCTACACTGCCCTTCACCTCTGTGGGTGCTTGCATATGGATGCATCTCCTTGATTAAGGTACCGTCGGTCGGGTGGCAGAGGAGAGAGTAGGCAACTCAGTCACTCTGCTGTCTGTGTGGTACTTTCCACTAGGTCTGTAGAAGCTGGTATGCCAAATATAAGAACCTAGGATTTTCCTTTAATCAGGGCCAGCATTTTGCCATATGAGGTTAAGCCTATAACAGGATCAAGTTGCCCGGTTTTTACTGTCAACTTGAAGAGATGCTTTTCCTGGGATTTCCAATGGTAAATCTCTCAAATTCCTTTGAACTGCTGCATCAAAAACCTACCAGGGTATATTAGCACACTACTACCCAGCAGTAACCTTGCCGCGTGACAGTAGCTCTGGTCTGTATCCCAGGACCAGCATGGGATGGGATCTGGAGCAGTATCTGCAAAGTGATATTTGTTCAGTTTGCTTTTTGCCCAAACGAGACATAGCCCCTTTTTATTTGGAGCAGCGTAGTCATCCTGTCTGGGTGACTGTGATCTGAGGCAGTGAATAAGACCTGGGGAACTTTAGTGGTTGAGGTATATTTGTGTGTTACTGCCAATGTTTCCTCTAATTTTTTTCCATCCATGTGTGGAATAAATTTTATGTGCTGAGGCATGTGTGGGTGTACACCACTAGGAGAAACACAGGCTGCTGGCTGTGGGCGCTCTGCTAATCAGCTGGGCAGCATTTGTCTCTCCTGGGCAGCCACCCAAGCACTCGGCTTGCAGGGAACACCACTTACCGCTAAGGTACAGAGCAGACTTGCTTCCTGACCACTGTCATAGCACTAATGGCCACTCCCTGAGCTCCACATAAGTCAGCCAAAGTCCTTCAGGGGTCTTGTGCTGGCTTTTGAAATGAAGAATTTGTGCATCTTCCCAAGGCCCACTGATGTGAGGGGACAAAGGGGGAAGTTGCTCCCGGGCCCCTTTGAAAGGTCGCATCAGTGCTGCTCTGGCTGCACACAGCTGTGAGGGAGTAGGGTGGCCCAGCACCACAGTTTTGGGCAGTGCTGAGGACTGACTGCTCTTGGCCCCGCCCTTTCCAGGGTACGGAGCTGGGTTCTCCCTCCCACCTTGACCCAGGGCCTACGGCAGCCGTCTGCGCTGCTCCCTTTCCTCCTCTGCCTCAATGACCCTCCTTATCCCTGGGAACAGCAAAGTCTCAATCCAAAACCTTCTTGGGTTCTAACTGTGTGAATCTTGAGCTTTCCCCTACCTTCCAGTTGAAAAAGATCACAAATCATGTTAAATAATACAGTATATAGCCTCAGGCTGTTTTCAAAGGTGTATAGACCAGTTGTCAACAGGCAGAGAGGTAGGGAAGGGAAATTATAGGCTGCACAAAGGAGGAAAGTAAAAGTGAAAGCTCCATAAAAGAAAGTGGAACTATTATGGAGCAAAATGCCAACTCATTACAAAACAGCCAAATAAGAGAGAAATACAGCTTTCCCCGTAATAGCAGTTTACAAGGGAACATTGTATTGCAACATAACGGTGGTGCTATAATTTGCTCTAACAACTCCAATTATGCCTTTTATTGATTTGGCAACACATTTAATAGGAGTAGCCACACCTCTTGTGTTACAAATCATTAAAGGTGTTGAACAGTGTAATTTTAAAATTGTCCTTCTCCTACAGATGTCAGTGTGACAGCATAATTTCCCCTGATTTCTGCTATGTAAACAACGCGTTACAGTAATTTCCCCCTTACAAAGCAAAAATGTTGTCAGCCTGGGTGTTTTTTTGTGCAGAAACATCCACTTAATATTTCCCCCCGCCCCCGTCTACTCTCCTAATTGCTCTTTTTTCCTTTTTGCCTCTAGAAAATAAACATGGTGTTTTGCCATCTTCTAGAGCAACCTTAATTGCTACTTAAATCTTCAATATGCACTTAACATTGGAGGTAAAACCTTTTTGGGTGTAATTCTGTGTCTCTTGGCAAGAATCGCTTTACAGGGTTGGTAAAAAGCCCTGCATCACCTGGGAGCCATTTCTGTCGGTGCTTCGCAGTGATCGTGGTTCCAGTCTCCAGTCCTTGGGAAAGAGAGTGGAGTTGTGTGCTTGCTGTGGTGAAAACATGTTTGTGCAAGAACAGGCCTATTTCTCATCCTCAGCAAAGATCTTAAGTGGCACCCAGGGACCTTGTGCTAGTTCCTCTGCAGAATGATGAGCTTCACTGGAACTTCCTCTTTTTTTTCCGACAACTGCTGCACAAGCACCTCTTTACGAGGGGGGTTCAGATTGCCCCAGGAATGGGGCATGACACCGAGTTCATCTGGATGCTGATGGCCAAGTTCTGTTAAGATGCACACTGGTGCGCTCAGTGGTTGGCATTAACCCTGTTTTGAGGACCTAAGTAGGTAGGTAAGTAACAGAGAGGTGGCCGTGTTAGTCTGTACTCCAGCAAAACACAGCAGCAGAAGTGTAGCACTTTAAAGATTAACGAAATGATTTATTTGGTGATGAGCTTTCGTGGGACAGACCCACTTCATCAGATCAATTTAATTTCCAGTGCAGACGGACATTTGTAAGTACAGAGGGCCAAAAAGAAAAAAATTGCAATAAAAACTGACAAATCAAATAGGAAAAAAAATTGCAGTAAAAACTGACGAAACCAGACAGGACAATTCTCTCATCCCCTTCCTTCTATCCCATTTGATCTGTCAGTTTTTTTTGCAATTTTTTTTTTTTTTTTTAAATTTTGAGTCCTCTGTACTTACAAATGTCAGTCTGTATTGGAAATTAAATTGATCTGAAGAAGAGAGTCTGTCACACGAAAGTTCATCACCAAATAAATCATTTTGTCAGTCTTTAAAGTGCTACGTTTCTGCTGCTTTGTTAAGTAGGTAGTGTTACTGTATAAAAAAAGAGGACACTCGAGAGGAAGTCTCTCTGTATCAGTGTCTACCAACTCATATTGTAGTGGTGTGTTCTTGTATCTCTCTCAGTGGTCACTCGATAACGAGTAGGGCGTCTTCATGTTCCCCTCCTGAGTCTGTTGGTGGCTGATCAGCCCGATTCTGGAGCTGCAGGTCTTATCACAGAAGGGGCAGGTGTTGGCAGCTGTTGGAGGGGCATGGGGCAGTTTTTGCTGCTCTTTGTTTCCTTCTCCACCTGTCCTCATCTGCACTGCGATGGGACCTCTCCGACTGCACCACCCCCTCAAGCATCACCGCTATAGTACGTTAATGCAATGTGAGTTGGCTGATATCGATAGACAGACGCTCCCTCTCAGGTGTCCTCTGTTTTGAAAGGTCAAATATAATAACCCTAGAAGTAACAAAGGCTTCTGTGCTAACTGTGTGCAGAGAGACTGAATTTTGCCCTCAGTGAGGAAGTTGCAGCTCCGGGGAGCATTTTGGGCCTGGCCTAGCGCCAAGGTGTGACCTGCCTTTGTGAGGAACAAGACAAAGAACGCGCGCCCCTCCCTCACCAAGTGCACAGTGGTGATGTGTGTAAACGAACTTGACAAGCGCTTTGAAAAACAAATAGAGGCCACCAACCAAGCTCTTGGCACATCACTGTGCCACATTGCCCTGTTTGCCGCCTCTCTGGGCCCCAGGCAGCAGCAGCAGCAGCAGGAACGGTGCCTGGCTGTGTTTGTCTGGCTCTGGCAAACTGTCTCATTAACAGCTGTGTGTGGGGAACCCCTCCGACGCGGGTGACATTTTTCACGCTGGAGTGAGTAAGCGGCAATATGCGCCAGGCAGCCAGGGCTTACCCCTGTGCCATCCCCATCTGCCTGTTCCAGAACAAAGCCATGCAAACAGGCCCCACCCCCCCCGCCGGCCTGACACCAAACATACAGCCAAGGAGGGCTGGCAGCCAAGTTTGCTTAGGGGTTGTTTGCAACTTTTCACATGTGCATAGGGCGTGAGGTGCTGGATTGATCTACAGGAGAATGGGGACTTTGTCTTGCTTCTTCTCTTCAGACAGTGTAACAATAAAACACCTTAAATATCTGTGCCTCAAATATTGAGTCTGTTCTGGTCTGGCTCTGGTCTGAAGAAGTGGGTCTGTCCCACGAAAGCTCACCTAAGAAATTATTTTGTTAGTCTTTAAAGTGCTACTGGACTGCTTTTTTGTTTTGATAATAAAGCACCCTTACAACAGGGGGAGAATGATAAGCTAAGTAGCCTCCAGGAAGTACTGAAGCAAGGTTAATTCACATCAGCAAGTCATTTTTGTTTAGTGCAGGGTCTATGCACTTGGGGCATTTGCACAAGTGCCATGTACACAACTGGGAGTTTTCACCAGTGTGCAAACACCACACTGCATAGATATATCTTTGGCGTCTTCAGCACGGAAATCAAATTGCTGTGTGCTGATGGGCTGTGAAAAGTGTTCTGCTTCCAAGGGCCTCAGAACATTTGAACATCTGGAAAACATGCAAGCCAGGTGGGTTTCCCTAAACAGCTGTAATTGTCAAGTAATCTACAGCTGCTTAGATAAAAGCAGCTTAGGTGGTGTTTGCCAGACAAAACTGTCTGTGATTGCTATCCAAGCCCAGTGATTGCATGTTGAACCAGAAATATTACCATTGGATCTTAACAAAGGTTAGCTGAATAACTGAATGAATGATTTAATTGGACCAACATCACCTGTCTTGTTTTGTGTCTAAAAGTCCCATAAATAGCTGCGGTATTCTCAAATATACTGAGTTTTAAAAGCATTCACTCATCCTTTATGTCTTATATCCTGATCAGACGCTTGCTGTGAACAACCTGCTCATCGTTGTTTCTTTCCCATGACTGGATTCTTTGCAGAATCCGGCTTCTGGGACCAAATTTACTTTCCACAGGTATTAATCTAATACCTGCGCAAAATGCCCTGTTTCTGCAAATAGCTGAGCTTGTTAGCTAGGATTTTGCTGGGAAACAAATGCAGAAAGGGGTTGCAAGAAAGTGGGAAATTCAAAATTACTCAGAAACTTAAATGTCTATCCAAGGATGACTTTTTGCAATAATTGTCTAGCTCTGTAGTACCCTTATCTGTGCAAGCCCAGGTAGGCCACAGAAGTTCATCTTCATAGTCCGAGTTTGGATAACTACAGGAAAGTTGGCATATATTGAAAGTTCCGGTCATGTATGTGAACCCAGAATTGTCTCTGATGAAACTGAACATCCCATACGTGCGTGCTCTGTCCTTGCCCTCTGGTTCCAAGGGCAGGCCTTGAATTGGTTCCAAAATGTCCCCCTCTTCCCCTTTCCCTGCTCAGTCTTCCCTTTCCTTTGAAATAGTAACAGAGAGGAAGCCGTGCTAGTCTATACACTATCAAAACAAAAAGCAGTCCAGTAGCATTTTAAAGACTAGCAAAATAGTTTATTAGGTGAGCTTTCGTGGGACAGACCCACTTCTTCAGACCAAAGCCAGACCAGAACAGACTCAATCCTTTGAAATGTTCCTCTTTCATTCCAACCAAATTATCTTTGCACGTGAAAGAAAAGTAAGAGCAGGGATTTAGCAGTCGTGCCAGAATCCCCCATGCAACCTGCCCTCTGCACTGGAGAAAGGAGGGAAGCAGCAAAGAATGAGGGAGTGAGGAATTTTGTTGTAATTGCGTAATCAACTGATTCCCCCCAGAGCATTGTTCCAAGAGCCTGGTGGTGTCCTGCATGGTGAGATACACAAGACTGGGGTGAACAAACTTTTTTACATTGGGCCCCACTTTCCTTTCCTTCAATTAGGTGGCCACCCCACAACCTGTTTAACGTAATCTGAATCGGTGGAAATTTCGGTTATGTTCATATGGGGAAAAAAAAACCTTTCAGGAAGTGTATGAAAATAAATCTGTAGAATGTAAAATCTTGATTAATCACTATATAAATACGAATACACAGACATAAAAACAGTAACATAGTTCAATGTTTTTAATCAGGTGGATGAGTTTAAGACCCAGCAGTTGATCATGATGTGCTGTCTTTATGAAATTTCACATCCCCAAGGGGGTCTCCCCCCTGCCCCTGACTTCGTGCCATCCCGGTGTTAGATCTTGAGATCTAAAGGAGCGCAGAAGCCCCTCATGGATAGCTTCCGATGTATGCCCTAAAGTTACTCTTTCAAGCATTTCTCAATGAATTCATCACTGTACTAAGGAAGATTCTCTATAACCTTATTGGGGGCATTCATGTAAATTGCTTTTAAATACCTATCCTTAGAAGGGGAGCTATGTTAGTCTGTAGCTTCAAAAAAACAAGCAGTCCTGTAGTGTCTTAAAGATTAATAGATGTATTTATTTGGTAAAGAGCTTTCATGGGTAAGACCACTGAAGAAGGGGGGTCTTACCCATGAAAGCTCTTTACCTAATAAATAAATCCGTTAATCTTTAAGGTGATACAGGACTGTTTGATTTTTTTTTTAAATACATACGCATGCCTTGTTGATGCAATGCTTGCTTCCAGCGAAACTATAGTCTGGTTCCAGTATAGAGCTGTCGCCCATGCTAATGCCCCTCTGCTAGCTAGACCCCATGTGGAGGTTAGAATCTTCTTCTGCTTCTGACTTAATGGAGCTGGTTCGTCCATGCATGCAGTGGAGTCATTTGCTGATATCTAGAGATCCTGGGGGTCAGTCCACACAGGTGATCTGACCAAGGATGTCATTATGACTAGAACCTCCAGCATCTCAGAATGTGTTAGGGAATTCCAGCTTTGAGAACCCCAAAGCCATTAAGGCTCATAACGCTCCTGTGAAGCTGTTCTTACTAAGCGGGAGGAAAAGGAGGCCCAAAGGATGAGAAGTTTGCCCAGCAAATGGCAAGGCCTAAAATAGTCCCTTGCGGTAGCCGTCAGCCTTTTAGGATATTGAAGCTGAGCTAATGTAATGGATTCATACAGACTTCTTTCAGCCTGGGCTTTCTTTCCTTCCGTAAATGGCATCTTCAGCCCTGCAGGCCTAGCAGTGTGAGAGATGCAGTTGTCTCACTGAAGGGTTCGTGCTGAAGGAAAGCTGTCAGACAGCACTTTGTGCATGTGTAAGAGGCGACTGTTATCGCTGGCTAGCTGAGCCCACTCCCTAGAACGGGACAAGCAAGCTTGCCAAGGTGAAGAGCTGAAATTTGACTTTGACCTCTAGGTACAGTCCCAGTGCTGGTGATACTTTTTAAAGTCACTAATAGTCCTACTTACAACAGATTCATTAATAAATAAATTAAAATGCAGAGCTTTACCGATTAGGTGGTGGTTGGTAGCATTAGCTGGTCTTTTATTAATCCACAGGCGGCCTGACTTTGAGCAAGCTCCCGGCTGCATGGGGGAGGAGGGGCAGGGCTGAGCTCCTGCCTTGCCTGCCAATGAAAATCGTCTTCTGTGCCACTCTTTGCACCCGAACGTTCCACACTGGGGTTCCTAGGGCTTAGCTGTGATTTTAAAAGTGTTGCTAGGCTTTGCTGGACAAGACATTTGTTTGGCTGCAACTCGCTGTTCATGTGCACATTTCATCAGCAGTATCAGTAGAAGGGCTGCTAAACTGTCAGCAAAGGGAGAGCAAAAGTCATGCTCTTTGGAGGATTTTACAGAGCAAGAGAAAGGAAGGAAGCACAGAAGGGCTTCTGATGGCAAAGACAGAAAAAGTACCCCAAAATTTACTTGAGTAAACGTGCAGCTGCTTTTGGAGTAGTGTACTTAAGTACATGTTACTGATGTCCTTCTGGAAAACTATTTGAAAAAAATGTGTGCGCACACAGGCACATCACATCTAGATTGTACTCAAGTATCCAGAAATGAAAGCAGTCGCACTTTTACTCAAGTAACTTGCTGGGTACTTTCCCACCTCTGCCTGATGGTATTTCTGGTGAGATCCAATCCACTCAGACATAATACAAAAGTCCGCTTGCAGGTACGACTTGTGAGCAACTTGCGTGTAGCTTGGTATGTCCCTGTCCTCTTTGGATAGAAGTTGTGAATTGTTTCTTCCCGGCTAGTTTCTCTGTCCAGCTGTTGAATGAAGTCATTCAAAAGACCAGACACCCTGTCGATGGCCAGGTTTGCTCTGCGGGTGCCTGTGGCAGACAGGCTATAAAAGAATCCAGGCATTTGCTGGTGACTGACACCATGAAAGCAGAAGAGCAGCATTTTCTCAGTCTGCCTTTTCTTTGGTGCTGCCTTTTCCTTTATAGCTCAACTGGCACATACACAAGTGTGTCGTCGCTGGTTCTCAGGCAGATAGGTTGTAGACAGTGTTCCCTGTAAGCTGAGCACTTGAGCAGCTGCCTAGGAGACATTCAGGTGCTGCCCCGCTGATAGGCAGAGTGTCCACAGCTGTTAGCATGTGTTTCTATTGGTGGTGCACATCTCTCCATGCTTGGGTGCACATAAAATTTATTTTGCACATGGATGGAAAAAATAGAGGGAACATTGGTTGTAGAGGAGGCAAATGGAGTGAGAAGAAAGTTGCAAGGGGCAGTGAATGGATGGTGCTTAAAAAGGAGCAAATGAGAGAATTCAGAGAAAAAAAAGCTAAATCCCTAGTAGGGTATGTTCCAAATAGACCTACTCTTTGGCTTTCTCCAGTATAGTAGGGAAGACTCCATGAAGTCCAGTGGGACCTAATCATTCCTAATTTAGCTAAGAAGTACAGAATGAACCCCTCTAATCTGGAAGTCTCATCTGGCAACATCCATAATCGAGCATGATTTTAATTAGCCGGATAACCATTTATCATGGATGTGGCCAAGTTTCCCACGGTCCCATAAAGTTTGTTTACAGCCATCAGTCCTGGCTGTCAGTGTTCTGTACTGCTACTTAGCAGTAACTTAACCCTAAATGTCTAAGAGCCCATTATGCATTGGAAGGGTCGGTAATGATACTAGGAAATACTGACTTCCCATGGCCCAGCAAATTCTCTCATTTGGCACCTGTCAGGTCCCGAGGGTACCAGACGAGAGGTTCATTCAACCTGTACTAACTCATCATGGTATGGGGAAGTGGGCAGGTAAAACTTTGAGGAAGATGATACCAGACATTCCTGCCATGAGTATGGGGAATGCAAGAGAGAAATTATCGCTATTTTCAACTGAGGTTAGGAGGGTGAGGGCAGGTGTGGGTTTGACCCCATCCACATCCCAAAGGAAGCAAAGAAGAAGAAAAAAAAAATCAGGGATGCCTTTTGTAAGTGATGGTGACTGAGTCATTGTCCAGAGGGAGGAAGGCACAACATTAAGATGAGAGAGCACTTGCTAATCTTGGTGTTTGCTTGATACCTGTCTCTACCCATTTTCTACAGTACAGGTATGCTTGAAAGTCACCTAGATCAGTATTTCTTAAACTATGTTCTGCAGAACACTGGTGTTCATGAACGACTCGCAGGTGTGCCACAAGCATTTGGAAAAATAATTCAAAGTTTTACAACATAACCATTTCCTGTTATTAAAACCAGATGCAATGCTACTTCTTCAGTACCATGATAACTGGATAAATGGCTTCTTTTTGTTTTTGCTGTATATGTTGCTGTTTGGGGTATTGTATTTTTTTTTTGGTCGGCCAATTTTTTAAAGAGAATTTTCACAGCTGTTCTGCATAAAAATGGTCTCAAAAACGTTTAAGAAGCACTGACATGGACTGGTAACCAAGCACTGCTAGGCTAAGATAAAATGCAAGCTTTCTGTAGCTTTCTTTTGCACAGTATAAGAGCCCTGGCCATTTTGAGTCGCTTATGCTTTACCACAATGCCTGTAGCTGTGAATTAAGCCTGGTGTCCATCGTCATTTTCTGGTAAGACAGCTCTGTCTATATCAAAGTCTGCAGGGAATTACTTCCAAATTTACTAACGCTGCGCAAGCAGCCACCATTTGGTGTTCATAGAATCATAGAATGCTAGAATTAGAAGGGACCTCGAGAGGTCATCAAGTCCAGTCCCCTGCGCTCTCAGCAGAACCCAGCACCATCTAGGCTGTCCCCGATAGGTGTCTATCTAACCTGCTCTTAAATACGTCCAGCGATGGAGGTTCCACGACCACCTCTTACTGGAGCGGTGTGATTATTTATTTATGTGTTTGCCTTTCCTTTGTATGAATTGGCTTTTGAATCATTCTCCTCACTTCCTCCCTCGTTCCCTTCAGGACATTGTTTCTGGTGTCGTATTTCGATGAGTGGTCCAAGCACCTCTGATGCAAACACCCCTTCATGGAAATTTGAAATCCAGGTTGTCGGTTGCTGCATGAAACTCTGAAACTGGCTTTCTGCGAACACCCATGTGGGCAAAACCTCTTTCCAGCAGCAGTTGTGGAGATTGTGCAAAGAGGATTTGATTTACAAGTTGGAGCAAAGAGTCACTAAAGCCTTTTTTGCCACGGTCGTCCAGCTCTGCTATAAGTTGAAGTGCCTCTGAGCTGCTGCAGCTGGCCCCTCCTATTCTGTTCCATGCGTATTGCATCAAGCATGTGCGCCTGTAGTGCGTCCGATGATGATGTGACCATTGGTCTGAGAAATAACATGCGGCGTGAGCCTGGAGTGACTGCAGGTTGCTTGGCAGAGAGCTACTCGAGCTCCTGCGAATAAGCTCACTCGAGCGATGCGATACATTAACGCTTCCTGTCATAAGCTGGAAGCAGCCCCCGCCGATGGGTGGCGAAAGGGGTTGTTGCCCCTGGACCTGGTGTTTCAAAGGGGCTGCCACTGTTGCTACTTCTGAGAGGCAGTGGCCAGAGCTCCAGGCTGTTTTGAAGAGCCACGACAGCGTGGCTGAGCCCCCATGTGCTGCTCTGAGGGAGTGTGTGTATGTCGGGCACCCAGTGCCACAGTCCAGGCAGTGCTGAGGGTTGAATGCCCGAGGCCCCGCCCCTTCCGCCTTTGGCCCTGCCCCTTCCAGGTCATGGAGCCAGGCTCCCTCCCACCTTGCCTGGGCCCTGCAATAGGTGTCAGCCCTGCTGATAGGAAAGTTTTACCTTAGACCGATGTCTTCCCAGTGAAAACCCCACTCGTTATCTCGTGCACATAAAGAAGGAAAAAAACTTATGGCAACATCTGCAGATTCTGTACAGAGGCAGAATTTCCATGACACACAGGATTGGAGAACCAAGTTGTCCACTGAAATGATGAAACCCTTTTAGACTTTATATCTTTAGTGCACTGGGAACAGTACAGCAAACAGCCAGGCGCTGTGCCAACAACCACTGGCTCCAGCTGTGCAGCAACATCCAGACCTGTGCCGACTTTGGTAATCTCAGAGGAATGTACGAGGGTATGAGGAAGGCATTAGGACCCACCCAGAACAAGATGGCACTTCTGAAATCCAAATCTGGTGAAGTCATTGCTGACAAAGCCAAACAGATGGAGCGCTGGGTCGAGCACTACTCCGAGCTGTACTCACGCGAGAACGTTGTGGTTGTCGCAGCCCTCGATGCCGTCGAGCTCCTACCAGTAATGGATGAACTGGATCAAGAACCGACTGTGGATGAACTGAAGAGAGCCATCGACAGCACTGCAGCAGGAAAGGCCCCTGGCCAGGATGGTATACCACCAGAGGTAATCAAATGTGCCGCGGACACACTCCTGGAACCCCTACACGAGCTACTGTGCCCGTGCTGGAAAGAGGGTGAGGTTCCACAGGATATGCACAACGCTAACATTGTAACGTTGTACAAGAACAAAGGAGACAGAAGCGACTGCAACAACTACCGTGGAATCTCCCTCCTAAGCATCACTGGTAAACTGTTCGCTCGCGTCATCCTTGGCCGACTCCAGAAGATTGCTGAGAGGGTGTACCCCGAATCGCAGTGCGGATTCCGCGCAGAGAGGTCTACCATTGACATGATCTTCTCTCTAAGGCAGCTGCAGGAGAAGTGCAGGGAGCACAGAAAGCCACTCTACATAGCCTTCATCGACCTGACCAAGGCCTTTGACTTGGTCAGCAGGGATGGTCTGTTCAAACTGCTCCACAAGATAGGCTGTCCTCCACGGTTACTCAAGATGATCCAGTTGTTCCACAAAGACATGAGAGGAACCATCCAATATGATGGTGCATTATCAGATGCTTTCAGAATCAGGAGCGGCGTCAAACAAGGATGCGTGCTTGCTCTGACATTGTTCGGGATCTTCTTCGCACTCCTCCTGAAGCATGCCTTTTCAACAGAGGGCATCTTGCTGCACACAAGATCTGATGGGAAACTGTTTAACCTTGCAAGGCTGAAAGCTAAGTCTAAGGTGCGGGAAGTCCTCATCAGAGACATGCTGTTCGCAGACGATGCTGCTGTAGTGTCTCACACAGAAGACCAGCTTCAAAAACTGCTGGATCAGTTCTCCAAAATGTGCAAGGACTTTGGGCTTACCATCAGCCTAAAGAAGACAAACGTACTCAGTCAGGATGTTGCTGAGTCCCCATCAATCAGCATTGACAACTATATGTTAGAGGTCGTCCACGAGTTCATTTACCTTGGGTCCACCATCACTGACACCCTGTCATTGGACACTGAGCTAAATAGGAGGATCGGAAAAGCAGCCACAACTCTGTCCAGACTCAGCAAGAGAGTGTGGAATACAACAAGCTGTACACTCACACCAAAATGCAAGTCTACAGAGCCTGCATCCTCAGCACCCTCCTTTATGGCAGCAAGACTTGGACCCTGTATGCCCGCCAGGAAAAGAGGCTGAACGTCTTCCACTTGCGCTGCCTCAGGCGCATCCTTGGAATATCACGGAAGGACAGAGTGACCAACACCGCCGTCCTCGAGCAAGCTGGAATCCCAACCATGCACACCCTCCTCAGGCAGTGTCGACTCCGCTGGCTTGGCCACGTCCACAGGATGAATGATGGAAGGATTCCAAAAGACATCCTGTATGGTGAGCTAGCCTCTGGCAAAAGACCTCCCGGACGCCCCCAGTTGCGCTACAAAGATGTCTGCAAGAGAGACCTCAGAGAGGTAGCCATCGAGCTGGACAACTGGGAAGAACTAGCAGATGACCGCAGCAGATGGAGGCAGGGGTTACACAAGGGCCTTCAGAAGGGTGAGATGAAGTTCAGACAGCTAGCAGAGGAGAAGCGAGCGCACAAAAAGCACAATAAAGACTTGCCAGAAACCCACTACATCTGCAAGAGATGCAGCAAGGACTGTCACTCTCGTGTGGGTCTTCATAGTCACAATAGATGCTGTAAATGAAGTCCTCAATTGAAAGTTTAAAGGGTGCGATCCATAGTCTATGCAGACTGAAGGATGCCTACTACTACTACTGGGATCCTGTTCCTGCAATGGAGTTTTACCATCAACTTCCAAGAGCACAGTACAAAGGCCTAACTATTCACAGCACTCAACGGCTATGGGTGCCCAATGTAGCTTATAAATACAGATCCTGACTGAGGGATATAAGATGAAAACGTATGGGGTCCCCGCTTGCACAACTGTGGAATTAAGAGTCCTCGTGCCTTTTGTATAGAAGTCTGTCTAGGTTTTTATAAGGTTACCCATCACCAAGGCTTCATCTACACTTACTCAAAACTTCAAAATGGCCGTGCTAATGGCCAAATCAAACAATACTAATGAGGCACTGAAATGCATATTCAGCACCTCATGAGCATGCCGCCGGCCACGGCACTTCGAAAGTGCCACGGTTCACTCGCCCGCAGCTCGTCTACACAGGGGTCCTTTTTGAAGGGACCCTGCCAACATCGAAATCCCCTTATTCCTACACATGGGCACTTGGAAGTTTTGAGTAAGCATGGACAGGGCCCAAGACTTCAGACACCCATTTGCATCCTTTAACTCCCTGTTCATACATTCAAACTTGGGCGGTGGGGAAGGATGGTGTTGAGCTGCTCAGAGCGGGAAGACATAATCCTGCCCTGTGTGGTCTCTGAGACCCCAGGAAGAACTCCCTGGAATTTCCAATTTCTTTATGGATTTTTCTCTGGTGGTGGTACCAGTGATTTGCATCTTGTGCACTCAGGATGAATAATACTTTAAGAATCAGCGGGTGAAATTCTGTGGCCTGTGGTGTGCTGGAGATCTGACTGGCTGAACAGAATGGTTCCTTCTGGCCTTAAAAATCTAGGAGAATGTGACCAACCAAGAATCTGTTGGGTGCGAATGAGGTTGATATGGAGTTGAAAGAGTGGAGGGAAAAGGGACAATATGTTTATTTCATGGATGTTTTCCTGCTGGGGTTGACAGTTGTCCAGTATTGAACCAGACAGTCCGGTATTTGGGGGTCTCTGTCCAGTTTGAAAAATTCAAAGAATACCGGACACACAAATGTCCACGATTTTATGTTGACAGTAATCCCCCGCTTTACGCAGCTTCGTGGTGAGCAAAACTCGCTTTAATGTTAGTTTCGCACAATGTGGAGCTGCTGGGCTCTTGGCTTACCAAGCTTCCCGCAGCTGCGAGCAAACAGCTGGGCTAAAACCCCCTTCCCCCGCCTCCCAGAGTGGCACCGCTTGACAGCCACACCAGTTCACCCGTTAAATCCCCCACTAGCTCCACCCCCAACTCCCCCACCCTTGGCCCCAGCTCACCCCTCTGCACACCCCGGCTCACCTCCCCCAGCGGGGGGTTCCAGCCCCACACTTGGGGCTCCCCTCCAACCCCTGTGGACCTGGCTTCAACCCCACCCCCACACACCTGGGTGGTGACCCCTTGTTCTTTTGTTATGGGAACAAGCAAATAACTTTCCCTTATTCACTTTTTCCACTCCAGTCATGAGTCTACGTTGCTGGCACAGAAGTGAAACAAACCAACCAATGTCAATAGAAGAACTTGGGGAGGTGAGAGAATGTGATTTCAGGGCTGTGATTGCTCGTTGAATGGTATTCAAGGCAATGAGTGCAGTGCAGGATGGTGCCCATTGGTAATAATTAGGATTGGAGAGCAGCAGCTCCGCAGTCGATGTGTAAATTATAATGGCACTAAAACTCCATGGCTATAAGCTCCCCAAATTTATTTGCACTCGTCATCTGGCAGTTTCATTTACAGCGAAGAAACTTTCATCGTGGATCAGATCTTTTTAATATTTCCTCATAACTTCCCAGTGACAATCAGCTTTTCCATTAGGAGAGATCAGAGGGATAAGTGATACGGAGAGGTCTATATGAATACCAAGTCACTCATTAAGAGCAATGCCACTGCAATGAATGCTAAATGAATTGACAGAGAGGGGACATTGAAAATTAAAGGTTATCCTAAGTTCATTAACTTCTACATTCCCTTCTATAACGAAACCTTCTGTGAGATCAGCCTTTGACTCCTAAAATGGGTCCCCTTGTCCCTTATTTTAAAACTTATTCATGTTAACTATTTTCCCTCCTTTTTTCAGAAAAAATGTGTGAACGTAGTACTCGTGAAAGCAGATAGTATTGCACAGCTGGAGAGGTTGAGTCAAGGTGTCAGGCTGGCTTTGCTTCACGCATCTCTGCCAGTTGTGCCCTTTCATGATTTGCAGCAGCTCTTGCTGTTCTAATCCCAGGTTCCTTCTTACAGAGATTAATTAGAATGGAGAGGTTTGGTGAGGAGGGTTCCCCCCCACCCCCCACAAGAAGCCTCTGAGTACCAGCATAAGACCTGCAAATTAATTTGTCCTTTCTCAGCATGTATGAATTCAGGATTTTAAAATAAACCAAACAGTCCTGTAGCACCTTAAAGGCTGTTTTATTTATTAAGTAATGAGCTTTCATGGGTAAGACCCACTTCATTGGGTTTGGAGCAGAAATGGGAAAACTGTGTGTGTGTGTGTGTGTGTGTGTGTGTTTAAGTAAAATCATGGGGGAGGGATGAGAAAGAAGTGGGGGGAAAAGAGGAGGAAGTCACCTATTGTTAATAGGACCTCCGGAAATAGTAAATTCAATTGTGTGTGATGGGTGCCATTTCTGTGAATATCAAAGGTGCGGAAAATTGCCCTTGTAATGCATCAGATAAGTGAGATCTCTGTTAAGCCTCAGGTTAAAGGTGTCAAACTTACAAATGAATTCCAATTGAGAAGTCTCCCTTTGTAATATAGTGGTAAAATCTTACAGGACTGCTTCTTGTGGGTTTTTTGGTTTTGTTTTTTTTTTGTTTGTTTGTTGATAAATCTATGGAGTAATGCAGCTACCCGAGACTAATTCCATGATAGTTCCCTAAATTATTATCCCAAGTGGTTCTTTTCTGGCTATCAAAGTGATCAGCTGATGGCTATTGCAGCTGGCTGCAAATTAGAGCAACCCTGAGGTTGCTTTAACTTGTGCTGGATTGCTGCAGGATCAGGAGGAGGTCATAAGCATTACACAGAGCCCCACTTGCTTTCCATGTCAGTTGGGTGGTCTAGGCTGAAGACACCTTGTCTAGAATTGAGGCTCAGGTTTCTCGTTTTAATACCTGCCTGGAAAATGCAATGTAGAACTGGAGCTTTTTGTTTTAGAGCAGGGATTGGTATTATAGAATTAATACTCAACTTCATTTTTAACTAAGAATGATTTCCTTCTGATGGGTGATATGGGTTAGTGGGGGCAGAATATACCATTTGTCCTGGGAGAAATGATACTAAATTCACATAAAAGACTTGTGCTCTTCCATAGCTGTGGGGACTGCAAAAACAGCCCATTTCCTGTGTTTTATTTTTGGCCCTGGCCTCCACTGTGCAAAGGCTTCACCTCAGTGGACACTCTATGGTGTATTTAATCCAGTTTCGATTTGGTTTTAAGAGTTTAGGCCAGGAATCAGTAACCTTTCCAAGGCCAAATTTGACCTTTTTGACTTCTATGTATTGTCCAAGTGCTCGTGATACTTTTGGAAGTCACTAATAGTCCTAATTACAACAGCTTCGTTAGTAAATAAATTAAGATGCAGAGCTTTGCCGTTTTAGGTGGTGGTTGGTGGCATTAGCCGGTCTTTTGTTAATCCACAGGCAGCATGGTTTTGCACAAGCTCCCGGCTGCATGAGAGAAAAGGGATCAGACTGAGCTCCTGCCTCTCATGCCAATGAAAGTCTGCTCAAATACTACTCTTGGCACCTGTGCCGGAGTTGCTGACCCCTCATTTAGGCTGTGATTTGAAGATATGCTTAAGCACAGCTTAAGTCTCTCCCTGTTCGGGATGGCGCTGCATGTGCTTAAGTCCACTGTGAATGAAATGTGTTTAAGTACAAGCTTCAGTACCATCCTGAATAGGGATGGATTCCTGACATGGGGTCATAACTGTCGGCATCTCAGATACAATATGGCATTTGAAGTTTGGGTGACTCCCAAAGGGGACAACCTCTCAGAAAAGCCAAAACATCAAGCTCGCCATAGTTTATTGAACACATGCTGTAAAATTATGATGGAAAGAGGCCTGTAAGCACTCAAGAGCCTCAGTGGTTTGTAAAATGCCTAATGCTTTTTCCTTTCACATGCCCAGCCTGTGGGAACAGACTTCAGCACTCGATTGAAATCCATTACAGTCAAAATATACATGGATAAAACACTGAAATACTGTGCAGTATATAGGCAAGATTTTCAGGAAGCAGAAAGCCTACAGCTTCCACAGGAGCTGTGTGTGTGCTCGTCTGTGTTCCCAGTAACCTGAGTGCTTGGTTGCCACCCAGGAGAGATTCAGGTGCTGCCCACCCACACCCAACAGCATGTGTTTTTTATTGGTGGTGTACATCCACACCTGCCACACAACAAAATTTATTCCGCACGTGGACAGAAAAATTAGGGGGACCGCTGGTGCTCATGTCTAAAAAGCTGATCCTCTGTGCATATAAACTTGTTATTGACACATTTTTGTTTTACTAATCCTATGCTTTTAAGGGATATACAGTTCAGATTTTCCCTCTTAAACCAAGCATTCCCTTCTCCTATATTTTACTTTGCAGTGAGCATCATATTTACTAGCACTGATACAACACAGAACATCCTTGCTTACCATAATGAGGCCTTGTGATGCCTGAGTGAGAGGAAGGGTGTGTAGTTTATTTCCATGTTGCAGCTGGGAAACTGAGGCACAGAGTGGCTAATGCCTACCTTTTCCAAAGCCTCCACGTGGTACAGGTAGCCTAATTTTGGGCGGGGGCAAACTGAGACCACGAGGCTGTGAAATGAGCCAGTTGGAATGGCAGGTGGTTGACATTTCTGAAAATCAGACCCTGCTACCTCAGGCTGGGAATCCCAGACAAATGAACGTCTCTGAAAATTGAAATCCAAGTGACTTTGCCTAAGGGCTGCAGAAGGCGTGAGTGGCAGAGCCGAGGTCAGAACTCAGGAGTTCCTGGCTCCTAGGCCAGTGATCACTCCAGGAGCCTGTTCATTGTGCTGAATTCGTGCTACTACAACAGCTGCAGTTGTTTATGAATGTTGGCGATCCCATTGTTGAGGACAGGGTCAATCTGTGGCCTGAGGAAGTGCCAGGAGCAGGGTTCCCTCTAACTTCTTCCAACCATGGGCAGAATACATTTCATTCTGTGCACCATGGTATGTGTGGATGTGCACCACCTTGGAAACACAGGGTGCCAACTATGGGCTCTCTGCTAATCAGCTGGGTGGCACCTGAATCTCTCCTGGGGCAGCTGCTGTAAGCTCTCGGCTCACAGGGGACACTGGTCAGGAGGGCCGTTTGGCCTAGGCCTCGGCCTCAAATTTAGACACTTGTTAATTTGTTGATATGGGATAAGTTTTGCAACTTGGTTTTTGTGCATCTCCCTCAAAAGTTGGAAGTGACTGGGGCCTCTCTGGACCTCTGAGGGTAGGTCAAACGGCTGTTACTTCAAAATAGCCATGCGAGCGTCGACACCACGGTTTTCCAAACGAGGGTGTGCACCCTGGGGAAGGCGCGAAGACATTCCAGGGGGCATGAGGTGACCCAGCCCCCCCATCGTTCCCCACCCAAAGAAAAAGCCAGCCTTTGCTTCCAGCTCAGCCCCTGCCATTTTACATGGGCAACCTGGTGCAGCCGCTCTAAAAAGCAGGCAGCCAGCAAACACCCACAAGGAGTTAGCTGCCTCCTGCAAAGGTGAGTGTGGGTTGGGGATGGGAAGAGGAGGATGAGGTTAGATGGGGGCTGGGGGTGTCTGGCTTGAGGGAGGGGAGGGGCTCAGGCAGGGGGACTCAGGTGGCTGGCCTTGGCGGCGCAGGGCTTGGGCAGCTGGCGTAGGCAGCTCTGGCAGCTGGCACAGGGCTCAGGCAGCTGGCCAGCTGGGGCTGCACCAGGCACCTGCAAAGGATCAAGAAAAACCATTTGTGCTTATTTTTAATTTTAAATAACTTTTTTGTGTATATTTTAAATTACTAATTGAATTTTTTTATTAAAAGGGGGGGTTGGGTGATGGTAAAGAGGAGGTGGGGGGCATGAGGGTTTCTCAAAAATCAAAAAGGGGGCATAATGCCGAAAAGTTTGAGAACCACTGGTCTACATGATGCAACTGCTATTTCGAAATAAATTTGAAATAGTGGCTGTCTTATTAGGAAACTGGTAAACCTCATTGTATGAGGAATAGCGCCTATTTCGAATCCGAGACTGTTAGGCTCTATTCCCCATCTTTTTTCAAAATAATCCATAGTGTGTTTGATGGCTTTAGTTTGAAATAGGCTCTTTGTGTGTAGACTCTAAAATAACCAAGTGTGATTTCGAAATGCATTTTTGTGCGTAGCAGCGTTATTTCGAAATAAGCTGTTTCAGAAGAGCTTACTTCATAGTAAGGCTGCAGTGCAGACGTACCCAGCGAGGGTCTGCTGAGGACAGCTGCTGAGTTTGGGGCCAGAGAGGAGAAGAGATTTTTTTTTCCTTGACTCCTCCACCTGCAGTAATAGCAGAGGAAACATAAACCAGGCTAGGCAATGTGACTAACACAGCCTTGCTCTGACGTTGCCGTCTTTCCTAGCTGGCCTGTGGTGTCTGACTAGTTCTCTTTTCTGGTTATGGACCTCTTTGCTCGTCTTTGGGGTGAAGAGCATGCACCAGCTTTTTATTGCAGAGCTAGAATCCATGTCCCTACAGGGCAGGGGGAGAAAAAGGAAGCCATGGGTTTTTTTTTGTTGGTTTTTTTTTTTTCCCTCCTCAACATGGATTAATGTGTTTAGCTTTTTAACCTGTGAGCCAGAAGAATTCTCAGAGAGCAGCAATAGGAAGGCTGCAGAGAATGAGGGCTGAGCCTAGTGTCTGTCTGCAGCAGAGAAGACCAAATGATAAAATACCCTGGTGAATTTGCGCCCTGAAAAGTTAGGCCGGCGGCAGAGGGAGAGAGGTTAAACTGAGACAGAAAAGTTTGTGTCAGCTTTTTCTCAATTGCTCCCTGCCATCATCACCACCTTCTTTTTCTCCTCCCTCTCTCGCCCACCCCCCAACATTTTTGGAAGAAGGAGGTTTGCTGTCTTTGTATATTAACTGAAGCAAAAAGATTAAATTGTTTACGAGCTCAGAGCCCGGGCTGCCTGGATGAGCTGCAAGAGACAAAGATAGACATTCTAATTCTCTGGTGTACTTTCTGCTCTTGTCCCCCTATGCTGCCACTAATTCTTTTATCTGGCCCCGACACTCCAGGCATTATGTGCATTCAAAAAAAAAAAAAAAGCCCCGAACTGAAGCAGGCAAAATTACTGTTCTCTGCGCTGTACCTCCGATAACAATCTCTTGAATACTGATTACTTTTTTTCCCCCCAACACAAAGCGACCAACACAAGTTGGTCTTTAACCCTTTATCTTTAGCAAGCAGAAAGACACAGGGAACATCTTACTCAGTTGGAAAAAAAAAAAAGCATACAGAAGAATTACTGTTATCTCCTAGCCAGGAGAGGAACAGCAGAGATAAGAAAAGCCTGAAGAATTAAAAGGAAGGTTGCATTTGGGCTGTAAATTCATGCTGAAGCCGGTTCTATTTGTCTGTCACTGGGGTTCATAATTTTTCGAGGTTGTTTTGATAGACTTATTGTGAAGACTGCATAGAAAACTCATCAGCATTTGTTGCCTCTGAGCATTATTGTCAGTGGTAACCGCATGGTTATAGACTGGAGGAAGATAATGGTTGAAGTATAAAGGAGATAAAGGCAAAACCTCTTCTCATTAAGGGCTATCTCCACCTCTGCAGACTCCACAGTATTGAGTGACTGGCACTAGTGCATTGGGCATAAATTATAGCAAAAAAACTAAAGGCAGCATCATTATTTTGAAAAAGTTATAATGACATGCCACAAGCTTAAGACCTATTTACTCCAAAGACTGACAATAAATATAAAGAGAGCTTTACTCTAGAGTGACCAGCACTGGTGCTCTATTGATTTTGCTGCCTCCACACATCTGTCTGCACGTAGAATATAGCTCAGAACTTCAGACATGTCGTGGAAAGGAAGAGCTGAAAGTTTTATTGCTTTAAAAAGCCTGATGATCTCCCACTGAATAGCAACCCCCAGGGAGTGCTGAGAAGAAACCCATCCTTACCACCCATCTTTGGTGGGAGCGGAGGGGAGAGAATGCCTGGTTTCGTTGCTATTAGAACTTCTGTTTGGAAAGCATCTGTCGACACTGGAGTAAAGTGAGGAGTGGGAAAAATGTAATGAGCTCTCTTTCAAGCACAGAGGTTGTAGCTTGGGACATTTGCCACTATTTGCATGCGAGCTGCAAATCAGAGGCCAAAGTTGTTTGCAAACTGTGATTCTCCCAGGTTGGGGAGTTTAATGCTGTACCAATGATATTTAAGAAGGACATAGTCATTCGTAAAAGCTCCCCCCAGAATAGCCACGTGATGAGGGAGTTGTCCAGCTACGCAGCAGTATCTAGGACCATTGCAGAATATTATCTTCCATCTGGATAATTAACTAGGCTGTCACTTCTTTCCACTTTCCTTTAAATCCAAACCAGACCTGCAGTAGCAAGAGCAAAGTTCTTGGTCTTTTTAAAGTGGAACTTGTAATAATATGTTCCACACCCATTGCACCATCATGGTGCCTTATCAGTCTGAATACCTTTCCAGTTTCCATATGAAGTAGATATTTTTATAGCTGGAGAAACTGAGGCACAAAACACATGACCCTGGACGAGCGCCAGAGTTGGCGGCAGAGGCGGCAAGAGCAGCCAAATGTCCAGACTCCCAGTGCTTTGCTTGAATAGCTCGAGCACGCTCCTTTTAGTGCTTGTCAAAGGTGCTGGATTTGTGGCCCTGTCCGCTTCTGAATCCTTTGTGCCTGGACACAAGTAGCGTGAGGTTCCACTTCTGGGTCGGCCGTTGTGCTTCAAACATGATTTAATTTATAGCCTCTGGAAGTCTGACACCAGCTCAGTCTCCATGGCCCGTTCATTTTCGATGCTCTGCTAGATGCCTCACCAGGACATCAGTTGTGGTTTGTGGCCAGGTTTTCAGTTGGCTGGCTGGTCTGAATGAGGACACTAGTCCATGCATACTGGCTGGAGACAGTTCAGTCCTTTCTGATGAGTCATGTCTGCTTTGGATGATGAAATATACCTTCACTTCCCCAGGTCTGGTATCTGGTAGCCATTGAGTCATCTCCCATACTAAAGGGCCTTCAGCAAAGAATTGCTTGCGGACTAGTTTTTGGCAAGGCAGCCACTGTGCTGATACATTAGTTGTGGTTAGTCTCAATAGCCTGCAGTTAACTTTCTCTTGGTGTATAGTCTCAGAGCAGTAGCCACGTTAGTCTTTCGCTTCACAAGTAACAAGCAGTCCTGTAGCGCCTTAAGGGCTAACAAATGTATTAGGTCATGAGCTTTGGTGGGTAAGACCTGCTTATTTGGCAAATGACCCTCAGGACATTCCTCCCCCCCGCCCCCACCACCTCCTGGACATCTTGCCATCAGTTTAAAGCTAACCAAAAACAACCCCCAAAAACCAAACATTACTTCTCTTTTCTTCCTATGCTGTCTCTGTTGACAACACCACGGTCTCTAAGGCCCTCGCTCTTCTTTGATGCTTTGTTCCTTGCAGGACCACTGACAGACAAAAGGGAACACTGTGGTCCGGGTGATGCTGAGGGCTGAATGCCCTGGGCCCTGCCTCTACTGCAGGGCAGAACCGGGCTCCTTCCCACCTTGCCCAACGGCCTGCAGCAGCTGTCCTTATCCTGCTCAAATGAGAGCCTTTTTAAACTAGGTGGCACAAAACCACTAGGGAAAACACTTGCATTGGAAGGAACGGGAGTGGACGACCTTCAAGGCCTGGTTCACCAGGCTGCTGCCTCATTACTATATGACTTTGGACTTGGAGGGGTAGCCGTGTTAGTCTGTAGCTTCACACATCTGAGGAAGTGGGTTTTACCCATGAAAGCTCATGGCCTAATAAATGTGTTAGTCCCTAAGATGCTACCTAACTGCTTGTTGTTTATGGCTGTTGAGTTTGAACAAAAATGCCAGAGCGAAACTGTTATTCTGAGGGGTAATTAGGGCAATCTGGTCTCTACTGTCAGAAGCAGGAGTAGGGAGGAGATTTTTAACTTTCTAGTGATTCATTCTTTCACTAATGAACATCTCACAAGAAAATTCTGGATTTAAACAACCTCCTTTTAAGCTAATCTCATGTGACTCTGTGCACAGCTTTCATTTCACCTTTAGTCAAATACTGAAGTCAGGCAATATGGTATTTGCTGGTTGCCCCCTAAAGAGGATAGATAAGCCTCTTTCGTCCCTTCAAGGTAGAATAGATAATACTGTACTTAGGACATTAGAGCTGCGTCTACACGTGCACGCTACTTCGAAGTAGTGGCACCAACTTCAAAATAGCGCCCGTCGCGTCTACACGCGTCGGGCGCTATTTCGAAGTTAACTTCGACGTTAGGCGGCGAGACGTCGAAGTCGCTAACCTCATGAGGAGATAGGAATAGCGCCCTACTTCGACGTTCAACGTCGAAGTAGGGACAGTGTAGACGATCCACGTCCCACAACGTCGAAATTGCTGGGTCCTCCATGGCGGCCATCAGCTGGGGGGTTGAGAGATGCTCTCTCTCCAGCCCCTGCGGGGCTCTATGGTCACCGTGGGCAGCAGCCCTTAGCCCAGGGCTTCTGGCTGCTTCTGCGGCAGCTGGGGATCTATGCTGCAGGCACAGGGTCTGCAACCAGTTGTCAGCTCTGTGTATCTTGTGTTGTTTAGTGCAACTGTGTCTGGGAGGGGCCCTTTAAGGGAGCGGCTTGCTGTTGAGTCCGCCCTGTGACACTGTCTGCAGCTGTGCCTGGCATCCCTATTTCGATGAGTGCTACTTTGACGTGTAGACGTTCCCTCGCTGCGCCTATTTCGATGTTGGGCTGAGCAACGTCGAAGTTGAACATCGACGTTGCCAGCCCTGGAGGATGTGTAGACGTTATTCATCGAAATAGACTATTTCGATGTCGCAACATCGAAATAAGCTATTTCGATGTTGGCTGCACGTGTAGACGTAGCCTAGATTTGGGACTCAGAATCAGGACCCAGAGGCTTCAGTGCATGGCCCTGCCACTGAGTCTCTGGGTAACCTTGTCCCTTAACTGCACTCTGGTGGCAATAATTCTTCCTTGGTGCTCATGAGAGGGTTGTGAGCACTCAGACACTCCAGTGGTGTGAGCTTTGTGAGAATGCACACAGGCTTCATTGTGTTAACAATAAAGCAGGAAACCATCGCTGGAATTACTCAATAAAATTCCAAACTGGATGATCCAGTAAAATGGTCATGAATTTAAGGCTTGATTACAATAGGGATTTCTCCATTATCTCCCAGCATTCCAAGCCTCTCTCATTTGCGATCACCTCTATCCTGGCATAGAAATCCAGCTGACACACCCAAAATAAAAATCTTGGGGATCTAGCATAGTGCATAAGCCCAGGCCTGTGGGTTACTGATAACTTGGATCTTACGGCACTTTCTGGGACAGAAGAGCACCTTTTACATTTATTGAGACGCTTTTAATCTAAGGGTTGAATGGATGAAAAGTTGTGGTCTCCACGTTTTACTGTGTGTGTTGTTTTTGGAGCTCAGCTGTTTGTGAAACTGATGGTTAGCAGTGTGTCGTCACATCTGTAATTCTAGCAGAGAATCGAAATGCGAATGCCAGTTGTATTTCATATGCTTTCTTGTGAAATTGTGTCTGGGTTACAGGGAGCTAAATAGGAGGCAAGGCTTATGCAGAGGCCTTTGGAAGTCACTCTGTTGTTGCCATCATTTTGCTGATAACTGTGTGTTTTACTGCAACTGAAGATGAGCCAAAATGGTAGTTCTCTGTTAGGGTCTGGAATTTTGCAGGAGGGTTTTTTCTCTCCATGAGATTTCTACCACATCCAAGCCATAAAAAGGAATCCGGATCCCTTTGGGACCTGGGGGCAATCAGGATGGAAAATTGTAAGGGAGAGTTTGTGTTTGATAATCAAATCCAAGTTGTCCCCGTGTGTTTGTGTGTGTGTGCCTCTCACAAGCTGAAGGAGTTCAGATCAGAGGCTCAGTATGAGAGACACTATATACACTGGAGACAAAGAACAATGAGGGTTCATCATGACCCTTCATCTACTCCATTGCCTAATAAGTTCTGTTTCACTCTTTCTTTCCTGCTCCAGCTGCCACGAAATTGAATGGAGGTGATAAAATGGATACTGAATCAGTAGAGACTCTATCAAGAGTAGAACTGCAGTAGCAATTTGAAATTTGTTCATATTGACCAATTCCTACTTGTATTCAATAGCATGTCACATTTTAATCAAAGCCCTTTCTGCCTTGATCCTAATGGTATTTCTCTGGATTTACACCATAGGAGTAGAGTAGAATTTGGCTGACTAATCCTCACAACATCCATGTGACAATGTTAATAGTACCGGGGCGGGGTTGGTTGGTTGTGTGTGTGTGTGTGTGTGTATGTGTGTGCGCGCGCGTAAACCTTTAATTTGAGGGCTTTCCTATTTTCCTGGTGGAATCAGAATCTGCACAAAGGAAGGGACTGGATCCTGAGCTGCTGGGACGTGGCATTGCTCCAGATGAGAATCTGGCCTCAGACTTCCAAACTGACCATGTCTCACCTCTAGTACCTAAAGAAATGCCTGACTCAAGTCAGGAGTCACACACGCACAAATGGTTCTTTCCGTTCCTGCACCCACTGTTCCACTTTGCACTTCCTCACAACAGGACCACTTGCACCACAAGCCTGATTCAGTGGGTTGCATTGAAGTCGCATGACCAGTACTGTGGTGACTTACATGTCCAATGACCATGAATGACAACAGTCAGAATTAAGGTGATTAAATAATATTAACTATCTGTGAAAAATGCATTTGAGATCCCTGCTTGTGGACACTACCTGAGCCGAAGGAGAGGCTCACTTGGTCAGGTTACAGCAACGAAGGCTCCTGTGGCACCTTATAGACTAACAGAAAAGTTTTGAGCATGAGCTCTCGTGAGCACAGACTCAGGTTAGTTAGCTATGAATTGCTTTCTCAGCCATGGGCATATAGTAAATTCCATTTTGCCCTCAAAGATTTGCACATGGCTCCCATCCATTTCCAACAGAGTTGTGTGATGCATCAAGGGGTGGTATTGCCCTGTCTGTGCTCTATCAAGAGAGTTATAGTTCCTGGGTATGAGTCTCTCTAATGAAGGGAACAGAACAGGGCTGCTATGAGAAATCTGGATCCGAGTCTCCGCTGTTACACCAAAGCATTTTGGTTGTTCCACTGGTGTAACTGAAGTGAGAAGTTGGATGCATGGTCGGGAGGCTTCAAATGGATACATCAAACTCAATGGGAATTTCAGGAATTTACTGGCCACGCCTCTCCTAGAATGATTGGGCTGTTGAGGCATGGTTGCTTTGCAGACACAGTGATTCTTGTGTGTCCTGCATGGGCTTTCTGAGGCTCAGTCTACACTAGGCAGGTAAGGCAATTGCAGGTACACAATTCTAACTATGGCAATTGCATAGCTAGAACCAACTGACCTAGCTGTCATCACTAAGGAAGGTTGAAGGGAGAGTTTCTCCCATCAGCCTCCCTTACCCCTTGTAAGAGGGGCAACGGTTGACTGCTGACCCCGATAAGTCTATTTCGTGCATCTCCACCAGGTGTGTGAAATTGAACCCCAGAAGATCAGACTATCAGTCTGACAGATTGAATGAAAGACCCTGACCGGGTCGACCTTCCAGGTAACGTAGATGCGGCCTGAGTTGTTGATAACGCAGCACAGAAGTGGTTTGTCTCTATGACTGAAGCACTGTCCTACTAAACATAGGTAGTCACCTCAGAAGAAATCTTCTCATTTTCTAGTGTGAAATGCCAACAATGATATCTACCTAATGGCTCCCAGATTATAATACCTCCTTCTTCCCACTGCTGGTACAAGCCTTCCATTTAGGCTCACAATAATATGAACACAGTTGCAGTAATATTTCATTTTTGATGGCATAGTGGTGGTTTTTGATTATACAAATCAAGCATTAGAGAAGGAATACTGCATTGTGACTGACTAAATAAACAAATGCAAATGTAACCATCCTTACCAATAATAATAATAATGATAATGATGATAATAAACCTGCTTTAGAATGGACTTTAAGGATCCAGTGGAAAACACAGCGCTCTTGGTGTGAATAGGAGAAATCAGTTGGGTGCACATGCAGGCTGGTTCCTGATAAACTAATGCTCCTTCACACAATTTACAATCCAACTGAATTCATTTGCATGACAAAATTGGCTCGGGTATTCATGTGTTGCAGCAAGACAAGTGTAACATTACAAAGAACAAGTAACCATGGGGAAGGTTAATGCAGACAATAAGGAAATACAATGACATGAATTGGGTTCGTCTTTTGCCAACCTCTTATCTGAAAGAGAAAAATAACAGCCCCCTTTTTCCTTGTTCAGGAATAAAAGAGTTGTTTTGTGGAAAGGGAAGTGAGGGAATGGAAGAAATGTGCAAAGTTGACAAATAAAGATCTATAATTCCATCATTTTACAGCTGGAGGTTGAAGGGAGAGGTTTAATTATGAAGGAAGAGCATGGTTTGGTGCTGGGAAACATGTTTGGCTGATCCAGACCCAAAGATATGTGGTCGGTAACTAAAGTGTTAAGTGTTTTGAGTAGATCACCACCAATATGTCAAATTCTACTTTGGCCTCGTCTACATTGTTGATCTTTTGGGTATACTCAGGGTCAGTCTATGGGGGTTCAGTTTCACACACCGGCTGGCAATGCGCAAACTTGACCTATTGGGTCAGGAGTTGACCCTTGTACTTCTCTCTATTGCAAGGAGTAAGGGAGGTTGAAGGGAGAGAGTCTCCCGTCAACCTTCCTTAGTGAGGACAGCCAAGAAAGTTGATTTTAGCTATTCAGTTGCTTAGTGCATGGAGTCTCTGGGTGCTAGGAGCAGAGGACTGTGACATTTGTCATCACACATGATGCTCCATGTGAAACTTGAGCGGTGAATCAGGCTATTTTGTGGCATGCGAGTGTTGCTTTTCTTGAGGGGTGCCAACGGTATAGAGGGCATCAAAGTCGCCGATGTCTGGTTCATTTTCACGTGGTCTAGGCTTCCATGGTGCAGGACCTTGGTGTATCCCTTCTGAGGACCACGAGAGAGGATTCCAACAAAAAGTCAGATTCTTCCATAGCTTCTCCCATTGGTCCACAGCTTGCAGCAGGCACATGGTTGGGTACAGTCCATGCTGTCTGCTTGAGAAAGGCCAAGGTGGCAGGGGGTAGTGCTCGTCGGGGTGAGGTGTGCAGGAGGAGTTGTGCAGTGGGTGACGTTCTGAAGTTTACCCCAACTTGAGATATCACTGGCATCTGTGTTTTAATGCTCCTGGAAGTAAGCAAGCAAAGTCTTCAGCCCCCCATAAACGGTAAGAGTGGACAGGTCTACACCACGGTAGTAGATTGGTCTAACTTGCGCAACCTCAAGTATGTGAATAATGGAACTGATGCTGAGGTTGTTTAGATCCACCTATTGTGGTTTCTACCTAGTGCTGTGTCAATAGGAGAGCCTCTCAGGGAGGTGGAGTACCCAGATCAACAGGAGAGTATTGTCCCATTAACAGCTGGTCCATCCATAGGATGCTTTGGGGTGCCCAGCCCAAGCCCTGCACTTTGAGGGCCCCTGCAGTGGCTGCCTCAACCATCCTATGGACAGGACAGTCTCTCATGTTAACCAGCAGGGCCCTGGACAGGGTTCCCCTGCACTCTGGGAGCGGTGGGAAATGGAGTGCCCCCAGCAGCCAGCTCTGGTGCCATCTCACAGCTGGGTTGCTCCACTGGGGCAGTGGGAAGCAGAGCATCTCGGCCCCAACCCTCTCCCGCACTTGAGAGCTGGCAGTGGAGTTGAGCAGGCTTCTGGGTTACTTTGCTTCCCACAGCTCCTGCTGCTGTGGTGAGTCCAGGCCTCCTAGCTGCTGCTCTGTCCCAGATAATGCCATGGTCACTTCCTGAGCAGGGGTGGAAAGAGATGCAGCTGGGGTGGAGCAGGATTTCAGGGAGGGGGTAGTGTGGGGAGGAGGAGGAGGAGAAGGAAAAGGTAGGCTGAGGGTTGGGTCTGTGCCAGGAGAGGTTGCCCTAGGGATGGCCCTGCCCATCTATTTTTTTCTTTTTTCCTTTTTTGAAAGCATGTCTTCACCAGCCCAGCTAAAGGGACACTCGCTGCCTTAATTGCAGCAGGGCCCAGGATACGTGTGCGTGAGCGCGTGTGTGTAACAACATTTTTAAGTCAGCAGATGACTGATCAGCTGCTGTGGTGGAAGGACAGAGCTAGGAAAGCTGAGCTCTACCCGCTGTATTTTCACGCATTGCCGATGTGAGTTTCGAAAGCCACTTAGCTTCTGTGCGCCTTGGTTTCTCAGTTTTGGAGATGCGGATACTCTTACCTTCCTGTCCTGTACGAACCTATTGCAGCAAAACTAATGGACGTGGGCCAGGAGTGTCAGATTGCTCCAATGGGAGAAGCTCGAGAAGTGCACATTATTATTATTACTCCTACAGTAGAGAATTATTTGAAGAGGAAGGCTAGGCTGGCTAATTGACTAAATGCGTCTTACCCAGAGGAAGGCTCTCTGGGCTGGAGGAACACGTCACTTCTAATGAGCAGCACACATCGTTAGCAGGCCTCTTTATTCATTGTTGTTCTCAAACGGGTGCACTCAGCTCCATTTCCAGCCTGGCATAGCCACTCTGACAACGGGTACTTGATAAGTCTGAGGGACCCTCTTTAGATCAGCTCTGCTCAGCGACTCGGCGGGTTAGCCCCTCAATTGCTGTCTGCAACAAATCTGTAACAAGTTGACAAACGGCTAATTTTAATTTAATCTTTCAGTTTCCAACCTAATGAAAAGGGAAGGGGGGAAAAAAAACAAGCAGGGGAAGGAATCGCTCACCCGCATCCGTGATTCACACCACTCGCTCAATGGGGGAGTTTCTGTGCAAAAACTGGTGAGGAGCACAATAAGTGCCTTACATTTTTGAATTAAATTTAACCCCAGGGTGCTGCTGCTTCGGAGCTATTGGAGGCAGAGTTGTAAATCATGGCAGCAGATTCTGTTTCTGACGAGCACTTCCCATCATGATGACATTTAAACTATTAATTAATTAGGAGGGAGCGGGATGAGAAGATTTGGAACTCTCCCCTTTGGATAATTACTGTAGGACACATTTGTTACTGTAATGAACGTAGGGATATGACTTCAGTGACTCTGTGTGTGTGTGTGTGTGTGTGTGTATTTTTCAGCAAGTACTAGAGACTTGACAAGGTGGGGAAGAATTTTCCTTCTGCAGCCATGAGAGGAGGTAGTTTAGTGTGTTTACCTCTTTGGTGGTGATGGACATAATAAACGCGTGGGCACGTGGTCTGATTTTTCTGAAGTGCTGACACCCCAAACTCCCACTGAATGCCCATGGGCATGGATACCCCAAGGCAGGTTCCAGTGGTGCGGAACACCCATTACACATCCTTTGTCTTTAGGATCTGAAATCCACTCTGGTCAATGGGAGTCTGTCCAAATCAATGTAAAGTACATTGTTTCCAGAGTTAAGCGGAGTGCAAGCTGGTTGTGTGTGCATCCTGAACAGCTTTTCCAGTGGCAACATTGATGATTCTCAACCCATTTCTATTCCAGTCTGGGACTTCTTCAGACAGCGTACTAACCAATACGGTGGACTCTGCCAGAGCCTAAGTCAGTGGTGGGCAACCCGTGGCCACTGGCAGTCCATGGGGGTTCTATGTGTGGCCCACAAGACATTTTATTTACTGTTGTCCATGCGCAGAATTGCCAGATTCTGCTGGTTGTGGTCCATGTAGGTTTTTTCCTGCTGGTATTCCTAAAGCAATAAGCACGGGCCCATGAAGCGAGGTGTGTGCTGAACATGCACACCGTGAGAGCCGTGTGCTCCCTCTGCATCCAATCAAAGCATTGCTATTGTTCATTCAACACACCCTGCAAATTCTAGGTACTCAAGCGTGGTTAGCAAAACTACCCTAGCTCGGGAGTCTGTCTTGATTAAGACAGTCTCGCAGCCACTGGGATGGAGGGCCACTCACTAGCCTGGGTTGCCCATCATTGGTCTAGCCTTACAACTCTGAGCGCTGAAGTGAACACACTTTTCATTTTATGTGAAATGATGATTCTGGGACTTGTTCCCCTGAATTCTGCTCAGAGATCTCCAAACTTTGGCTTGGATTTCTTCTGTTCCAAACGAAATAAAGCCCATGTTGATAAAGCTGGAGTTGCTATTTCCTTCCAGCATCTCTGCTTCCTGTTAGTAACAAATACATAAATTAAAATCTGTATTTATTTTCTGAATGTGAAAATGACCTTTCCCTGCTAACCCAGTCTAGCTTGACAGAAGCAATTTGAATCGGGATGGGAAATCTCGATTAGTCATAGCATGAAAAATTCACTCCAATTGTATATCAAACCTTAAACCTCCTTTTACAAAACGGCTTAATTCGTTAGGTCAGCTCTGTCTCTGATAGTTGAACATTTATGGTGGAACAGAAAGAATCAGCTGATATTGAGTTTCAGGATGTATTGTAGTTAATCACAGGCTTTTGGTAATATGGGAAGTTCAAGAAGTGGGGCCGACAGATAACGAGGGTCCCAGGGCTAGTTGGGAAGGGTGCCTGGCTCCGTGCCCTGGAAGGGGCATAGCCTAGGTCAGTCAGCCCTCAGCACCACCCAAACTTCAGGGCTAGCCCCCTCCTGCTGCCTCACAGCCAAGCACAGCAGTTGAGCAGCACTGTCACAACGCATCAGAGAGGCCAGGAACTCCTGCCCCCACCACTGCCAAAGTAGGAGCGGCATCCAGAGCTCTGGACCCATTTGAAACTCCAGGCCCCTCAGCGGCCCCTGTTGGTGGGCCTGCGTTCAAGTAGAACCTCCTTATTAAGGACTTGGCAGGGGAGAGCATATACTGGTGGCATGGAGGTAATCCCAATCTCTCTAAAGAGTTTCCAGTCCAGAGCCCCATGGTTTTTTTTTAATCACTGTAGCTGTGTCTACACTACAGAGTTCTGTTGGCAGAACCTGTGTCTATAGAACACAATCCACACTAATACAGTATCTGTGTCTGTTCTGGTCTGGCTATGGTCTGAAGAAGCGGATCTGTCCCACGAAAGCTCACCTAATAAATTATTTTGCTAGTCTTTAAAGTGCTACTTGACTGCTTTTTGTTTTGATAGGGTACAGACTAGCACGGCTCCTTCTCTGTTACTATTCACACGGATACAGGTTTCCCCTATCAATGCCCTCTGTTGACAAAGTGGCCAAACTGCCCAGCCCTCTCTCAACAGAAGAGCCAACCAGAAGCTCTGCAAACAGTGCCCCCTGGTGAAGCAGAAGCCCTCTCTGTCGACGGAGCCTCCCCCCACCCCCCCACACCCCGTTGTGTCTACACTATTATTTTTGTTGACAGAATCTGTCAACAGAGGCGCTGTGCCTCGTACGGTCAAGACAGAACTTTCTTGACAGAACACATTTGTAGTGTGGACACTCTCTAGTTTTGTCCATAGAAGGCCTCTTCTGTTGACAAAACAAAAAAGCAGTCCAGTAGCACTTTAACAAAATAACGTGTTGGTTGATGAGCTTTTGTGGGACGGACCCACCTCTTCAGACTGTAGCCATACCAGAACACACTCAATATTTAAGGCACAGAGAACCAAACAGAACTCCATAGCGTAGACTAACCTTGTGAAGCTAGAGGGCGTTAGAACAGTGTCCGAAGACTTTGGGGAAAATGAGCCTGTTCTGAGTATTCAAAATACATGACAAAACAAATTTTAGTGTGAAATACAGACATGAATGTCCATCTGTCTTTGGAAAATTGTGAAAAATGTGCTTTTTGGAAACAAGTAAAAGTGAACCATGTGCCTTGGTGCTTTACAAGATAAGGATGGTTTGCTGGATCATGGGCTTTAAGTGTACCCACACAACGTGAATACCAGGATTTCACATTTTAAGTAGGGCTGCTTGACGTTTTCCATCTCTTTTAAGCCATTGCTATCATTAAGACAACATTTTGAGGTGTGGGAAAGCATTTACGATGAGTTCTAGTTTTTAAAGGGCTTTTGAAAATGTGGTGGTAAGTAGTTACCCTCAAGAGAAATTGGTGGAACATGGTAGTTTTTCAGATATAGGGCTTTGCAATGAGCTCTGCACATATCTAATCTCCATGGAACACGAGCACCAACAATGCCTTTATTTTGCATATTTATTTGTTTTTCTGCATCTGTAGACATTTCTTTACCTTTTTAACTCACTTAGACACCTCCTAATTCAATATTCATTAAACCATCTCCCAAAATTCTTCCTCAGATCGCCATCAGACCCATCAGTCTCACTATCGTGAAAATGAATCCATTGAAAATACCAAGTCCTTTCTCTCAGAAATGTTTTTTTTTAAAGACCATCTCATGTTCTGTGGCTGTGAGCACGTCTGAGCTATACTGAGACGGGATCCCAGAATTGTGTCAATCCCTCACTCTGAAACTTATGTGCAGTTAATACAGTTAAGTTAATTCTCAAACTTGTCTTTCGAAATACTGAAAATATTCCTAAAAGCTGCTGAGAAAAAGGGAATAAAAGGCTTTAAAAAAAATGTCTAAAGAATGCTGGAATGTGACTGTGGGTTTCATGAGGAACCTCTGACTGTTACCCGAGATTACAGCCACTCTTTTGATAATATGGGCGTTTTTGGGGTTAGTATTAAAATTTCTAGAGACTTGACTTTTCATTTAGGCATCAACTCAGCAAACCCATAAAGCTCTCTGCTGTATCAAGACCTAAAACATTAGCTGACTGGCCAGGCCAGTTGAAAACCTCCCAATGAGTTTGATTTCAGCTCAGAAAAGTAGCAACTTGACTAGACAGTTGCCAGTTTCTTTTTCTACTCTACACATCTGCAAAGGGCTTCTTATCGAACACATTTTGAAGCATGTTCCTTTCCCCACTCCCAATGTTCCTGTTTACAGCTTTCCAGTTCTGGTGGGTATGGCAACAATAAGTTGTCCTCACCTGATGTCTCTGTTGTGGTCTACATACAATGAGGAGTTTGGTCAGTCCACTGAATAATCTACGGCGTTGCTTGGCAACAGTCATCTGGACTCTTCTCCTTGGTGGGGGTCAGCTACACACTGAGCGCCAATGTCAGACCTGTGTTTCTACTGTGCTGTGCACTTCTTCAGACTTAAGGGCTGTTAACCCAAGATCTTTTACTAGCACAAGCAGGGTTGTCCTTTGGATTGATGGGTCCCTATAAAGTACCATTAAACTGGTGCCCCTGTGCCCAATGGCAGCCTGGAGCAGTAAGGGAGTGATTTTTTTATGGATATGATTTTCATAATCTTCAGCAGCACTGTAATGAAATATTTTAAAAGCAAACTTTAAACTGAGGTCCTGTCAATTAAGGCAGTAAGTTCAGAAACGGCCAGTGTATACCTAAGGCTGGCAAACGCCTCTTAAAGAACTTCATTACCACTTGAATGGCTCTTTCGTGGGTTTTGAAGTTGTGCTCTGCTCTGCTCTGCTGAGGGGTAACAGAGAGTAAGCCATGCTAGTCTATACACTATCAAAACAAAAAGCAGTCAAGTAGCACCTGAAAGACTAGCAAAATAGTCTGCTGAGGGGTGTGGCTCCATGCCCCTGAAGGGGTGGGGCCAACGACAGAGAGGCCGGGGCTTAGGGCATTAGGCTCTGTGCCATTGGGACTGCTACACTGGGCTCCCTACTCCTTCCTAACCACGTGAAGCTGGAGCTGCACTGCCATGTCAATTTAAAGGGAGCCAGAGCTCCAGCCACTGCTGCTGCTACTTTGGTGGCAGCTAGATCTCTGTGCACCTTTGAAAGGTTGGGGCTGAGGTCCCCATCCTTCCCCCATCAGTGGGTCTGGCTCTGCTAATAGGGCTAGAAAGGTACTTTGCACATGGTTGATGTTAAACAAATAATATGTGATAATACATGAATAGCTATTCTATAGGATGCTGCTTCTGGAACATCATAATCATTCAGGGTATTCATAATTATTACCATTTAGCTTATGAAAGGACTTGATATTCTATGGGGACAACTTGTTGTGGGTTTGGAACAACAGGGACCAAAGTCCACAAAAAAAACTCAAAAAAAAAAAAAAAAAGACATTGGCCTTTGACTTTAATAAGTACCAAAAATCACTGGTCTTCTCAGTTGACTGAAAATAGTGCACATGAGAAATTTTATCTATTTTATCCATGTGCCTTTGCATGCAATATTTTGCATGCTGGGTGTTTTGTGAAAACTGCATCACATCTATCAGTCAGATCATTGATCTTTGCACAAAGACCATTTAGAATTGTGTCCTTCTGAAATCTTGAGGTTCCAGCTGGCAAGTCAGAGTATTTGTAAGTATGGCCGGGGAGGGGGCCAAGAGTTATATTATACACGTTCTTGTGTGTGGAACATTGCAATGTTTTGCATTTTTGCAGGGGGAAGAGTTATTCAAACATGTCCTATTTCTGCTGGGAGGTGAGGGATGACCTCCAACGTCAAACTGTTGCAAAATTTGTTATAAAGGTTTTGCACATCTTAGCTGCCAGGTTACTACTCCATTCTGTGTAGCTGAACTGGGAAGGTTTGGTTATTACCATAGTAATAAGTATAGTGAAAAAGTCTTTGTTTTCACCTTTGCTTGTTCAAGAAAAGAGCTGGCTCAGCATTCGTGCTGCGTCAGGAACTTTGAGCTTGGATAAGGACACAGCTGCCTAGACCTGGTTAGTCTTGATGGTAGAACCAATTGGCTTTGGAAGCTGAATGTCCCCAATTCTATTCCCATGTGTGTTTTATAATGAATTGGTTTAATTGCAGACCTCTCAATCTGCCAATACCCAGTTGTGGGACAAAGACCCAAAACCAGATACGCACGCACGAAAACTAATACTGCAGGAAAGGTCATAACAAAGTGGGATTGAATTCTTCCTGCATAAATAATATTCTTCTGTCGCCTCAGATTCAGGATTCACTCTTTGTTTGTAAATAGGGCCATGACAGTAAGCATGGGGGAGTGCTGTATGGAAGAGAAGGGGAGTTAAATTTGGACCCAACCTGAAGTGATACAGCATGACTAATTGTGTGTGGTTTGATGTCATCAAAGATGATGATGGAAGACTATGGGGGCAAAAAATAGTCTTTGTTTGAACTACTGGACATAAGATTAGCTTGTAACAATAGCCTATTTCTGTGAATTAGAAATTGGTAATTAGTACTTTCATTAGTATCGGCTATGCTTTTAATGGTCACTCTGTCTGATATATAAACACCTCATTTAAGTTTTTTCCTTTACTATTGTGTTTCTAAAGTGTTACAAGGGTCTTAAACTGGGCATGGCTACTATTTCTTTTGTGCTTTAATACCTAATATGCTGGTAGGGGGCTGTAGGGTGGGGAGTGGGGGGAATGGGAGTTGGTGGTAGAAAGAATGATTTTGACAAATCCAAAGAGGGAAAGCTTGGCAACATGGAGTAGCTGAGTGTAACCATAAATAAAACCCTGCGTGAATTCCCCTTGGAGACGCTATGGATCTATTGAACAGGGCACCCTCTCTATAAAAATTGTTCGTGAGAGGTAATAGCAAGCTATACATTATAAGAAAATATAGCATGGGGATTTGCTGTACTTGGAAGCAAAACTATGAGAAAAATGGTGGGAGGTTATAAGGAATTGTTGTTCCATGCCATTAGAAATGTGTTTTATTCCAGACACTCAGATTTCATCTTCCCCCACACACCAGAAATAGAAATGAAAGTGACAGCTTTCCAGGGCATGCAAGAATTCCATATTGCAATGTGTATTATTTTTGGGAAGCTAATTAGGGCAAACCTGGATAAAACACCCTCTGTGCTTTATGAGCTTGTAAATAATGGGAAAGAATTTGCTTAGGAAATTAGCACTAGGATGTATAGGTAGCTATGAAATCAAATGCTGTGAATATGTACTGTATTGTGTGTCTATTGATTTTTAAAAAATAAAATCTTTTAAAAAAAAGGCGCAAAAAGGAACCCTCTTGGAATTTGTCTGGCGCACTCCTGCAAAACAAGAAGTTCAGTTTAAAAAAGAAATCTGCTCATTTCTAAAGAAATTTCCCAGATTAGATTTGTAAATCAAAAACCAATATATAACATGCAAGAATTGATCTGTTTTATATTCCTCAGTTACATTTTTGTGAAGCACATTTAGAAGATTTAGAACGTATTTGCGCCTGCTGGTTGAGCCATTATATGCTTGAGTTCATACATCTATTTGTGAGGCTATAAAACAGGCATCGACTACCCATGTAAATTGTGTTCTCCACAATAAATTATATGCATACTTGCAAAAATACATAACTGCTGTTGGTTGGCTTACGTAGGCTGAATACTAATGATGTTTAAAGTTGCATTGTCCCTCTTCTCAGGCCTAATTTAGCCTCTACATCAAAAATTATGTAGAAAAAAACTCTTTATCCTCTCACTGAGAAATAAAATGGCACTTTCGGGCAGCTACATATCTATCGTGAAACACCACCATTTTCATACTAATTTTGCCTGCACGGGGTTCATGGAAAAGTCTATCTCATGCAAAGCTGGTAGGAGACCTCACTATCTCTCTCTACATATTTTACCTCTATGTGGGGTGTGTGTGTGTGTGTGTAAGTGTAAAAATAAATAAATTGTGGGATGTGTCAGACCCACTTACACACAGATGGATCCTTTGTTTTCTTCCTATTTTTCCCCTGGTGTTCAGAGACTTAAAGATTCTGATCCTTGCTTTCAGAAATGTTGAAAACCCTTGAGAGAGAAAAGTGGAGAGCAAATTGAAAGCCCTGATCAGGCAATACACAAATGCAGTGCCTTTCTCCTGTGGCCATTCAGGGAGGAATGAGTTAATTAATTTGGTATTGGTGCTCCAATTTCAAGCATTTTGAGAGAAGTGAAATGTGCCTCTTTTCACGGTGGAGTAAAGAACTGACCCCTGGCTTTCCATTTTAGGTCAGATGTTCTTACAAATAGGACTGTGTAGCCAGCATTTGTATTTGGTTATTTCAGTGTAGCAAACTTCCTATATTGTCTGCATTTCTGTTCTTTCTGTTTTCACATCCTTTGTTCCACTTTTCCCTCCAACCATCCATAGCATCTTGGGATGCTTTCTCCGGAGCCTCTTGCAATCTGTTGCCTTAGTCCCATTCATTATAACTTTGAAGATTTTTCTGCTCATTTTCTTTTTCTCACTTCTCTTGAAGATTTTTTTTTTCCTTTTCAGATTCATCTTTCCTCCATTCATTTTCCAGGTGGTATTTTCCCTCTTTTCATTATTTCTCCATCCCAGTATGCCCGGTTTCCACTTCCTTCCTTGAACCCCAGACTGTATCTCTGTCTCCAAAATGCAGTTCTGCACATGCCATTGGGACTATAACATAAAAGAATCTCTGCTCCTCTGGCCCCAAGACTTCCTTGTGTAAATGAGATGGGAAGGTGGGGGGGGAGGGGTTATACTTTGTCCTTTTCCCTCTATTGTGGGCTGTGTAGGAAGTAGAGGAAGGGGTCAGAACAGCTCTTTCCATCCCCCATCATGAGTGGCAGAGCAGTGTATCCCTTTTCTTGCAGTCACCAATCCAGCTGATGCTCACATACTTACAGGGATGCTTCTCTAGACAAAAATTGTGTGGGTGGGAATAATCTTGGCATTGTGCAGATGTTTATTTCAGAACAAAGCTCTGCTCACATTGCTTTTCCTTGGCACTTAGCTGTATTGTGTATCTTCCAGTAAAGGGCATGCTGCAGGCAGGAGTCCTGTCTTAGTCAAAGAGACAAACTAGATATTGCAGAATTATTTTCAGGCAGTAATGATTAGCAGCACAGCATTGCCTAGAGGCCCCAGCCAAGGCTGTGTCCCGCTTGTGCTAGCGCTGGAAACACATACATGCCCATGCACATTACCTGCTCTGAATAATGAACAGCTTCCTGAGACATTGTAGGCACATAGAGGTGCAGAGTGAGGTCATGGCTTAAGTAATCAGGATAAAGAAAAGAGAGACACAGAAGTCAAGAGACTTGCCCAACTTGACACAGTAGAGCTTGGATCTGCTGCTGCTTATTTTATTATTTGTTACAGTAGTGCTTAGGAATCTCAGTCACAGATCAAGGTCCCATTGTGCTAGGTGCTGTACAAATGCAGAACAAATAACTCTGTTAACTCTTTGGCCTATAATCTAAGGCCAGGTCTACACTAGACCTTAAAGGTGATTGTAGGTATGCAATCTCAGCTATGGCAACTGTGTAGCTGGATTCAACGTATCTGCAATCCACTTCTCTGGCTGTCCTCACTGAGGGAGATTGATGGGAGAAACTTCCCTTACTCCTTGCAACCATGAGAAGTGTCAGGGTCAACTGTCAACTGATAGTTCAATTTCGCACATCCCCAACTAGGTGCACCAAATCAAACCCCAGAAGATTTGGCCCTGACTGGGTCAATCTTCCGGGTAATGAAGACATCCGCTAAGTATGACAACAGATGGTACAGACAGACTGGGAAGTGAAAGGAAACAATCACACAATATTCCCATCTGGAGCTCTGGACTGTACTGCCTCCTAGCAAGGAATTATCATCATCAATCATCCTCTGAAATGATCAGGCGAATGGTGGTGGCAGATGTTTGGTGGCTTCTTCCCTAGAATGGCCCTGCTCTTCAGAGGACTTTGTTCTGGCGATCAAGGCTTACTTTAAGTTGAGCACTTGGGCAGCCACCCAGGAGAGATTCAAGTGCCACCCAGCTGGGTAGCAGAGTGCCAGCAGCCTGTGTTTCTGTTGGTGGTGCACATCCACACACATCTTGGTGCACATAACAAAATTTATTTCACCCATTGATGGAAGGAATTAGAGGGTCTTTGCTGGTGAGAGACTGGGACATGGCCCAGAGTGTCTGTGTCAGTGCAACGTTCTAGACTTCGCCACAGTCATGGAAGTCCATCTGCTCTTTGAGCACTCCCTGGATGAATGCTGGTTTAATTAGTTTCCTCTGGTAGCTGCTCACCTAAATAACAACAGGACTAGGACTTTGCATCTATACAGCACCTTTTGTCATAAGTTTTCACTGTGTTTTGCTAACATTTAATTAGGCTTTCCAACACCCTGGTGAGACAAGTCAGTGTTTTATAGACATTATACAGATGGGTAAAATGAGACATCGTGGGCACACAAAGTGAAGTTAGTGCGGAATCTCAGCTCCCAGGCTCCTCACCTTGAATTGCTGGCTAGTCCTAGAAATGAGTGGATTAGCTGCAGTGTAGTCATAAGAGATGTCAAGACCAGTAAATGTGCAAAAGAGGGAATTGGTTTGTTGACTAAGGGGAAAATATTCACAAATTTTACAAACTTTTGTTTTTAAGCCTTCAAAACTAAATGAGTTTGAAGTATCAGAGGGGTAGCCATGTTAGTCTGTATCCGCAAAAACAACGAGAAGTCCTGTGGCGCCCAATAGACTGACAGATTTATTGGTGCATCTGATGAAATGGGTCTTTGCCCACGAAAGCTTATGCTACAGTAAATCTGCTAGTCTATAAAGTGCCACAGGACTTCTTGTTGAGTTTGAAGTAACATTTATCCTCTATTTTTAATTTTTGACTTTGTGGCATTTTCTTCTCTTCAGTCTTGTCACGGGAAAAAGGAGAAACAAAATCCGGGGGGAGGGAAACAAAAATAATATTGGTTTTCTTCAGAGCTCCTAGATTTTTTTTAAATGAAATATTTCCATACTCTTTTTTTAATGTTTAAAAGGTCAGTTTTGATTAACTACCTTTACAGCAAGCTGAAATGTTTGAAATTGAAGTTGATCTCATTGGGATGTGCAGCTTGGAGTTCCTCTTAGCTTTGCAGATGCTAAATCGCAAGTCCCCTCTTTGGAAAACCAGTGAGTTTTCCTACATATGTGGCTGTACCAGCCCAAGCACAGTCAAGGTCTTGTTCCAGCAGCTTAGATGGCAGAGGAGCCACAAGCTGGGCTGGATGCTACGGTTGGGTTTGTGTGGCAACGTGTGTGTGTGTTTTAATAACTATAAAATGCCATGCACAACTATGCTAAAGGAACAATACTAATATCAAAGGTACCTATGTGTGCATGGGAAGACAATGACAAACAGCCTTCTTATGTTATTTCAGGACCTCCACTTCTGGTCTGAGGCCAAAATCAATAAGTGTTGGAAAGTACTGAAATAGAAATGCACAAGATGCTTCTGTGACAGATGATGCTCAAGTCAGTTCGTATTTCATCCAACTCCATTCACATATTCATATTGGCCATACAGCCAGGGCTGGCCAGTTTCTTTAGAGTTACTGTAAGATCTACCAACTGAATGATGTGTGCAGAAAAACTGACCCTTATTCTGTTATAGTGTAAACCAGTGCCCATTAAAGTCAACTGGAGCCTTTCCATTATAAGGCCACCTCCTACGTAAACTTTTGTAAGTTCTGAATGTGCAAGTTTTCATTCTTTGGAGAGAAACTACATTGCTGGTAGTTGGCTTATGCAAGGGTCCTTTGGGAGAGACTCTGGCAAACAGTAGGGGAGTTCACTCTGTCCATTTGCCTGCACTAGAGGCTAGTCTTAAAACAGACAGGCTCCCTGGGAATGTTTCCTTGCAACTGGGCCACTGGTTCTGGGTCTAGTTTCCCGGAAAAAAAGTGACTCCCTGCATGCTGTTTGTGACCACCTCTGTTCCAGGACTGAGACATACGAGTAGACAAAGGAGGTTACACCTCCACTCCATGTCATGGTGGAGGATGTTTTTGTTTTTGTTTTGCTTTTTTACTGGAGGTCTGACCTACAAAGTCCTGAAATTCTGTTACTGTTCCACAGAACAAAAATGCCACTATGAGAAATGGAAAAAGAATGCCCGCACCTTCTCTAAAACCAGTCGTTTTTCATGGGAGTTGACCAGACCCTAATTTCTGTAGGAGGAATGTGATCATACTGTAAAGTACCAGCAAATTTCAATGTTGAATATCTTGTTGAAAGAGGCATGCATGTCTCTGGCTCTGCTCGTGCATGAAATATGTCATCTTTGAGCAGAACAAAATACTCCTAACAGCTGTGTGCCAGAATAATCCATTTAAAAGGTGTGTTGCTTAAATACCAGGTTTCGGAGTTTCAGTGACTGACAAAGTAACCTAGATATAATTTGCCTTTGTCAGCCTCACACCGCTAAAATTAGTATTAAGAGACACACAAAGCTCAGTGGAGTTTTCCTAGTTTATCCTGCAGCTGATCTTTCTATATACTTTTTTCCTTTTTAAAAAAAAAAAAAAAAGCCTCTCTTCTTATTCTTTGCAGCTGACATGTCTAAATTACTAACATACATGCCTCTTGTGCAACGTACAGTTGCTTAGGACTTTTCAAAAATACAGAACCTCCGAATTCAATAAAATTGCAAATTTCACTGTATTTCACAATATCCTAAATAAACATGAACAGCGTGCATTTCTCTTTCTGGCATCAAATATTAATCTGTCCGTGGTTGGAAATGCGCTTTCCATCTTGTGTGTGCTCACATTGGGTAAACACTTGGGAGATTTGCTATTCCAGACCTTTCATTCTCTCCTAGAGTCAAGAGCATGACAAATTTTTCTCCTAATTACACCTGCCACTGTTTGCCTTCTAATACTGTAAACCCTCCATCACATAGTTTTTTCAGATTCAGGATTAGGTTCCTTTTCTCTCATGCAAATGATTGGAGGTGTGAGATGTAGTTAGCAATGCACATTATGAATGCTTAGGAGGTTTTTTAGGAGCATAGTTGCTAGATAAGGAGAGAGGCCGCCACATTTAACTTTTAATGTGGAGTTCAAGCTAGGACTTCTGTCCCCGTTCTGCTGCCAGTTGGAACCATAGAAACTTCCTCTTGAGCGCGCTGTCACCTGTGTTCCCTATGAGCTGAGCGCTTGGGTGGCCACGCAGGACAGATTCAAATGCTGCCCAGCTGATTAGCAGAGCCCACAGCTGATAGCATGTTTCTGCTGGTGGTGCACACCCACACATGCCTTGTTGCACATAAAATTTATTCTGCACATGGATGGAGAAAATTAGAGGGCTGTTGACTGTCACAGCAAAAAAAAATCAGGGAAGGTTGAGATTCTTCTCTAGCCTTGTAGGGTTTTCTCTCGCCTGGGGGGAGGATTCGTGCCGGAGCTAGAGGTGTAGGGGGGTGCTGCAGCACTCCTGGGCTTGATGTGGTTCCCACTCTGTACAGAGTGTTTAGCTGGGTTCAACTGTTTTCAGCACCTCCCACTCTCAAAATTGTTCCAGCACTGCTGCAAGGCGCCTTATAGGTCAGAAAACAGGCACAGAGCCTGTGGTCGCTTAGCCAAGTCAATTGGCCAAGTCTGGAATGCACCCATGAGGTAGAGAGGGAGGAAGATGATGGGGGTGGTGGTGGTGCTGTCTGGGCTGGGACCTAAGGGGATTTGAGTTTAGTTTCTGCTGTATCGACTTGGGAAGTCACTCCGCTTTGCCTTGAATTTCCCATCTGCAAAATGGAGCTCACAATCCTAGCATTCTAGTTCATCTATTTCAAGCTAAACATCTCAGGGCAGGGACACCCTGCACCCTCTGGAACACATTATGGGATCCCAGCGTCATTTGTGGCCTTCTAGGCTCTACACTAACACAGAGTAAATCACTGGTCGGTCACCCAGCCACCCGCCCACTAGGGCTCTTGCTTTCTTTGTTGGTACAGTGGATGTTCATCTCTGCTCTGCTTGGAGCAGGATGGAAGTTGAAGGACGGTCCCTTGAAACAGGAGCTTTCTGAAGGGATTTTTGTGGGCATTGTTCAGCACTGGTGGAGGCAGGGACAAGAAAACCAGTACAATGCTGTGAAACATTTCTCAAGATTAGTCTATTAAAAATCACTCCAAATAAAGTAAATCTAAAACCCTCCTCCCCCGAAATGGTTAAGATCAGCCAACCAAAACCCAGCAAAGAAAATCAGGGAAACTAAAAAGAAATGACCGTCTCATTTCAGCAGCACTTTCAGAAATAGCTCTGACATAAGCACCTGGGAGTCATTGGAAGTCAATTGCCTGCAGGGCACAGGCTTCTGATCCAGAGCAAGTAAGGTATAAGCAGTGCCTGCCTTGTTTATTCAGTGGACCTGTGCAAACCTCAGTGGGAGACAAGGAAAGAGTAATGGGAAGACAGACCCACAAGAAAGCATGATGGGTTGATTTAGGTTTGCCCACACATTTTCAGAGTTGCTACTAGTCTGGTTTGCAGACTTCCTTGGAGGGCTGAAAATTCCTGCATGGTCCGGATGTATTTCAATTCTGCTCAGGGTATGTCTATACTTAAAAGGCAGGAGGGGATCGGTGCACCACAGTTCATCTTCTGGGGGTTGATTTTTGTTGTAGGTGTGAAGAAGCAGGACAATCGATCTCTCTGGGCTGAGCCATCGACCCTGGTACTCCATACTATCGTGTGGAGTAGAGGATGTTGGCACGAGGCCCAAAATTCCTGATTTACACCAGGAAAATAAAGTTGTTCCTGATATGTCAATTCTAGCCACACTAATGGTGTGGCTAGAATTGCATATCTGGGGTCAACTTTAATCCCTGGTGGAGACCAGGTCCCAGTAGCAGCTTATCCACACTTAGAGAAATCAGCATCCTCACTATGGTCTTACCTGCGAAAAATCATGACTTAATAAATTTGTTTAGTCTTTAAGGTGTTCCGGGGCAGCTCATTGTTTGTGAAGGTAGAGACTAACACTGTTGAGTCTATTCAGCGTGAGGGGTTTGGTGGTCGGTCACCCACCACCATTCCTTCTCAAAGAAAGGGTGGAAAGCATTCCCTGTGAGTTTAGCCTGTGGGTGGCCACCCAGTAGAGATTCACATGCCACCCAGCTGATGAGCAGAGTGCCCACAGATGGCAGCATGTGTTTCTATAGGTGCTGCACATGCCTTGGTGCACATAAAAATTCATTCTGCGCATGAGCAGAAAAAATTATAGGGAATGCTGGTGAAAGAGTAGCAGTATTTTCACTTCCTGAAAGCTCCCAGGCAATAATAGCAGGGTTTTTTTGTCGTTCACCTTCAGCTTTTCTGTTTGTTTTATTGAATCTCTCTTGAATCAATAAGAGACCTGGGACTTAATGATGGACATAGACTAGGTAGCTCAGTCAGGGACTCAAAATCCCTTCCTGCTTTTCCCCTTACTGTTTTCCTTTTGAGCTCCTTGATGAATGGAAGAGGCTGGGAACAAGTTGTGCAGGGCCTTGCGCCCTGGGGGACTGGGGCTTATAGGCCTTATGGAAACACTAATAAATCAATGAGAGGGAGGTTTTAAAATTTCCTTCCTTTCGCTCGGTTTCAGCCAACTTGCAAAAAATCTCATCTCGGTCCAGAGAAATTGTTAGAGCTAGAGAGTAACCGTCGCCCATGTAACTGGCTTTATTTTGTGAGAAAAGCGAACAGGGAGTATTGCGTGCAGGAGGGGTTGTTGTGAGTAACCAGACACTTAAGAGAAGGAGGTGCGCATCTGTGCAGGAAAGGCTCCCCTTTGTCATCTCTGCACTTCAGTCTCCTCAGCTGAACATCGAGAATAATCTACTTGACTATATCATGGATCTCATCTGAAGCTTAATTAGTGTTTGCTAAATGATTTGAGAGAAAAAATGCAAGGGGGGAGAGGGTGAAGTATTATACCGCTCCGCTCTCATGGAAAAAGAGGATAGCATTAACACGGGTTAGATGATATCTGGTTCTCGTGCTATTGAAGGGTGTACTTAGAACCGTCCTCAGAAGAGGAGAACGCTAATCGTCTTCCCCCATTAGTTGTCTGCGGCCTGGGAAGGAAGAGCTTGTCATGGATAATGGAGAGGCTCCAACAGCTGATATATTTTTGCTGCAAAGGGTTCTTGGCTCAAAGTCCTGGAGAGGAGCCACTGGCTGAATGGTGCAACGCAGGTTGTGGACTGAGATCAGCCTACATCAGTGCTGTCCAATAGGAATTCAAAGCTCGCCACACTTATGGTTGTCGTCTTTCCATATTCCCCACATTATATTACGCAAAACTTTATTAAATAATATAAGAACATTGGTAGCTAAATAAATGCCTTCCTCCTCTCCCTCCCTCAGAGCCAGCCACCCCCCAGCCCCCTCATGCTAATTCAATACCAGCGGCTCACCGGAGCTGCCACCAGGGCCACTTTCAGGGTTGCCAGGCACTTCTTCCACCAAGCAGTGGGGCACACGCACAGAGCGGGCAGACAGCACTCCCTGCCTGCAGCTCTCAGGAGGAGCCACATTTAAAGGCTCCAAGAGCCATGGGTTGGCTTAGGAGTTAGGTATGCACCCATTTGCCACAGCCGTGTCCTATTCACCACACGTGGTGAGTAGCGAATGTATTGGACACCACCAGCCTAAATACTTGTTATAGCCTCACCTGCCCTTCAGTTCTCTGGAGTAGACCAGCATCCTTGCAGTGCTGTCGATTTCAGCAGGGGGGTGAGGAAAGAGTGAAGGGTGAAGACATCTTCCAGGCCTTTCAGACCTCGCTGGTTGGACATGGAGGGTGACAGACTTGCTGGGCCCCAGGACAGGGTAGGGGAGAAAACGGTGCTGCCCTCCCAGAAGGGGTGGAGCCTTGGTGGAAGGGGAGGAATCCTCAGGGCCACCTGAAGTGTGCCTCCCTATGGCTCCTCCCCACTTCCAGCTCTTGCAGCTACCCAGAGCACACCAGATAGGACTAAGGTGGGAATTTTAAGGGCCTGGGGCTGCAACGGATGCTGTAGCATCAGCTGGGAGCCCTGGGTTCTTTTGATTCAGCAGACCCCAGGGCAGTTGCTCCCTTCACACACCTCAGTCGGTGGCCCTGGCTGGACAGCATGATGAGGTTGTCCATGCTGAAGCGTCCCTGGTGCACATTTTTACAAGTTTCTACATTATATTTCCACTAGTTAAGTATTTTAAGGGCCTTCACGGCCATAGTATTTATCAGCATGCCTGGAAGGCAGGGGAGTATGAGCCCCATGTCACAGATGGAGAGTGAGGTACAAAGTGACTGTGTGCCCAAGTTTCCACAGGCAGCTCGGCAGAGCTGTGAATTGACCCAGGCCTCTGGCATCCCACAAACCCATCCTCCTGCCTTGCAAGCAATGGAAGGAAATCTGTGGTGCTGCCCCTTTCTCCTTTGGCAAGCTCTGTGTTTAAGTGGAAGTCTCCAGGGTGTACAGGCTCTGTGTAGCTTTGCTGGCACAAATCTTCCATTTACAACTTACAGCAGGGGGCTGAGAAAATTGGGCCGGCTCTGAACTAATCTGAAAACTAATGCACAGATGATGAGCTGAAGGAAAAGGATTCACAATATAGACCAGAGGAATACTGAAAAACAAGGACGCACATCTTGGGGGAGGGAGAGAGAGAGAGGTGTGTCTTGTCAAATCTAGTATGAAAAGAAATGTACATGTGACTCTGCAGGCTTCCAGCACGTACCCACAGCATCGTTACATCCTCTCACACACACAGTAATTCGAATAGCTCCCCATCCACTTCTTGGTTAGTAACAGAGGTCGCCGTGTCAGTCTGTATTCTAACAAAACAAACCAGCAGTCCTGCAGCACTTTACAGACTAACAAAATAATTTATTAGGGGATAAGCTTTTGTGGGACAGGCCCACTTCTTCAGATCAGTAGCATATCCAATATAGACTCAGTTATATAGCACAGAGGTCCAAAAAAAGTTGTAGTAAAAACTGACAAATCAAATACATGGAACCGAAGGGGGATGTGAGCGGGGAGGTTGGGGGTGTCTTGCTTGGTAAGTTTGGATTTATTTCTAATTGAAATTTGCTTGTTGACTCAGTCCACTTCAGAGCCGGGTGTCCCCATCCCAGGCATCTAAACTGGTAACAACGCTCCTCTTTTTTTTACTGCAATCTCAGCAGAAAAGGCTTTAGACTTTGTGACATAAATGCTGCCTTCATTTGCAGAGATGATCCTTGAAGAACATGCAGAGAAGCTTGTCTTGAGGCTTTCTGGGTGTTACTTGTTTCAAGGATAGCTAAAGGGCTTGAGCTTATAGCCAAGGTGGGGACTTTTTCTCAGTAGGAGGCCACAGACCCACAGAAAAATCAGTCAGGGCCGTACGCAAGTGATAAGGGGAAAAATCCCTGATCTGGCTCCAAATTCAGAAGCAAAAAAAAAAAAATCAACAACAAAAAAAACAGCGTCAAACCACTCCTCCCCACTCACACTCCATGTGGGGCACTGGGATTCTGCTTGCCTTCCAGTCAAGCAGGGGGACACTGAGCCTTGCCATGGACCATATCAAAGCAAGGCAGGACCTGGGTTTGGCCCATGGGCCATAGATTCCCCATCCCTGGTCTACAGCAATAAAGAGGAAAAAAATACCTCCTTCACTGTCAGTCAGGCTGATAGGGCTCTGGAGTAAGGTGGGACGAAGAGGCCCGGCTCTGTAGCCAAGAGTGGAAGGGGTAGAGCTTTGGATAGTCAGCCCTTAGTGCCACCAGGACTCTGGCACTGCCCACCCTACCCATCCTTCAGAGCCCCACACAGCCACAGCACTTCAAAGGGGACGTGGAGCTCCACCACTGTCACAGTGGCAGTGGTGGCTGGAGTTCCACGCCCCAGGGCAACTGCCCCTTTGCTCCCTCTGTGGGTGGGCTGTTCGCTCTTGGGTCAATAAACCATCACAATTCCTTGTTGCCAGAGGCTCGAGTGTCCTTTTTTGGGGCGGGGGGGTCTGAATAAGAGCTGGTTGAAAATGCCTCCCCCCCTCCACCAAGAAACCCTAGAAAAAGAATAAAAACTGTGTTTCCCATAAAAATTTTTATGTATTTTTGTTGAAAAACTGGGTGAGGGGAAGTGGGGGGGAGAGAACTATTTTTAGTTTATCTCCCCCCCTTTTTTTTTTTTTTACCTAAACCTAATTTTTGTAACACAGTTTTGTTTTCTGGTTTTTCATTGTTTAAAACAACTAGAAATGTGGTGCCGCTTGATTGGCTTTGGGTCTGGAGGCCACGTGGTTTTTAATCTCCCTTATTTTGGTGAGTCTGTATAAATAATGGTTCATAATGAGCCACCCATTCACAGTCAGTGGGTTGCCCTCATCCTTTCTGTGGGCAAAACGTGGCAGGATTAATTTGTTTGCAAAGGCAAGCATGGCTGGGTAGGGTAAATAGAACCTACGAGGTCGCTCAGTGCTGAGGACAGCTAGGAAAACTCCAGCTGGTGCCGTGAAGTGATTCCTGAGCTTGTCATAAACGTGGGGTTGAAAAGAACTTTGGCAAGAGGCCTGGCTCCTCCTCCTCTACCAACCCCTAAGAGTGAGCTTTAAAGCAAATAATGTAGGTCATGTCACATGGCCACTTTACTGCTCAGCAACTTTTTCAGTTGGGGTGTGATAAATCCCAACGCTGCTAATTGAGCCACACATTTAGGTTGAGGGCTAGCCTTCAGTGTTCCTTCTGTGAGTGGAATAAATTTTGTTATGTGCGCCCAGGCATGTGCAGATGTGTACCACCAATAGAAATGCATGTTGCAGGCTGTGGCTGCTCTGCTAATCAGCTGGGCAGCACCTGAGTCTCTTCTGGGAAGCTGCCCTAGAACTCAGCTTATAAGGAACACTGGAGCCAGGTTTGTCTGTTTCAGCAAAAAAAATGAGGAGTCCTGTGGCACCTTAAAGAGTAACAATTTGATGTGGGCTGGAATCCTGATTGAATTAGCCTTATTAGCACTGTTCATGTAGTACTGTAACACTCTCATCACTGCACGGGTGTATATCTCCCTGCCAAACTGTAGTTTCTGCTGTATGCATTGATGAAGTAGGTCTGAGCCCATGCCATTTGATGCCCAAATAAATTTGTTAGTCTTTATGGTGCCACAGGACTCCTCGCTGCTTTTATGCAGAGTGCTGGGAGCTCTCATTCCCAACATTGGTGCAAGGGCCATACCTGAAACATTAAAGTGTGGACTTAACCACACATGAGAAATGTTCAGCTGGTGGAAATTGGTGTATTTATGCAGACATCAGTGGATCTTTGCTGACTTACCCCAGCTGAAGATCTGGCCTCTGGCACTGAAGGAGTTCTTCACACATTCAGAACACCATACTGGTGGTAATCCTCATCACACCTCTGTAAGATACGCGGATAAGTGCTATCTCTTTGTGTTGGGTCTCTGCATGGGGCCCTGGGTGGAACTTCAGAGCTGAGGGACTCAGCTGGAAGAGAGCTTTGCAGGCTGAGTCTAATCTCCCATTTTCATGACAGCAATAATCAAAATATAAATGAGCCAATTCAATTTAGAGGGGAAGCTGTGTTAGTCTGTAGCTTCACAAACAACAAGCAGTTCTGTGGCACCTTAGAGACTAACATGATTTGTTATTTGCAAATCAATTTAATTCACTCTAAAAGCCTGATGCTCCAAGATACTTTATTTAGAATAAACAACTCCCCCTATATCTGAGTTGGAGGAACATGGGAATTTTAAGACAGAGATTTTCCTATGTTCAAATGTCATCATAACATTCAAAGACCTCTGAAAGGAGCATTTTAAACTCTATTTCCCTCTTGGATGGAGACTGTAAGCGCAAGCTGTAACCCAGCGTGAGTTTTATGGTAGATCAATCTAGTAGTAGGTGTGACATAACCTTAACTATAGCAACCCCAAGGAGAGGCTGTCATGATGGCGAAGTACTCTTGGTATTGCAAAATCCATTCCTTCAAGCACTGGGTTTCTTCTAATCCTTCAGAAAGGAACAACAGCAACAACAATCCTATTTCGGCTTGATAGTTATCCCAATACCATTATCCACAGTGGCAGGGATATCTGTTCAGACTGGGCTGTGGCCAGCCTAGCCTAGCAAAGGGCCCAGAATGATTTACAGTGATTGGCTGCAGTTGTCACGTTTGGTGATGGTGACCTGGTTTTGACCCCTGGCAGATAGCAAGGCAAGATTTCCCGTGAAACACAAACAAAAGGTTAAATGCTCTAGTTCTCGGCTGAGATGGAGCAAATCACTCTGAGGACCCCCACCACTCCCACGGGCTCTGTCATGTAATATTTCTCTCTTGTTTGTCTGCCTGCACTGCTCAAGCACTCTCTCTTCCTTCAAAGGTCTTAATAGCTGCCCGTTTAAAAATATGAAGGAACTATTTTCTAGAGTTCTGTGTGGTGGGCTAAGAATATAGGAATGGCCAGACTGGGTCAGATGAAAGGTCCATCTAGCCCCATATCCTCTCTTCCAAAAGGGGCATATGCCTGATGCCCCAGAAGGAGTGAACAGAACATCATTGTCAATAACCGTGGGCTCAGCACCCATTGGTGTTTGATGCCTCTTTCACTGTATCTTTCTGTCTTTCCCTGTCCACTGTGGAGTGGCTCAGTTTCTGTAGAGATAATCATCAAGGGTGCATCTACAATAGGAACTAATGTCAAAGTTAACTTCAAAGTTAAGCACTACATCGAAGTAGCCAACAGAGAGTCTACATGCGTTTTCCCCTTCAATGTTAACTTCGAAGGGAAAACGTGTGTAGACTCTCTGTTGGCTACTTCGATGTAGTGCTTAACTTTGAAGTTAACTTTGACATTAGTTCCTATTGTAGATGCACCCTTGATGATTATCTCTACAGAAACTGAGCCACTCCACACTGGACAGGGAAGGTTGGAAGGATACAGTGACAGAGGCATCAGACACTGATGGGCACTGAGCCCATGGTTATTGATGAGTCAGGAGCCCAACTTTGAAGTCCTTTACTCCGTTCTCAGGAACGGAGTAGTACCCTACTTTGAAGTTTAACTTCAAAGTAGAGTGTGTGTAGACACTCTAAGCAACTTCAAAGTTATTTTTTTAGTGTAGACACAGTCCAAGTGATCCTTCCCCTGTCACCTATTCCAGCCTCTGACAAACAGAGGCTAGAGACACCATTCCTACCCATCCTGGCTAATAAGCATTGATGTACTTGCCCTTTACAAATTTATCTAGTTCATTTTTGAACCCTATTAAAGTCCTGGTCTTCACAAAATCTTCTGGCAAGGAGTTCCACAGGTTGACATTGCATTGTGTGAAGAAATACTTCCTTTTGTTAGTTTTAAGCCTGCTTCCTATTAATTTCATTTGGTGACCCCTAGTTCTTATAGAATGGGAACAAGTAAATAACTTTTTCTTATTCGCTTTTCCTATACTTGTCATGATTTTATAGATCTCTATCGTATCACCCTTATTATCCTCTTTTCTCAGCTGAAAATTTTAATCTCTATGCATATGGCACCTGTTTCAATCCCCTACTCCTTTTTTTCCCCCCTTTTCTGAACTTTTTCCAGTGCCAGGGTATCTGTTTTGAGATAAGGTGACCGCATCTGCATTCAGTATTCAAGATGTGGGCATACCATCGGTTTACACAGAGGCAGTAAAATATTCTCTTTTAGTCTCTATCTCAGGACCACGTGTGGCAAGCTAAATGAGTTAAGTCCTTCAAAGGTCTCAGTGTTTTGCTTCCTGGGTCACAAATAGTTTTACCTGATTTGGTGCGTATGGAAGTCACTACATGTTACAGGAGATATCTCCTCCTACTCCCTGTTTGGGGTGCATTACATGAGTCATTAGTCATGGTTTGCCGGTTTGGTGCATGGAAATGTAAGGCATAAAATGGCAAGGGGCGTGCCTGCTGAGGAGGAGCATGGGGGCTGAGGGGGGCAGTTGTACAGGGGACCGGCAATACAAAAGGTCCTGGAGTCACCCCGGCAGCTTCAGGCCCCTTTGAAATGCTGTGGAGTGCTGGGTAGGGTTACCATATTTGACCTTTCAAAAAAGAGGAGGCCCCTGAGAGGGAGTGTATCTGCATCGGTATCTACCAGCATGTTACATTCAGGTACCATATATGTACTTAGTACTATATATACTACAGCACATTAACAGAGTGTGAGTTGGTAGTTGGTTGATAGATTAACAGGGGCATCCTCTTCTTTATATGGTAACCCTAGTGCCGTGCTGCTGCTCCACCCGCACTAGGTGGCCGGCCAGGGCTGAGTGCCCTGGGCCCCACCCCTTCAGCCCTTGGCCCTGCCCCTTCCAGGGTAGCGAAGAATCCAGCTGCCCTCCCACCTTGCCCCAGTGGCTGCTGGTATCGCTGTTATGGCAGCAGCAATGGAAAAAAGAGTGTGTGCGAGAGAGAGAAGGTGGTGCAATGGTATCGGCCACTCTCTGTCCTCTCCTCAAAACAAGCAGATAAGAAAGGGTCCCTTAAAATCAGCTGCTGCTTCCACCTTTTGTAAACTACTGCGAGCTCATGTTTATGGCACCCCCACCCTTTCCACCAAGAGGCAGAAAAGGAAGGGGGCGTGGGGAGGTTCCAAGTGAGTATGTAAAAACCATATCATAAAAATGGCTGGTAGCTTCCTGCTAATTACAGCCTTGTAGCAGCCCCACTCGGGTGATCTTCTTAGAGTCAATCCCAGCAGCCAGCCTCTCCAGGTGTGGCACTATTGAAAAGGGGGGGAAAACAGTCCATCAGGTTTAAAAATGTTGACTTGTTTAGGCAACCAAAGATGTAAGAAAACATCCAGCAGGAGCAGCTTCCTACACATACTGCCTAGCATCTAATCCGTGTCCTTAACAGGCATCAAAGGGTTAAAAGTTATACAGGCTAAGCATAGTTAAACAAGTATTTTGTGTCTACTTTACAGCTGATTAACTCAGGGTAGGGAGGTTGTGACATGCCCAAGATCACATACTGTGAGTTTGTAGGCTTGGAGGCGAAAAGAGACCACTGTGAACATCTAGTCTGACCTTCTCCCAGAGAGCGTCACCCAGCAAGTCCTGCGGTGCTGGGACATAAAACCACGAGTAAAACTCAGGCAGTCCTGCCTCGTTACGTATGATGAATGAGTGAGAGACAGAAACATGGAGCTTTGATTAATTTTCAAAATCTGCTAGATCTCAGCCGTTTGTTGACATGCTGGGAAACGCTGAGATGTCACAGTGATAGGAATGTAGAAGAACCTAGATCAGTAGTGGGGTGTAAAATATCAGAAGGAGAGAGTGACCAAATCAGTTCATCGAATTTTAACATACCAATGGCTGCTCTGCACCTCACCCATTATGAGTGCAGACGCTATCCCTGCAAAACCTCTACCTGTGTTCCACTCTGCCTGGATGAAAGCCCCTTTGCCCTGGCTTGGTGTGAGGGGTGTTATGAATTTCACACTAAGTGATTAGTTCAAAATAAGGTCCAAAGGGGCTTCAGCTGAAAAAAGTGGGGAAATGGCATTCCTCTTAGAATGGGAAATGGCATTCCTCTTAGAATGGGACATGGCATTCCTCTTAGTGAAAATCCCACCTGATTCTGCCAAGAGGGACTAAACTCCCATTGCTTGTGTAAGTGCACACCTAGTTGTTTGAACCTACTTCATCAATATAGATTTTTTTTAAATATCTATAAATATTCCAAATATTTTCAAGGCTGCCAACTACGGCCTCTGCCCTAGTGAAGCCAATGAATTAGAAGACTAAATCAAAGAAGATAAGACTGCCAACAATGTGCATCATATGATGCCCAGCCTTTGGACTGTGTAACACGTTTTCTTAGCTTCTGTGAAATAATTTTCCCTTACTCCTCCCTGTGACTCCATTCTTGCAGGCCCTCTCAAACTAAAGAAAAGCCAGCTCTCGCACTCCCAAAACATGCAAATGCTGTTGATTTTAAGAAGCACAACCCGGGCAGTTCAATGAACAAGCTATCACCTCTTTCAGCAGTTGGGTTTGTTTATTCTTCTTTATAATAAAATTGGGAGGTGAATTAAGGATGGAGTATTCAGCTTCACTTTGAATTTTTCTCTGTCTCACTGTTTCTGATTCCAGCTGGTTTGTATCCAGCTTTTATTTTAAATGTTCTACGTTTAATGTAAACCAAATTAGATCTCAGGAAACAGATACCCTGCCCTTTGTGCAAGTAAGAAAAAGAAGTGGTGTCATTCATGTCAGATAATTGGTGGTTTTAGCTCTCTGCAGAATAAATTACAGCTCTCCTATAATGGCCTTTCATCCAATCATTTCTCCCCTCTAGATCTAGACTTGAAATGAGGTTTGTTGAAAACATCATTCTGGGGATTATTGACCATGGCAAAACCATGTTGCACATGTTCTTTGTATGGATGGAAAATACACAGTTAAAAAGGCAAATGTTACTGCTTTGCCAGTGAATCAGAGGTGGGTCATGAGGAACTGCAGGAGCCAGGAGATTTTCCTCTGGAGCACAAATTCCACCCTGCACTCATACTCGGTCCCTTTTAGAGAAGTGGGAGCTTAGTCTTCAGGCGAGAGAGGTTCGTCGGAAGGTGAGACTGGACCCTGTCCCTTGTTCTGTGTGGTAGAAAGTTTAGTATTTTGGGAGATTCTATTTAGCGCTTGTTGTTAAAGCATTACGGTGCACCTCTCTCTCTCCTTGTGCAGCTGCTGTGAACGCTCTGTAACCTGAGCCTGTCAAGTGCGCAGCATGTGCAGCGTTCCCCATAAGCTGAGTGCTTGAGCAGTGGCCCAGGAGAAATTCAGGCGCTGCAGAGTGCCCACAGCCACCTGCAACTGCCAGCATGTGTTTCTATTGGTGGTGTGCATCTGGGCATGCCTTGGTGCACATAACAAAATTTATTCCTCCCATGAATGGGCAAAGTTAGAGAGAACACTGACCATGTGTCATGTCCAGTATTCAACTTGTTGATTATAGTAACTTGGAGTACAAGAATGTTAACACCCAATTTGTAAAGAATAAAGGAGGTTCTGAGCCCCCTCTCCCTGGAGACTGATTCTGAGATTGGACTCTGGTGGTGGATTCACCAATGATTCTAGGGGGGCCAGGGATCCAGTTTTCAACTGGAGCACCCAGTCAAAAAGGGAGCCTTGCAGTTCAGTCAGCACTGCCAACGAGGCTGTGAACAGTCTGTTCAGCAGCACAGCAGGGCTAAGGCAAGATCCCTACTTATCCTGACTCCACAAGTCTCCTGGGAAGTGACCAGCAGTCCCCTGCTGCTTCTAAGTGTATGGTGGGCCAGGGAGGCTTCATGCTTTGCCTCTGCACTAAGCACCGACTCCACAGCTCCCATTGGCCATGAACAACAACCAATGGAAGTTGCGGGAGTGGTGCCTGCGGGTCGGCCTAGGAGCTTTAGGTAAATGCCATCGGGACCCCACACCTCTGTCCCAACCCCAAGCCTCTTCTCACAACTGAAGCCCCAGCCTGTGGCCCCTCATAGAATCCCAGGGCTGTAACGGACCTCCAGAGGTCATCGAGTCCAGCTCCCTGCCCAAAGCCAACTCAGTCATCCCAGCCAGGACTTTGTCAAGCCAGGACTTAAAAACCTCTAGAAACATAGATTCTGCCAGCTCCCTAGGTATCCCATCCCAGAGCTTCAGCACTCTCCTAGTGACACAATTTTTCCTAATATCCAACCTAGGCCTCCCCCACTTCAACTTCAGTTGGATCCCAAACTTCTCATCCCCAGAGTTTCTCCCATCAAGCTCCCTTACTCCTCGCATCCCATGAGGAGCACAGGGGTTGATTGTGAACCCCCCGCAAGAGGTTGACTTCGTATGTCCAGACTAGACGCACAAAATCAAATGCCAGAAGATTGACCTGAGTGCATCAGTCTCCTGGGGTAGTGTAGACCTGCCCTGAAACAATGAAACCATGTTTTCTCCTTGGTCTGCAGACTGGCTCCATACCCTCCCTCACCTCCAGGCTGTGTACCATCCTATTTATTATTAGGAATTACAGAATTTTGTACTAGAGCTGAACAGTTTGGACTTGGGTCAGAGTTCTTCTGTTGTCCAAGTGTGCTCTGATCCAGGGTTTTAACCTGACTACTAATACAGAAAGGGGCAAGTCAGAGAACAGGAAACTAAGCAAACTTTGGGAAAATCCAATGACATATTCAATAGCTCCTTGGTATTCCCCCCCAGCCCCATTTGTTGCAACTCAAACTTCGAATTACTCAGATGCAAAGAAAACTTCAAAAGAACCACTTCAGTTGCCTGTTCTGTCTGCACTGCTGCATGTTCATCTTAGCACTACTGCATAAAGGGTGTGGCTGTGGCGTTGGAGCAGGGACAGGGAGATTCCTTTTGTGTTTCTTCCCATTTTCGTGGCTGCCACTACAGTTATGCCAACAAAATTGTCAAAAAAGAGGGGGGGGGGTGTTAAAGAATTTAAGGTGGCAGTGTTTTGCCATTGAATAGCAGAGACACTCCAGACATTGGTTCAAACAACTTGAACTACTAAAGAGACATCTGGCTATTTTAACAGGCATCCATTGAATAATATATGTAACAGTTATCATGAAAAACTTCCCTGGTCAGGATGGGAGAGTTGCTTATAATTGCTCCTGGGGGCAATAATAGGCTTTTCATGTCATTTCGTATTATGTGGACAGTTCCTATCACAGCAGGCCCTGATCACTATTGGAATTCTTATCTGCTACCATCAGAGAAATAATAAATTAGAATACTCGTTATGCCTGCGGCCAAGATGCTCATGCTGATCTTCGTTTTATCAAAGAGTAGTTGAAAAGGTGACTTGATCAGGTCTACAAATACCTGTGGGGGATGAGATGTTCTGATAGAGGCTCTTTAATCTATCAAAAAAGGCGTAACTCGGTGCTGTAGTTAGAAGCTAGACAAATGCAGATGGAAAAGATGCACATTTTTAATAATGAAGATAATTAACCGTTGTAATAAAAATAAAATTTCCCCTCACTTGGAAGTCTTTGAATTGAGACTGGATACCTTTCTAAAAGAAATACTGTAGCTCAGAGAGAAGTTATGGGAGTGATGCAGATCTCACTGGGTGAAGCTCTCGGGCCTGCGATGTGCAGAAGGCCAGACTAGATGATCAGTTAGGCGCCTTCTGGCCTTTAAGTCTACTACAGGTTGAACCTCTCTAGTCTGGCAACCTCAGAACCTGACCAGCGCCAAACAAGATATTTTGCCATACTACTGGAGGTCAAAATTGTCCAGCACAATTACCAGCACTTTCACTGCTGACTGGGGTCTTAAAAGACATTTCAGGGTAAATTACAGCTAAACAACAACACAGAACACTGAGAGCCAGGCCTGGTGGCCGGAAACAAACTTTATGGAACTGTGGAAAACTTGGCCACACTCAGGGTAAGTGGTCGTCCAGCTACCTAAAATCATGCTGGATTATGGATGTTTCTGAATGAGAGAGTTCCAGATTAGAGAAATTCAACCTGTAATCTGTTGGGTTTCTTCACTGAAGTTTGGCACATACGTTGCAATGCCTTGATAAATGAAGACAATTATACAGGTTAAACCTCTCTAATTTGGCGCACACAGGACCTGACCAGAGAGAATGAGAGAATTTGCCAGACCGCAATATTGTTTGGCAGCATTACCTCCACCTCCACCGCTGACTGGACTCCTAGAAGACATTTAGAAGCAAATTACAGCTAAATAATAGCACAGAAGCCTGCGAGCCAGGACTGGTGACTGTGAACAAACTCTATGGAACTGCAGGAAACGTGGCCACCCATGATAAGTGGTCATCTGGCTAACTAAAATCATGTTAGATAATGGATGTTGCTGGATAATAGAATGACTACAGAGTACCTGGTCTTGCAGCACTTGTTATAGAACAAAACAGAGTAGATGAGACCTGCTGGAATAATGGATAACTTGCCTGAATAATAATTGATGTATCTGAATGTTGGTTGCCTCCAGATTTCTCTACTACCAAAAAAGGTGGAACTCTGGGAAAATATTCCTGCTTTCAGGACTCGCTGTGTTTTCCTATTCACTCCCATTGCAGTTCCACATGGCTGCAGGACACCTGCCATTTGGTGGCTCGCGTGACCGTCCTTGCATAACAGTAACTGGGTTTTACAGCTAAGATGGTCCAAGTCAGAAAAAGGGATTTGGCACTCAGAGCCCCTAAGTGTCTTTGAAAAGCTCAGCCCATGTGTTTTTTATAGTGCTACGTCACCTCTTCAGCTGTGCTGTATATGTCAGAAGCTAAAGAGTTCTCCAATTTGTTGTAGCTGCCCATGGAGGAAGCCCCACAAGGCAGTGCACATTCTAGCCGTGAAGGTTTTGGCAATGCACAAGCTGAACTATGTTATATTGTAGCCCTGTTACAGCACAGTTGGCTTGATAGTAGAAGTGAACCCTTCATGTACTTATTCCTCTGGCAGGTATTTCTTGTGCTGTGCTTATTTCTTGCCATCTTTTATGGTACTCTTGCTACCCACTTGGCTAATAGTTGCTTCTTTGCGTTTAACCTGCCAACCTGCTGTGGTTTTCCAGCATTCCCCTCCTGCTGCGTTGTTCAGCTGTTAAGAATGTGCTTCCAAAATGCACCAAGCTCCTTTTGTTTGTTAAATATGTAGATGGAAGGTCCTTGTTCCCACTTTGCTTTAAAAGTCTATCCTTTTGGAGAAAGCATCGTGAAGCCCCGGAGGAAACCAATCAGGCAAGGGGACAGAATCCCATGCTGTGCTTCTAACAAGGATTTTGCAAGGAACAAACAAACTAAAAATTAAACCCTGAAAATGTGTGACTGTTCTAGCAAAAAATCACCAAAAAAGGGGTTGTTTTCCCCTGTCCATAGTGCGTTTTTTGACACATTTCTTCTGAGCAAAATTTGCCTTTGGGGACGTGTGAGGCTGCAGTAGAAGTCAGTGGGAGAATTTGAGTCCTGGGTTCTGAATACAAATTGGATATATCCATACGGACATACTTTATCAAATCCAGTGGTTTGTAATGCACAATCTGAGGCAAACATGTTAGTGCCCTGGCCGAGCTGCCACTTTTGAAAAGTAACTGTCTCGTTTCTTTTCGTATGCTCTCCCCAATCTGGATTCCTCACTCCCCAAATTTCCACTGTAGATCAGAGGCACTTTTGACTGAGCTCTCCAAAGACACAAAAATGAGCGTAACCTGTAAATATCTGTCTAGTGTAGGCATTACAAAAAACACCCAGTTAACCCTTGCTGTGCTAGAACTTTCAGAACCACCATCCAAGAGAAGTGGCAGTACTGGTATATAGAGTGAGAAAATACCTCCTTATGGCTGACTCGGGGCTGTCGCTTCAGTAGGACTTCAGAGCTGACTTCACAAAGGAATTCTTAAGATTTCTTGTATTCATATGCACATATTTTTCTGTCTATATTTACATTATGATTTTTCTCTGTCTGTCTCTCATCCCACCTCTTAACCTGCATTCCAGGCCTCGATTCCAAAAGTGCTAAATACCCACCAAGCTTCATTGAGTGCTCGTTAGCTGTGAACATCAAGTTTCACAGGAGTCTACAGGATTCAAAGAGTTAAAGCCAGGCAAAGCCTTTTGCATGTTTTAAGAGTTATGCGTCAGGGCCAAGACCTGGCCTGCTAAGTTGTAGACCAGAGCAAAGTTTAACAGCCATGTTATAAACCCTGGAAAGTGGGGGAGGGCTCAAAGGGACACACCGACCTACGACAAGGCTACCGGGTGCTGTCTAATAACACTACAATCTGACTGCGACTTCATTAGCCAAGGGAAAAAACATCTTCATCCTTTACTGGGTTCTCAAGGGAGTAAGGTTAATGGGATCCAGATCGTGGGCCATTCTGAGAGTTTGTCAGCTCTCAAGCAACAAACGGTTATTTGATTGTTCCCGTCACAATGAGATCACATAGGAGATTGGGTCCAGCTGTCCAGTCATCTAGGAGACTAATTAGCCCAATTAATTAAGAAGTTGTTCCATGCTTCCCCATGTCACTCAGGGCCCTGGGAGAGAAACCAACAGAGTGAGAGAGAGTGGTCAGAGGGAAAGCTTAGTGTCTGCTGTGGCAGAGAGACAGTAATTAAAGTACACCAGACAGGAGCTTTTGCCTCTTGGAAAGTAATAATTAAAACCTATCGGGTCATCTTCTCCCATGTGGTATGTGCCCATATATTCCATTGGCGTCGCTCAGTATCTCTCTCTACTGTGCCAATCAGGGCAACCTCTAGGCACCTGGTATCTGAAACAGCTTCTTACCTCAAGTGTGGCCAAGTGAATAAAGCATCATGCTGGAACTCAGGAGATCTGGGTTCTTTTACTCAGCTCTACAACAGTCTTCTGGGTGACCTTTGGAAAGTCACTTCACCCCAGGCCTTCAGTTTCCCCAGGTGTGAAGTAAGATAGACACATTCCTTTGGAAAGGGCTTTGAGACCTACTGATGAAAAGGATTGATTGATATCCCCATTTTGCAGGTGGGTAAACTGAGGCACAGAGCATTTGAACAACCTGCCCAAACTGACAGAGTGAGTCCCAGCTGGAAATGGCAACTAGACCCCAGCACTCCTCCTCAGCTGGTATTCTAGGTACTCACCCCATTCTCTGTGGTGCGGGATGGAAGAAGATGCCATCGAGGGCTTTGCCTGTGCTGACTGGATTTGGTTATTGACAGGCAGTGGTGATCACCGTGTTAGGGTGAGGACTGTTGTATTTAATGAACAAATCTACAGTCTCTGGAAGGTGCTTGGTCCTGCCATGAGGGCAAGGGACTGGATCTGATGACTTCTTGAGGTCCCTTCCAGTTCTAGTGTTCTGTGATTCTTCAGCTGCTCCTCTAGCGGGGAAGCAGAGTCTGCTTTGCATTTTGAAATCTGTAAATAACTGAATCCAAACGGGGATCATGGAACCTCATCAGCTTGTGGTGGTGTTCTGGGAGCCTCTAAAGGCCCTATTTGTGATGGGTTTCCATCGTGCTGCGCCCTGCACAAAATGTGCACAGAAAAATCTTCTCTGGCCTGTAAGTCTGGTGAAGTGGGACATGGAATTCCAAACTTCATAACAGGACAATTCAGCTTAGAGAGAGGGATACCCAAGGGGACCTCCTCCTCCCCTCTCCCTTTGCTGTTCATGTTTTTTCGAGCACTGGAAGAGGCGTTATCAGTTGAAACGCAAGCAACAAATATTACTGTTTCATTTAAAGCCCCAGCCAATCCCACTTTCTAATCCAAACACTGTATCCCGCTTGAGTATGGCTTCTGGATAGTCACCCAGTGCTGTGGCCTTTTACCCTTGTGCCTCACACAACATACCTGAGGCATGAGATTAGGTTCCAGTAATAACACATCCTGATGTGCCTTTCTGCTCAATTGATAAACCTGCCACATTAGAAGATATTGTCATAAAACTGAATGGCACCCTGTAAATAGGAATTTCACTCAGTTCCTGGTAGCCAGGGAATTGGGAGTTTAGCTCCTCTCCTGGCTTCATTTCAGGGTTGCAATATGCAAAAGACAATAGAAGTGAGTGCTGCATTGTTTTCATAACACCCTGTGCATCTCTGGTGCTATGTAAAAATCTGGTTTATATCCTGTGTCTCATTCCTCTTTCATTTACAAATGTGTAACTCCTTCTGGCTTCCAAGCAGTCAGTCCCCCTGAACACCCATGCATCTGAAAAGTGAACGAACCCCTTCATTTTTCTGTGTCTAATAGGTAAAAAAAAGTTGCTTAGCTCAGTACACGGGGCAGGACAAAATGGCAACTGAACTGAGCTATTATCCCAAATTGTAAGGGGGATAAATAGGGGTTAGAATTGGGAGGCATGTTGTGAGATCTGATCCACATGCAACCTCTCCCAGGAACTTCAGCGGCACTGCTGGGCACATAGCTGAGGGTAGCATTTTAGCCTTTTTCAAGAGCATCCCTTTAGATAGCGTCATTTAAGAGCAATGCCAGAATGAAGTCCAAATTTCATGCTTAGAACCTCTCATTGGAGCCCATAAAGGTTTAAAATCTGTATGCATCCTCACTTTTTAATTTCCTGCAGGGATGGTGTTCTTAACTTTGCTTCGAACTTTGAAGTTCTCTGGGTATAGCCCAATGTTTACGAAGATGAATGGGCAGAACTTTGAAAAGAAGGTGGCTCCCCTCCAGCCCTGGCGGGATCGGCAGAAGTCCAGTGTATTTACATAACAGAATGGGACCCTTTGTATGCTGCCTCCCTAGCAGATTGATTAACAAAGAAATACACTGGAGGCGGACTGCATTGAGTTGGCTTGATCACAGAGCCCTCTTGTCGCCTCCCTGCTGAGAGGCTCGCTGCTTGGCCCAGTCAGAAGCTTAGTCCAGCCACTTTTCACAGTGTCTGTCCCCACCGCGGGCTATGGATTAACCAAGGAGTGATACAAAAGGCACATATGCTCCTGTGTCCAGTCCTGTCTATTCATATGTGTGTTACTTAGCCTAATAAGGATTAGACTTAATGAATTGGAAGGAGTTAACAATATAAAGAGGCAATAGAAAAGAGCCTAAGTAGTCGTAATTCCATTTCATGTAGCTTTGGTGTTGCTTTGCTTTCAGCAAATAGGTGTAATCCTCTTTGAAATCAAAGGTGGTACAAAGTATGAATTTAAATTTGACATTTACAGCTCCTATAAGATTTAGTATTCCAGAAAGGTTTGTTCTTAAAAAGCCATCTGCTCTCCTGGACTGTCCCTACTTAGAGCTCCCCTGCACAAGCTATAGAAAAGTTTTTTTGTTGTTTGTTGTTTCTTTTCTTCTCCCTGTGGTGTGGTTTTCCCCAGGAGGGAAAGAATGAGATTCTTGTGTTTCCTATGAATAGGTGGTTTGGAGGGTAGCATCCTCCTTATCTGGGGGCAAAGAGAACACTATGAGTTAATTTGTCTTACCTAGATTAAGTCATCAAACTATTTGTGCTATAGGTTATAGAGGAATTTAAGTAGCAAGACTTCTGAGTTCTTCTGGGATGTCCTTAGCAGCAGACTCCTTAGGCCATTCATTTCTCCTAAAACCCTCTGTGTTGCAAGCAGGGAAGTTGTCCCATTGGTTGTGACCTGCCAGACCTCAATGGTAATAGATATATTTCATTTTGTTGGAATCAGCAGCCCCATCCCAGTCGCAGCTTGCTGGATGGGAAAGAGGTGGATGCTTTGCTGCACAATTGCTGCCTTATGGGAAAAGGACATGCCTGGTTAATTCACACAGAAGCTGCATGGAAAACTTCAGGAATAAAAATCCTATGTTGTGAATGTTGCCCAGACTTTGTGGGGTATTTTCGCCCGCTTTTGCTCCTACTAGAAGCATGTTCATGAATATGGCATGCTTATGGGCTGCTCTGCACCAGTTTGGGCTCTCCAAGAAGTCTCCATATAATCCACTTCAGCCTTCTCAGCATTTTAATGGATCGTCAAGGACTACAAAATTTTGTCCAGTTCAGGGCCACATCCCCAACTGGCCTAAGGATGTTCTTAATGGATATGGTTGCTGTTGTATACTTGTTTAATACCAGAGGTGCCTGCTTGCGTGGAGCAAGATGGCAGTCTAGTCTCAAAGTCACAGGTGGGTTTAAAGGTAAAAGCAGTCATTTGCCATATGACCAGCACTTTGATCACCCTTATGTACCTAGTTCTACGTATATAAGGCCTGGTCTACATTTAAAAATTAGATCTAGCTACATAGCTCAGGGCCATGAAACATCTGAGCCCTGAACACTGTCATTGGGTCAACTTGGCTTCCACTGTAGACGCAGTTAAGGCTGTCTGTACTAGCTTGGAGGATCAACCCACACAGGGATGATCTTCCAGGGTTCGATTTAGTGTGTCTAGTAGGGATGTGCAAAATTGACCTCTCAGGGGTCGCAGTCAACCCCATACTCCTCGTGAGACACGAGGAGTAAAGGAGGCTAATGGGAGGAACTCTCTGATTGACCTTGCTCAGCAGGGACAGCCAAGTAAGCCAAACACAGACAGATCAATTCTGGCTACACAATAGCTGTACCTAAGATTGCGTATCTGTGGTCATCTTACTTTGTCTAGTGTAGACATAGCCTAAATTGATGGAAGAGTTCTTTCTGTTGGCCCAGCTACAGCTTCTCGGAGGGGTGGATTAAAACCCCTTTCCTTTTATGCAAGATGCAACTACACAAGAGCGCCGCACATGCAATATTGTATCTGAGCTGTTGTCATGCCTGTAGTGTAGAAATAGCCGAAGTATTGTTAGTGTAACCCATGCCCCTTCTGGATGGGGTGTACTATTCCGTCTAGTGGCCTTGAGACCACTTACAGAGAGAATTAATGCTAGCCACCTGGTTTTAGCTCATGTGGCAGAGGCTCATTCTAAGCTTCAGCAGGCCCAGATTCAATTCCACCTGTTGACATTAAATTAGGTAGGGACCAATAACAACTCACAAGTGTCTGAGAGGAAGCCGTGTTAGTCTGTATCCACAAAAACAATGAGAAGTTTTGCAGCACCTTATAGACTAACAGATTTATCAACGCATAAGGTTTCATGGGAAAAGACCTACTTTGTCACATCACTAGCTGATTTACTTGCATTAATACGAATTGAGAGTTACTCCACTGAAACCAGTGGAAGTAGCTGGGTTTAAAAACAGCACGAGTGGAAAGAAAATTGGGTTGAACATCTGCACTTCATGGTCTCATTCAAGTCCTGTAGATATTGAAGCTCATTTGTTGTTTCATTAGTTTTTGCAGGTAGCAGGCCCAATCGGGCCAGTGCTCCAACCGCTAAGCACAGTGCAAAGACGGTCCCTGCCCAAAGAGCTTACAGTTGAAGATCTCTGTAGCTTATAAACTTATACATCTGCTGGTGTCTCTCGGATCCTTTGTTATATGCTCAAAGATACTGCAGACTTCCTACTTCCTTTTGAGCATGATGCCTCCAAAAGACCTGAACAAAGCATGCTGGCAACTGGAAAAAGGAAAATAAAGGGGGAACTTACAGTATTTGAATGGACAGTGATGGATGTGGAAGGAATACATTTTCTTCAATTCCTCCTAGTCTAGGCATATATGGTGAACATCAAACCAGTCCTCAGATACATTTTTTCCTCTTTCTGAAGGCACGGAAATGTCATTTGCTGTCTGTCCCCTGTGTCATTGATTTTTTTAAAGTCATTAATTAACGGTAGATGTCAGCTTGGAAGATGAATTCTGGCCCAACTCTCCTTTCCCTTTTGTTTTTGGATTGTAAATGCTATAGATCTCCCATGATGGAAGGGTGGGAGGTCAGAGGGCATGAGAGCATCTCTGAATAGGGGCTCGCCGTTTGCTGGATAAGAAAGTGGATTTATGAAGAATTAAAAATCAGGGAGAGTGGCTTGTTTTTGGAGGGAGGCATCAGGTTCTCTTTGGCTTGACCAGGGAGGTGAGGAGGGGAGCTAGTCCCAAGCAAGGCTATCTCAGTTATTTTAGCATAGCCCTGAAGACTTTAAAAAAATATGTCCTTCCATACAGAAGTCTCTCATTTTACAGGAGCTCAGTGTTGTTCTGGTGGCAGCTGGGACCTTATGTCTCTCTGTCCATGCCAGTCACTGGGGCATCTAGGCTTACAGATACTCCACCCATGTGAGACTGACCTGTCCCCTATACACTGCTGTGCCCAGTTCTAAATCAGAAACTCATAGTTGAGGCTTTCCTTGTTACTGATCCTAGCCCCCGGTAGCTCTTTGTAGTTCATCAGTCATGAAGGAGAGGGGTGTGGCTGTATTCCCAAGATATCTCAGAGGGGTAGCTGTGTTAGTCTGTAGCTTCCCAAATAACAAGCAGTTCAGTGGTACCTTGGAGACTGAAAATGTATTCGGCCATGAGCTTGGGTGGGTAAAACCCACTTCCTCATGGGTTTTACCCACAAAAGCTTAGGACCTAATATATTTGTTAGTCTCTAAGGGGCTACAAGATTCCTAAAAGACGGACAGACTTGGACATGAATGCGTAAGGCTGAATTCCTGATTGAAACACATTGGAGTCCCAGCACCTCCCCAGGTGGCACAGCCCAGCTTGTGTCAGGGAGGTGCTTCTGAGGAGGATGTGGATTCTTCAAAGTCCCAGCGAAGTGTGAGCAATCGCCAGTCTCCCTCACATCCTTGTCTTACCAGTTTAGATTTGCTCACTGCATATTGAAGCAGGATTGCCATATCAGACATGGGGGTGCGGAGTGGAGGTAACACTTTCCTGACAAGTCTGACGCTGGTTTTGCAAAGGAAGCCCTAAACTTGTCTTTCAGGAGAGGAAGTTCATCGGCTCAGAAAGCAGCAAAAGGCAGCAGTTTGAGCCACAGAAGCAACCAGGGCAGGGAGGGAGGAAGAGAACGTTTATATGGCATTTTATTAACACTTAAAAATATAAAGCAGAGAGGCATGACATAGCAGATTGGTTCAGGCATATGAAGAAAGGGAATGTCGCTAATACTTCAGTGATGTGCTAGCAATATTTTAATGAAGGATTTGCAGAGAAGTCATTGTCTTGCAGGAGTGGATCAGACCCAAGTTTCTTTAGTTCAGTGGCTATCTCTTGAAAGTGGCCAGGATGAGAGACTTCAGAGGACATAATAAGAGCCCTGCATAAGCCAACATAGGATAGTCTGTCCCTTGTATAGGGTCTCATCCTGTTTTCTAAAATTAGAGATTGGCTTAATCCCCATAATATGAGGTTTAATACCCTCTCCCACATGTTTGTTGTAGTTAATTAGAACTCTGGATAGTCTTGATTATCCGTATAAATATCAAATCTGCCTTTCTTTCCCCCGGTCCAACTTAGTTTGCAATGAGCACCCATGAACTAGAAGGGCACACAATCTCAGTCTATTTTCTTTACATTTTTCTTTTACAGCCAGAATCCCTTCTCCCAGTTAAGGAGAGAAACAGTTGTATCAGGAAGACAAAGTTTTATATTAAGTGCCACACCCAGGAAATATTGTTCTCAGCCCCTGAATAATATTAATAGTATAGCAGAACATCCCGCAAGTGTGATTTCAAATGGTAATGGGTGGGGGTGGAGACACTGCTTTTCAAAAGTGTTTGACCTCCCGGGGCAAAAGCGATCACTGGCAGGGATTATTCTGTGATGTTCTAAAAAGGGGGTGGGAGGCAACACAGGAAAATCACTTTTTCCTTTAATTTGGTGTCCTAATTTCATCAAAGGGCACTGGCCAACACCACTTTGATATCTGAACCCTGACAAGGAAATGGCCCTTAGCTGGAAGAAGACCCCTAGAAAGCATTGATGATTATGCCACTCATGTAGTGTCGGTCTCCAGCCACAGTGGCACTGGAGTTGGTAACATTGAGATAAATCAATCTGTTCGCATAACAATCCCATGGTATGGTATTTTATTACATTACAAAGTATATGAGAAGAAGTCTCAGGAGCCCACCCTGTTTTAATTTCCATTCCCCGGATGTTTTTCATCACTACTTCATGTACATTTTTTCATTTTATTTCATTTTTCTTTTTAAAATGTTCACTTTGCAGTAGCTACCCACACAGATTGCACATAGATAAAAAAATACAGGCACCCATGCTAAAAGTAGATGGTTGTGTGTATGGAGAATATAGGAGGTGCCAGAGTTAGCAAACACACATGCCCGTCTCTGAGAGAGTGCGGTGTGCGTGTGTGTCTTCTGTAACATGCTGCAGCTTCACTGAATGGAACATAGTAACTACCTCTACAGATCTGTAGAAATTTAAAGGTTCAGTTAATCTAAAAAAACCATAAGGTAAAAAGCTCCATTAGCACTTCACTGAGTAGGGCCATAGAAAAGTTTGACAGCAGAACCTTGAGTAGCAGGTGCACCCAGCACGGCTAGAGGTTTAATTTCATTTCACAAAAGATCGCACACACCTCAAGCAAAGCTCAGCCAGTTTGGGGTTGTGACTTATTTTAGGTGGGGCCTGGCCCCACTCTGATTTCTCCCAAGTGGTCAGATTCTGCTCTGTCACATTCGGTGTCAATCCAGGCTCATCCCAGTAGGGTGAAACCCTCTTGACCCCTTTGTTACTGGGAGCGGGGCTTGGCCCAGTGCTATTCTATGTTACTCTTTTCTTTCTGCATTGTCTTCCCTGGCCAGTGGGGTGAGGACATAAGAATGGCCATACAGGGTCAGACCAAAGGTCCATCTAGCCCAGTATCCTATCTGCCAACTGTGGCCAATGCCAGATGCGCCAGTGGGAGTGAACCGAACAGGTCATCATCAAGTGGCCCCTCTCCTGTCATCCATTCCCAGCCTCTGACAGACAGAGCCTAGAGACGCCATTCCGACCCATCCTGACTAATAGCCACTCATGGACCTAACCCTCATCTAGCTGTTTTTTAAACCCTGTTGCAGTCCTCATCTTCACAGTATCCTCTGGTAAGGCGTTCCACAGGCCTACCGTGCGCTGCATGGGAAAAACCTTCCATTTGTTTGTTTTAAACCTGCTACGCGTTCATTTCATTTGCTGGGCCCTCATTCTTATGGCATGGGAACAAGTAAATAACTTCCCTTACTCACTTTTTCCCCAGCAGTCATGATTTCATAGACCTCTGTTATATCCCCCCTTAGTCTCCTCTTTTCTAAGCTGTACGGTCCCAGTCTTTTTAAGCTCTCTTCTTATGACACTCGTTCCACCCCTGCTAATGCTTGTTGCCAGAGTGTTGCCCAGGTGTTCTACAACAAAGGAAGCTTCTACTACATCCATCTTCTCATCCCCTTGTGCCCCATGAAGGGTAGGGAGCAAGCTACTGCTGGGGTCTCGAACTAACGGCCTGTGGGGGCCATCTGCTGCCCCAGCAGTTCCACAATGCAGCCTGCACACAGCTGCTGGCACACGAGTCCCTGTCATCCTGGGGGTGTGGGGGTCCATACCCTTCCCCCAAGACCAGATCCCGCTCTACCTCCACCCCACCTCTTCCCACCCCTCTCCTGCCCTCTCTCCCGACCCCTTCACACCCCTTCCCTCTAGCCCCCCCCCCCGAGATTGGGGGATGGCAGTGGAGCAGAGAAGGCTGCTGCATACCTCACTTCCGCTCAGTACCCACTGTCAAGTGGCGAGTCGGGGAGTGGGGCAACTCCTGCTGCCAGACCCAGGTCACCCAGGGCCCCACAGGCTAACCAAAGTATTGGAGGACCATCCAATCCCTCAGACAGTTTGGAGCGGTGACCAATCCCCCCCACCACCACAAAGCAGGGGGCCAGGGGCAGCCGTGCTAAACTGTCCTATTGATGGGACAGCTCCACACATGCCTCCCCTAGACCACAGAGATGTGTCAGCAGAGGCACAGAACGAGCAGCCAGAAACCCTGCTAACCCCATTGTGCTGCTGGTGGTGGTGCCAGGGACCACAGGTGGGTTTAAATCACCTGGGAGCAGCAGGTATGGATCAGGGAGGCCTGCAGGGAGCGAGGAAGTGGAGCACCCAGGCCAGGAGATGTTGTGGGGGGCACATATGGAGATCACCTTCCCCCTGGGAGCCCTGCCAGAGAGGGGTGTCTCCCAGCCCACTAGGAGGATTTGCGGACTGGCACTGGTGCGAGGGTAGACTGAGACTGAGACCCCGAACTAGTGCTTTCTGCACTTTTCTCGCTTTCACTCACAGTTTCTCAGCTGTAAACCAACATAAATAACACAAGTGGAAAACACAGAGGTTTCGGGCCAATGTTGATTGGCTGCATGAGGCTCTGGTAATGCTGAAGTCTTTTGAAATCACTGGGTCCTGCAGAAGGTTTCTGTGCTTAGAAAACACTGTGGACTCATTGGTGCTTCAGCAAGGAGCTGTGGTTTCTCGCCCAGGCCAATGTCCAGGCAGTAGTTTGACGGTGCTAGCACCCTGCATGTTTCAGTGGCACAGGCTGAGCACCCGCATACGTACAGAGGATCTCGGGTGGGACTGTATTTGGGCAGTTAACCCAAGGCAACGCTGTGGCCACATAGGAATTTTTGTCACAGTAGGTCAGTCAGTCACTGCACGTACGTGCAGATGAGCTGAGAGTTCTGCCTTCCAGGTGCAGTGGTCTGGTGCATCTGTGTGACAGGGAAGATTGGCCCTGCCACAGCTCATTTTAGAGTTTGATTTAGTGTGTCTAGTAGGGAGGTACTAAGTCTGTAACACTTACACTCCTGATGTGCGCTAGTGAAATTGAGGGCTTAGGTCTTATTTGTACAGAGGAGTGATCTCTTCAGGCCAGGGGCTGTCAATTTCCATGTGTTTGTACAGCTCCTAGCACAATGGATATCGTGGCTGAGGCTATAAATGAATACACAGACATGCCAAGTCTCTCTCTTTGGGTGCGGGACTCACTTACAAAGCCATTCCATCCACAGGATGAGGGAGGGGCCTCCCCAGGCCCTGCGCTCTTGGGGGCCCCCACGGTGGCTGTCCCAGGCATCTTAAGGACGGGCCAGGGGATTACCTGGGGTTGTGTGTGGCAGGAGCTGCAGCAGCAGATGAGGGTTGCCTCCCCCTCCTCACCGCCCGCATAAGGAGTTAGGGAAGTCAATGGAAGCACATTGACTTCCCTTAGTGGAGACAGTGTGGAAGCCCAAATTAAGGGCAACAGCTCCAGCTGTGTAATTAACATGGAGCTGGAATCGTGTACCTTAATTCGACCTTCTGCTGCAGTGTAGACTTGCCCTTAGATGCATCCTTTGAGTCTCAATTGCTAATAAACTTCTGAGCAGGGTCTCGATGCCAACTTTTCCCACATATATCTGCAACAGGCACTGTCGGTGCTCGTTTCCTACCTCGGAAGCTGTTCCAGCAACATGCACTGTTAATCCACTGTCCTCTCATTGTACTGTAAATCAATCAGCAGGTCATACGTGAAGTGTTTTCTTATGCTGGGGTTAAGAGCAGGCCACAAACATAGTGACTTGAGGTCACTCCGGAGGCACATGGTGAAAGCTGATGTTATCGATGCTGGGATTTTGGGGGTAAGCTTTTATTAAGTGGCAGAAGCATGCCACTCGCTGTCGAAAGGATGTTTCTGTGAGAGCTTTGTGTTGTGCAATTAATCATTAATTTATGTCTGCATTTTTTCCAGAGGAAACCAACAAGCCACAAGTGGAAAGGTTTCCTTCCTAGCTGCCAGCATTGGCTTTAATGTTTGCTAGGCTCTTTGGCATAGTCCCATACTAGTAGAATTTCTGTGGTTCTGTTTCTCTTTTCCTACTTTGCCATTTTCTAAATACATTCTAGTCCCATAGTGAATATTTCCAGCAATCCCCAAATCATGTGTCTCAACCTTGATACTCAGGTCTGAATTCTTTTTAAAAAGCTCAGCCAAAACTTCCAGTAGACCCTGAGCACAGTTTTGAAAGAACAGTCCTAGGGATCTGTTTCTGATATTGCATTCAGGCACAATTTATGCCTTCAAGCTCAAAATAAGCCCCTTCACAACCTGTGGCGAAACCAGTCAGCATCCCAAGATAAGACTCCAGCTTGCTGAGAACTTGCCATACCAAGTATAAGTCACAGAATCCCAGGGCTGGAAGAGAACTCAGAAGGTCCTTGTGTCCAGCCCTCTGCCCAAAGCAGGATCACCTCTAACTAAATCATCCCAGCCAGGGCTTTGCCAAGTCAGGACTTGAAAACCTCTAGGGGTAGAGATTCCACCACCTCTCCAGTGCCCTCACGTCTTCACCACCCTCCTAGTGAAATAGGTCAAATACTGCTCTCCTGCCTGTAAATGCAGAGAAATAGCTCGGCTGAAATTACTGACTAGTTACACTTATGTAACTTAAAATTCCTTGCAGGTACTGTCCTTGTCCAACGCAGGTCCTTGCCAGGTCTTAAAACAGCTCACTGCTGACTTTTGCTGCAGCTCAGCCAACTCTTGTGGGAGCTGCACATTAGGGTGCACCTGCTGACTTTCACCTGTGTGTGTAACTGAGAGCAAAGTCTGACACTGCATTAATGACAGCTGAACTATGGCTAATGTTTCATGATATAAACAGCCGTCTCCAGCTCAGAGAAATAAATGGAAGAACTCTCTCTTTAATTTGTAGGGTCTGAGTTAGATGTTGTCCTGCATGGTTAGGTGCAACAGTTTATAGGGGCTAAATAATTCATCACTCTAATGCAGGGTTGCAAATTTGGAAAGATTCCATCTTCCAGTTAGGAGTCAGATCCTATTTGAGAGCCAACCCTATTGAAATGGCCGGTCAGACCAGATCCTCCACTTGGGTAAATCAGTGTAGCTTCACTGAAGTCAGCTTATACCAGTGAAGGATCTGGCCTTTTGTATCTTTGTGGTCTCTTCCAAACACAGATGAGCTTAGTTTTGCTTTGGGAAATGAACTTGTGTGGCACGTGTGAATCCAGGCTGATCAAATCAGAGCATGATTGTACAAGCTGTGGCATGTCCCCACTTTGCTAGATCAAATACCATAGTTCTTCATCCACTGGAGGGAAAATGTAGCCAGTTGGTCTCTATAGCAGGCAGAACTAAGGGCCTGATCCCACAAAGACTTATGCACCTGCTTACATTTCAGTGACTAGTCCTATATGAAGTCAATCACACCCTTCTGTCGGAGTAAAATTAAGCACATATGTAACTCATTGCTGGCTCATGGCCAGTGAATGTAAGTGCCTCAGAGACAGTCCTTGCTGATGCATTGTAAACCTTGTAAACCTGAGACCTGTTCAACCTTCCCTCTGCTACGTCTCCCCCGCCACCCTATCCATATCACTAGGTCTAGTAAATGTATGGGGGAAAGTATGTGCTGATAGATCTGCCTTCTAGCCCTGTAGGGACCCCAGAAACTCTAAAACTGGTCCTGATAAATACAAAATCCTACCATCTTCTCTCATAACAGGTTGTGGTAAAATGACGTGTTCTCTTGCAAGGACAATCCAGACACAACAGTTGGATTTGTGTTGTTCTAAATCAAACGCAACACACAGCAGGACACTGGCTTTTGAAAATTTACAGTATGCTTGGTTAAGGCAAGTAATTTTATTCTGTAACAAGCCCTGTGAAGTGGGATTACAGCATCAATGCCAACAGAGGTTGTAAATATTTTTGGGCAACAAAACTATCCGTTAAGATGATGCATCTGTATGTGCATTTTTTTTAAGTTCGCTGACAGTTAAATATCCCTTCATGATGCTTTGTGTCATGGAGTTTAACTGCAACCGTTCCCTCTTGATTCCCTGTCTGTGTCCTGAGTGGAAGACGGGTAATTGTTTGTGGGCATGTGTGACCACTTCATTAGCCAATTTGTCCCTGCTCCCTTCCATGAGACGCCCTTCATTTGACAGTATTGTGTCATCACTCTGCCATCCTCCTGCCCATGACATGGGGACTCATACTAATTTCTCAGCCCCGACCTTTCATCTGGGTCTTAATTATTTTCTCCATTCAGGACAAGCTATTGTTGAAGTGACATCTTAATGCCAGTTATCTGATTGATCTATTACCTGTCTTCCTACAGGAGGATGAAGAATAGAAACCATGGAATCCTTTTGTCATTGGAATTGGAGATATACAGTTTAAAAAAAAACACTAAAGGCCCAAACAACTTAATATAAAAAAGGAAAAGTTAGCAAATGTCACATTTGATATTTTTTTTGATGGCTTTCCTTTAGTGGTAGGGTTAAATTATCTACTAATCTAGGTCCTGATGTCCTTCTTGCCAGTGTCAAAATAAGGACAATTTCAGTGTTTGTGTGCACCTGTTCCTTTAAGGGATGATTAAAGAGAAACATTTTCTACGGATATAAGCAGTGGCCGACAAGCCTGTAAACACCATCCCAAGTATAACTCCCATGATCGCATTGGGTAAACCATTTCATTTCCCTGCCTCTGCTTCCACATTTGAGGGATTGGGACACTGAGAAGATGTTACTTAACTATGGTAAAACTTTGGCAATGGAGTACAGGCAATTCAAGCGTGAAGTATCAGCAAAAGAGCAAGGCAGAAGGCCTATTCTTTTCTCCTTTAAATTTGCTTTACTCAACGCAACCCAAATGTCTTCACTGGCATTGCTCCTCATTTGGGGGTTGGTGAGTGGAAAAGCAAGCTCTATCTTTGGAGCAACAACCACATTTCTGAAGTGGGACAGTCCTGTAGCTTGAGTGAGGGCTTGGTGAAATCCTGTCTTGTCACCATTCACACACTCTGATCCAAAACCCTTTGGAAAGAGTCCTCCTTGACTTCAGTGCTCTCCACAATCTGAGGGGTGAATTCACACAGCTGCTTTCAAGGCCGTATGTGTAACAGTGAAAGGGCAGCTTGGAGCAATGCTTTTAGAGCATTAGCAAAGACCAGAGGTAATATTCCAAAATGGCAGTCAGTCACCAGTGTGTATCAGAAAAGCCAAAGACTGACTGGACAGGAGATGTGGGCTACGTCTCCACTAATGGGAAGATCAACATGCTGGCAATCGTTCTTTCAGGGTTCAATATAGTGCGCCTAGTGGGGATGCGCTAAATCGAACTGTCATGCCGCCATCTTTGACTCCAGCTGTGCAATTCTCATAGCTGAATTGGGATATCTAACATCAAGTGTTTTCCTCCTACTGGAGACCAGGCCTAAATTACCCTTCATTCTGATTCCTTGAAGTCAGAGCTGATGGAGGAATCTTGTACTGCTTGTCCCTATGCTTGACTTTTTCTGTTGCTAGAGAAGAGTTTGGTCTGGCCAGCTGCTTTCAATGCTGCTACGGTGACTATAATCTTAATGAACCCCAAAATTTAGGTTAATCCTAGAATAGGTCTGTACATAGTTAGAAATTGCATCATTCATTAATTTATTGCCTAGATAAAAATTGAGGCAGACAATTGTTTGGGGAAAAAAATGCCTCCCCCCACTTTGCCCACATGGACTTTTTTTAACTGTTTCTTACTTTGTGGAGTCAGCTCTTTCCCCTTCCAGCTGACTGACATCTCATTTACACAAGTGCTTGGTCCAGGTAAAAGTACCTGTGATGCTGAGTGAAGTAATGTGAGCAAATAATACATGCCTTGTATGAGAGGTGCTTTTTGCTGTGAATGAAACTAGTTTGCTGACTTCTAGTTGTACCTTTGCTGCTTCCAGCACCTGATCTTTCTTGCAACAAGCTGCCCTGTCTTCAGGATTCATTACCAATTAAGTAATAGGGATGAAATGAACCTAGCCTTGCCTAAAATAATTTTGGAGTTAAAATAAGCAGATGGTGCAAGTTGTTTACTGGAGCTATAAAAGCATTAGAGTTGCTTTTCTGCTTATCAGAGATTTTGATCTGGGATGGATGACCAGAGTAGTTAATTGCAGATGAGGAGTCACATTTTTGGGTGGCTACACAAAATCTATCAACTGTTTGCAAAAGCACTGCAGTTTATTCCCAGTGCGACTCTTTGACTTATGTTGCTTCTCAACTTTGGCTTGCAAAAGTTTATTTTTAGAAGCCCAGAAAGGAATCCAGCCCTGAACCCGGCTCTTCTTAAATTCTCAGATTGCAAGGTCTGCTGGGCCAAGAACACAGGGTTCTCTGATGCCTTAAACCTGACACTCTTCCCTAATCAGCTTCAGGTGGCACCTTCGATAGCAGTCACAGATAAGCTGGAAAAGCGTCTGTGGCTTTCCTTACCGTATCTGCTTCCCGGCCCAGCTTGCACAGTGTCTGAGTGCAGCAATAAGAAAACAAATAGCCACCTTCACCAAATGCACTGAGTAAGATACAACATTCCTTTCCCAGCTCACCTTTGCTACGGAGATTTACCAGCTTAAACATGCGGTGACAGGCAGAGGCTGTGTATCGGGCAATGCTTTTTAATGTATACCATCAGACTGCTGGAAATAATTTCTTACTGTATAAGAGCTTAGCCAGTAATAAGAACAGAAACCGCTCTTCATTCCCAGATCTCAGTGTGATATACAAAGGAAAGTGGCGATCCTTATCCTGAGCTCCCAGTTGAGTAAACTGAGGCACCGAGAGGTAAAATGACTTGTCTAAGGTTACACAACTGGACAGTGGCAGAACTGAGAATATAAAGTAATTCTCCTGCATTCCAGTATGATTCCCACTGAATCACAATACTTCCCATTGTGATACATGTGTGTAGGGGTATGTCTACACCGCAAAGTTATTTGGAATAACGGTCACCATTTGGAAATAACTTAGCAAGCATCTACACAGCAAAACCGCTATTTAAAAATAATTTTGAAACAGCAGACAGCTTATTTCAGCTTCTGTAAACTTAATTCTATGAGGAACAGCACCTATTCTGAAATAGATATTTTGGAATAGGGGCTGTACAAACAGGGAATGGGGCTATTTCCAAATAGAGGGCATCCGGCCCTACTCAGGGTCCCCTGTCAGCGTGGGGGTTCTGTGTTGAAATAGCTGAGAACTATTTTGATACGCATTTTGTGTGCACATGTGCTATTTTGAAATAAGCTATTGCGAGATAACTTATTACAAAATAATGCTGCTGAGTAGACATAGCCTAGGTGCACACACGTGCCTATGTGACCACAGTCTTTTGTATGATAGTTAAACCAAACCAGAATAACACCCCCCACACACACACACACCAAATCCTGAATATGGTGCACTCATTGCCGCCAAACCCTGAAATTTTATTGAAGTAGCTGTAAGATTTACAAGTATTACTGTAGAATACCTGGGTTTACATGAGGGATGAGCTCTAAGAAGGCAAAAATTCACTGTGTCTTAATATTATTAAACTCTAAGCATCCCAAGATGCTGCAAATAATAGAGTAAATGTAAAAGGAACTGTGGAAAATCTTGTTCTGTATTGATTTAGCCAAGCAAAATCAGCAGAGGACTGAAAGTCCAGGTAATTTCTCAGCAGTGTTTGGCTGTTCCAGGTAGTACTTGGATGATGGCTGAGAAAACCCCAGCCTCAGCCTATCTAGCCTCTGATGTTAATCTTTGTGACGGGGAGGAAAATATTGACAGCAGGATACTGCACTCTGGCTTGAATGACAGGCCATATGTTTGCAAAATAGACTGAAGTCCCAAATATAAAGGCATAGGCAAGTGTGGAGTGAGAGATGGGTTTTTTGTGTTAGGCATAAAACTTCCCCCATTTGGCAGAAGTCCAATAACAATTAATCAGCAGGGGCCTTTAAGAAAGAATCTTCCTTAGGAAGCCAGAATATGGAAGAATCCTTCTCATTAAATATAATTTAAAACAAAGCCCTGCATCAAAGTAAAATGGTGAGAAGACTTACAACTTGGGCCTGATTCTAATCTTGCACTGACCGCACAGGGATATATATCACTTCCTTTCCATCAGCTTATTCCAGCTTTTTACGCTGATGTAAGCAAGAGGTATAGGAATCACCCCCAGCATTTTATGAATGGATGCAGCACTCCAATGGGATCTGCTGTGTCAACACTAGGGGGCCAGCTGGGGCTCTCTACAGAGAAGGCTTCATCTTTGGTCCTTGAAAACATCCACGGCGTCCAGGGTTTTCAATCCAATCCATACTGAATAGTTTGTTTTGAAATGTGCATGGCTTAATACTGCGCATGAAAGGTTTAAATTTCTTCCTTCCTCCTAAAGGCTGAGGCATGTGAGGATTCTGTATGCACTGCAAATGTGTCTTTGCTGGTTTGAACAAAAGCCTGAGTAGCTGGAGATCCCCGAGGACGTGAATTTGTCTGGAGTGGTTGAAATTTAGAACTGCAGTTTGAAAATTTCAAGCAAGTCCTGCTCTTTTGAGGGTCAACCCCTTATTTATTTTGGCTGTCAAGTGTTTGCACACAATAGCAACCTCTCGCGCGTGCGCGCGCGCACACACACACACACACACGCATCATGTAGGCTCCTTTTGTATGTCCATAGAACATGGGCCTGTGGTCTCCATGGTTACTACAGAACACAAGCTTGGAAAGCAGCTTTCTCATGCTGAAGATGTATTGTTTTCTCTTTTGGCGCCTGAGTAAAAATATTTTTAAATCTTTATGTATTTCCCTCCGTGAAGGAGATAATCTTAGGAATGGGCGAGAGGGTGCTAATGAGTGAGCAGAGCTGTCCCAAGATGGGGGCGGGGCCGGGAGCAATGCCACCAGGCCACGCTCCTCCCCTGCTCCGCCCTGTCCAGCCCTTGGGGGGGTGGGGCTGGGAGATTACCTGGGGCCAGGGGTTGTATGTGGCAGCTGCAGCCGCAGGAGGTCGTCTCCCCAGCCCCACTCACCATGTGGGCGGCGGGAACAGCAGGCTGCTCCACTCCGTTGCCATCACAACCCACTGTGGATAAGCAGGGGAGGGTGACACAGTGGAGCAGTGCAGACTGCCACTCCCAACACCCACATAGTGAGTGGGGCAGAGGAGACATGCACAACCCCAGGTAATCCCCCAGCCCCAAGTAATCCTCCCACTGCTCATCCATAGGATGCCTGGTGCAGATACAGTGGGGCCCCCAAAAATGCAGGGCCTGGGGCAGCCACTCCACCTCATCCCATGGATGGCACAACTCTGTAAGTGAGTCTCACGCTCGAAGAGTGAGACTTGATGTGTCTATGTTTTGCTTCCTGTGTATTCATTTAGGGCTGTTCCTGTTGAACACTTATATTGCGATAATACCTCATCCATTATATCCGTTGTGCTAGGAGCTGTACAAACACATGGAAACTGACAGCCCCTCTCCCAAAAAGCATACTATCTGTGCAAATAAGACTTAAGCCTTCACTTCCACTAGTGTGCATCAGGAGTGTAAGTGTTAATGGAGTAACATCAATGTGAAACACACACACACACCACCCTCTCCCCACCCCGATAGGAGAATCTGGGACAAGTAATGTAAAATTGCTACAAAGCTGATTCAGTAAAATTTTGCACAGGTGCAAATAGCTATGAAGAGCAATTGGGTTCAAAGTCTAGCTAAACTCCTCTACATTTAAACGGAGAACAGGGCTTTTCTCTCTGTAGCAGCAAGAAGGACAAATGTTGAAGTGAGGAGGGGGGAGAAAGTGGAGAGATCAGATTTCTAAGCCCCCTTGAAACCAGAGCTGCACTGTTTATAAACTTCCATAAATATTAATTGATATTTAATAAGGTAGGCAAACACAAGGGAAAGTATTGTTTTGGCCAACTCCTACACAGCAATCCCAGCGAAGCGTGAAAGAGTTTGTGTAACTTTCCTTGGGGGTTAAGAGCAGGTCACAGAAGGTCCTTTTTCCTGGCCAGTGTCCCAGCTTTTTAAGCTAGGAGGGAACACAGTAGGCTCATGGGAATTTAACCCTAATACCTGCTGCCTATAGAGTGAAACTATTTGACTGTGTGTAGCTTTTGGGCTTTAAAGCCCATAGACTAAATAAGAGGGGGGCAGAGAAGGAGAAACACCTTCTGTCCTTTTTACTTATCACCAGAAAGATGGGGGCTCTGGCTGTGTTGCTGATTAAATGAATGTGGGTTTTCCAATAGGATTAGGCTTGAAAGGGGGTTAATGTTTTGTCAGTTGTGAAATATGATGAGATAATCGCAGAAGTTAATTGATACGCCTTCCCACATCACTTGACAGCTCAGACAGGTGGTGTGTAGCGTTTCGACTCTCATGCACTGGACTGCTGTCTGCCATGGTTGGTTCTAACTTTCACAGACAAGCTGAATGAGAAACCGGTTAGGGTTAGGAAAGAAAAATCCCTTCCCCCAGCTCCGCAAAACCAAATCCAAACAGCCCTTCTGTGTCTTGTTGCATCGTTTGTGCGGTAACATGGCCAAGTTGGTGGGAGGGGAAGTGCATGAACAATTGCCGGCATGATCTCCTCTGGTTTTGGAGGGAGTCACCGGTTCCAAAACTGACCAAGAACGCTGAGGATTTTCTCTTTTTGCTAACGTTAATGGATATTGGCTTCCTCGTGGATTTGCATGCAGATTCGGAGGGGAGAACAAAGTCTGTTGCAGTCAGAGCTGGGCCTGGGTTACAAAATCAGGAACTGAGTTGTGAACCCTCAGTAAACGAGGCATACTCAGAACCCAGGCTGTATTTGAACCATCGATGGTGGTAAAGGCCGGCAGTAAAAAAGGAAAGGATTTCATACTGGGAGCTTCCCCCAAAATCTGCTTCTGTTTTTGTTGCAAAACCAGATCAAGCTCTGTAGTTTTCCAAAATATTCTTTGACTTTGTGAGATGGGACTTTTCCAAAACGCTTGGTTGCAGCGTCCTTTCTTCTCCCATGGGGTTCTCACTATTGTCTTAGAGGAGCGAGCCGGCAGACTGCTGAACAGACCAATCGCTTGGAGAAGCTCAGGCCATGTCTATGCTACATGGAGTATAGTGAAATAGCCGTGGTGCAGTAGAAATGCCAGCACAGCGCTGTAGCATAGGCACGGCCTATAACCATGGAAAGGATTTTTCATCACCATAGGAGGAACACATTGCTGAGGGACAGTTATAAGTTCAATGGAAGCATTCTTTCATCAGCCTAGCAATGGCTATTCCAGGGATTGGGTTAACACAGATACAGCCCTTGGTGGTAAATTTTCCATACCACAGCACACCATAGCTATGTTGGCTGAAGTTTTAAGAGCACACCAGCCCCCAGGTGGTGAGTGGTCAAGGGGCTGTGGATCAGAACCAAAAAATAAGTTCAACGCACCTGTGTCCCAAAACCAAGAGGTTTTACTCTGTTTTGAAAGCACTAGAATTTACCTAGACAAATATGAGAGGGAGAAACAATAGCGCAATTCAACAATAGCGCAATTCAATTTTAGTGTTGCCATGTCTCAAATGATTGAATCGTTAGCAAATGAAAGATTAGATAAATTTGAAGAACATTTATTTGCTCCTGCATGTAGAAGAAAAAGCTGAAGTTTTTTTTTTCTCTTTAATATAGAGTCTGCTAGTAACTTAACCAATCATATGTCTTAGCAATTGCTTTTTCCACCCAAAATGGATCAAAGTTGTTCTCAGCTGCACCTAATTTGGGAAGCTTTTGGAATTCTCAAAGCAAATCATGGCTGTCGAACTAAACATTGCGACTGCTATTCATATCTCAGACAAAGACGGCTTTACAATAGTTGCCTGTCTGTATCAAGTTCACCAGTTTTAATTACAACACCCCACAGTGGAAATTTCACAAAACATTTTATCCGTGCGTAAAATTTAATTAAACAAACAGAACCTTAAAGAAAGCATTACATTTGTCACAGCAAAATCTGCAGTGGAGTAGGCTATTTCTTGCTCTTACAAATGGGTTATGTCTCAGGATTGACAGGGTTACCTTTGATGCAATGCAGATGGAAAATCAAATGTAGGAATTAATCCGTCTCTAGCCAGATTATGTAGAATCTTAAACAGGTGGCAAGGAATGTCAAGCCCTTTACATTTTTCATTATACTGTGGTACTGGTGTCGTCAGATGCCGGCCAACCTTCTAGCAGAATGTGTTATGTGATATAATTGTAAGATGGAAAACAGTGAAGGAATTTCTTCCATTAGGTTTCAGAGGCCATGATGGCATCTTTAGTTGATAAAGGAATTGTATTATATCTAATCCCTACTTTTAGAGGCATTTCTTAGAAAACGCTTTCTTAAAATCACTACCAACACTGCTGGTGGAATGTGAAATATAATTTACAGTGAAAATCCAGTCAGGGTTTTCAGAAGTGAGTAGAAATGCTGGGTGCCTTTATTTTGGGGATTCCAATCAGTGATATCTTAGAAGCCAGATTCTCAGAGCACCTGATTCTCTGAAAATACATAGATTTGTTTTAAGGTATATCAAAGGGGAGATCCAAAAATAGAGGCATCTGCTGCCACTGATCAGTTTCAATTAATATGAATTTTAATTCTCCACCTAGAAGTACAGATTATTGTGGTAAAGAATAATATGCTTATCGAATATGAACCCATCAAAGCAGGACAAACAAGCTGTCAGACTGGCCTAGGATTACAAATGAAGACAGGAGCACCATGTAAAGAACACACACGTTGTCTGGGAAACTTCCTTTGGAACAGCATGTGGGACACACTTCAAGGATCAAAAAAAGCTCAAAGGGGGGAAAAATAAATGGAGAGAGCACAGAAACAATTTAGATTGTTTGTATCAATTAACGACGGGGCCCATAATCCAGAGCACAAACACTCAAACTTCAGGGAAGTTATGGGTCTGCTCTGAATTTTGTGCACCAAACTCAGCTTCAAGAGTAAAACCAAGACCTGGAGCCACTCTCCTGAGCTCCAGGCGAATCAGGATCTGCATTTTACAGCTCAGGTGTACCATAGACCCTTTTTCTATATTCTCTGTATTTTGCAGAAGTGCATCCAAATATTTGAGAAAGTTGCACTCCACAGCACACAAACTCGGCTATATTTCCCTGGCCTTCTGGGGTCAGCATGTACAAAAGACAACCACCATCTCAGTCTACTGGCTTCTGGCCTGTGAAGCCAGAAAGATCTGCTTGTTTGGATAGATGCATTAAATGTTTGCAACAAAACCTTTGACCCGGCTGTGGCACTTGTCACAAACCTGAAACCTGGGCAAGGTTCAAACCAACCTTCAAACAGGGCTGGGACTGAGGTGAAAACCATGGTAAACTTTATGGGTTTCATCTGGGTTTGTGGGGTTGAGCTTATTCCAGATGAGAGCCAAGGGGGACAAAGCCTAGAAAAGCAAGGAAGCCAGAACAAAAAAGTCTGTCTGAACCCCAATCATGAAGAGTGTTTCTAACTAGGCTCATCCTTCCATGCAGCAAACTAATATTTACAGCATGAAAGATTGACTGTAAGCAGACCATTTGGGTTAGAGACTGGAGGCTACACCATTGTGAAGAAAAGGAAAGGAGAAATATGCCTTTTTTCCTTGATGTAGTGTTAGTATGGGAACCACTGGCCCAACCTTTTCACTAGTGCAGGCCCCCAGTCAGCCCCCACAAGCCATTCACTGACCCCAGTTACTGCCCCCAGGTCATTTGAGGACTCCCATCAAAGCCAATTATATCTGCTATGTACACTTCATTAAATGAAAAAAGGAAACCACAACATAGATTTTTCAGAAAGCAATTAATAACATTGGAAGATATTTAATTTAAAAATAAGTATACCTTTGCAACTTATTTAAAACTTATTTTCTATGGACATTATTTCTTATTTTTCTCATGGGCCCCCTACAATACCCTCATTGACCCCTCCAGAGGCCACAGACCCCAGGTGAGGAGCCACTGGTATAGGCTGAAAAATATACAGTCATGGCATCCTTGAGACCAGACACTCCAAGATTTCCCTGCATTCTGTGAGTGACTCATACCTAGACACATGCAGGAAAGCAGCATGTGCTAATGATTAGTGCATGGAAAACAGTATTTTGAAAAAAGGCTTCTTCTACTAGCTCTGTGTGATCCTGGCCCAGTCACATTGGGCTTGATCCTGCAAAGTATTGAAGACTTTGGTCTCAATCCAGCTTGGTATTTTAAGCGCATGTTTAACTTTCAAGTGCTTGTATAGTTCCATTGATTTCAGAGTATGTACCTTCCTGGATTTGGGCCAGTGTTCATCTCTTTGCTGGACCAAGCCCTTTAATTTCTCTCTCTTTATATGGTTCAGTTTCCCCATTTATAAAATCAGGTTAATGATACTTCCCTACCTGCCACTGTAATTGCTTTGAGATTTAATGTGGAAGCTGTGCAGTTTCCTTTAAATTTTGATACCATTCGTGAATTTAAAAAAGTTAAATAGGGGGTCTAAGGAAGGCCAAAGCATTGTTTGCTGAGTCTGCCCCATTGCAGCTCACAGAACAATGAGAGACAGGTGAAGGTGTCCTGATTGTTTTGTGAAAAGGTCAACTCTCTCCCAGGAGAGAGAATTCATTATTACAGTTTTGACAATGGTATCTTCTGTTTTGGGGAAAGAATGAGTAAAAACCAATACACCAATTATGTATACTTTAAAAATGTATGCTGTATATTCACTGACTTTGAACATCTTCCGTTGTTTAAAATACTAACATTGTTCCATGGTCCCTCATCCATTCCCCTTAAAAATTATGAAGTAGAGCTAATGAAAAATGCCCCCAAAATTGAAAAAGAATATAAACAGACAATTTCCTGTTTTTGAAAATAACAAGCACTTCACGTGCTGGTTGAAAAGGTAGTATTTTTGGGGCACAAACTCAAAATTTTTGCAGAAGATATCATTTAAAATTTTGAAAACTCAAGACATTTTTAACCAGTTCTGATCTTAACCAGCTGGAAGTACCTGCCAGATCTGTGCACATTCTTTCATAAAATGCAAGAGAGGGTTAACTGAATTTGGCACTCCTGGCCACTAATGCCCCCTCTGTTGAGTCTGCAGCTAAAGCAAGATATCAGTTAGGGGACATGCTTAGTGACTCAATACAAAAGTGAGTCAGTGTCTCCCAGCATCTAGAATATGTACTGGGGAGTCAAGAGATCTGGGTTGTGTTCCATACCCTGCCATTAACTCACCTCAGGAAAGGCACTTAACTTCTATGCACATTGGTTTTTCCCATCAGTGAATTGGATCTAATGGTAGTTAGCTTTTGAGATCAATGGATGAAAGTGCAACTTGTTACTGTATGTGAGCTCTTTCCACCTGCCTCCCATGTCTTTGGAGTCCCCTCAACAATGTTGCCTCTAATCTTTTCCACCCATGCGTGGAATACATTTTTACATGCACTGAGGCAAGTCCAAAGATGCACCACCAGTAGAAACAAAAAATCTAGCTGTGGGCGCTCTGCTAATTGGCTGGGAGGCATTTGAATCTCTCCTGATCAGCCACACAGCTTAGAGGGAACACTGTCCCTGAATTGTTTGGTTTCACCACCCCAGCGAGTTCATTTGATGATCCAGGGGAAATCTGTGCTGGCCTATTGGCTTAGGTCTGTGAGAAGAGAGACCAGATAATCTGCTTGAACTTCTGGCAAAGACAGCCTGGAGACCTGTGGCACATTAAGGACTGACAGGTTTATTTGGGCATAAAGTTCATGAGTAAAAACCCACTTCATCAGATGCATCTAGTCAATAAGCATGTACTCTGCAGATTCACCTGACAAAGTGGGTTTTTACCCACAAAAGCTTATGTCCAAATAAATGTTTGTCTTTAAGGTGCCAGGGGACTCCTCACTGTTTTTGCAGATATAGGCTAACACAGCTACCCCTCTGAGACTTCTGGCAAAGGTGATCCACCTGAATTCCCGTTGAAGTCAGGATTATAAATGTCTAGTGGTAGAACGGAGTGTATTAACTTTGCCTTCCTAACACAGGCTTTGTATTTCCATTGTCATCAGTATCACAGCTTTACTTCACTGCCAGCAGCCCATCTGAAACACTGTTAGTAATTTTACCTCATCCTTCACTCAAATAAGTTCAACAGCAGAAACTGGCAGTGAGGTTACATCCCAGGCAATAGAAATGCCCCCACAACCTTTTCCTCTCTACCCAGCTAGGAGTGCACAGCAATGAAAGGGCTCAGAAAGGAAAGCAAATGCTCTTCTATGTTACTCTGCAGTTTCACTTGCTGAGATCAGAGTTCAAGGTTCTATGCTTCTTCTGCATTAGCTGATAAATTCTGTAGCCCCTTGAGCAAGAAGCTGCATTCCCTGTATCATTTCAAGCACTTGAGAGCTTAGCTTTGTCGTCATTTCTTTCAGGAGAAACATAGAAGGGCTGCTGCCAGACGTGGAATGGAGGAACTGATCCTTGTGTTAACTGTCGAGTAGCTAAGTGTGTACATTTGTAATTTTACCTTTGCAGAATGTGTCGCATAATAAGAAATAATTTGTACTTGCAAAAAATGAAGTGCTCAAAGCACAGCTCCAGTGGGCTCTCTAATTTTTTTCCATGTGTGGAATAAATTTTAAGTGCACCGAGGCATGTGCACCACCAGTAGAAACACACGCTGTTGGGGGTGAGTGCTCTGCCAATCATCCAGGCAGTACTTAAATCCCCTTTGGGTGACTGCCCAAGCCCACAGCTTTCAGGGAACATCACCTGGCACTTCTCTGAGGTGGGTACCATTTTACTAATGGGGAAACTAAGAACAAAGGTGAAGTGATTTGCTCGTGATCCCACAGTCACTGGAAGAGCCAAGAACAGACCCCATTGTTCATGTTTCTCAGCCCTGTGTTCTAACCACTAGGCAACGATCCCTATCACTTTCTGTATCTGAAAAGCATTTCAGTTCCCTTTCCCAAATTCCAATCCACCTGCCCAAACCCAAGGTACGCAGCCTTGTCCCCACTGATCGGAGGAGCCAAAGAAAAAGCAAGAAAGAAGAATGTGTGGGATTTTTTATTATTCTTCTGGAGGTTGGTGTTTCACTCTACAAACGCTGTTGAAAAATGGAGGGAAATTGTAGCGAGCTTAGCAGATGCAATTGAGCGGTTGGCTGTGGCAAGGCTCTCAGTACTTAAATGCAATAGCTGATCTAATCGTTGTTCTTCAGGAAGCTTTTTGCTGCATTTTAGCACACAAAGCTTTTCCCTTTTCTCTTTTGTGACTCAAGCTGCTCTTTAAGAAAGCAAAAATCAATAAACCTTTCCAGCTTTCAATCTTTTGCCCCAAAAGGTGGGGTTTTTTTCTCCTTTTTTTTTTGGGTAGTGTTTTGTCATTCATAAGCTGTGGCGACAAATCCTTGACATCATTCGCGGATAATATTGATCAGCTCTTCCGTTGCGCCAAAGGACAAATAGAAATCATTTATCTGTCTGGACTCCAAAACAGCAAAAGACAAAGGGCTCTGCCAGCCACCCATGACAATCAGCAGCTGAAGGTATTAGCAGGAGGTCAAGTTCAGAGGTCAGAGGTCAAACAGGTTGTCATCAGTTTCTCACAGCTTTCAGAGTGGGGGGAGAAAGCCAGCTGGGTCTTATTAGCCAAATCCACTCCACTGTAAAAAGAGAAGTGGGGGATGGGAAAAGGTACTCTGGGTTTGCCAATTGTGAGATCACTGTGCCCAAGAGTGATTTTTAGAAAGTAAGAGTCTTGGGTGAGCTGAGGGAGCCATTGGCAATATGGTGCTTCAGGAAGGGGGTGCTGTCATGCTCTCTTCGCATGCACGTGAGAAACAATGATCCTGTCAGAAAATGGAGCTGCTTGCGGTATTGAGTGAGCTTTCTCTGAACTATTTCTGTTGTCCAGTTGACGGATGAAAGAGTGAATGTCGGGATGATGCCAGCCTTCCTGCCAGCTATCAGTCCTTTAAATCATCTGAGTTCAAGTAATCGCTTCCCAATCAGACAGGAGGAGCGTTATCCCTGCAGAGACCTGGGGCAAGCCAAAAAGTGAGGAAGGTGTGAGAACCAAGAAAGTGGGAGAAATGTGTGGTTTCTTGTCCACCATGCAGCACATCAAGAAAATCTGAAAACAAAATATTTATTATACATGTCAGGTCTTGGCTGACCTGGTTTTGCTGGAGCATTGATGAATTCTGGGGATTATAACAGGGTACAACCTTGAAGTAGTCAAGAGGGGAAGAGACTGTTTTGTTTTAATCTCTCTGGATTCTGGTTTTTTGTTTGGTTTTGGTTTGGGGTTTTTTTGTAAAATGACCTAATGCAACTGCCTGACAGACACCTAATGTTGAGACAAAGGTTCTTGGCCCAAAGAAACCAGCCCTTTGTCAATTCAAAGAAAGGTGCTGAGGGAGCCTCCACCAAAAAGAGGAAGTCAAGACCTGATACAGGTTGAATCTCTCTCTTATTCAGCAGCCTCAGGCACTAACCAGTGCCAGATGACAGAATTTGCCAGACCCCACAAGGTCAATATTTTCTAGCACCTTACCAAAACTTCCACTGCTAACTGGGCCCTTGGAAGACACTTAGGGGTAAATTACAGCTAAATAACAGCACAGAACACTGAGAGCCAGGACTGGTGATTGGAAACAAACTTTATGGGATGACGGGAAACTTGACCACACCCATGATAAGTGGTCATCCAACTAACTAAAATCCTGCTGGATTGCAGATGTTGCCAGACAAGAAAGTTCCAGATTACAGAGGTTCAACATGTACATCAAACGTTAAACAAGTGCAACAGTTTGTCATCCTCTTCCGTTACCTTTGTAAAAAGCTGTTAGGGCCTCTGTGCATCATGGAGAGTCACAAGGGTATTCGTTTTCACTGGCCAGCCTGAAATCAGTCACTGCGCTTGGGTTCTGTTCCCTCGCTATACTGCAGAACTTGTGGGCAAATCATTCACGTCGCTGTCTATTTTTCACTCCCTCCCTCATAAAATAGGATAAAGGTACTTGAGGTTTTCATGGGTAAATTAATAACTGCCCATAGAGTGCGCAGAGATCCGGAGAAAGAATGCAATATGTGACACTGATCCAAAGCCCAAATCTATAGGAAACTTTCCATTGGAAGCTTTGGATCAGGTCCCAGACCCTCAGGCCCGTTTCTAAAATGATCACATCACTAATCTTTAATGCATTCATGAATTCAGAATGGAAACAGAGCTTAGGTAAGACATATCTGATGCAAGCCCCGGGTGTAGCAAAGGTCTATTACATCCTAGATGTGCACCTTTCTGTGCAAAGGTATATTACAGCTTTCATTTGCACCCTTCCATGCAAAGGTAGATTTCACCTTACATTTACTACGGGTTCAACCTCTCTCTTCTGGCACCCTCAGGACCTGACCAGTGCTGGATGAGAGAATTTGCCAGACCACGGAAGGTCAATATTTTCTAGCACCTTACCAACACTTCCACTGCTGACTGGACTCTTAGAAGATATTTAGGGGTAAATTACAGCTAAATAACAGCACAGAACACTGAGAGCCAGGACTGGTGCCTAGAAACAAATGTTATGGAATCACAGAAAACTGGGCCACACCCATGATAACTGGTCACCCAGCTAACGAAAATCATGATGGATTACAGATGTTGCCGGACAAGAGAGTTTTGGATTAGAGAGGTCCAACCTGTAGCTGTAGAAGTATCTTTGTTTTCTCCATTTGATGCTTAGAATCTATTCGTTAGAGTATTGTATCTGAAAGCCTTCTCCAAGACTCTTCTCTAAGACAAGAGCACGAAATTAAAATTTTCTGTGGGTAATGTTGAGCGCTAGGAGGCTCCTGAATTCTGAATGAACAGCGAAGTTAGTTTCCAATTTAAACACCAGGAGGTTTGGTGTCTTTTTTTTTTTGCAGGCAACTATTTCTAGAAATTGATGCCTAAAGTCAGGCAAATGCCTGAAAATCTGCCAATTTCTTTTTTCAGAGTCCTCTTTGCGTGAGTTTCAGTGGTTTTGATTACCTGGTTTCCAAAAGTGCCAGTACACTTGGACTTCCTTAATCCAGGTGTCTGTGGTCTGGGAACACCTGTGGTTGCGAGCCCCATTTGATCCTCTTAGATCCTGCACCCTCATCCCCAGCACTGTCATGCACCCTACCTCCCTTTCAGACACCCCTACCCCACGGCCAACAGCTGTTGAAAGACAGTGCATTAAGAATTTATCTTGTGTTACATGTGTGCAGTACTCGAGAATGGTTTGCAAATGCATAAGCTTTGGTAGTACATTTCGTTTACTCTTTCTTTAATCTTCTGCAAACTCCCATGGTCCAGAAAATTCCATAATCTGCCATCACCTATTTCTCAAGGTTACTGGATTAAAGCGGTTCAAGTGTACCGCACACTGAACACTTCTCCCCAGAAGCAATCTTCGATCAAATGAAATAAGAAATCCAGCAGCACAGATATAGAAAAAATGTTAATAAATTGCAAAGTAAAATAAGTGTATATTAGGATAAATAATTTGGCAACATGGCCTTGCAGCACAGGTACGAAGGCCATCAGTGACCCCTTCTCTGACCCCCCTGGTCAGAGCAGTATCACCTGTATCACTCTTCTATAGGCCTGTTTGCTATATCACTTTCATTTGCAAATGCCATAAAATTCTCCATATATTTGGGGTGCGGGCTGAGGGTTATAGTATACAACATAAATGCTTCAGTGGTTTTACCTCTGCACTACTACCAAATCAAGGCGAGCAAACTCTAATGCTAAGGCAATAATCAATCTCACAATAACAAATTAGTTCAGTAAGAAACCTCCCTTGATCTCTGCTGCACTCATGAGCAGGGTCTGCGGATCAGGCCTCATAAGCATCTCAGTGGTAACCAGTTTGCACAGTCCAAGCATCTTAAGAATCCCTACTGCAGCACAACAGAGCACACGTGTACTGGAAAGAAAATACCCTCTGATTAAAATAACAGCTATCAATCATAAACTGCCTAGGGGCCTCATAAAAGCAGTGAGGAAAATTATTTTAAAAAATTTAGCATAGTTTGATTTTAAAAAAAAATTCACTGCCATTAAAAGAGCCAGATAACTTCTCTTTGCCTTAACATTTCTCCTGATCCTTTGAGAAATAGGCAGAGCCTTTCCTGGTGTATGTTTCAAGGGTCAAACTGTGATCCAGAAACCTTAGTGCACCAAATTAAGGGAGTCCACAAGAATAGTGCACAGCTTCTCTGGGGAAATGGATGCCTCAGAGCTTTTCACCTCAGGTAAACCAGAAAGGGTCCACTTCCATCTGCTTCCTAAAAACACAAACACACATTAACGCTGACATCAGACAGAGTGTTCCAGCCTAAATGACCATCTATTTGTAACAGAGAGAAAGCCGTGATAGTCTATATACTACCAAAACAAAAAAGCAGTAAAGTAGCACTTTAAAGACTAACAAAATAATTTGTTAGGTGAGCTTTCGTGGGAGAGACCCACTTCTTCAGACCATAGCCAGACCATGGTAGCATGGCTATGGTCTGAAGAAGTGGGTCTGTCCCACGAAAGCTCACCAAATAAATTATGTTGTTAGTCTTTAAAGTGCTACTTTACTGCTTTTCTGTTTAAATAAATGTCAGTGTAAGATGGAGAGAGGTGCTTATATATACAACAATTTGGGCAGTTCTGCATGCAAAAGTATCCCAGTGCACCTCTTGTCTCACTCATTAAAGGGCTTTCTTTATAGGTCTCTTTTTCGCTTTGGTTATCAGCTTTACTGAATTATGCAGGGAAGGCAGAGCTGCCGTGGACCCTGAGGCAAGGTGGGAAGGGGGGTCCAGCTCTGTGCTCCAGAAGGGCAGGGGGCCAATGGTGGAAGGGGTGGAGCCTGGGGCATTTGGCTGCCACTGCAGCCAGGACTCTGGTGCGGGGCCCCCCTCTCTCCCAGCTGTGTGCAGCCAGAGCTGTGCTACTGCTGTGGCAATTCAAAGGGGCCGGGAGCTCCGGACAATGATGCTGCTACTTTGGCGGATGGAGCTCCTGGCCCCTTGAAAGGCTGGGCCCAGCAGCAACTGTTCCATTGACCTGAAGGCCTTCTGGGGTGCAAATCTACTTTGGTGCAGACAGTGTGGAAAGTCATGGGTGCTCCCTAAACAGGCTCATGGTAATAGATGAAAGGCCAGTGTAGCTATTCAGGGTCATTTAATCTGGCCTGGCCTTAGGGCAAGGCAAGTAAGATGGTTGCCTTCTGGCCACATGCTCCAATTGACTATAGTATCCACCGTTCACCAGCTGGACCAAGGCCCCGCTGTCAGTGTGCCACGTTGGGCCTTGCTCACCAGCCAGGCCCTGCTAGGCCAGTTCTGCATTTAATGTATCAAGTTAATGTCCTGCTATCGCGTGCCCCGCGGTTAGACAGAAACGGCCCAAATGAGGCTGTTTAAATCCTCTTTAAGAGGCGATGGGAAGTCCCGCTCATGGCAGGATCTGTCCAAAAACTGCTACCCAACAGAGTGTGTCTGGCTGTTACTGTTCCACAGAGCACCGGGCCAGCAAGGTTGCTGCCTGACTGGACTCGGAGCTGTATGTGGGAAGCTACGAAGCACTTGCCTGTGCTAGGCCTGGCTCTTATCCCTCATTTTCACGAGCAAAATCATTCGTGTGCCAATACATTAAAAATAGGGACAGGGTCCAGATTTTTAAAGCCCAGTCATTTAAAAATCCTATGCTGTGGGGAAACGGAGCCATAGCTATAATTAGTCCCTCTTTTGCATACCCTCACCCCCTCTGCTCTTTGCAGCTCCATCTTACCACTATTAATTATACTTTTAGCTGGCCTAGGAAAGGTGCAGCTGAAATTTAACCACAAGTGCCCCAATAGAATTTCATTCAGGCCTTGAGCGCTACACAATACTGACAGCCTGTAAAGTAACACACTGTGTATATACTTGCATGTACATTTTATTTATACTATGACAAGTTTTCTCCTATCCGTCTGCTACTAGCTGAGACGACAGACACTTTCTTTACAAGCAACAGGCGTCTTATTGTAATATAACAAGACTATCTCTGTGCACTTTAGAAAGCTAGTTAAGCAAATACCTGTCCAAGCACACACCATCCCTGGCTAAATAAACCCAGGTCTAGAATGCCGGGAGCTGATATTACAGAGCCACATTAAGCACTTAAGCACATTAAGCCAAAGTTATTGCTTTTACTTAAAAACATATAAATAGAAAATCTCCTTGTATCTTATTTTTTTCTCCCAAGGACACTGTCAAGGTCACCAAGAATCCTGATGCGCCAAACAGTGTATCAGGGATACAAACCCATTTTACCAGACTATTGTTGTATGTATCCTCTTGTGCCTCGAACTTCATTTCCACTTCAATTTTATCAACCTTCCACTGGAGACTCAAGGAGATAGGAAACAAGTACTGACACGAATTAGCCCTGAGATTGACTGATATAGCTTAGCCCAGGGAATTTTGGGTAAAACATTCTCCGGGCTTTCTCTGTCTCTCTCTCTGCCTTTTTTTTTTCCTTCTGATCCACTACAACCAGTCTCTTGTCAGTCATCTGTCACAAATGTCACCAATCCTGTTCAGGATGACAGACAGGGCGGGATGGCTTTTGATGGGGTAATTTGCCAAAAATACAAAATGTGGTGCATTAGAGATGGCCACTAGGTCAATGAGAGGGGAAGCATTCTCTTCTCATAGCTATTGTGAACCTCCAGGAATCTTACGCCTTTGCTCTCAGAAGCATTTCCTCATTTGCTAACTTCGCGTCTCTTTGAAATCCTTCTGCCTGAGGAGCCGATGGCACTCACCAACATTCATGAATTTGTTTGGATGGTGCATAGGTGTTATCACCCCATAATCAAATTGTATTACAGAATAGTAAAGTCATTTGCTCAGAATCCTCGGGAGGCTGCATTTGAACTGGGTGTAGATCCAAGATCTCCTGTCTCCCTGTCTTCTGCATTAGTCATCGCATCATTTCTTCGTAGTGGTCAGGGTGTTTTCCCACCTCCTTCTGTATTTCCTCCACCTTATACTTCCATCCTACAGCTATCACTCTTTCAGCCAACACCTGTGAACAGGGTGAAGGGTGTGTGTCCTTCATCCTGTTCGTGGTGGGGTCTACCTTACTCCGAGAATCATAGAATACTAGAACTGGAAGGGACCTCAAGAAGTCATCAAGTCCAGTCCCCTGCCCTCATGATTCTATTAATTTCCTATGGACAGTTTGTGACGTAAGATTCTATTGTAGAACCTCAGAATGGAGAGCATTCATAGGTCTGAACAAAACATTATGGCTGTTTCTCAAAAGTTTATAAGTGAACACTGACTTAATGGAGCCACAAAACTGGCGAAAGTGTTGCTTATAACTATCGTAATTTAAATGTAACAAGCACAGAAATACATGCCTTACCTTGTCAAATCTAGTTTTTTCAAAACTTTTCCTTTTTTTTATAGTTTACGTTTAATGCAAGACTGTGCTTTTTTGTTTTTGTTTTCTTTGCTGCTTCCTGCATACGTCCAGTTCCAAATGTTGCTGACCCATCAGCTTGTAACCCTACTGTTCATAACTCTAATATTCTACTGTACTCACTGTAATACTATTTTGATGCTGGGAAGTGCTGAGGCCCTTCCTCCAGCCTTGTGTGAGGGGCTACTGGGCCCAGGACTCAACTGATTGCTTGGGACAAATGAGTAAGAGTAGCAGCATGGAGGCTGCTAAGTGACTTGCCCAAAATTACAATTCAGGAAAGGTTCTTGGAACAGAAGTATACTGAAAACTGTATTGAAATGGTAAGCTATTTAAGTGCTCAGGCTTTTTTCCTGGCTCTCTTTGTAGAGTCTTTGTGTACCATATGGGCCTAGCTGCAGCCAGTTGTGCAGACAGACCTCTAGAGTGACGTGAAGTGAACTGTTTCCTTCTGACTTAAGGAGCAGCCTGCTTTGTCTTTCTCTGTTTTTGGGTTCTTGTGCACTGTTGTTCTGAATGCTAAGAAATAAAATAGTACAGTTAGCCTTCACACAAGTGTATCTTTTTTTTAAATCTAACTTCTTTCTGTGCATGAGGTAAACCTACCGGGAAAAAAGCCCAGGAGTCCTGATTCCCATTTCTGTGCTGTAGGTGCCAGCCTGCCCTAGCTAAGCGCAAGTGGAGGAAAGGACAGAAATCAATGTGGAACAAAACAGAACTTCCCAGTTCACATTCATCTGCGGGTAGTGTGTACATTTGGGGGTTTTTTTCTATCAGCTGTTCCATTTGATAATATCACTAGATGTTGCCCTACTAATTCTATCTGCCATACAGTAAATGGGCTGCCACAGTGTTTTCTTTTATCTGTACTACTAACAGGGTTCATTGCAGAGTATCAGCACTGCGCTAAATTATAGTCCTGCCATTGGTGGCATACAAGTTTTAATTCTGGCCTGCAGCTTGACGGAAAAGGCCCATGAAAAGACGGACAGCAGGTTGTTATTTAACCCCATGCTATCAGCACTTCAAGTGCAAAGCGCTCTCTGGTTTGACTGAAGCACCTGACAGGGATGTATTGCCTTCTCAAGGTCTGGGGGGAAGGGTATGTTGGAAAGGGGTGTTTTTTCTGCAGTGTCTCCTGCACATATTTTATACAAACTTCATCCCCATTCTTTTCCTTGGGGTGACATGAAATTTATGTCTCTTTGATTCCAAAAAGCTCCTATAGGCAGGGGAAGGGAGGTGGAGAAGGAAAAGAGAGAGAGAACGAAAATGATTTTAATTTTTTTAGGCATAGAAATGAAGCTGATATTGAAAGTGAGTAAATTTTAATGAAACGGTGCAAAAATGACATCATTTACTCAGAAATCATTAATTTGTCAGCCTTAATATTTCAGCTACAACATTGCCTGTCAGTTTGTGCCAGCAATGACTGATAAATCTATAAAAGTGTGCTGCTAATTTACTGAATATTTATGTGCAGTGTCATTTGCAGAGTAGGATTTGAATTTATTTCACTCAGTATTCAGCTGGAGAATATTTCTAACAAACCTAAAATGAGCAGCACCGGGCTGCACAAAGTAAGGCCAGCAAAACTTCTTAAATAACATTTTAAAGGAAGAGGAATACTGACAGGAGGTCCTGCTAGTTTCTACTTGGAAGACAACGTTCCAAAGATGGGCTAGGAGGCTTGGTTACTGCAATCTCTGTGTATATGACAGTGGAGAGTTGTTTGGAGATGCAGTGGGTCTTTTCACACGAAAGCTTATGCTCCAATAAAACCTGTTAGTCTGTAACTTGCCACAGGACAACTCATTGTTTCCAGGAGTATGAGATCTCTCAACTTCAGAGCCTTTTTTTGTTTTGCCCCAAACTTAATACTACCTCACGCTTATATAGCAGTTTTCACTGAGCACTGGAAATAGACTAACGAAGCCATTCAATATCCTTCTAGGACAGGTACCTTTTTGGAGTGCCACAAAATATTTGTGGTGCAAAGTTGTTTTGTTGCAATTTATGTGTTTGAGCTTGAAAAGATGGATGAGGGTTTACAGAGGTTCACAAGCAAGCTTGTATTTCTTCCTGTCAGAGTGACTAAAAACATTTACAGTGAACTTTTCAGCTGCTTTATTTATTTATTTATTTAATTTTTCAGGCAGGTGGGGCTAGTTTGTGATTGTTCATGTTGGGATATGATGATGTGGGTTCTGGACCCAGGATGTATTGAGCTCTACCTGGTGTGATCTGTCCGCCTCAGAGGAAGCCATTTTGGCTCATCTTTTCATAAAGAATATCTGCCTTTTGTAGGCTCTTCCTGAGCTGGTCAGGGGAGATACTGCCCAGCAGCAGGGAGCGGCTCTGGCCTACTTTTTGATGCCACTTGATGAAGACAAGCCAGGATTTGGGTGTGGGAGGGGAAGCTCTCGTTTAATTTTACGTGTGAGATTTTCTATGGCATTCTTCAACATTTGTAACTGAAGGCTTACCCAATGATAGTCAAGGGGTCCTTAGCTACCTCACAGGGAAGTTGTGAGTTCAGTGATAATAAAGTGCTTTGTTATTATGTATTCTATGAGAGTAGTATCTGAAGACCTCAGCTGAGATCCAGACCCCTGTTTACGTTCACACATGCAATGTGATAGTCCCTGTCCCAAGCAGATGAGACAAAGTATGGGAGAAAGAAAGTTGTGTTGGCCCCATTTTACAGGGGCTAAGTTGAGGCACATAAAATAAGAGGCTTGCCCACGTTCTGCGGCAGAGATGAGAATTGAATCTCAATCTTCTGAGTCAATCCAGTGCCTTAGCCACCAAAACCATCTTTCCCCGTGTGTGTTCTTTGGATCAAATGTTCTGTCTATACATGAATTATTATTGTTATGGCCAGAGTACAGAGCATAAAGGAGAATGTTGACCATAGACAAATACACATCTTGGGTTTTTTAGTTTTGTTTTTGTATTTTGATATCAACCTACCTAAAGCAGCACTCTGGAACTGTCATAAGAGTATATGGGCTGAATCTTGCTTCTTGAGAACCATCCATTAGTCCGAGAACCACAGGAAATGCCGGTAATTAAAAAGAATATGAATTGTGTAGAACACACTGGCCTTATGATAATCACATTTTTCACTTTCATCAGATTTATATCCTATATTAATATTTATTTCTCACTAATGCACTCTAAAATGAGCTGGGATGATGTATGCTTCAGTGGTCTACAGCAACTATGGGAAAGACAGGACAACCAGAGAGGCATGGTCACTGGAATGCTGCTGCCCACTGTTTCTCCAGTAAAATACCTGTGTAACAGGAAACGGGCAGAGATGTACAATGTTTGGAATACTCACTACCCACTGCTGCCACCTAAAATACCTACATAGTTGTGGGTTGGTTGAAGAATACCTTTATTGAAACACTCACTACTACCCAACCTATGCAGTTGCCATGAATTTTGCCATTCCTGAGAAGCCCTATTGTTAATGATATCCAATTGCGCCTGGAAAGCATGCCATTCTAGGCAGGGGCTTGCATTCTGGAGGCACTTGGGAGGTAGGGGAAGGCAGTCTGGTTCAATATAATAAGGAGAGTTTGGGGATCCTGTTTATTTTAAAGCACAACCTGCTCGGTTGCTGCTGTCATCAAAATTGATTTACTTATGAAAAAAATTTTGCTTATACCTTGCACTCACATTTCTTACCTTGGACATAAGGACTCGGGGAACAAGGGATAAATCCCCAACATGCATGTCTTAATTTTTCTGTGTTGCAAGGATGAGATTAGGAGAACTGAGTTGAGTTATAAGCATCAGTCATTCTCCAAAATGGATTTGAAGCCTTTTAATTGTGGTGGGATAGCATAAAAACTTATTATTTATGAAGCTCTGGCTTGATCTTGCATGGCCCTGTCTCTCTCTCTCTTTTTTTTAAGCAAATCTCATTTTTTCCCTAAAAGATGCTGTCGGATCCAATATGAGCATTATGAATATTTAATTTCAGAGCAGGGTTTACACAATACCAGAGTGTCTGTCAGCTCAGCCATTCTCTGCACAAGGAGCATAATTTTGAGATCTATTTGTTGGGTCATCTTTTCCTTTATTGCTCTGCTTGTATTTGGCATTCCTGCTTTGAACTTTGAGAGTGCAGATTTCTGGTTTGGGTATGACTTCCACTTGTCTTGGGAACTAGACTTCCTAAAGAGCTGACTGGCGTCTAACTCCTCTAGCTCCACTCCATATGCATCCACTGCACATCCCCAGTCCATGCCTAAAACTGCTCCCAGCTGCAACTGCCTTGTTTACAAATCTGGTAATAGAAAAAAAAAACATGCAGGGACAGAGATGGAGAGAGTTACACTAGGTGGAAGACAATCCAAAAGGCTGTGGGAATGTCTATTGAAGTTTCCCAGTTCTTGCTGTCTTTGAACGATTTGGTCCTACTTCAATAGAAGAGAAGGTATTTTAGAATTGGATTGTGTTCACGTAACAAGCATATTTCACTACTCCAGCAGGGCCTGTCTTCAGTTCCCAAATTGGGGGTGTTTTATTCCCAGAGTATCTTTCACCGTATAAAATTCATAGAGTTGCAATAAGCAAAATAAGTGCCTGAGTCACCTGAGAGGCTTTAGAGTCATAGAACTTTATTGGCTTTCTTAAAAGTAATACGATACAATAAAGATATTTCACATGAGAGAAGAATTCCCAGGTTTCTGTTTACATCGTTTGATCGTTTAGTTTAAAAAAAAATGTTTCCTGGAATGTTAAAGACTTAATTAGTTCAGTAGAAAGGCAAATAATGGCTCATTTGAAAAATCTGTGTGTTCTCTAGCTTTTTCTTTTGGGGCTATTTGTAGGAGACATGGGATTCTGTCTGAGGCACTTAGATGAGTTTGTGTCATGCACGTAAGCTGTAATGGTAGCAGAGCAGCAATACTAGGATTTACCAACCTGAGAATCAATTCCTGCTCATTCCACTGACTGGGAGGATACAGGTGAAATTCTTACCTTGTCCCAGCAAGACTTCAGACATTTTTGGTTTTTCTTTTCTGTTCCTTTCCTTGCTAGCATTTCCATTTCTATACATTATTAACTGAGGGATCTAGGAATGCTGCTTGTTTTCAGTCCTTTAGAAAACAGAGCTACAACTTTTCACAATGAATCTGGTATCAAGTCTAAGTCTCATTCTTACATGGGAATTTACTATTTTTCAGTTTGTACTTTTCTCCATTTTTTTCCCTCCTGGGAGAAGATGTCAACTAACAGTCACAGCACAAGACCGGGTGGCAGAAGGCTTGGGTTCTGTTTCTAGATTGAGCACTGACTTTAGGCAAGTCATTTGAAATCTCCTTGATTCGGTTTCCTCAACGGTAAAATTGTAACACCTAGCAGAGTGTGTGTGTCTGTTGGGAAGCTTCATTCATTACTTAAGTTTGAAAGCACGCTGTGATACGCAGATCAAAGTTTCTGTATGAGTGTTCTGCATTATTATTTTTGTAAACTCATTGCCGCTGTTGGTTATGCATTTTTGTTTTTAGTTACGGCTGTTCATGTGTTCAGAGAACTAGGCCAGCCCAGGCACCTATAAATTATATTATTTTAACAAAAATACATGTAACCATTTATATCAGCAAATTTCCACAAAACACTAACTTGTGTATAATGGTTCATTGATCCCAATTCTCTCTAATGAAGTAGGTGTTAAATTATATGATACCCCCACACACACTCTGTTGCACAAGCACATTCAGAAGATGTTGCACAGATACTTAGCTCCTCCTATGGCACATACCTACTTTCCCTGTTTCCTAACTTCCCTTACTACCCTTGCTAAGCAGCAATATGCTAATGATATGCTAATGAGAAGCAATTATTATGCAGCTGCTGTGTTCAAAGGTATATTTCTACTGAAATGAGTTCTGTATGCTTGGAGGAAGCACATATTTACTGCTGTGTTGCCCGTCTGCGTTTTGCACACCTAGTTGGCTGGGCTCCCACACTTCATGGCTTGTCTGAATACAGGGGTGCGTGCCTGTGCACAGCCACAAACACACTCCATCACTCTGGGTCGTTCCCATCGGTTCCCCACCACTGCTGCAGCCACCTGTCAACTTCCCCGCCCCCATCCAGAGTTCCCTCCAACCCCAGGTGTCCAGTAAGCTCCCTGTTTGCCACAGGGCAGTGTAGTGTGGCAAAATGCAGCTCAGGAGAGCCGCACACATGGGGCGCCCCTCCAGCTGCTCTGCAGATGTGCCCCACCACCTGGTGGAGCAAGTGCATGGCAGCAGAGGCAGGTCCTGCAGCCCTGGCAGGCTCCAACCGCTTGGCGGCAAGTGACTAATCTTGAGGGGGGCAGTGCCAGGCTTGGTGGGGGAGGGGGCGGCACGTGGCTGAGGGGTGCACATGGCAATACAATTTCTCTTGGACACCACTACTCTAAGCCGTGCGTTTCTGCGGCTCCTCAAGGCTTGTTGACACTGTGAGGCTTTTTTCAGAAAAAATCTTTTTTCCCCACCAAAAAAAAAAAAAATAACTTGTGTCCACACTGCAGAGACTATTATTCGGGTGTAACAGGGCATTTAACTTGGAACAGTAACGCCACCAAAATGAATGACTTTTGATTACCCCCCCGCCTTTTCAATTATGACTTAATTGGCCTCCAGGGCCATTGCTCATATTTAGAAATTGGGCTCTCTAGTGTGAATGCCCAGTTTCAAAATGCTCTCGCCGTGGGAACGCTCTTCTCAGAAATAACTTACTTCGATGTTCTAACGTCAAAATAAGTTGTTCCTGAAAAACCCTTCAGTGTAAATGTCGCCTTGGGAGGGATTCACATACCCTCTGGCTGATTAGCAGAGCACTCAGAGCCAGGTTTTTGTGTCTGCTGGGGGTGTGCTTTCACACTGGCCTTGGTGCGCATTAAAAATATGCATTCTGCAGCTGGATGGAAAAGATGAGCATGTCCCCACCCAGGTGTAGATGGTCCAAAAGGGAGCTTGACCTCTCTTCTTCCCTAAAGCTTTCAAGCTGAGCGTGCTCTTTTCTGTCTCCCCAGTCTTGTTCCACCTCTGGCGTTGGCTAAACATGTTTTTATTCTGTGATGTTCCTTGTATTAAGCCCAAAATGACTCACCTTTTCCTAACCTGATAAATGCTGCTTCTGCAGTTAATGTAACCTCCCCGAACGTCCTTCATTTGTCAAAGATCACAGCCTTTTACTGCAGGTCATTATTTCACCAGGAATTCAAACAGAAATATTTCTAGTCCGCACAGAGAGATCTATTTCGCTTCCCCACCCACCACATTAGCCTCTGAATACTCTCATTATACCATTACTAATTAGAAATTCTCTCAAATTGGCGGCTGCATTAAAAAAAAAGACAGTGTGCTGAGCATATGGCATAATATCCTATTAATGAACACTCTAAATTCAAACTCAGGTCAGCTGCTCATTTCTTGCTCATGACACCCAGGCAAGGGGGGGAAAGCAACCTTTCTGTTTTAAATGCATAATACCACATGCTTAGGATGCAGCAGTGCCGTGGGCCAAAGCTTTATTTCACTTGGTTAATTTTTTTTTTTTTGGTAGCTGTAAAAACGTTGTGTAAGCTGGCGACTTTTTGGCCAAGCTTCCATGCGTTGGAAATTGTTCCCTAGCCTAGGTTCTAAGACAGATCCCTCCCTTAAACAATAGAACAATACGCACCTTTCACCAACCTCCAACAGTGTCTCAAAAAAATACAGCCCGGACTTGCAGAGCCGATGCACCTTAGTTGTTGCTGTCCAACCCATTTATCTGACCTTGCAAGATTATCTGCATGGAATTATGCAGCTAAAGGTCAAAAGAGAAGGAGGGCAGAGGGAAAACAAAGAGTATCGTAAGTTGTGATCCACTGAAACGTTAGCTGACACGCTCCTTGGGGCAGATGCTGTTGCTTGCACAGCGCCTTGCACCAGGCCTGCCGACTGGGGAAGGCAGGTGGGGGCAAAGGTGGACAGTTGCCCCAGGCCCCAGCGTTTCAAAGGGGCCCGGAGCAGCACCTGCTGCTGCTACTTTGGCAGCAGCTGGAGCTCGGGCCCCTTTGAAAAGTCACAGCGCCACTGCTCCGAGCGGCTTTGAGGGACTAGGAGGAGGCCTCAGCGGCGCTGTCCAGGTGGTGCTAAGGGCTGACTGCCTTAGGCCCCGCCCTTTCCACCCTCAGCCTTGTCCCCAGCCAGGCCCCCTTCCCACCTTGCCCCGGGGGCTGTCGGCCCTGCTGCTTGCACAATGAGGCCCAGATGTTGGTTGGTACCTAGGCACTGCCACAATAAACATGGAGGAGTCTTGTGGTGCCTTAAAGACTAACAGATTTATTTGAGCATGAACATTCATGAGTAAAAACCACTTCTTCATGTGCATGCTTGACGAAGGAGGGTTGATGTCAGAAGGCATCTGGCGAGGTGATTTTTTTTTTTTTTACCTAAATTGGTTAGGCTTTAAGGTGACAGAGGACTCCTTGTTGTTTTTGCAGATACAAACCAACAGGGCTACCTCCCTGAGACTTCTGGTAATAAACATGATTATCTAAAAATGAAATGCACACATTTCAAACAGGAGAGTAAAGCCCACGGAAGTCAAAGCTGCAATGTTTGGCCAGATCAAGGCCTGAAAACAGTCTAGGGTGGTCCCAGGAGTGATGGGCATGGCCTACGTTAGGGTGACCACATTGCCCCATGGCAAATACAGGACACTGGGCTCCAGGGATCAGGGGCTGCTGTCCCATGTCCGGGCTCCTCAGCAATGGGGGCAGATGTCCTACAGTGAGGTACTAGGGATGGGCCTCCACAGCCCTGAGCAGGAGGAGTGGAGGATGGGGGCTCCACAACTTCTCAGCAGGGGGGCACCAGGGGATTAAGAGGTCACCCCATGGCAGAGCTCACCAGCAGCGGGGGCTGCCTCTGTGGAGTGCCAGGGAATGGGGCAGCCACCCAGCAGAGGAGCTTCCTGGCAGTGGGGGCTGCTGCCTTGAGACATCAGGTGCCAGGTAACAGGAGCCGCACAAAATACGGGACAATTTGCCCATTTTCTTAAATAAAGCCTGTGAGGCAGCTTAAATAAGGGACTGTCCTGGGGAAAATGGGATGGATGGTCACCCATCCTACATGCAAATCAGCACTGGACCATCTGAGTGGAGCATTATTAGCTGCACTCCGGAGATTGAAGCTGCAGGAATGCCAGCCCCTGTGGTGAAACCCTGGTTTCTGCTAGAGCGGATTAGTTTAATTTGACTTGTTCCTAATTCACAGAATCACAGAAATGGAAGGGACCTCACAAAGAGACCTCCCTGACTCAGGCAAACCCAAAAGAAGTCCGATCTGAAACCAACAGGGGAGTGTCCACACAGCTTTTTGCATCGATTCAGTGAAATCACCTTAAAACCTCACCTCACAATAGCACCGTTCTGCGTGTTGCCAAGCCCTTGGAAATGAGAGGTTCAGCCATGGTCAGGGAGGTAAGGCTCAGTCAGTCCATAGTCGGGTGCAGACCAGCAGTGACTGAAAGTTGTCCATCCTCTCTGAGCAGCTTCACACTCTGGCTCCCCACAAAGAGGGGTTCATGTCACTGCTGCCACCGTTGTGGTCTCATCAAGGTCTTGAATGAACCTGGGGACTGAGCTTGCTGCGGTTGCTTTTCTTGGAGTCGTTTCAAACCTGCTTGCAGACCTGCAGCCTGAATAAGAGACGTGCAAAGGTTACCCGCCTTTCCGAAGGAGTATAAAACTAAAATGCAGTGAAATTTGCAATGAGGTGAATAGCAGATTCATGTATCTTCCTGCTCTGGACTGATGTAGTTGTCAAGACATTTGGCTTCATCAGTCTTATTGTCACAGAGGTTTATAAAATTACCAAATGATCTTATGTCAGCTGATTCTTTAATGGGATGTTCATTAGCTAAGACCTGAGTAAGGTATTTTTGCCATTGCTCATTTCATCTCAAGGTGAGTGTGCAGGCTAAAGCCTTTTGGACAGTATACGCTGTGACGTGTGTTCTTGGCACATCCTGGGCCATGGTGTCAGCTGCCACCCGTTTTGGCTACAGGCTGTGCCCTCTCTTTGTGGGTGTGATTTTTCTATCAGTAGAATGACTCTGTGCACGGAGGGTTTGATCTCCTGGCGGTCTATGGGTAGGTCAACACAGCAAAGTTAATTCAAAATAACTATCTTAGCATGCACACAAGGCAACTGCTCTTTTGAAATACTGACTGGCTTATTTCAAAATTCGTAAACCTCATTCCACGAGGAACAGAGCCTATTTTGAAATAGGGGCCGTTAGGGTAGGGACAAGAGCCGATTTTGAAATAAGCTGTCGTGCAGCCAATGGCTCTGTTCGAAACGGGAGCCATGTGGGTAGATGCTGTATTTTGAAATAGTTAATTGCTATTCTGAAATGTATTTTTGTGTGGAGCAGCGTTATTTTGAAATCAGCTATTCCAGAATAGCTTAGCTTGAAATAAGGCTGCTGTGTAGACATACCCGTATATGAAAGCAACTTCCCATTGAAGTCGTTGAGTCTGCATTTACTTTAATGGCATTTGTGTCCACCTTACCCAGGCTTACCAACAGGGGAAGGGGCAAAAAACACACAGACAGGCTCCTGAAAGCAGCTGAAATCCCAGGCCCTTTAAATCACATCTGGAGCAACATGTGGTGCATGCCAATAGCTCAGAAGGCTGAGCGTTATGCCATGTGAGGCCCCACCCCTTCTAGGGCCACAGAGAGGCTGTCCTCAGCTTGTGCAGGGGCCCAGCAAGTCTGACACCACCCCAGTCTTTCACTGATGCAATCAGAAACAAAATTGTCACAAATGCACCAGGTCGACAGCAGCATTTAAAAAAAAAAAAAAGGTAGGCTTATGAAGTGAAAAAGTTGTCCCATTTTAACTTATTTTTTATGTCAGAGGAAAAATTCCCTAGAAAGCCCAGAGCCAGGGACGAAGTCTTATGTCACGTACAGTGAGGTAAAGTCAGAACAGCCAGGTCGGTAGAATTTTTCTTGTGTTTACCTTCTTGGTCTCAGAATCAGCCCCTGGAATTCAGGTCTGTATTCTGTGCTTAGCTTTCTTGGACAAATCATTTGCTAGTAATGGTCTCAGAAAGGTGGCCATTTCACAAAACAAAAGTAGCAGTCCTGTATCACCTTGAAGACTAACAATATTATTTATTAGGTGATAAGTTTTCGTGGGACAGACCCACTTCTTCAGATCTGGAGAATAACTGATGACTTTGCCAGTAAGTTCTCCAAGCTTCAGTTTTGCCACTTACGAAACATAGCCATAGAATTCAGGTGCTGCCCAGCTGGGTACCAAGGCCCCCACAGCCTCCCCCAGCTGACAGCATGTTTCCATTGGTGGTGCACATCTGCACATGACTGGGTGCACATAGCAAAATTTATTCTGCCCATGGATAGAAAATAAGAGAGGGATCACTGCTCCCCACCATCGACAAGATCAGTGATTTCCCCAGCTCTTGACCTTTCCTCGGGCTGAGAACCTGGATAACATTTGGAAACCGGTGCTAGCTGTAAACAAGAACTACACTTGCAACACCATACCAAGTGGGGGGAGAGGAATGAAAAAGCTGAGCTAGGTGTACAGTGAGCTGCACAGGAGAATATTTTCCAGCCTTTTATAAATAGAGGTGAGGGAGTAGAGGCAGCCTTCAGAGGCTGAAGGAGCTTTGCTGAGCTCAGGGGTAGGAACGTGGAGGAACACCGTGGAGCGAGACCCAAGACGTGGTTCACTGAGTCCAGGTGAACGCACTGAGGAGAAGTACACACTTGGTCTTGTGTTCTGAGAGTTAACACTGAGATGAGCCCCATGCACTCCAGGCAGAACTGAGGTTTTATTTCGCAGGCATGGGGGTCATTCCAGATTTAATTACATAAAAATTAACGTGTGCTGCTTCCCTACTATGTCTAGGCCATGCATGGAAATTGAATTGGGTGAAATGCAGGTTAAGCTAATCACTTGAGTCATTCTGATGACTAAGCACGGGGATGTTATAATCTTTCGGGACATCTCAAGAACCTGATTGAAGACCAAGTTGAAGACGTGGGAGTTTAATCAGCCAATATCTGTGATGTTCTTTTTACTGGCTTTTCCCTAGCAATAGAGAAATCGGAATTGTTTGAAGATTTCTTACTGGCTTGAAAAGTCAAATGTCGTGTGGTCGGTTGAGTAGGTGCTTGTCTGGCTTCCAAGTCCTTACTGAGATGACCTTACTGGGAGTCCATATCACATTTCAGTAGAGTGTTATACCAGTGGGCAGAGGGTTGGGTTTTATTACTTTTTTAACACCATGAGGGTACATAGTCACAGCACTCGAGACCATTAGATTATTTAGTCTGTCCTGTATAACACATGCCATAAAATTTCACCCAGTTCCCCCCATAATGAGCCCCCAAATTTGTGTTTTAACAAATCCAGAAAGGTCTCCAGGCTGGATTTAAATAGCTCAAGAGGGAAATTTTCCATCAGATCTTTTGATAGTTTGTTCCAGTGATAAATCGCCGTGTTTGTTTTAAATGTTCCTGTATTTTTAAATTGAATTTGTGTGTCTTAAAACTTCCAGCCATTGGTTTCTGTTATGTCTTTCTCAGCTCTGTTAAAGATCCCTTTGGGGGCTGGTATTTTCGCCCAGGGAAGATACTCATATGCCCTAATCATGAGAATCAGAGAACACTAGAACTGGAAGGGACCTTGAGAGGTCATTAAGTCCAGTCCCCCGCCCTCACGGCAGGACCAAGCACCATCCAAATCAGGGTCAGGGACCCCCCAGCACAGGTGCCAAAAGTGGCATGTGAGCCAATTTTCATCAGCACACAAGGCGGGAGCTCAGCCCCGCTCCTCTTCCCCCATGCAGCTGGGAGCCTGCTCAAAAACCAGGCTGCTTGTGGCTTAACAAAAGACCAGCTAATGCTACCAACCACCACCTAAAAGGTAAAGCTCTGCATCTCCATTTGTGTATTAATGAATCTGTTGTAAACAGGACTAAGAGTGACTTTAAAAAGTATCACTGGTGCTGGGACTGTACGTAGAGGTCAAAAGGTCAGATTTCAGCACTCCACCTTGGAAAGGTTGCTGACCCCTGATCTGGATCATCCCTGATGCATGATTATCTAACCTACTCTTAAATAGCTCCAAAGATGGAGAATCCACACTCTCCCTAGGCAATTTATTCCAGTGTTTAACCACTCTGACAGCTCGGGTGGTTCTATCCAATGTCCAAGTGATGAGTAAAATTATTTGGCCCCCAAATAGTCATGATTCAACAGCACAATACAGAAAGATCACATGCTGTGAAATGTGCAATCAAAGCCAGATGGCTTTAAGGGTTGGGGGATTCTTTGGTGGGTTAGGAACTTAGCGTGGTGCCCACTAAGTGGGAGGCAGTTCTGAGCTTATGGAGTGGCAGGAAATCCTGCCGGAAGTTTGGTGCGCAGCTAGAACATACTGACACAGTGTGACCAGGTGGGGGAAGGTAAGAGAGTAGAGCAAGAGTTAAGGAGAACTTTTGAGATTTTTCTCCTTACTTTCAGTCGTTTGCATGGATCAGAGTGAGAGCTGCTTAAAGATGACCCTGAGGTATACCCTGTTACGTAAAGCATTTCTACGCTGTGGTATTTCAGCATCGATACCACAATTTTTGCAGTTTTTTCTTTTTGGTTGGATTAGGGAACATTAAAGATAGCAAAAGACACAGCAAAGGAGCAGAGATGTTACCACCACAGGCCTAGCCCAATTGCATGCTGATTAATTGCTTGCTACCTGCTTCCCAAATCATCAGTTCTGTTTCAACTGGATGGAGGGTCTTTCATTCTTAAAAGCAGCTGTAGAGGTTGCATAGAATGTAAATGGAGGGCAAGAAAGTGCCATGAGAGGGTGTAAAGGGATGGGGGTAAAAAGTCCCTCAGACACCATTGGTTCTCAGTGTAAGGGAGAGACCATGGAGTTAACTCTGATTTAACTGTTTTCAGTTGTTAACCAAATCTCTTCTGGCTGGGGCAGGGACCCAGGTGTTTGAGTGTAGCATGATGCTGCTTACTATCTGCCTGGGACTTTTCCCTGAGATCCCTGCTGGGAGTGCCACTTGCTTGGAGCTAGTGAGGGTGGATTTTCAAATTTCTCACTAATACGTATGTCCTTCCCACCCTCCCTTAGCTAACTCCCCAGACTCAGGGATGCCTTTCTCCTCCACCTATTTTCCCCCTTCCCCTCCTTGAGGAGGTAAAATTCCTGCCTTTGGATTGGCTCAAAATATCTGTGGCTCTTCCCCAGCCTCCAATGTCTATTTTCTGAAGAGAGGGGGTGGGCTTTTGTTTCTGTGACAATGAGAATACTACAATGGCAATGAGACTATCGCATAAACACTTGGAGTTCACAACTCTGCCCTGGCAAAGCTCACAGGCCAAGTACATGAATTATTTATTATTTTATTTCGTAGTAGGCATCCTTCAGTCTACGTAGACTATGGATCGCTCCCTTTATAGTTTCAATTTAGGACTTCATTTACAGTGTCTACTGTGACTATGAAGACCCACTATTTTATGAAGACCCATTATTTTATTTACTGTTTATTATTTTAGTGTTCTCTAATCTGTGGATTAGATTCAATGGGTCCCATCAAGGAATCTACAGCTGTTTAGCTCTGCTTTCCAGGGAGGCTTTCCACAGCCAAAAGTGCTGTGAAACTGATGTAACCCCATAGCCTCTGTCCCAGAAACCCCTGTGAAATGATGCTGATGCTGGCTCTGTATCTGATTTGATCTCTCTATCCCTCCCCCCACCCGTGCAAATTGGCAGGTTTGCATGCAAAGATCCCTGCCAGGCTGGAGTGTTTTACAAGTGGATTTGTGTAGTTGGTTATCTGCTGGACTCATGAAGTCCCCATAGCATCTCTCTGCACTTTGGCAGGGTTTTTGTTAACACAAAGGCTCAGCTGGATATGAACTTTCCCAGAGTTCAACTCTGTTAGGATTCAAAGGTTCTGTTCTGGCATATGTTGGAGGTCTAGTCAGGTATGAAATTTGGATCTGGATTCAAACTTTCCCAGCATTCACAAGGTTTGACTGAGGCGCCTCTGTACAATTGTTCCAATACCAGCTTGGTCAACACCCTCAGACCTGTTGCTCTACTGTTGCCTCAGTACCCTCGATCAGTGGGGGGTTGGGAGCATAATACCACTCATTAGCAACTTCCGCTAATCACCAGATAGCAGCAGTGATGGATTCCAGGTAGTCACTGTTGTGTGCAGACGTCCTGGGATAATGAATTGCTGGGGGAACCTACCATTCCTATTAATCCACCTGTATATCCAAAAATCATCAGTGTATGAGATGCAAAACATAGCATTCAATCTGAAGAAACCCAGCATTTGTTACTAATAATCTGTTTAAGAACAGTGTGTTGTGTGTACCCACTTAATCCAGCGCCCCAATCAGTGTGATATTCCTGCGGCTCTATGTCCCTGACTAGCACTTTCTTCTTCACTCGGTTTTTACTGCTTTCTCATTGTACCTGAAGTAGTACCAGCAGGGGGCTTGCTGATTCTATTTGAATTCAGATAGCCATAAAAATGTAGACGGAATGAATTATTATGTGCTAGAGGGGGATGTTTAAAGCAAAGAAGTGTGGGGTGCCGGAGAGAAAGCTGGCTGTGTCCTAATAGTCTATTCAGGTATTCATAAAGTGTGTAATCCCTGGGAAAAAGACTAACCCTAAGCATATAGTGGGCTTATGCACTCTCTCTTATGTGAGCAGAGTCAGAGACTCTGGGTACACATCCTCAGAATCCCTGCCGTACAGAGCTCTCTGCTCTCATTAATAAAGGAGATTCTGCCAGGGAGTCTGTGTCCGTATCCTCCAGCAGAAATTAGTCATTTTAAGATAATAGCAATAATCCGATTAACACGATGGTTGAATTGTATGGAATTCATATTCCACAAGCTCAATGGGGCTTGAATATTCTTTGAACAGTGACACTAACCTTGTGGTGGTAGTAAAATACTAGCAAAGCACTCGGAGCCCTGAGATATGTATAACCCTAGACTTGAAAAAATGGGGTCTTTAACACAGGCTCCTAAATCCATGTTGAAGCACCTGTTTGTAACAAAGCAGTCTGATTTTGGCCAGTGCTGAGCTCCTACTGAAGGCAATGAAAGCTTCAGCCGGTTTTGCCTTATGGAACCTCCAGCCACTTGTTTACATGGGTAGCTCAGAAGCACCAAGACACTAAGAAGGGAAAATGAAGTTTGCTCTATAGCCTTTGCTAAGGCAATTAGCTTTTAGTTCATGTGGCAGAGGCACCTGGCTTCAGCCCCTAAGGTTGCCGGTTCAATCCTTCCTCCCGATGATTGTCCATCAACCTTACACGTGTCTGTGTATAGATTTTAAGAGCCAAATGTGGGCCCCCATTTTCCTTTTTTTTTAAAATGCAGATAGAACTGGCTGTCTGCTTGCAACATGAGGCCTCAATCTGGCAAGTTGATCCAGCATGGTTGGATCAATGTGGAACAGCCCTGAGCACAAGCTTCTAGCCATGCAGATCCAGTTGCAGATTTGGGGTCAAGATGGGCAGAGCACAGAGAGGACTGTTAGTTACCCTCCATAACAGGGTTAGGAAAACTGGTGCAAACTGAAGCTGCTCTTTAGAGGTGACCTTATTGCTGTGTTTTTAATCCCGTCTGATTGTGGTCAGACATTCAGGATTGATTTTGTTTTAAAACTTTGGGGGAGAAATATTCTCCCCTCACCACCCATATATTTATAAGAAGCAATGTGGAGAATCTCAACCCCCCTGCAAGCTGTTTGAGAACATAATATATGTAATATGTCCTTAAACAGCTTGAAGTGGGGTTTTTAGTCTGAGATTCCCCAGGTTGTTTCTTTCCATTCAGCTAATGTCTAAGCAGTCGCCTTTCTCAGTAAGCAAAGTGCTGCTGGGCCTCAGCTCCACTCCAGACTTTTCGTGTCCATATCAAATCAAGACGCTTGCTGCAATGTTCACAGAAATGTAATTTGATTTGCCTTTGTCAACAGAATCTATGGAAACCTCCCCTGCCTGAATAAATATCCCTGCAGGGTAGCACATGCTTTGTAAATAATTTTCATGGTAACCCCCTCTTGCTAGCAGGGTGGAGAGTTGAGAACATTCATCAAGTCACACATTAAGAAAATAATTTTCTTGTACGTAATTTGCGCAATAAATAAGGCCCATGATTTCTCATTCCTGTAGTGGGGAAGTTTGAAGAGCTGTCTTTTCTGACAACCACTGGGTCTCATTTAACCCAGGTCCAGCTTCAGAACTAATTCCGACCTAAGGTCAAGGGCCCAGGGGCTGGTCATTTTGGCTGCCTTACTTTTCAGGTGCCTGACTTACCAGCATATGCTATAGCGGGTGGTTGGCACATTAGGAACATAAGAATGACCATAGCAGGTCAGACTAATGGTCCACCTAAGCCAGCGACCTGTCCTTTTGACAGTGGCTGGGGCCAGACGCTTCTGTGGAAAAGAACAAAACAGAGAAATTCTTCAGTGATCCATCCCCTGTCACCCAGACCTAGCTTCCCCCAATCAGAGGTTTATGGACTTCCAGAGTGGGGTGGAGCGGGTTATATCCCAGAATATCTTGGCTAATAGTAATTGATGGACCCACCCTCCAGGAACTTATCTAATTCTTTTTTCAACTCAGTTACACTTTGGGCCTCCACAGCACCCCCTGGCCACAAGTTGACACAGTGCTTGCTGACAACCTCTTGAAACTGGAGACCTTCCTGTCATGGATCCACATTCGTTACTCTTGGCGAATGGGCCATTGGGTAGGTGTAGGAGGCAAGTCACCCCACTCCAGAAGGATAAAGAGGTAAAAACCCAGCTCTGGAAGAGGGCTGAGAATGAAGAGCCAGTGGCTGAGGCAATTAAATGCCAGGTGCAACCCAGCTGGGGCTGTATAACTAGGAGCTCTGGGAAAGGTACAACCCAGCTGTGGAGCAGGAGGGACCTGGCTGCCAAGGAAGCTACAGAAGCTTCTTGTGACTGGCCCGGTCCCACTTCCAGGCTGCAGGGCCTGAGACAGGGCCTTGAGGGTACAGGGCTGCAGGGAGGCAGCCATGTCAGCAGAAGGCAGAAGATCCATAACCCCTTGCCACCGCTGACTGGCCATTTCAGATGGCAGTTTGCCCCGAGGTAAGGGGCTAGATGACAACTGGCAGGAGGTCACTGCGGCACGGTGGGCCTCAGTGGTTGGGTTTCCCTAGGAGGTGAGAACATCAGAGCATGGGACATTGCCACAGGGCAGGACCCTGAGGGAAGGGCACCATGGTCTGGAAGGGACGCCGGTCTGGCTGAGTGGTAGAGAACAACCAGGTGATAGCAAGTAAGACACTAGCAATAGAGGACACTCCAGAGACTGACGGAGCTGATTCCCAAGAGGCCAGCAAGGAGGCACCGCAGCCGTGAGTCGCACCCTATTACCTTAGGAGTAACCTATCTACATGGTGGCATGGATTTGAGGACTATAGCCCTAGCTTCTGCCCATGTGTCTCTGGCCTGACGTCTATTGCTGCCTTAACTGAAGAGGCTGGGGGGATGTACTTGTCTGTTTGTGAGCTGTAACCAAGACTGACTCCTGGGGTACACAGCTTCATCCTTTCTGCCATCAGAACTGAAGACTTCCTCACAGCTGAGTCCTGAGAACTCCAGCTGTGGCTTGGGTTGGTTTAAACAAGCTGAGGGGCTGCCACTGTCTCTCTTGTCTGTCCTTCCTTCTCTCTTCCCAGCCCCAGCAGGATTGACTTCCACACCGTAAATCCACGGCCGGGGGGTTGCTGGACAGCATTGTCTGGTGTTTAATAATAAATATTTGCAAAACGTCATATGGAACGATTGCACCTTGCCAGTGAACAACCCGGCTGAGGTGGTGTTTTTGTGTTTCCAGCCAGGGAAGGAATCGCTCAGCTATGTTTTAGAGTCCTCAGTGTTCAGCAGCTATCGGGGAGGGATAGCTCAGTGGTTCGAGCATTGGCCTGCTAAACCTGGGGTTGTGAGGAGGCCATCTAGAGATTGGGGCAAATAGATGTCAGGGATGATGCTTGGTCGTGCCAAGAGGGCAGGGTTCTGCACTAGATGACCTCCTGAGGTCCCTTCCAGTTCTACGAGATGTGTATCTCCAATTAAAAATGAAAAGCTCCATGCACATGGGTCCATATCCTGCCTCATTTTCTCTTGCTGCAGTGGTCCCCAAAGGAGGTGGAAGTGGTGCCTATTGGCAGGCCTGATTAGCAGCACCATGACGCGTTTATTTGCAGTATGTTGACAGCATGCCTAGCTCATGGCATGCACAGATCAAGGCCTAGCCCCCGTCCCCAAGGCGCTCCATGCACTAACTGTGCATCGTAGGTGCTACATGAGCTAACCCACCATTAAAACAGGGAATTTGTTCCAACAAGACATTTGCATTCATGTGTGTAGGAACCATTTGATGGGATCTCAGCACATCCTCTAAGCCACTGGTTTGCAGAGATTTGGCCGAATGCTTTAGCTAGTGGCTTGATTTCCTTTTCTCCCTGCGCTCGGTGCCATTTGCATCCCCACTTTTCACTGTAATCTGCCCTGCAGCAGCCAAGAGAGGAGGCCAACAGTTATTCATTTATCTTCTACCACTTGAACCAGGGCCTTAACTTTTCACCCCTTGTCTTTCACACTCCTGTCTCTGTGTGTTTCCCTAATCAACGCACATGAGCAAAATCAGAGGTGTTGAAAGTACAAAGGGCATTTTTGCTCATTTCCCTTGGGGACAGAGCCAGGTCCCATTGATATCAATGGGCATCTTTCTGTTGGCTTCCATGGACTTTGGAGCAGGCTCTGGCATTGCCAGCCTGAATTTACACCTTCAGAAGTCACCTTCAGTGCTTTCCTCTGCCTCAGGGTGCTTGCAGGCAGCTCAGAGCAAGCACATGACCAAATCTACAAGACATGGCTTTACTTTTAGGAAGGGAGCCTGGAGAGTACTGGATAATTTTAGACTCTAACCTCAAATGCCTAGATTGCACTTACATTTGCCCTTATCAATTCCTCTGGGCACTTGGAAGCTGTGTGTAGACTCCCCCAGTGTATGTGCAATAGCTCTGCTCTTTCCTGGTAGAAATGTAAAATTTTTATTTTTATATAAAGACTTTTTTATGGCTGGCATGTTCCTATCCCCAGGCATTTTGCATTGGAATTCAGCTCATTGCCAGCCTATTACATGTTCACTAACTATAAACCATCTGATTTATATTCATTAACCAGTACTAGACAGCAGCAGGGGCATAACTTTAGCAGTGGACATGACTCAGTCGAAGGGTGAACTAAATTTGAGTTAATTAAGGTGCTGTAATTGTTGTCCAGTACAAGTGTCTTCAGGGCATTGGCTTTGGAAATAATTTTTCACCCCAACCTCTCCTGTGCTCTGGGTTGCTAGTCGGCAACTTTGCTCAAGTCATAAACTAGGGAATCAACCGCCCTGCACTTATTTGTAAAAACAACCAGGCGCCCTTATTGCTTCTTGCTGGAGACAGCAATGACCTTAGCGACTAGTGAAGTGCAAACAGTCAGGGCGGGTAATTATCCCAAAAGTAACACAGAATGGTGAGGATTCAGATTCATGAGAAGGAAATTTTGAAGGACTGCACAAGGGTTTCTTCATTTTGCTGGAATGCTGCTGTGAGGTTTCGTTCAGCCAAACATTCAACGTTCCCGATGTCCTTAGCTGACATTCACCAAAGCAATTTATATCAAGAAACTGGGCTGAAACGCTCAGGATAACTGGGTTTCTCATAAGATTCCCCATATTTCCTAGTTCTGGCAATGCCCAAAGTGGCTCCAAAACAAAACCCTGGATCTGCATCTCCCTAAACTTTGGCGACTTGACTTGACTTGACTTAAACCCTGGTAGTGTGGGTGGAGCATAGGTCATCTACAAGTCTCCTCCACTTCACTCTGTCTTGGGCCAAAAGTTCTAGCTAAACTTTGGTGGGGAGTTCAAAATCCCAACTCCACTCTGAATTCTACAAATTACTCTTTTTCTTTATTGTGGGCTGGGTCCAGTCACCCTGATCTTCAGCCCCTCTCCCAGCTGAACCAGCCATTGTAGAAGCAGCCAGAGGGGGTGACTGGTTTCAAAACAAGAGGCAGAGGATAGATACCTGGCCCCACTCCAAATACGGAAACAGGTTAGGGAAACAATGAAGAGCTGTGGTTGAAGTAGTGGAAAAGGAGGCAACTCTAAAGCCCGTCAAGATACTGGACATTTTGAAAATCAGGCATGGAGTCTTGGTGAGGAGCCAAGGTGCCCTTATTGCTTCTTGCTGCAGACAGCGGTGACCTTAGGAACTAGGGAGGTGCAAATAGTTGGAGGTGGGTAATTACCCCAAAAGTAACACACAGTGAGAAGACGGGCAGTGACACACATTGCCTGGTGGGAGCACAAGCTCTTTGGAGAGGAGCTCTAAGAGTTGGACAGCTGCATGATGCTCTAAGGGGAAGACAACTGAACCCTGACTCCCCCAGAGTGCTTGGAAGGGATGGGAGCTACTTCTTATATGGCCACAGTAACTGAGCACCTCACGATTTTGAATGTGTTGTATCCTCCCAGCACCATTGTCAGGTAGGGCAGTGCCGTTTCCCTGTTCTACAGGTAACGCGTCAGAGAGACAAAGCCACCCGTTCATAGACTCATAGAACAATAGAGCTGGAAGAGACCTAAAGAAGCCATCAAGTCTAGCCTCCTGCTCTAAGCAGGACCAAACCCATCAGATCAGCCCCACCAGGGCTTTGTCGAGGCAAGACTTAAACACCTCCAGGAATGGAGACTCCACTACTTCCCTGGGTAGACCATTCCAATGCTTCACCACCCTCCTAGTGGAAAAGTTTTTCCTAATGTTCAACCTGGACCTTTCCAACCACAACTTGAGACCATTGTTCTGTGTTCTGCCATCCATGACCACTGTGAACAGCCTCTTTCCAGCCTCTTTGCTACCTCCCTTCAGTAAGTTGAAGGCTGTTATCAAGTCCCCCCCTCAGTCTTCTCTTCTGCAGACTAAACAGTCCCAGTTCCCTCAGCCCTTCTTCATAAGTCATATGCTCCAGTCCCCTAATTATTTTGGTTGCCCTCCGCTGGACCCTCTCCAGTGTATCCACATCCTTCCTATAATTGGGGGCCCAGAACTAGACACAGTACTCCAGATGTGGCCTTACCAAAGTCATACAAAGAGGAATAATCACTTCTCTGGACCTACTGGCAATGCTCGTCTTGATGCCACCTAATATGCCATTAGCTTTCTTGGATACAACGGCACACTGTTGACTCACGTCCAGCTTCTTGTCCGCTACAACTCCCAGATCCTTTTCTGCAAAGCTACTACCGAGCCAGTCGGACCCCAGTCTGTAACAATGCTTGGGATTCTTCCGGCCCAAGTGGAGGACTCTGCACTTGCCCTTACTGAAACTCATCAGATTTTTTGCAGCCCAGTCTTCCAATTTGTCTTCGTCAGTCTGGACCCTGTCCCTACCCTCCAGTGTATCTACCTCTCCCCCTAACTTAGTGTCATACCTGAGGTATTTAGGCATTGCTGTTTGAGGAACCTGCGTTTCATTTTCAAAAGCCCCTTAGGGTTAAGGGCCTAGATCCCTTTAGAAAATTAAATAGGTTCCTAAACCATCAAGCTGTTGCTGTGCTCAGTGTCATCATGCCTCAATAGCTTTTAAAAATCAGGGCCTGGAGGATTAGCTAAAAAACCAAACAGGACATCTGCGAAGAAGCAGGAATAGACTCTGTCTACCAAACACTGAGTGAGTTCCCAAACCACTGACTTATGAGAAAAGGAAGAGCAGAAATCAGGAGAGGATAAAGACAGCTGACTATGCAACTTTTTGGCTTGGGAACTAAACTAGGATCACAGTTAATGGCTTACAAGCAGTGTTCCCTCTAATCTTTTTCCATCCCTGGGTGGAATAAATTTTATGTGCACCGTGGCATGTGCACCACCAACAGAAGCACATGCTGCTGGCTCTGGGTGCTCTGCTAATCAGCTGGGCAGCACCTGAATCTCTCCTGGGCAGCTGCCTGAGTGCTCCGCTTACAGGGAACGCTGCTTACAAGTGGCCTGAGGGACCTCACGTTTGCGGGTGGGTGTCTCCATCCTCTCTTTAAGCTCTGCCAGCCCCTTCTCATCATTGAGGTTACGAGCAACCAATATGTAAGTAAACAGGGCACACGGGTCTTAATGGTGTTTGCGAGCAAAAGATGTGCTGAAATGCCACGTGGGGTGGAGTGGAGGGGGGTTGGGAGTGGTGGTTAATAGGCCCAAAGTGAACAGTTCCTAATGAGAAGAAGAATAGTGATCCGTGTGAGCAACATAAAAATCCCTGCTGCTCCCGAATCTGTGCACACCAACTGCAGAGTGATAATTAGGAGGGAGTTGGGATGTGGAATTGAAACTGTAATTATGAAGAACGGCTAGATATTACAGTAGCGTCACGTTTAATGTGTTTTCCCCACCCCCCACTTTTTACCCCCTGCCTCTTTGATGGATCACTGGTTTTTTCAGAAGTTGAAACTGGGAGGAAAACGTTGGGAATGATCTGCAGTGTTCTGTGGCTTTGCTTTTAAAACCGAGCTGTTCTGAAGCTGAAATAGGAAATGGGTTATTGGGCTGTTTCTGGAAATTAATGCATGGCAGGTCTGAAAGGGACTGATTTTTAGCGAAAAGGCTTGCAGCAGGGTAGGCTTAGTTATCTTTTGAATTGTGTCCTTCCTATGCTTGGTTGGCAAATGCCGTGTTGATTTGACTGCAGCTGAAAATATTTGTCAGAGGAAGGGTGCAGGAGTGTGGGGAATGGGGAAAATGGAGGGCTGGAATGTCCAATCAATATGTTGATCTGCCACTTTCTCTGGCCCATCAATGCATTGTTAGTCTCCTAATGAAGTTATCACAGATGGAAGCAATTAGAACACTGGGCACCAAATTCTATCTTAAGGAGAGATTTTGTGCTGTGCGACTTGGTAGTCCATCCAAGAGAGGAAAGTGGCTTTGTTCAGTTTTACTTCTTTTTCTCATTCCTTACTTCATTCTATTCTTTGGTTTCTCTTCTCTCTCTATTTTTGTTCCTGGTTCTCTGTTTGTGCAATGCTTTCCACAGCTGTGACTCCTAGGTACTATGCTAGTTTATATATAATTAATAATAATTAATTAATAATATTGATTATTTATATATGTAAAGGAAAGAAGGAAGGGACAGACAATGAGAAAAAAGAGGGGGAAAGACATATGGTGAAAGATATATATGTCTTTCCCCCTCCTTTCTCTCATTGTCTTTCCCTTCTTTTTTCATTTGGGACATGAAGCAATGGGCTTATATTGCAGCTTGGGATGTTGAGGCTGGACATTAGGAAAAACTTCCTAACTGTCAGGCTGGTTAAGCACTGAAATAAATTGCCTTGGGAGGTTGTGGAATCTCCATCATTGGAGCAATTTCAGAGCAGTTTAGATAAACCTTTGTCAAGGACGAGCTAGCTGGTGCTTGGCCCAGTTGTGAGTACAGGGGGCTGGGTTCAGTGACCTTTTAAGGTCCCTTCCAGTTGTAGTATTCCATGATACTATGATTTCATTACTTTTATTTCAATTTTTCTTTCTTCTCCCATTGTCCTCTGAACTAGCCTGTTGTGGACTCACTGGTTGGCATTAGAGCTGTCATGACAGCCAACCAAAACTCTTTCCATGGTAGGGATTATCAGGTCTGGCTATGGTCTGAAGAAGTGGGTCTGTCCCACGAAAGCTCACCTAATAAGCCATTTTGCTAGTCTTTAAAGTGCTACTTGACTGCTTTTTGTTTTGATAGTGTATAGACTAGCACGGCTTCCTCTTTGTTACTATTCAACATGGTAGGGATTGTTCATCACTAATACAGAAGAAATTCCAAAAGACCATATATCACTTTCGGGCATCTTTTTGATGTCAAAGGACACAACATACGAGCATCATTGATTTAGGTTTGATGATGCAGTGCATCTGTGCTAGCATTATATGTAGTTGACAGGAAAAAGGCCTCTTAGATTCTTATACCTAAGATGGGATCAGTGGTGGATAGAGATTTTTGGACTAACACACCCTTTAAAGATAGCATCTTGTTATTCTTTTGTATGTCAGAACAAAAAAGCAGTCATGTAACACTTTAAAGACTAACAAAACAATTTATTAGGTGATGAGCTTTGGTGGGACAGACTTACTTCTTCAGATCATAAAGTGGGTCTGTCCCACCAAAGCTCATCACCTAATAAATTATCTTGTTAGTCTTTAAAGTGCTACATGACTACCTTTTTGTTTTGATAGAATACAGGCAAACACGATGACCTCTCTCCCATTGTTTTGTATATGTGCGTTTTACAATGCTTTTTGCTAAAGTAACAGATTACCTGTAACATCTGTGTTATGTTAGAGGGTTTCCAAAGAGGCTAGAACCTAAACCAGGAGCCATAGATCTAAGAATCAGAGATTCTCTTCTGACACTTGACCTTGGGCGGGTCACCATCCTAGGCCATGTGTGCACTGCAGTAGAAGACCCACAGCGCACCTGCAGTTGACCTGGCTCTGATGATTTGGGTCTCCTGTTTGGGGTTTATAAAACTATGGTGTAGCCAATCAGGTTCAGGTTAGAGCCTGAGTTCTGGGGCCCTCTCCCTTCATAGAGTCTCAAACCACTGGTGCCAGCCTGAACACAAACATCTATGTTATAATTGCACAGCCCGTAAACCCACATCACCTCACTCTGGGCAGCCATGGGTCTTTTGTTGCAGTGTAGTTGTAGCCTTCCTCTTCTTGTGCCTTTGTTCCCCACTCTGGAGATACTTGCCCTGCAAAAATGCTCTGACGCAATTAATATGGGTTGTTTTGAGTCCCAACGTGCTTCTAGCGCTTTGCAAGAAAAATGCAATAGAGGTGCAAGTCATTGCTCTGAGCAGCGGAAGGTGGGAAGATGCTTGCAAGAGTTAGGGTCATTTGTCAGGACAATTTAACAAGCAGTGTAAGTTAGCTCATCCCTAAGGCCAGTTTTCAAAAGTGCACTTTTGGAAGGGCGCTGTCCTGTGTAGACTAGAATTTTAGGTGTGATCTTAGGACATGTTAACTAGCTGTGCTAATGATCATGCTTTAAAAGTGCAGCATCAACAAGGCGCACAGCCTTTGACATTCTAAACCAGCGAAGTTTAAAGTCATACTCCCCTCCATGGGACAATGGTCACTGCTGTGTCTGGACTAGACATTTTTTAAAGGAGTAATTAGCACATATGAGCAAATAGGTACCCACATCATGCCTTAAATGCTCGTCTGGCCATGGTTCCATGACTGGCCACAATCATCTTTACAGTGCGCAGAGGTCTGCTGAAGCTTCCTTAAAAAAGGAAGCTCACAAAATTGGTGCCTGTGTTGATCTTGCCCCTCTATTGGCTCGGTCAAGTTTGCAGTTGATCTGACAGCTCCTTTCCATACCAGTCTTGGCAACAGACAGATGCTGGGTTCTCATAGTTCATGTTCATGTTCACTTATTCATTCCACTTCACACTCGCTGGAGCAAACCTTGCATGTTGCCTGTGACCATTTTTGCAGTAATTCAGTTGTAGCACCAATCTCATGCTAGATCTCTCTGCTATGGCTACCCCTCTAGCCTTTTCCAATTTTTCACTACAACAGTCATGAATAAATCACCAAAACACATCAGATTGCTGGAAATGGAAATACCAGTGATAGGGCCTAGTTCAGTAGTCAAGGAGCATCATTCTCATTTCAGCAGTCTGTATTCTCTCGCTGTTGGCTGCCTATCATCCAGCCTGCCTTGTGATCAAAAAGGCCCCAAAATGCCTGCAAAACACCAGTCTGCACCTTAACTATCCCTTGCCATTAAACATAGAACACTCTCTCCATACTATCTGACTCACTTGGGAGGTAATTTTGTTGGACATGCTAAAACACATGCCCAAACACATGAGGCAAGGGCTGTCATGTATGCTAGAGATGAGCTCCATTCATTTGCACTACTGGTTGAACCTCTCTAGTCTGGCACCCTCGGGACCTGACCGGTGGCAGATGAGAGAATTTGCTGGACCAGGGAAGATCAATACTATCCAGCAGCATTACGGCTAACTGGGCTCTTAGAAGTCATTTGGGGTAAATTACAGTTAAATAACAGCACAGAACACTGAGAGCTAGGACTGGTGGCTGGAAACGAGCTTTATGGGACCATGGGAAACTTGGCCACACCCAGGATAAGTGGTCATCAGGCTAATTAAATCGTGCCCAATTACAAGAGAGTGCTGAACTAGAGTGGTTCAGTCTGGAGTGGCTACTTGACAATGGAAAAGACAACAAAATTTGCTTTGCTAGTTGTTTCTTCCACCATAACCAAGCTGCAAGAATCAAGCAAAAGCTCATGTGCTACCTTAACGAACTGCCCATAATCCCTTATCTATATGTGCAGAACAGCTTTGCTCAGTCTTGGTTCAGGAGACAGATGCTCTGCAGGATGGCTCCAAAGGCTGCCTTCAGAACCTAGATATGGTTAAAAAGCTACAGCCCACTTTTGTTGCTGTGGGATGCTGGAAGAGTGCAGTGGAAAGCCTTGCTCTGGAAACAAGATGAAAGGGTGTTAATTAGAAGCTGCATTTGGTGAAATTGCCCCTTCTCCTATAAATCTGTGAGCATTGGTATAGTTCGTCACAGGCTTTTTTTTCTTACCATGTGGAACCTTGCCATGGGGCACACTCACCTCCTGCAAGTGCCCTGTCTGTCAAGCCTGAAGTCCCCAGTTCTGGTACCACTGTGTCATGGGCTGACACTCACCTCCCTTGACCTCCCTTGTCTGGTCAGTGTATGTGCCTGCACTGCCTCAGTTTATCGGCCTTTGCCACGACTCAGCCATCCCAGTGTGAATCAAACACCCCTTCCGGGTGTATACATTTAACAGGCGCCTGAACCAGCCAACCACAGCCCACACATCTTCCAGGGATGCTGAGCTGACTCCACCTTGCAGCTGCTTCTCATAGGCCTTCTTGGCCCCGATTGGCTGAATCTTCTGCAGCCACTCTAGCCTCCTTGGAGGACTTCTTTGTGACCCATTTTTGTCCTCAGTGCTTATTCTGTCCTGTCACAAACCTATTCTGTCTCCACCTCCTCCATACTTCTATTCGTGGCACCTGGGGAGTTTGTGCCCCATAATTCCCCTGTGGCTGGGGAAAGTTCTGTTCACAATTCTGTTTCCAAATATCAGAGAATAAGGTGTCATCATCCCAGCACCAAGAGGTATTTGCCAGGTCAGCATTTAGAAAAACCCTGAATTTTGTATATGTTGATTGACTCTTCCTGGGAATTGTGTCACTGGCAAACCCCTTGGCCAGAGAAGGGTTTGCAAATAAGCTCTTCACCCCCTCTTCCCCAGCTGCGTGTTTTACCCAGTCTTACATACCACAGCCCAGTGGTCCCTGAAAGCTGAGTGTTTGGGCGACCACTCAGGAGAGATTCCAATGCCACACAGCTGGTTAGCAGAGCCCCCACAGCCAGGTTTTATTTCTACCAGTGGTGCACACTCACACATGCCTCGGTGCATAAAAAAATTACTCCACACCTGGATGGAAAAGAGTACAGGGAACATTGCTCCTGATGCTTTGTCTTCTGAGACACAGGTCTCCCCTCAAGCATGTGATGCCCAGAGCTGTACTAGTGCTTCCCTTTCAGATGACTGGTTCACATGCTTACAGAAGGCTGACAGCAGACATTTCTTAATCCACCTCCTCCTTCAGCAAGGAACAATTCAGATCAGAACAAACTACTTCCTACCTAGCCATTCTTTTTTTGACCATGTCCACTACAAGGAGGGAACTTCTACAAGTATGGGAAGATTGATACCCTGGCAGTCGATTCCGAGGTTCGATTTAGTGAATTCCAAGATGCACTAAGTCGAACTCTCATGGCACCACCGTCAATCCCGGTACTCCTGGCAGTCACAAGAAGTAAGGTAAGTCAATGGGAGAGTTTCTCCCATCAGCCTCTCACTGTGTGGATGGCAGCAAAAATCGATTGTAGATAAGTTGACTTTAGCGACACATTTCTCCTAGCTAGGCTAGCTAAAATTGATTTCACTGTCTATTGTGGGCCTGGCTGCAGCGTAGGCCAGTTTTCATTTCCCATAGTCAGATGCCCTTAACGTGCTGGCACTTCACATAAAGAGCGAAACTCTCAGCCGATTTAAATCAGTGTAGTCCTATTGATGTCAGAGGAGGTACAGCGATTTACAAAAGCTCAGAAACTTGCCCAGAATCTTGAATTAAGAAACCCTTGTGATTCTGTATCTTGTATTAGCCCAAACTTCTGTACTTAAGCCATTGAAGAGGAATTCACGTCTTGGGTCAATGGCCTCAGGTCATGTAAATCAGAGAAGCTCCAGTGAGACACCAGCTAAGGATCTAGACCTCTGTTTCTGACTCTGCCCCAGTTTTCATCATTTGGGTATGTTGTACATCAGTGGTTTTCATCTGGGGTCCGCAGACCCTTGCGGGGGTCTACGAGTGTATTGCAGGAGTTCCATGTGTAATGCCGACAGGCCCAGGTCTGTCGGCGTTACACATGAAAAAAAAAAGAAAAAGAAAAGATAAATCAAAATGATAATAGAAAATAAGTTTTAAATAAATTGCAAAGTTACAATCATTATTTTTTAAATTAAATGTCTTCTAATGGCTGTCCAAAAATCGATGTTGTGGTTTCCTTTTTCATTTAACGAAGTATGCATAGCTGCTAGAGTTGGTTTTAATGGGGGTCCACAAAAGGTTTGGGCGGTGATTGGGAATCAAAGTGTGGGAACCACTGTTGTACATGGTATTGCTAGCATGTGCTTCATAGCATGCTGAATTACACGCTCTCTCTCTTTCTTCTTCCATTGGCTGAGTGGCAGTCAGACAGAAGGACCACAATCTCTTCCATTACTGTTCTGCTTTGATGGTAACCTGGCTTGAATCCAAACCTTAACATGATTGGCTGCTGCAGATATCCCCCAGCCCTCATTCTCTGATGGGTGCTTTCCTTCCCACTTTCTTTGTTTCTAACATTGTCTTTATTGGTATATTTATCTATATTTCCTTCTTCAAAACCAAGGAGAGAACAGGCATTAGTGTTGTTCATGGTGATGGGGATGGGGTTGTACTGTTGAACAAGAGATGGAAGTTTGTGGATTCTGGTGTTGAGGGAGGGGGAGACACAGACTGTGTGTGTGTACAGATCCATTTCCCCTCCTTTCTGGGAAGGTGTTGGTTCAGCTGCACATATAAGCAGTCATGGAGTATTCTGAAACCACTGCAGGTTCTCCCAGAAAGAAGTGTTGCGGAATGACCTCTCCTAGGTTTTATCCCAGATTTAGCCACTGATTTCTGTGTATCTTTTCCATAGGTTGTTAACTTCATGAAAATCTAGCCTTGAGTGTCCTATCTGCCTGAAGTGCTGCATAAATGTTTAAATGTTCTGTTACTTCCGCAAATAATTTTTGCATCAGCCAATCTGTACTCATAAGATTGACGGGTGCTTTTCAAAACATAAACCTTGGGGTGAAGTCCTAGCCACATTCACATGAGCAGGAGTCTTGTCACGAACTTCACTGGAACCAGGATTTCACCAATTCTCAGCCTTAGTCTATCCATTTGGAAAATGAAGATTCAAGTGCAGACCTCACAAATGTTGAGGCTGAATTGTTGTGAAGCTCAGAACTTCAGCTCACAGGGTGCAAATAAGTATCATTAAGATCAGGTGAGGTCAGAAACTCAGCTAGAATTAACAGCAAAAATCTAAAAACATCCCCCATAAAATAAAATCTTTTTTTTAACTTTAAAATTAGCCACCTTAATTTGGACATCAATTTTGTTTCTGGATGGCTTGTCCATTTTGCAATTTATTTTCTTTTATCTTTGTTATTATATTAAGCCCCCTGCTAATAAAATGTCAAATTAAAAAAAATGGGATCACTGGAATTGCAGAAAACCAATAAAATAAAACCTTACAAGAGAGGCAAAAGAAAATTTCCATCATTCTCTGCTTAACTGAAATCAAAATTAGAATGTTATTAGAAATTTCATTAGGATGGAGCAGATTGGTAATGAAATTACATTCCAGCTTTCTGTATATCCCATGTGTTAAGCAGGTTTGATCAATGATGTTCACGCAATTAATTTTGTTGATTGCTGAGGATTACTTTATCAGCAGTCACATTTCACACTTATGTGAAGTTTTTTGTTTCCTAGGTAAATTTTACAGGATGTCAAGTCTCCCAAGACAGAGGAGCAGGATGGAAGTCCTGTTATCAAAGCAAGCTCCATCAGACTGCAGCTTTTACCAAGGTGAGGATGTTATTGTGGTTAATTTTGGACTCACTGAGAGTGAACCCCCAATGTTCTAGACATTGTCCAACACTGTAGAACACAGTCCCCACCCTGGAGAATTTACAGTGCAAGGAGACAGGATGGACACAATATAGGAGAAAGCTGTCTAACATTCAAACACAGTGGTGGTTGTACAGATAAATTCCTTCGCCCTGTGAAAGACACATGTAACCCTTGCACCTAGCTATTCTATCTACAAGGCTCTCATCTGTGTAGAATCTGAGTGTCTCACAATCTTTAACAAATGTCCTAAATCTGGTGAGGCGGAGGTAAAGAAGTTATCGATCACAAATCGGGAACAGAGGGCCAAGGTAGATTTTCACACAACACATTTGGCAGCATGTGGAACTCCGTGCCAGAGGATGCCGTGTAAAGGCCAGGATTTCAAGAGAGTTCAAATCATCAGTGTCCATTGTGTCCTCACCCACTGTTTGTCAGAAGCTGGGAATGGGTGACAGGGGAGGGAGGGCTCACTTGATGATGACCTGTTCTGTTCATTTCTCTGAGGCACCTAGCATTGGCTGCTGTTGGAAGGCAAAATACTGAGCTAAACGGACCTTTAGTCTCACCCAGTAGGGCCATTCTTATGTTCTTCAGGGACTTGTCCACAGTGATACAGGAAGCCTGTGATCAACCCAGTTCTTCTCGGCACCAGACCAGTTCCCTAGCTACTATCCAGCCTTCTTACTGGAGGCTGCAAGTGGTGTGGCTATGTTTTTCATGCAGCGTCTTGTTCCTTGTGGGAGGGCAGCACCAGACCAGAGGTTTCTTGGGTTCTTGGCTCTTTTGCTGCTGACTCTCTGTGACCTCAGGCAAGTTGCTGAACTTCTCCGTGTCTTGGTACCCTGGGATCATAGTAATGATGACCATACTTCTCTACTGTATGGCTGTGCAGTAGGGATATGTTCTTTTAATGTCTGTGTAGTCCCGTGATATTATGGTGTGGTGGCGTGTTCCAGGAGATGGAAAGACAAAACTGCAGGATGAGATAGCATTGGTGGTAAGAGGAACATGTTGTCTCAGTCACCTTGGCGCTCCAAGAAAATCTATGTGCCCTTGTCTTGACTTGTTTTGGTACTGGTGAGTACATTTCAAACAGGGCGCTGGGCTTCCGTGGAGGGAGTGTGGCTCATTATTGATCTCAATGGGAGATGTGAAATTAAACCCCCAGCCCTTGAGTGTCCCATTTGGCTTGGATTCTTTTTTAACTGGCTCCAACTTGTCACTGATACTTTCTCCCCATGCTGCTGGGTCTTACTGCAGCTTAGGATTTGCTGCTATTGTTACCCCTCTGCCTTCACTACTGCCCTCACTGTCATGCAGTGATCCATAACCAGCCTCTCTCACCAGCTGTTGCCGTTCTGCCTTCGTGACGTTCTTGTGCAGGGAGTGTTCTATCATTAGTGGAACTTCAACATGGGAAAACTTTATTACTCCTACCTAATGGCAGGCAGGAGGCTTTAGAAAGGACCGCAGTTTGGGTAGAAGTGCTTCCCCACATACTAGGGCAGAGAGTCTCAAAGCCATGCAGTTTCAAGGAGAATTGGATCGCTAAAATCCTTTGGGCATCTTTGAAATTGTCACCCTGTCATTCTTCTTCCTACACTAATATCTGTTTTCAGGCCATAAAATAGAGACAGGCGTAGGGGATATGTGAGAGGGCTTAATATTTCCTTCTGCATAAGGCAGCTAGTGTAGGCACATTGGCTATGGCTGTACTAGTGAGGTTTTATTCGGCAAATCTGGAGTTTTGCCGGCAAAACTAGCCACATGTCCAGACACAAAATGGGTTTTGTCAACAGTCTGTTGACAAATCTCAGCACTTCTGCTGACAATGTTCGGCCTCTCCCAGATGAGGAAGAGCACCTTAGTCGACAGATTCTGTCGACAAAAAGGCTGTGTGGCTGCTCCGGGGGCCTTCTGTTGATAGACAGGGCTTCCAGGACACTGGGCAGCCCTATCTGCTCAGCTTCCGGTAGGCTGTTTTGTCGAGAGAGCCGCTGAGCAGTCCGGTCACTCTGTCAGCAGAGCAGAGTGCTCTTTCAATCCACTTTAGTGTATGGCCACGCTCTGTCGACAGACGTTTTGTTGGAAAAACCTCTTCTGACAGAAACATCTGTCGACAGGTGCTTCTGATGTAGCCATTGTGCTGGAGTCCAGAAATCTTCCATCCCCAGATAGCACTACAAGGCCCAGAGTTAATGCCAATGTCCGGCGAAAGCCAAGCAGGGTGCATATTTTACCATCCCAATGCCATCGGATGGCATTTCATCTTTGAAAAGGGATGAATAATAAACTGCCAGTATCATCTCTATTACTTCTGTTTTCATGACAATCTTATTCTATGCGGCATCTGGGGCTGGAATGTGTAAAATATTAGCTTTGGGCGAGATCCCTGTTTGGACATCTCAATTCATGAGAGAGTTGCAGAATTTTTTTAAAAAAAGAAATAGGGTTTTGATCTTCGGGGGAGGAAAAAAAGTTCCTGTTATGCCATACCAATGTAAAAGAAAATTCATCTTTAACAGTGTCTTTAAGCCTTATGTTAAGAAAAATGCCTGGAATTAAGTTCCTAAAAAGCTACAAAAGCTGAACCGAAATATTATCAGGGCTTGAAATTAGATTTTTTTTTAAGGCATTGATCTACTGATGGATTAGCTGGAAATCAGCAGTCAGTGATCTGTGCCTTTTTTTTAACTATGCATTTGAAGTTTCAGTTGCAGGCAGAAACTGTCTTTGTGGATCCAGTCTGTATGCCTCAGAATCGATCTTGAATTTCAGTTTTGTTTTACTTTGGCTCACCTTCCTGCAGCCCACAGCTAGAGTTTTTCCAGAGTGCAGTTTCAGCTGAGCTAGGGCAGAGAAGGAAAAAACCACTGTTGTTCTCAGACTGGATCATAAATGGTCAAAGGCATACGATGGATCCGATTGTTAGAAATGAGACACTTCCTCCATCAGAAGTCAAGTAAATTTAAAATAAAAGCATATGCTACACTAGAAATGTAGCAAAGTTTTTGTTGTTGTTGTTTTTTGTTTCGTTTTGTTTTATCAAAACACCATTTATCAGCACTGCTGCCATCTGACTAGCAGTAGGTCCCCTGCCAATCATTTTATGGAAATAGGCAAGGACTTGAATGTTTGGATGCCCATCTGAATCAGCTCTTGTTCATGTCAGCAGATCTGATGTGAAAGCAAAGGTGCCCCCATGCAGTGTAGTTACCATTGAACATGTGGGTGTCAGCATTTTAAGGCAGGGAACACAATGCTGCTGATAGCCAATGTCACTGCTTTAACCTCTTTCAAAGACATATCATGCACTCTTTTCCTATTTCTTGTCTCTCTGGGATTTTTTTATGCTAGACATATTCCTGCTCAGATTGTCAGTGCGCCTTTACACCTTTCCGTCAGTCCCTCTTAGCCTGTTCCAAATGTCTGATGTATTCTTTAGTTTGGGATGTAATGCTCTCTTTCAAAACATTATTTTCACAGAGTCACTTTATGGGTTCAGACCGGCCTACGGCAGCCCTAGAGTCACACACAAACTGGTGTTTTACTTTTGTCGATGTCTTAGGTTCCGAAGCCACAAGGGACCACTGTGATCATCTCATCTGCCCTCCTGTGTTACACAGGCCAGAGACCTTCTTCCTAATAATAATAGTAATAAGAAGAATAATCCCCAGAGCTAATTTTTAGAATAATGTGTAATCTTGATTTTAAAAATTCCAGAGATGGTAAATCCAGCATGTAGTGGTGCTGACAGCCACCGTGGGCCCTGAGGCAGGGTGTGGAGGGCCTGGCTCTGGGCCCCTGAAAGGGGCAAGGCCTAGGGCAGTACCCCCTTATTTCCCCTGGGATCATGATGCTGGATTCTGCCCCACCAAGACCCATCTCAGAGCCACTAGGAGTGGCACTTCAAGGGGGCCTGGGTGTCTGGCCACTGCTAAAATAGCAGTGGTGCTGGCCAGAGTTCTGGGCCCCTTTAAAACACTGGACCCCAGTGCACTGCCCCCTTTGCCCTGCCCGCCTCCATTGGCGGGCCTGCCAGCATGACATTGGGTAAATTGCTGCAATGACTAATTACTGGGTGTTTAAAATTTATACTTTATTTCTTGTCTGAATTTGTGCAGCTTTAGGTTCCAGCTGGTTAGATCAGTGACCCTGGGGGGTCTGCAAGGGTATTGCAGGAGATCCCTGGAAAAAAATAAAAGATAAATAAAAATTGTTCCAGGAAAGAAGCTTTAAATAAATTGTCAAGTTGCAATCTATTATTATTTTAAATTAAATCTCTTCCAGTAATGGTATTAATTGCTGTCCAAAAATCTGTTGAGATTTCCTTTTTCATTTAATGAAGTGTACATAGCAGCGAGCATTGGCATTGATGGGGGTCTGCAAATGGGTTTGGGGGCATAACTGGGGGTCCACACTAGTGAAAAGGTTGGGAACCACTGCATTACACATTTCTCTCCTAGTCTGAAGAGCCCACAATCAAGTATCTGTTTCCCACATGGGCACTTACAGACTGTAATCAAGTCACCCCTTCACCTTCTCTTCATTAAGCTAGAGATTGAGCTCCTAGAGTCTGTCATGCTATGGCAGCTTGTCTAGTCCTTTCACCATTGTCACAGCGCTTCTCCAAACCCTCTGCAGTTTATCAACATCCCTCTTGAATTGTGGGCACCAGAGTTGGATGTAGAACACCAGCCTCAGCTGTCCCAGTGCCAAATACAGAAGCAAGATGACTTCTCTACACCTGCCCAGCATACCCTTGTTTGTGCACCCAAAGATTGCAGTAGTCCCTTTTGGCTCCTCAGAGTTCTGTGTGTGGCCCGTGAGACATTTTATTTACCATTGTCCATGTCCTGGATTGCCAGATTCTGCTGGTTTCCATCCACATGTTGTTGTTTTTCCCTACTGGTGTTACTAAAGTGACACACACGTAAAGCGAGGTGCATGCTGATTGCGTAACATATTGGCTGCGAGACCCACGTGCTCCCTCTGCATCCAATCAAAGCACTGCTACGATTCAGTCAGCACACCTCACATCTTGTAGGTTCGCAAGCGCAGTTAGCAAATCTACCTTTCCTGGGTGACTGTCTTGGTTACAACAACCTTGCACCCCACTGAGATGGAGGTCTACCCATGTGGCCCGCTTGCTAGCCTAGGTTGCCCATCGCTGGTTTAGATAGGCCTGGAGGTCTACACGCAGCCTGTATAAATATGTTGTTGGCACAAGCTGATTGCAGCACCTATGTCCTTGGCTTTAGGGGGACTACTCATACGTGTAAACTTCAGCACAAAGAGGGTACTACTGCATCAGGGCTAGCAAGTAACTTCTGTGTAATCAGGTAGAAGCAAGTTACGATCAAACTGATTTGGGTCATACTTAGTGTATCCAAAGCATGATGGGAAATAAGTGTTCATGTAGTTCAGGACTAGTAATACAAATTGAACTTCTCTCATCCAGCACCCTCAGGACCTGCCCAGTGCCAGATGAGAGAATTGGCTGGACAATGGGAAGTCAATATTTTCTAGCACATTCCTAACACTTCCACAGCTTACTGGGCTCTTAGAAGACATTTAGGGTAAATTACAGCTAAATAACAGCAGCGAACTCTGAAAGCCAGGACTGGTGGCTGTAACCAAACTTTATGAGACCACAGGAAACTTGGCCACACTCATGATGAGTGGTCATCTGGCTAACTAAAATCATGCCAGATTATGGAGTTTGCTGGAGGAGAGGGTTCCAGATTAGAGAGGCTTAACCTGTCTGTAAATATAAATGGGATGTGCAAATGGATTTATGTTAGCCAGCCATGAACATCTCACCAATCTATTTTAATCTTTTTCAACGCCTCAGAGTAAATGTATGGGTGGAACCTCTCTAGTTCAGCTTTCTCAGGATATGACTGGTGCCAAACCAGAGAATTTACCATACCACAGGAGGTCTAGCAGCATTACCAACACTTCCACTGCTTAGTGAGCTCTCTGAAGTTTTTTAAGGGTAAATTAAAACTAAATAACAGCACAGGACACTGAGAGCCAGGACTGGTGGCTGGAAACAAATTATATGGGACCACAGAAACCTTGGTCACACCCATGATTAGCGGACATCTGGTTAACTCAAATCGCACCTAACTACGGATGTTGCTGAACTAAAAAATGTCAATATATAGAGATTCAATTTGTATTCACCAACCCAACAAGCTATTTTGATATTTTGTCTGCCAATTGACTTTTGTCCATTGGTTGTTTTACAAATAGTTTGATTTACAGCAGTGTCTGATTATGCCTCTATGTATGTTTTTTTTACTCTTCATTTTATGTTTATCAACATATGTGAACTTTCCATGCAAGTAGTTGTGATCTTTAAAGGACCTGTTTGATTTTGGGACACCTCTTATTGTTAACTGCGTAATTATTTTGTTGGAAATCCCAAAATAGTATCTGTTTGTTATAAAATTATGACCGGCCCATTTCTTTTTATGAGTGATATCTGAAGGAGTGGGATGGTGATTGAAAGGTCATCTTTAGCAAGGCTAGGGTAGTCGTCCTTATTTTTTGTCTTTTGCTGCATAATCTAAGTGCCTTCTGCTGTATCCACTAGAAATGATTGCTGGTTTTGTTGTCTTGGTGATTTTTGCTTTTAAATTATAGCTGAGGACGCCTAGAGTTTGAGATGAGCACTTTTTTTCCTTTATACAGTAGAAGCCCCGGATTCATCAATCCATTTCTGTTCAGCAAAGCACTCAAGCATGTGCTTATCCCCATTGACCTTGGTGGGGCTGAAGCATATGCTTAAAGCTAAGCAGCTGTTTAAGTGCTTTGCTAAATAGGAATGGACGTAATTGTATACTTACCTGTGCTGAACTGGAGTCTATATAAATTAACAGATAGTTAACATACGCTGATCAAGGCAGCTATATAAAATGAAATAGGAACATCACTGTGTTTGAACTTGATCTGATATATAAGTCTCTCTACCTTGGGTTTAATTTCCCACCTGCCCAAATCATACTTGTGCGTTAATTGTAAATGAGTAGTTTATATTACTACTGCTTTATACTTGTATGTGATTTTCTTTCTCGCTCTTTCTTTTCTTTTATCTCTTTTTTCTCACTCACTCGCTTTCTCTTTCGCTCTCTCTCCCCCTTTTATTTTTTTTCTTTCTTACCCACCTCCAAAAGGCAAGAATTAAACAAGTACAAAAAGGGAAAGGAAAGGAACGGGGCAAGGAGGAAAAAGAACAGTAACATTGCTGTTTGGGTCGACCAGAAATTAGAACCTCATTAACTTAGATGGTTTCAGGGCTGGAGGAGGCAAAGATTTGTGTATATTCTTGAACCTGCCCTGTTCATAGGGGAAATCTGTTGCAAAAGATGAAAAACTGTACTAACTTTAAGGCTGATTCGTGAGAAAATTACATTTTGTTCACACTGGTCTCTACATAGGCAACAGTGTTTAGGCCTTGGCAAAACAGACTGGTACTGGAGTTGTGGGTCTCTCCACACATATTTTGGGACTGTCCCAGAATACAGTCCTGTTGGCTAGATGAAGAACTAATATGATTTAGCACCTTCCTTCCAAAGGATGTGACCTCACTATAGATGACTTCACTTCAAAAGGCCTAAGACCTTGTCTGTGCTTCAAAGGGTTTGCTGGTATAGCTGTATTGGGAAACGCTCCTAGTAGACATGCTGCTTATAGCATTACCCTGAATGAAATAAACTACAAAGCATGATTTTTTCCTGGTGTCTGTGATATGGCTATTGTCATCATAGCTGATTTTTCACACCCTACCAATGTAGGACTTCCAACAAAACTTTTACGTTTAGACCAGCCTAAATGACTGACTGCATGTGACAAAGTTGAAGATCCAGGACCAGAATCTGAACCCCAATGCCTTGCTATGTGCTCTAACCACTAGGCAATGTCGCCGCTCTTAATGGGCTTGATTCCCAATGCTACTCAATTCTCAGAGGAAACCTTGGAGCGGTCTTGTGCTAAATGCATGAGTGCTATTACCTGCCAGGGGACTCTTGGATGATCTTGGTGCAGCACAGCTCAACCCTACATGAGAGAGCCAGGGGTCTGCCACCATCCCACAATCTAGCTGTGAGATGTAAACTTCAGTCTGCCCCACTGAAGTCAATGGGTGTTTTGCCAATGACTCCATGGACAGAGGATTGGGTCCTCAGCTGTCACTCTGTATTTCACTGAGGTCCCTTTCAACCTATTACTGTTCATTTGCATAAGCCTTCCTATAGTGTATTGCAGTCCAAGGGTTTTCTTGGGTGGGGGGCGGGGGAAGAGGAGTGGGAGGAGAGGTCATTCTAACCTAAAACAAGGCATGTTTGCCTTGGGTTATCAGCAGGAACTGCCCTGAGCAGTAATAGTCCATTCAAAGAGCACTGCGAAGTGTAGTCTCTGGCAGCAGACAGACTTGGGCAGCTGTTGACACTAGAAGTGATTAACACCGGTAGGACAGTGAAAGGGAAATAAATAACATCCTAATCTCTAGAACCATCATTCCTTTGATGAGAACAAAAAATATGAAGACTGGAAGATCAAAATAACTGTATTAGAGCATGAAAAGGGAAACGCTCTTTTAACAACCGCTGTTCAGATATATCTCCTTAGATCTGACATGCTGTAATATATTTGTACCACAGACATATAGGGGCAAAGCTAGTGATTAATTTGCTTTACCTTTTTAGAGCATATACCTAAAAACCTACATTAGTAGAATTAGCGTTTTACCTGTCTTTGAAGAGTTTTGCTTTGAAATGTATAAAGTCATGTCGGGGTTATGTCTCTCTGAAGGATTTTTTTTTCTACCACACTAACCCTCCCCCGCCCCTGCTTCGTTTACATGAGTGGTGGTGGAGGCAGAGAGGTTCTGGGCTTTGTCTCTGATTACTGCATCGCCACCCTCAAGGGTGTTGCTTTAGTTGCTGCCCATGTTCACCCCTCTTGACTCACAACTGTTGTTGAAGCTTCTGAGTCTAGAGATCAAAGTATTCATGACATTCATGTTCCTGTCAAATGTCTTCTCCTTAAAGAAGCAGCAAGTGTATTTCCAGACATTTCCTCTTCTCAGGAGCCCAGGTCAAACTTGGCTCATTCTCCCCACCACCAACACCTTTTTGCAGCATTGCTCTCAGGATGTCCAGCATGTGCGATAGATTCAGGTGCAACAGGAAAAGAATACTTGCTTATGCTTCCTTGGGATCTTGCCAAAATAACACCCAGCACCACTTAGTTGTGGATTTAATGAAACCGTCGAGATTAAAAATGCCATTTAAAATTAAAACAAAATCCTTCCCTGTCTGTACTGCAACTCTAGAAGTGACTAAAACAGAGAGGAATCAGGAACAGAAAATTTCAGCATGTATACTGTTTGCTGAACGCATTTCATTCAGTTTAATAGCTCTCACCGTGTAGACATAGCCCAAAAGTGCAGGACTCCTGCTCATAACGCCAAGCTCATTGCTGTGTGCTTTTTCTCTTTTATTGCACACTGAGGTAATGGGTGCTTGGGGGCAGGGGAACTGTCTTTCTTCTTTGAGGTGTGTCCCTGTGGGTGCTCCACCTAATGCCTTACAATACCAATGCACTCTTAGTCAGAGATTTACAGTAGCCATTCCATCGGTGGTCTGCGGGTGTTCAGCAACTGACACATGCCAGGCATGACAGAGACTGCACGCGCAGCTCACAAATCCATCAGCTCCTTCTCTGGCACCGCTGGCACGGGGCAGAACCCACTGCTGTTCCCTCTGAAAATTTTCCTCAGAGTTATATATTTTACATGTTTTAATAGTTCTAGTTCATACCGCTAGGGTTAGTTCATTCCTCTGTGGTTAAAAAGGTTTTTTCCTCAGAGTTTTCCCAGTGCCCTAAGGCACTTGGGAGAAGGACTTTGTGCCTGTAAGTGTGTGCATCAACACAGCAAAGTTGTGTGGAAATAACAGCCCTTATTTTGAAATAATTTTGCTAGCAGCTACACAATGCAACCGCTATTTCGAAATAATTTCAAGATCGCGGTTGGCTTATTTTCAGATAGGTAAACCTCATTCCACAAGGAATAGCGCCTATTTCGAAATAGGGACTGTGTAAACAGGGAATAGAGCCTATTTAGGAATAAGCTATAGTGAGTCCAGTGACTCTGTTTCAAAACAGGCTCTATTGTGGGTAGACGCTCTATTTCAAAATAGCTAAGGGCTGTTTGGAAATGCATTTTGTGTGTAGCAGCGTTACTCCAAAATAGATAGTCTGGAATTGCTTCTTTTGAAATCATGCTGCTGTGTAATATGCCCTAAGGCGACAGCTACACTGTCGCCGCGTCTTCAAATCACTTACTTCGAATGTCCTACCACCCGTCTCACAGCAAGGGGTCCTGGGAACAAAATGCTGCCCTAGAAATAGCCCTGCTCTTTCAAGCTTGGCGTTTAGCCTCGGGATTTCAATTTCGCGATACAAATGTATCCTGAAATAGGAACCACAGTCTAGATGTAGCCTGAGTGTCTGCACTGCAGAACTAGGAAGGCCAGAGAGCTTCATCTAAAACTCTTCCTTCTTGTGAAGTCTATTATTCCCGTCTCGGATCCTGAGCATTCCACTCTATTCCAAAGACACCTTCTATGGCAACATTGGAACCGCCAGTACCACTACCCAAGTTGTCTCCTTTCATGTGCATGCTCAGCACAGTGGGTCCTGACACCCAGCTGAGTCCTGGTAGGTGATGCAAGAACATCAATAAATAAGAATAAAGCAAGTGAATTAAACAGTTCCTTTACTTGACCTTTCACTCTTTCCTGGCACATTGTGTGTCAGTTTCCAGTGCTACAAGGAAATGTTGGACTTGTGCTTTTTTAAAAAAAAGCTTTAAATCCATTTTCAAACACCCCGAATACTGTAAGTTTTCTAAAATAGCCTCCTCCCTGTGTATTACCACAGCCTAAATTTGGGACTTAAATGTCAGTTAATTAATTTGTGTCACTTTATTTCAGAAAACAGATCACACGTTCATTATCTAACATTGCGCACAACCAAGAAAGAGCCAGTCCCAGCCCTATCCAGCTTACAATCACATGATTTCGGCCATGTCTACACAACAAAAAAATTCTACTTAAGATACACAAAACCAGCTATGAGAATTGCATAGCTGGAGTCGACCTACCTTAGGTCAAATTTCCGGTACGGCCCCACTGCAGGAGGAGGACAGGAAAAACTCTCCTGTCAGCTTCCCTGACTCCTCGTACCTGACTTCACAGGAGCAGCCTCCATGTTCAATTCAGCGTGTCCCTATTAGACACATAAAATTGAACCCTGGAAAATCAACCACGGGCAAGTCGATCTTCCCATAAGAGTGCTTGTTGCTATTAATATGATGATGTGGCACTTCACCTGTCTTGGAACTTTATGGCCATGGTAAGGATAGAACATTCATAGTCCCTGCACCTAATGTGTACTAAAGAAGAACCTTCTTTTGCTGTTAGCAGTAGATAGCAGACAAGCACCAAACCCCCTCCAGTAAACATTAGCCATCTCATTACAACACTGGGGCACCTTATGCAGTGTTGGAACTGATCATTGTATATGCTGAACCTCAAAAGTATTCTTTATTCCTCCGTATTAATGACTTTCCATTAAGTGTTGTGTGTGTATAAGATGTAGTGCACTGGGCACAATTACAAATGCATGTTTATCCCTCTCATTACCTTTGCAATATTCCACATGCTTCGAATAAGAGAGAAACAACAACTGGACAGTTTAACTACTGCTTTTGGTCCAGTTGCATGTCTAGTTTTTCACTTTCTCCTGGGCCTTATTTAGGCTCTGGGATAGCAACGTGATGGTGCATTAGGAATAGCTAACCTAGATGAAGTATATGGAATGGATGGGAGGTATAAAGTCATGCACTTGTGTGTGTGTGGTGGGGTGTTTGAGTGGATACATCAGGGTTTCTTTGTACTTTCTTGATTTTTTTTCTGAGTGAGTCTGGTGCTTGTGAAAGTGCCAGGTGAACAGTCCTGGGGACTGCGAGCCTGTTTGTCTGCAGCGCTGCTAAAAAGGGGACACTGTCAATTGAAGCATCCTGCCAGCTCACTGCTCCTAACCAACGTGTCCGCTCCGATCTGGGGGAGGCCAGTTTGAAGCATGAGAAAGTAGCTCCTCCTTACAGTCTGTAGCATCTCCATGGAGGTTTTTGCCACAGCTAGTGGTTTTGAGCTGAGGAAACCTATCCATTAGGACCTGGACTGACAGGAGCAGTACATTAAACAGCGGTCAAATATGGTAATGACATCCAGTCTTGACCAGTATGTGCTGCATTTGAAACTTCAGCCTAGACACGCAAGGCTGTAGCTCTTTTCCGGAGGGGACGTGATTCAAGATATCAAGTTCTTCCACTTTAATTGTGGTATTATATGAAATGATTGCTAGTTTGGTAACGAACCTCCTCCTCCCCTCCACCCCCATGCTCTTCGTCAATTGTATTTGTCACAAACCAAATGTACACAAAATAAACTTTTGCTCACAAGGTGGGCTGTACTGTCCAGGTCAAGGTGCCCACTCTATGGCAGTATAGTTTCTTTATCCCACTCAAGTCTAATGTTGTTGGTTGGCTCAGCGTGTGTGCGCCTGGGTGTATACATGCATGCACAAGCGTGGGACAGGACTCGCCTCTTTAATCTTTTTCCCTTTCTGCCTCCACTCCCCCATTTTTCTTTAAGATTTAGTAGGTTAAAAGCCCTTGGCTTAAATACATGGAATCAACCTCTAACTTCCTCCCCTCCATAAAATGGTTCTTGCAGTTCAAACTTTTTCCCCACTGTATGGCCATCTGGTGCGACAGACCCAGCAGCAGTTAATTTGACACCGTACAGTTTATGCTCGGGATAGCAGATCCTTTGGTCTTTGGGAGCATAAATTACCAATCAGCCTCAGTGGGTGTTTCCTTCTGATCAGTGGCCATCACTGTGTCCCGCATAAGTGCCCTATTCTTTCCAACTTATTGGAGTTCCTGAGTGCGGAAAGCCAAGAGAAGGAGAAAAGTATTTTAAGACTGATAGGGAGTTCACTTGAAAAAAGTCCTCCTCCATTTGGTGCATTTTCCTTTCTCAAGAGGTTACTTTTAATGCGTCCCCATCATTTTGCATGTAGTATCAGCAGCCCTTGGAAAAACTCACTCTCATACACTTGTCAAAAGTTGGATTTTTTTTTATGCACTTAGAGTAAGAACTTGGGAAAGACTTTTGTCCTGCCATAATTCCTTTACTTGAGGTGTGTGTGGAAGAAGCGGGGAGGGGATGTGATTATCTGAATCTTGATTCTATTGTTTCTGTGCCAAGGAAGGGGCGTGGGAATGATGGTTTAAGCTGAAATCTCCATTAGGAGGCTCCAGCCTTTAGAAAGGATCATAGCTGTTTGTTTTGTGCCCTTGTACTTAGGTACTAGTTTCACCTTGCCACCGCATGGATATGGACTTTATGATCATTTAGTTATAGTGCCAAGATGCTGATAACACATCTCAGTTGAGCCTTTTAGATACATACACAAAGGCGGCCGTCATTCCTCAGGTGAAGTGGACAGGTGGGTTGTAATTGTGCCGCCTAGATCCATAGCGCTCAGGTTCTTTGCATGAGATGCTGAAGCTTGAACAACATTCAAAGCTGGCTGAAGACTCCTTATTGGACTATCCAGCTGTTCCCAGGTTCTGTCAATAAAACAGCTGCTGGGCAGTAAGGGTGCCTCAGACAGACAGTGTTCTGGCAGTAAGCAGATCAAAATGATGTGTGTGCTGGGAAAGAGCTCTGGGGAAAAAGAGAGATGACCCAAATGTATTTTTCTTGCCATTTTCTTACTCCTCAGTAATAACAGGCCACGTTTTTATTTCTACTGTGGGGATGTGGTACTTGACAGTCTTCTCCCCTAGATCTCAGATGGTTCCAGGGGAAAGGTTGGCACTTCAAATCCATATTAATGCCCTTTCACCATGAAGATTGAAACCAGAAGCCTGCAGGCAAACAACCCTGATCTTCAGCCCGTTAGAAATCTGCCCATCTACCTAGTTCTGTTTCGACGTTACGGAAGCTAGCTTCACCTCTCCCCACGTTTTTGGTCAGCTACCCATGCCGGGTCCTGGTGAACCTTGCTTGACTAGAGGCCAGGACTTTCTCTGTCTTCTGTGAAGAATCCTGCACTTTGGGGAACAAATCATCATCATCGTGTATAAAACCCAACTGTCGCTTTCAAGGCTGTGGACAGCAATGGAAAGCCTGCTTGGCAAAGAGTGTGCCAACACTTTTATTCACTCCCAACCCCTGAGTCCTTCCAACCCCCTGCAAAGTGAGTGCAAAATGCTAGCAGGAGGAGAAATTGGCAGGAGCTCTTCTGTTTCCTAAAGCATCCTCAGCCGCACCAGAGCATCCTGCCGCCGCCACTTCCTGCTTACTTTCTCTCCCCGAGTCCTCAGATTTGGGAGCCGGGAAAGAACTTTATAAAATTCTCCACGACCAGTCGAGCAGAACCTATTTTCTCTCACAATGCAATTAACGGCACCAACATTTACAAAATATGATTACAAGCGCTTTGGTTAAGTAGAGGAAACTATATTAGATAGCAGCGAGGGGTTGATCTTAATGTGCATTTTTTCGAGAGACTTGCATTTTCTTTGTGCAAATAAAGAGGCCCTAAATTCTCCATAGGCACTAAAATCAATGCAGTGGAACCATGATAACAAACACAGGCTCCACTTTTTGCTACATCCCCCAATTAATTAAGCCTTTCACGGGCATGTAATTAGGAACATTAGCAAGTCATAAAATTGCCGTGAGTCTCTAAATTATGTGCTGGCCCTCAGCAATTTGTTTTTAATTCCTTTTGAAGACAATGGCACTGCAGGGCCCCATAGATCTTCATAGCAGCCTACTGTTTACTTCTTTATGGCTCTATGAAGATCTAACTGTTTTCTACTACTCCCTGATGCACCCACACTATTTTCTTGTGCATTTTCATGACCTGAGTTAGATTTAAAAGGGGGAAAGGCACACTCGTGCCGGAGCGCCTTCCATCCCTGCCCCGACCGTCCCCCATCAAGAGGCAGTATCAAAGAGACAGAGAGAGGGGCTCATCTGGAGTCTGGGCTGCTCACCAAACAGCAGCCACCACCACAAATGTATGCACTTTTATGTAGGTGGCTGTGAAGGAAAAAAAATTATTAAATAAAAGATTTCAGGGAAAGGGTTATTCCTCTGTGGTTGTGATTTACTCCCTCCTCGATGAAAGTCTCTGTTTCACAGCCAAGGTGGAGGCAAAACTGCGTTTGTCTGTTCTCCGGGTGAAGAACAGGAGAAAGAAGTAGATAGTGGGAGGGAATTGTTTTTCTTTCCAAATATTCCAGGTCATTTACAGCCAGCAGATCAGCCTTATGCTACTGAGACATGTGTCCCGATAGCAGAATTATTTCCAGATTGAAATATATAAGGGGTTGGCTCTTTTTTAATACCCCAGTTTGCTTGGTTGTCTGAGAAGTTAATGATTTCTTCTGAATGAATGTGCAGTCCTCTCTCCCTCTTGTCTGGGGCTTGTCCAGCTTGTACACTGGCCAGGAACATTGTTATTTCAAAGCCAGACTCAAGATAGCTCGGATGGTATGCAGTAAATTATGCTTGCGATTGGGCTTTGTTGGCCTAAGACTAGGTCTACGTTACCCCACTCAGGGTCGATCTGCCAGGGTTCAATTTTACACACCTGATAGGGATGTGTGAAATCAACCTGTTGGGTTGCAGTCGACCCTTACACTCCTTGCGAAGCCCCAGGAGTAAGAGAGGTCGACAGGCGAAACTGTCCCATCAACCTTCTTCAGTAAGGACAGTCAAGGGAGCCGATTGCAGATGCATCTATTCCAGCTACACAGCTGATAGAATTGAGTATCTGCAGTTGACTTACTTTGCCTACTGTAGACATAGCCTGAGTTGCCAGTAGTTAGGCACTGAGGCTTCTTGTTCCTGGGACAAGAAATCTGGTCAGTTAACACCACTGAATAACAGAGCAGCTGTGTCTACTCTCGCATTCCTCTTTCGAAAGAGGAATGCAAATAAGGGAAAATGAACATGCAAATGAGGCACTGTTTACATATCTCATACTTCATTTGCATAATCTCTTTTTGAAACAGATTTTTGAAAAAAAATAAGCAGTGCAAACAGGGCTCTTTCGAAAATAAACCCCATCTTTGAAAGAACCCTTCTTATTTTGTTTCAGGAAGAAGAGTTCTCTCAAAGATGGGGTTTACTTTTGAAAGAACCCCATCTACACTGCTTTTGTCTTTTCAAAGAATCTCTTCCGAAAAGAGGTAATGCAAATGAAGCATGAGCTATGTAAATCAGTGTCTCATATGCATTTTCGATTTCCCTCATTTGCATTCCTCTTTCAAAAGAGGACTGCAAGTGTAGACACAGTCAACAGGTTTAATGATAAATACTGGGAGGGAGAATAACAATGGCCACCCACCTTGCAAAACCAGGAAATAACAGGCTGTGTAGAACAGAGGTAGATAGGTGGGAAGGAGAATCTCTGTGGGGGTGTTACTTTCCCAACCCCGGCCATGCACTCTGGAGAACTGACTCTACACCCTCACCCCCCACATGTCAGCAGATGCTAGTCCAGGTACAGGCACTTTTTTCCCTGGGCAGTGGGGAGACTAAAGGGAAAATAGTGAATTGTCTACTCAGGGGCAGTTCAGCCCCACTGCCCTTTGCTTGAGGCAAAGCCATGAGGGAGCCCAGAACATTGTCTGCGCTGGTGTCATTCCATGCTCCCTCCAGTTTTTGGCATCCGTGTGCAGAATACGCTTCATATGTACTGAGGCATGTGCGTATGTGCGCCACCAGTAGAAACATGCTGCTGACAGTCAGTGCTCTGCTAACCAGCTGAGCGGCACCTGAATCTCTCCTGGGTGGGCCACCCACGTGCTCATCTTACAGGGACACTGGCGACATCTATATTCTGCTCATAGGAGAGAACTGAGACGGGATTGGCTTAGTCTAGGCTGGGCTTTCTAATTTCTGTTTTAATCCTCCCTTGTCCATGGAGACATCATGGAAGTTCTTTTTGTCCTGGGTCAGGCATTAGCAGTTTAGTTCTCATGCTTTTCTTCATGCTCTTTGTGGGAAGAGCTACTGTGGATCAGGGGATGTGTCAAAAAGCAGCATCCCAGAAGGAAAACCATCCCCAGAATACTTTATCGCTGGAGCTTTAGCTGTTCAATTGGTTTTATACTGGTTGAAACTTCAAAGCAAGCATATGTCAAGACTCATACCTGTTGGGGTAAAGCAATATCGGTTGCACATATCTTTACAAATAGCTTGAGAGAGATAGTGAAGTTAAAATATACTTTTGTCACATTTCCAGAAAGGCCACTTTTCAGCGTATTCAGAATAGTTAGGAACAGTGGTGAATGCTTAACATCTGACGAAGCGGGTCTTTGCCCATGAAAGCTTATGCTTCAAAATACTTGTTAGTCTATAAGATGCCACAGGACTTCTTGTTTTTGAATGCTTAACTGTTCTATATATAATTTCCTCCTACTCCCTCTATATAAACCCTGGATTCTGTTTTTTCCACCTTATTTTCATCTGAAAATGCCCATGACCTAATAAATGTGTTTATCTCTGAGGTGCCACAGGACTGCCTGTTGTTTGTGAAGCTACAGACTAACACAGCCACCCTGCTGAGACTTTATTCCAAGCCTGTTTGTGCAAATTACCATTCAGGGAAGCTGGCTCAGGAAAGCTCCCATATTAACTGATTTTAAAAATCAGTCACTAAAGATTCTCATGAGCTGATATCCTTCCCCAAGTGAGAGTAATTCCAGTTATTGCCCCCTCCACCATTTTGAAGGCTATACTACTCAAAAGAAGAGAAATTATGGTCACATTGGTGTCCTTGGCAAGTTATGCCCTGGAGCTTTGATTCACTCCAGCACCTGGCCTTGCGACTTGTCAGATGGCAGCCCTCAAACTTCAGATTTCAAGGTGTGAGATTTTTTTGTAGTGATGTAGGCAGCAGAAGAATTTTCCTTCCTTTCTACAGCACTGCAGAGTTGAAGGCTGCATTGTACGGGGAGAGAAGTGTAATGCTCATCCGGAGTGTCGGGTGGGTATTAGCTGCTGTCAAGAGACAAAAAAAAAAAAAGCCAGGCTGGCTGCAGCAATGCTACACTGAATAGTAGATGCTGTAGGTGACATTCATGCCCCATCCCCATGGAGGGGAGGTGGGGATGACAGCTCAGTGTTTCCTGTAAGCTGAGCCCTTGGGTGGCCGCCCAGAAGAGACTCAGGTGCCACCCAGCCGATTAGCGGAGCACCCGCAGCCAGTAGCCTGCATTTCAACAGGTGGTGCACATATGCTCTTGCCTCGGTGCACATAACAAAATTTATTCTACACACATGTGGAAAAAAAAATTAGAGGGAATGGGGACAACAAGTGCAAGCCCTAAGCGCCTTCCAAGTCTGGGTTAAGTTTTCTTTGGAAAGTGTAAGTGGAGACCCTCACGAGTGTGAATGCTGGGTCTCTGTGCAGGTGAATTTCCACATTGGAGCACAGCTCTCCAGGTCATTGAAATGCAGTCCAGGAGGCAGTAGCTATAAATGGGGACTCAGGGGGTTGAAATCAAAACACACAGTAAATCTAGCTAACAGTATTGCCCAGATCATGCACAGTATCTCTGGGTTCAGGCCTGTCAACTAGAGGGGGAGCCCAAAGGGGCAGTGACCCCCAGACCCCTTTGACTTGCCCCAGCAGCACTATGAGTGGGAAGGCCAAGCACTGCAGTCGGGGGGGGGCCACTGAGGGCCCAAATTCTTTAAGCCCCACCCCTTCCGCTGTTAGCTCCACCCCTTCCATTCTTAGCCCCTCCCACCTTGCCCCAGCAGCATCTCTCAGCACCACTATCTGGCTCACTTTCCACGGGAAGTTCACTCTGTTTCTTTTCAACAACATTTTATATGGTAAGCTACCTTTACCCAGGTTGATTGCTTCATTTGTTGAATTGATAAACCTTTTAAAGCAATTTCCTTGGATCACAGAGCCTACCATCTGGATGAGGAAAGCCAGGAGTTGACCCTGGCATTGTCATATAGGAGGATCAGGATTTGTGTGTGTGTATAAGGTGTTGTTTTTTTAATCTCTGCTCTGTTTTCCATTGGGGACACAGTATCAGTGGCAGGGGATCACACATTCTTTGACTGAGCTCTTCAGTTCAGGGCATGGGACAGATATAATCTTCACGCTATTTTGACACTGTAAATTTATTGTGAGGCCCACTGGGACAGGCCTGTGCTTTTGTGAGAAAAGGCCAGCGAAGGCCATGTTCAGTCAGATGAGCTAAATCACATAGGTTGATGAGGACTGGATGGGAGGGTAGCAGAGAGGGTATACTCCTTAACCTGATGCCTCCTGAGGATGAAACATGATTACATCACTGACTGTAAACTTGCGCCCATGTAACATCCGTGACCAGCTCCTTTATGACTAAGTTATGATGGGTGTTGCGAAGTCTTGTGATTTTATTATGTGTCTCGCTATATTTGTTTTTATGTAAAAGTAAATTTTTAGCCTTGCTGGTTGCAGAGGAAAGCTTGCAAATGTGACCCAAGTTACCCCTAACAGCACCAAAGACAAAAGCAAGTGAATCCAGCATGTTTCCTTTTTTAAATATCTCCTCATCATTTTTAAGCTAATCTTTTAGAGCAAAACTCGTAAATATTGGTTATTTGAGATTGGAAATACTGTCCCAGGGAACGCTTCCAAGCTGTATGGATGAGTGAAAAGGGAGCAAAGCTGAGTTCAAAACCAGACTCTCAGCAGAGTTTCCACTATTTTTGACACCCATGTGTGGAATAAATTTTGTTGTGTGCACCAAGGCATGTGGCGATGGGCACCACCACATGCTGTGGTAATCAACTGGGCAGCTAAAAAGTGCTCAGCTTACAGGGAACACTGACGCACAACCAAATTGTGCTGCGGACAGTGTGGCTGACACTCGCCAAGCCCTGGGGCAAGGTGAGGAGGGCCAACTCTATGCCAACAGAAGGGGTGTGGCCTCAGGCAAAAGGGGTGGAGCTGGGCCCTGGGGTAGCTGCCCCCTTTGCTGCCTCTGTAAGCAGGCCTAGCTGTGGATCTGTTTGGGTTATGTGTCACTTTGTGGGAAGACTTAAACATCTCTCCTGGCCACAATATGCTCTGTCTCGTGGTGGGAGTGGCATGCACAGCCACAAGGACCCAATACTGCGAGCCGTAGGAAGGCCATCCCTCTGCAGCGGGTGGCAAAAACACGTTCTAGTTTCTGATGGTCTTTGCACTGCCACTATATTAATCGATTTTCTGAGGAGCGGGGGGGTGCACAGAGTTTTAATCCACTCGTGTGAGAGCTGAGAGTGAAAAATGAAATGGTGGCTAATGTACATAATAAATTCATGCATTTGGTGACTTCTAAACTGTCAGTACAATGGATGTTTGCAACATCACTTGCGCTTCGCAGTACCGCCATTTGCAAGAGCTTGTATCTTCCTGCTCCAAAAGCACTGGGGCTAGAGGAGATTCTTCCTTCATTATTAGCCACGTGGGGGCTATGACAATTAAAGCGGCAATTCCAAGTAGGACAGGGCAGTGGTTCACGTTTGCGCTAGCCGTCCGTTCAATATGAATGTGTTCTTTAATGCGGATTGACTCATGTCAAGGATGCTCCGACAGTGAAAGACGCAGACCAACTGTCTCTCTTCACAGCACTACGTATTCTCAGACACACAGATGCATACCTTTGTGTACTGTCTAGTCACACGCAGGGCTAAGTGGAAAATAAAGAAGCCCATAAATGAGTTCTTCCCTGTCTCTGCAAGGCCAAAAACTAAAGCTGAGTTTGGCTTGTTTCAGAGGCACAATCCCCTGGGAGGTAGGGAATGGTTATTAAGAAGCCCAAAAAGCAGTGTCTTACCTTGAATAAGTGTCTTCTTGTTGTCAACCAAAGATCTAAAGAAAATCCTGAGGAGACTACATGGCAGAGACATATATTATAGCTGGAGCTTTTTATCTCACACATGTGACTTTGCCTATCATGAACTGTACGTTTTTATTCTCACTAGTGGGACAAAACTACATCCCACTGCAGCATATATCAAGAGGAAGAACATTGTGCCTTCTTTGCATTAATATAAATAGCTGTTTAGGACTGATTCCTTGGCCAGATACGCTCATCTCACCTGTCCTTCATCCACGGGATTTGGCATGTAACTGAAGTTGGGTTTATTTAGAGCCAGGATAAAGCAGCTTTTACATATTAAAGGTGCATTTTAAAAGAGCATTTTCTAGTCTAATTTGGGGGGAATGGAGCTCTTTAGGGCATTCAGGGAATGATGTCCATCTGATTTACATTTCCCCTGTTGGAGCAGAGCTGCATGCGCATATTAGAATGTAAATAATAGTGATGGATACATGTATCTTTAAAAGATCCATTTTCCCTTTTGAGTAAGGAGTGCAGGAGTGGAGCGAGAATGTAGATCACTTTTACAGGTGAGGAAATCAATCTTCTAAGACAATGCGCATGGCGTGTGTGTTAACCCCTCCTTTCCAAGGAGCTGATCACTGGGGAAGGGTTGCTAAGTTACTAAAGAACTTGTATTTAATATAAGAATTGACTTGCCAAATGCGTACTGTGTATAATATGTAATTCTGATATAGCACTTTTCATCAGCACATTCCAAAGCACTTTATAGAGGAGGTAGGTATTGTTACTCCCATTTTACAAATAGGGTTACTGAGGCTCATGGCAGTGAAGTAACTTGCCCAAGGTTATTCAGTGGCAGAGCTGGGAATAGACCTGAGATCTCCTGAGTCCCCATCCAATGCGTTATATGCGAGGCCATGTAATTAAATAGTCTGTTATACAGGATGTTAGCAAAAAGCTTCTGCCATTTAAATAGCACCCTCCTTGGATGATTTGATTAAGCTGGTGATATTCTGTGTCCCCTGCAGATGAGGGACACTTATGTGTCTTATACCTTTGGCTCTCCTGATTTTGTTTCTTGCTTGTAAAACTGCCTGGAAGGAGCAACAGAGGGGATACCTTATTTGAACTTTCAAAACAGTATCAGTATCTACCAATTCACATTGTATTAATACACAAGAGGAATTTTCACAACACTCTTGAAAGAGAGGCTGCTGAACTCTCTTTTATATTCAAATTCGACACATTAACATGTGGTTTGAACCAGGATGGGAATTTTCTGGGTCATTATAGGGGCTTGTTTTCATACTTGGCTTAATCTAATTCTTAACTTTCCCCCTCCCCTTCTGCCTCTCTACTCTCTGATTTCCTCACCTTATAATTTTTTTTCTGATTTGTCCACTTTGATTACTATTTTTAATTCTCTGTGCCTTAAATATTGAGTCTGTTCTGGTATGGCTATGGTCTGAAGAAGTGGGTCTGTCCCACGAAAGCTCACCTAATAAATTATTTTGTTAGTTTTTAAAGGGCTACTGGACTGCTTTTTTGTTTTGATAGTACATAAGAACATAAGAATGGCCATACTGGGTCAGACCAAAGGTCCATCCAGCCCAGCATCCCATCTGCCGACGGTGGCCAATGCCAGGTGCCCCAGAGAAGGAGAACAGAAGACAATGGTCAAGTGATTTATCTCCTGCCATCCATCTCCTCCCCTTGTTCTGAAGGCTAGGGCACCATACTTTATCCCTGGCTAATAGCCATTTATGGACCTAACCTGCAAAAATTTATCAAGCTCTTTTTTAAACCCTAATAGAGTCCTGGCCTTCACAGCCTCCTTGGGCAAGGAGTTCCACAGGTTGACTGTGCGCTGTGTGAAGAAAAATTTCCTTTTATTAGTTTTGAACCCACTACCCATCAATTTCATTTGGTGTCCCCTAGTTCTTGTATTATGGGAAAAGGTAAATAATTTTTCTATATTCACTTTCTCCACACCATTCATGATTTTATATACCTCTATCATATCGCCCCTCAATCGCCTCTTTTCCAAACTGAAAAGTCCCAGTCTTTTCATAGTATAGTATAGTATATAGACTAGCAGGGCTTTCTCTCTGTTAGTGTATTAATACACATTAATACTATTGCCAAGTTAGGGCCCACTTGCCAAAAGGGACAGAAAAAAGTGAGTCATGTATGCTCATGCAAAGCTAATATACATGTGTGGCTTGGGCAGCATTTCACACCTACTTTGCACTAGTAAAAAGGATGATCCTAGGTGTAGGACAGTCATGAACTGGGCTTTTCCTGTCAAGCTGGAGTTAGAGGTGGTTAAATTTAGGGGTTTTTTTTTCATTCATCGGCAATTTTGAAAAGTAGAAAAGTCATTTTAAGTTGAAAAATCTTTTTATTTTAAAAGATATTTTAAATTTTGAGCTTTTTACATTTTTAAAAATATTTTTAATAAAATGTAAAGAAAATTTCAAAAACTTTCAAGTTCGGCAAATGTTCTTTTTTTTCCCCCAAAAAAAGTCAAAATAATTCATCCCCTCTCTAGCTGTATTAGCCCAGAAATCCTGCAATAAAACGCTCCCTGGAGAAAGGTGTCCACGCAGGAGCCTCTGGTGAACTTTTTCATTTGTGTTTTTGTCCCCACCCACCTACCATTCCTCTGAGCTGCAGAAGATCCGAGAAATGGGAAAATACTTTGATCTACGTTGGGGGGAAATGAAATCAATGAAACATCACTAGACTTAGCCTCCCATCCCACATCCCCCATTCTCTCTGTTCTCCAGAGGGTCCAGTTACAGCAGCAAAATTCATTTCCTCCTCGAGCCCAACATTCCATATGCCGAGCTGAAGCTTCCTGAGAGGTGGTAGTGCAGCGAATGAGTGGAGAGGTGGAATAATTAACTGGGGAAAGAAAAGTAAGAGGATGAATTGAGTTGATGATCTTGTTTCAGAGAAGCATGAAATTAAGCAATCAGGGGTAGAGGAAAACTAGGGGAAGTCTACAGACCAAAATAAACAAACTTTCCCCTATTTGGGGGAGAAAGCGGGAACGTAAGGCTAAGAAATTCTTTAATCTTCTTCATTCCTGAAAGCACAAACGCTGACATGAGAAAGTGATGCTCCAAACAGACTCTCTTAGATAGGGAGAATGAATGAAGGTCTTACTGATGCTGTTAGTTTGAAAGAATTTGTCTTCGGAACATGCTCCTTCCTTATCAGCGAGCACGATGGAGTAGAATTTCTTATATTGTTCTCTTTTTTCCTATCTGTCTGTCTCTACGTCTCTTTCTCCTCTCTCATTTGTTTCCAGCAGCTAGTGGAAAGTTCTTCTAATTTATGTTCTGAAATACGTCTCATTTTTTTCTGGTGTGTGTTCTGTGTATGCCTATGTCTGTGTTCAGCGTCAGTAGAATGGCCAGTAAGTCTTCCATGTAAAGCCTTATAGGTAGCCTATTAATGAGTTCTTTTGATTATTATAGTTATGATTCCATCACCCATACTTGTGTAAAGCAATGCCATTGAATCCAACAGGCTTCGTGTCAAGTGAGGTGTTGGTGAATGCAGAGGCCACAAAATCAGACTTTTTATCATTTTTTTTCCCATTAACGACTACCAAACATTTTCCCAGGGCCAAAAATATGCTTAGGGCTTCAGGGCTCACACTTGCAATGGTGAAGTCAGGGCAATCAGGATAGTACTGTAACTCAGATCTTCCTTTCATGGTCCGCACAGTGTAGTTAGTCCAGGCTCTCCAGAGGCTGTAGCTAAATCATAAGGAGACACTCTTCCATTAATGTAGTGCTGTCTACATAAGGAGGGTAGATCAGGATAACTAGTTCCAGCAGGGCCAACAGCCAGTGTGGGCCCCAGGGCCAGGTGTAGGCAGGGCCTGGCTCTGCACCCCCAGAAGGACTGATGCCTAGGCAAGAAGCGGGTCCCAGGGCAGCCAACCCTTAGCATTGGCCAGAGCACGATGTCCGTCCCCCTCAGTCCTCAACATTGCATTCCGATATAATTTAAAGCCCCCGGGGTTCCAATTGCTGCAGTAACATCAGCAACAGCCAGGACTCCTGGGGCCCTTTGAAATGATGGGACCCAGGGCCAGTGTTCCCTCTAATTATTTCTGTCCATGTGCAGAATAAATTTTATGCTCACCAAGGTGTGTGCAGATGTGCACCACCACTAGAAATACATCCTGCCAGGTGTGGGTGGCTGTGAGTGCTCTGCTAATCATTTGGGAGGTGCCTTACAAAGAACACTGCCCAGGTCAACTGAAACAATCAAAAGTTCTGTGGCAACTTACAGACTAACAGATATTTTGTGGCAGAAGCTTTTGTGGACAAAGAGCTGCTTTCTCAGACGAAGTGGGTCTTTGCCCACGAAAGCTCATGCTCCAAAATATCTATTAGTCTATAAGGTGCCACAGGACTTCTTGCAGTTTTTGCAGATGCATACTAACACGGCTACCCTCCTATTACAGATCAAGTGACTCCTTCCTCCTTCCCACAGTTGGCAGGACTCAGAGGGGGTGGACATTTCTTCGCTAAGTTTATAATGTAGACCTGGCTCAGAATAACAAAAAAAACCAATGCTTTCCATAGTCTTTTCCATGCCCTGGAAGCGTTGAGCCTGAAACAGAACAGACTCTCTTCTCTGAACTATCAGGCTGCTCAGGTCTGTATCTGGGCACCAGGACTCAGCTTCCCTAAGTGCAGAAACGAGACACAGCCCGGGCATTCCAGAGAGAAGCTGTGAGAAGATGAATGATGTGAAGAGATATTTTTAAGCAGAAGGCCGTCCTCTTACTAATGGTAGCGAAAGCGAGGCAGGCTAGCTCATCCGGACAAACACTAAGCACGTGGCCGGCTGTGTTGCCCTAGCCAGTTGTGCGCTTTGTGTTCATGTGGACTGTGCAGCACCTGACTAAAAGTCCCTAGGATGCTTTTCTCTACTCCAGTTGTTCCGGTGTTCCATGAAACACCTGCCTCATGGTTTGTGTGCCCCTGCCAGTATTTAAAACACAGAATAATCAACTATTGCACAGGGCTTCTAACTTCTGTTGCCAAACACTGTTGCCATTAGCAAATCAACGTATGGCTTTGAAATTTTAAAGGGCGGCTGAAGGCTATGGGAAAGAGGTGCTCGGTTTTTAGAACATAGGGCTGGGTAAGCCCCAACACGACTGCCCGGTATTTGCAACCTTCCTGGCTGGTTTCTGCAGAGAAGCCACTTTGAAATATTAAGGGAAAGGGATTGTCCCAGACAATTAACCAGGAAAGGAAACCTTTATTCTTCAGCCAGCAAGTCCACCCTAATGAACAAAATTTCTTTGATTAAGCAATGCCCTCTCCCCACATCAAACCCCATCTCATTTCCTCTCCTGCCCCTGGCACTTTTATATGGAAGGTGGCCATCACACAACCAAGCCTACTCTGATAGTAAACTGACTTTAACACAAGGGGACGTTTCTCCGAGACTGACTGACAACACGAATAAAGCAGATCAACATCAAATGTAAAGGCACTGGCTTTCCTCCCTGCTCAGATCACAGTCACACCAGCTCTGAATCATGAGCCTTGCAACCAGCAGGCATAAATTCATACTATACAGATGAGAACAGTGCCTCGGAGACAGGACATCTATCTCTTTTGCACTTATCTGCCACCATGACACAAACAATCAGGGATGATTCTCTGGCACAACAAACAGCTAAGTATCTTCTTTGTCTTTGCCTCAAAGGAAACACCATAACACATCTTTTTGCCCTATGCCTTTATTACTTACTTTTGTTCAATAATCTTCCTTCCCAGGGTACCTCTGTGTTCCAGGGTCGAGCCACATTGATATATCTGCTCTGTGCAATATACAGCCAGGTATTAAAAGATGAGAGAGAGCACATAGTCAGTGGGGCTTAAACAGTCCGCTGCAATCTTGAGCTCAGCCACAGATCTCCAGTTCCACCCAAGATATATGCTGTTTGGGGGACACACAGACAAAACAAAAACAAAGAACAAACCAGCAGTCATGTCGCACTTTAAAGACTAACAAAATAATTTATTAGGTGATGAGCTTTCGTGGGGCAGACCCACTTCCCTAATAAATTATTTTGTTAGTCTTTAAAGTGCGACATGACTGCTGGCTTGTTTTGTTAGAATACATACTAACACGGCTACCTCTCTGTTACTATGCAGACAAAAAAATATCTCTGCTACATGATAGTTCCACACAAAGGTCATTTAATCCATTCAGCCTGCTATTGTCTATCTTATGGCCCCGTTCACTTCAGTGTTGACTCTAGACTTTAAGAATGGACAATCTAAACAGCAGCATTGCTGAGCGTGTTTTCCTGCTGGTCATTTTACCAAGAACAGCTGTTCTGGGATTGGTCTCAGGTGTAGCTGTGTTAGTCTGTAGCTTCACAAATAACAAGCAGTCCTGTAGCACCTTAGAGCCTAACAAATGTGTTAGATAATGAGCTTTCAGGGGCAAGACCCACTTCCTCAGCTGATCATCTGCAGAAGTGTGTCTTACCTGTGAAAGCTCATGAACTAATATATTTGCTAGTCTCTAAGGTGCTACAAGACGGTAGAAATAGCTTACATTCATGGGCATAACCTGAGTTGCATACACAGTCATCTCTAGCCTCATAAGATTAACCGAGTTTTCTGGGGTTTGTAGCATTCATATAACATTCTTAATTATTTAAGAATAATTTTCTCCAGTGCAGGAATGAACAGGTGAAATTTTCCAGCCAGATGGTCCAACTAGATAATTATAGTGGTCTCTTCTGGTGTTAAAATCTAAGGGCCTGGTCTATGAACATTCTCTTTACCTCTGTAACTATGCAGGGTAGATGCTTGATTTGTTTTATTGATATACTGGGCACAGTTATATTGGTATCAGGGCATCTTATATCAATCTAGCTTCTTTTCCTTTCCACACACAAAAAAACTATATCTGTCTAAAACAGCAATTGTCAACGTAGGCAAGTGAGCAGGCTGCATGAGTGGCCCTCCTTCAGCTCAGTGGGCCTCAAGATTGGCGCAACTATGGCGGTCTCCCACAATAAGGTGATTTTGCTAATTGCACTTGCGTGCTTAGAATTTGCAGGCTGTGCAGACTGAACTGTAGCGGTGCTTTGATTGGGTGCAAAAGCAGCTCACGGCTCTCACAGCCAACCTTATGTACAAACAATCAGCACGCACCTCACTTACATGCCCTTGCTTTACGTGCCTGTCACTTTAGTAGTAATAGGAGGGGAAAAAAAACGATGCAGAAGGAAACCAGCTGAATCAAGTAACCCTGTGTGTGGGCATTGGTAAACAAAATGTCTCACCAGCCACATGTAGAACCTGTATGGGCCACATGTATAAACCAGTGCCTTGCATGTTAAATAGTAAGAGAGAGAAAGCTGTGCTAGTCGATATACTATCAAAACAAAAAAGCAGTAAATGTACTAAAAGCAGTAAGTGCTACTTTACTGCTTTTTTGTTTTGATGTCTAAACCAGTGTTTCTTAAACCACTTTCCACAGAACACTGGTGTTCCATGAACAACTCGCAGGTGTGCTGTGAGCGTCTGACGCTTTTTGGATATCATACACTGACTGTATAGATTTTCGGTTGTTAAAACCAGACACGATGTTACTTCTTCATTGCTGGGAGACCTGACTAAATGACTTGGTTTTGTTTTCGCTGGATATGTTGCTGTCTGGGGTTTTTTGGTCTGACGAGAACTATTTTTGAAGAACATTTGCATCGATGTTGTGCATAAAAAAATTGTATTGTTTGGTGTTCCATGGTCTCAAAAAGTTCAAGAAACACTGGTCTAAACCACTGTTATACCAACATAACTGCCCACTCTAGGGGTTTGCACTGGTATTGCTGTACCAGGTTAGGTAGTGTAGTACAGCTTTCTAGCCAATAGATAAGGGTTTACCCCTCTATGAGTACTTATATGCCAGGGTAACCACATTCACACTAGCAGGGTTATACCACTTCAGTGATTCCAGTAAAATTAAACAGTGCAACTTTTGTGTCCAGCTCAGGCCTTAGAATGTGCATAAGGAGCTTTGAGCGCCTTTGCTTGGAAGATGCTGTGGAACTAAAGTCCTTCTGTAATCGATCTATGCAGATTAATACCATTAGAATGGTGCTGTCTTAGTTTTTAGTGGCCCTAGACCTTTTTTTTTGCACAGTCTCTCCCTTCAAATTGAAGACTTATATCCCTTACTACATGCCTTATGGTTTGACATTTTTTTTCAGGCCTTAGTAGTGTTCTCTCCCTTCCCTATTTCAAAAGGAAAAATGGAATCTAATAGTGCCTTCGATGCAGACAGTCCCTCGCAGTATATTTCCTACACCTCCTCTCCAGATAAGCCACCTTTTAAGATGATGTATCGTGCCACTTACCTTTTATAGTGTTCCACCTAGTGAGAAATGGTGAGACCCACTCTATATTTAGTCACAAGTAAACTGATCCATTTAAAATAGAAAGTTGACCGTACAGAGCAGATTCAAAGGGGCAGGGGGGAGTGCAAAAGCGTGTGTTTATTTAGTTATTTTTGCGAAGCTTTCAAACCTGACAGTATTGTGTCTTTTTGTGCTTTTGAAAAAGAAAGGGGGTGATGAGCTTAATGTTTGTTGCTTTGTTTTTAGTTTGACTGTCAATTAGTTATTAGCATTTTATATTTCCCTGTCAGCCAATCACATGCACAGATTAAAAACACCTTATCGGTACAATGGCCAGGCCTGCTCTCCATAAATCTAATCCAGGGGGACATGATCATTTATGGGATATGTTCATACTGAAATTTTAATCACTTGGGTTTGGTTTTTGTTCTGTATTGGGTAATTTTTCACTTTTTTGAAGGTGAGAGCTCCTCTTGGTCCCTGTAACCTGTGCTTCCCTGTACAATAAGGATTCCCTTCTTTTCCATATGGGTCTGACATTGCATTGCACGGAGAATCAAATAATTCATCTGCATTCTTGATCTAAAATAAAAGTTTATTAAGTTGCCATTTGCATTTTTCTAAAGTCTGTTGGGAGCAGGCGCAGGGCCTGAGATGAGCCATCATGATTTGCATCCCAAAAATGGCATGTGTCCTTAGAATCACCTCTCTTACAAGACTGTACAACCCCTAAATTCCAAACCAAAGCCCACAGATAAAGTATCATTTCCTGACTTCACCAAATCGATACCTTGCTGGTGACTTAAAACCACCAGACAGCTTTCCCGGGCTGAGTCCCTTGTATAAATGAAGTTGTCATTGACTTTTGGTGTATCTGGTCTGTGTGAGAGCCTAATTAGGACGGGAGGTAGTAACTGGGGAGATAATAGACCTATTGGATCAAGTCTGTCCTCCTGCAGCAGGATAAAATTCTGCTGATTCAGGTCATGTTCTGTATTGAACAGTAACTTGATCTTAGGTTAATGTGGCTTATGATTAAACGTGCAAAACTAGTGAAAAAAATTCCAGCAAAGTTCACATGAAAATGTTGACTGTTTCTTTTCTGGTTCCCGCCCCTTCCTTTTCACTTGTCTGCGCAATTTTAGGTTTGTGTTTAACAAGCATGGCGGAACAAATTCAAAATGAATGTCAAAGCCTTCTTTCACTAGGGAGATGAGCACATTTTCAGTGGACACACAGACTGGATTTGATTGTCCAGAACTATGGAATGGTCAAAAGTTCTCTGCAATTTTTTCCATTTTTCAGGTTCATTCCAACAAATTCAGAGCATTTTGCCTATCTGTGGGAATATTTTGCATCTCTCTCACTGCAGTGTAGCCGGCTTGTGTGAGTTCTTTATTCCAGAGCGCAGTCAAGCAATGAAAATTCAAGGGAGAGAAACCTTCGTGTTAACCAATGGCCCACCTTTGCCTGGATTCAACAACCCGACCATCTTAAAGAGCTCACAACCAAAAAGCTTGGAAACCAGGAAGTTCAGTGAAGCTGAAGAATAGTTCACTGTACAGATTTATATTGCAGTTTGCGCAAATACCTGAGTTGTTTGGTAACAGAGAGGGAGCCGTGCTAGTATATATACTATCAAAACAAAAAGCAGTCAAGTAGCACTTTAAAGACTAGCAAAATAATTTATTAGGTGAGCTGAGCTGTTTGAGTTTAGTCAAACTGATCCAGCCCTAGCTACTTGCTTTGTTTCTGCTTTTTGCTGGCTGAATGCACCCAACAGTGAATTCTGAGCAGTTGATGGGAACGGAGGGTGATGGGCACTGGGTCTGTCCCATGAAAGCTCACCTAATAAATTATTTTGCTAGTCTTTAAAGTGCTACTTGACTGCTTTTTGTCTTAAAACCCTGTTATTGGTAACATTATTGCTGGCTTGAGCCTTATCTGAAGTAGAATGGTTTGAAATTGTGAGGTTTTGCTTTGCCTGTGGGTAGCGCTCAGGTCTTTGTCTAGAGTCTACAAGTCTTTCCCCAGCTCCATCCCAAAGTTCAGAGATGGTCAGATTCAGGATTGCAAGTTAAACCCTGATTAAGGGTAACGCTTCTCTTTTCTCCAGCTTTTCACAAACACCCTCTTGTGGTCTGAGCATTAAGAAGATCCGAGCATTTGAGAAAGCAGTGTCAATGCAGTGTCAGTGCAGAGATTGTTGATTTGCTCTGAAAGTGCAGCAAGCCCTGGACACCGGGAAAAGACTCTTTGATTAAAGTCTGCTTCCTCTTGGCACTGTTTGATGGCACAAGGCTGAGACACTCCATTTCAGTGAGTCTGTGTCGTACGATGTGTATTAGAGAGGCCTCAATTTCACACGTGCTTACTCCTGAGTGAGTTTCGCATAAAAGGATTAAGGAGAGAGGAAGTGCAGAGGAAATGGGATGTTAGACACCTTGTTAAACTGGCTGTCAGGGTTTCTGGAGCGTTCATTCTAACTCTATTCCTCTCTACATAGAGGGCAGGCCATTACCTGGGAGATCAGAGAGAGACCTTTTTTATTTTTTTTTTCCAGTACTAAGAGTCAAGTATGACTTAAAATAAATCAGAGTTCAAGGAGGAAGGAATCTCGAGGTGGTGAGCAGGACACCTCAGCTGTGCTCTTCCTCGATAAAGCACACCATGCATAAGATTTGGAAAATCAGTGGGAGCGAAGCTGACAGAGGAAGCCCTGGGGAAAAGAGAAATGATTGGCTTATGCATGAAATAAACAAAAAATGAACCCCCAGAGACCCAAGCTGCAGTTTTAGGTTTTGTACCTTTTACTTTGTAAGACTCTATCAAGGGGTAACCCCTGCCTATGATATGTAAAAGGGCCCGAGATAAAGCTGAGTTTTCGTATCTAGTATTTAGTATCAGAGAGGTAGCCGTGTTAGTCTGTATCTGCAAAAACAACAAGTTGTGTGGCACCTTATAGACTAACAGATTTTTCTGGAGCATAAGCTTTCAAGGGCAAAGACCCACTTTGACCATTGCACGGGCATTTAATCCTGTTCAAAATGGGCATAAATGATGCATCTGACGAAGTGGGTCTTTGCCCACGAAAACTTATGCTCCAAAAAATCTATAAGTCTTTAAGGTGCCACAAGACTTCTTAGTATTTAGTAGAGCTTGTATCAGTATGTCTGGGAGAATTGTAGTAGTTGAGAGGCCACTCTGCAAAGGCTGCCTGTGTGCTGGTCACCTCTGGCTGGTAGCTGTGTACCCTGTAAGCTGTGGGCTTGTGCAGCCACTCAGGAGAAATTCAAAAGCCATCCAGCTGATTGGCAGAACACACACAGCTAGGTTTTGTGTTTCTATTGGTGGGGCACATTTGCACATGACTTGGTGCACATAAAATTATTCTGCACAGGCCTGGAATAAAATCCACACACCAATGGAAAGTGTTAGAAGTAACATTAGCTGGTAGCCTGGGAACACATTTCCAAGACAGCTGAAATAAATAATAGGAGAGGGACAGATCCTGCCATCCCCACACAGTCATGGCTCTTCTCAGGGCCAGTGGAAGTTTGGGCAAGTAAAAATGTCTGACCCAGAAAATCTGCTTAGTGATGATAAGCTAAAGTGGTCATGCCAAGGTTTCAAACACTGACCATGCAGCAGTGTCCAGCCATAATATCAGATGCTGATTCTCTTCTCTCATGGTATGAATCAGGACGGTGTAATTCCATTGATGCTACGTTGTGGGTGAAAAATCAAGCCCAGGATGTTAAGTGAAATCTGGATTCCCGCAGGCCATAGGGCTCCTAAACTCTTTTGATTTAACCTTGCACCAGTTGTGCGTTAAACTACATGGCCTGGTGTGTTCCTACAGATGACCTGGTAATTGCAGGTAGTAGCACTGGAGCAGTAATTAACCTGTAACCTGAGAGAGCCGCGAGACAGAATTCACTGTGTTTTTATGCTATGGTTACATGGCATGAACCTCGTCAAGCTGTTGTCTTCTGTTGGCATGTGCCCTGTAAGTGGATGATCAGTAGAGCTGAATAATGGGGACTGTATGGGAAAGCATTAGCTCTTTCACTCACTCTGGTTATGATTCCCCTTGAAGTTAAATTAAGTACACGCTTTGCCATTGCCTTCCACCTTGTGTGGCCATTTATGCCTATTTTTGAAGAGTGTTAGACAATCATGCAATGGGCAAAGCAGTGGAGAATCAGGCCCCATGTTATAGATGTAGCACAAATTGTTCAGAATTCTGCACTCGCTTGTGGAAGCCAAGGGTCAAATTTTTGCCATGGGTTCATCGACTTTAAGGTTGGGAGGGGCGATTGTGATCATCTGATCTGACCTCCTGTGAATTCCAGGCCAGGGCTCTGGGATAGGCACCAATTATGTGCCCCTCTAAAACCCCCTGTCCACCTCAATTCCCTCCCCTCCTCACCCCGCCCCGTGCCTTCTTCCAGAAGCACCATGGGGCTTCCAGAGGGGCAGTCCCATCCCTCCGACAGAGCGACGCAGCCAGAAAGCACGGTGCTTAAGTTGAGTGTGGGGGGCGCACGTGACCCTTTGTGCAGCCCCACACATTGCTGCTGTTGCAGGCCACAGTATCTCACACACCCCCTTCTGAAATAGACTCCTAATCTATGGCTCAGGTCCAGACAGCCTCAAATCGTGGCTTAAAGACTTCAGGTTACAAAAAATTCACCCTTTGCACTAGTTCAAACCTGCAAGGTGCTGTGTAAAGCCTCTGCTCGGTAAGAAGTTGGGTAGCGTCACCTCTGTGCAGGAAAGAATGCCCTGTAGTAACTCAGAGCCCTCCCTACCTAGTGTGTCATCTCTAGCCAGTGGGGATTTATTTTTGCTACTGGCAGCAGCTAATGAGCCCTGTGCCGCTGCAGGTAGCCACTCCCTCCATAAACTTAACCCAGGTGTGTGTCTATGGACCTAGGATGAATTTGGCTCAAGGAGCAAAGTTTCTCAGTTTGGGCAGTTACGTACAGCTTGCGGCACCAGCCTGGCAGAATTCAGAGTCTTGGAAGAGCTCGTGGGTTATGAGTTTACCCAGCCCCGCTGTCTGTTCAGATTGTTCCCTACAGGATATTTCCTTTTGAGTTATGAAATGCCCATTTGCATTACAAACTCCCACGTTCAAGGGTTTGTAATTCAGCCATAACATTTACTCTGGGCAGAAAAAATACATGAAAGGTCACCATCCACAAGGGATTTTTAAAAATTGGTTCTGGCTGTTTAAAATTATATGCATGCTTTTAACAAAAGGTGGGAGAGAATAGATGTTGGGTTTGGGGTGTTTTTTTTTTACTGTTGTGAATGTGAACAAAAGCAAAATAATTGTTTACCCTGTCCACATGAGTCTGCCTGATTGTGTATTAATAACATTCATTGCTTTAATAGGGAAGAGAATTTTCTTTTCTTCTCTTCTCTGGAAATAACTTTAGAAAAGAACATAATGATAGCATCATAATCAATAAACAGCAATACTGTGGCTTGAGTGCCAGCATTCCCGGTAAGCTGAGCACTTGGGCAGCCACCCAGGAGAGATTGAAATGCTGCCCAGATGATTAGCAGAGCCCCCACAGTGAACAGCATGTGTTGCTACTGCTGATGCACATCCTCGCATGCTGTGGTGCACACAACAAAATTTATTCCACACATGGATGTGGAAAAAGTGGAAGGAATACTGGTGCCATAGTTTTTGATGGGCAAGCCAGTTTATTACAGGTGTTGGGAAAACGGTCCATCTTCAAAAAGAAATCCATGTTCTGGTGCCTTCAAAAATTATAGTAATTGTTATTAAAACCAGATAACATCGAAATTTATGTGGCATTCTACTTGGGTACTTATTGTTGTCCTGTAGTAGCACCTAAAGCCTCACCCCAGATTGGTAAGAGAGGACCCCTGCCCCAAACAGAACTTAATCTAAACAGACAAGGTGGAGAAAAGGAGTATTGTCCCCATTTCACACACGGAGGAACTGAGACCTAATGAGATTAAAGAAATGCCCCAAAGCCTCACAGGAAATCTGTGGCTAAGCCAGGAATTGAGACCCGTTCACTACCCACAAGAACCTCATTTCCTTCCACCTTCCAGAGGAGACAGCCATTCGTAATGCACAGCTTGCGGTTCAAAGTCTGGATTCTGCAAAGCGCTCAGCACTTCAAGGTTCTGTGGGAGTTAAGCTCACCCAGTTCCTCAGAGGAACAGACCCAGGGATAACACAGAGAAAACAAACACAAGCAAGAAGAGAGACTGCAGTCCATAGAAAGAATGATGAATGTGTTTGCCTCTGGCTCTGCTAGTCCAGACCGCTATAGTTTGAGCCAGTGGTCAGCAAGCCCTGGCACTGGTGCCGCGTGGTACATGAGCAGATACACTTTGGCACGCGAGGTGGGAGCTCAGCCCCACCTCTCCTCTCCCATGAAGCCTAGAGCTTGCTCCAAGCCATGGCACCTGTGGATTAACAAAAGACCAGCTAATGATACCACCCACCACCTTATTGGTAAAGCTGTGCATCCTAATTGATATATTAATGAAGCTGTTGTAAGTAGTACTATTAGTGACTTTAAAAAGTATCACTGGCACTTGGACTGTACATAGCGGTCTGAAGGTCCAAGTTTGGCACTGTGCCTGGGAAAGGTTGCTGACCCCTGGTATGAGTCATGGAACTTCCAGGTGAAATTGTGGTTGGGCTGGGAAGGAATTTGCTGTGGCCCAGCTCGGTGTGATAGTAACTTAAAATATCTTACAGCTACTGTCCTATTGCAACCCAGGTCCCAGCCAGCTTTTTAAATAGCTCCTTGCTGGCTTTTGCTGCAGCTCAGCCAGCTCTTGCTGGAGCTGCGCACCAGGGGTGTACCTGCTAAATTTCACCTCTGGCTGCCTGAACGCACCACTGGATTTTTTTTATCCAAATATGCTAAGGTCAAGTTTCAAGGGAAATGGATGATGGCATTCAAGTTGAGTCTGTAAGTAATGCGGTTCCACATCTGGCAGTTTCCTAAAAGTCAGGTCCATTTTAAAAGCGGTGATGAACATGGGCTTCAGAATCCACGCTGTGAGCATCCAAATTAAAAGCTAAATGGGATGTAGCTTTCAGTGTGGCTGAATCTTCATATGTCAGCTTTCATTATCTTCATATGTCAGTGCTCAGCATCTCTCCTCACTAAACCACGCCGACTAGGGCTCTTCTCTTTGCTGTGTGCCAAGAACAGGCTCCCTCCCCCGGCCTCCGTTTGCAGGGAGCTGCCTTCCACTTGCTGAGGGCTTGTTTAGATGCTGTGCTAATTGGCTGGAGAGGTTAGCGTTTGCTCTACAGCTTAGGAAGGTGCCATTTAAGGTCAAGCGTACTTGTTGGTAACCAGGCTTTCCCTGCTCTCCACCTAGAAACACCACTCGTGCACCCGTTTCCACGCTCCATGATTTTCAGCAGCAGGTTTTCATAACTTCTGCCACTCACTAGGACAAGTCGCTTGAATTCTCTGGTCAACTGTAAAATGGATGTGAACCTGCATACCTTACAGAGCTAAATTTGAGATCCTTGCATGGAAAGTACCATGCAAGTACAGTTATAATGTAATGTAGGGTTGTATTCAGTGTTCCCTATAACCTGAGCGCTTGGGTGGCCTCCCAGGAGAGATTCAGGTGCCACCCAACCGATTGGCAAAGCACCCACAGCCGGTACCCTGTGTTTCTATTGGTGGTGCACATCTGCACATGCCTTGGTGCATGCAACAAAATTTATTCTGCACATGGGTGGAATAAATTAGAAGGCTCATTGGTTGTATCACCTGGAACTTGTTGCTTAAGTATATTATAACAGAGCCCCTGTTGCCAAGGTCACCGTGTCTTTTGGAGCCCATGGTGGCACGTCAGAAACGTAGGACCAGTACCTTGAGATTTATGCCATTTGAGTCACAGGAGATTCTTCATGGGTTATCAGCAGCATCACTCCTCTGACTCACCAGTACAGGGTTTGGATTCCAAACCAAGGCCGTTCACTAGGCGTGTCTTGTCTTTTATTTTGAAAACCCTGAGATTTGGGTGAAAATGAGTTACGCACTGGGAAAACCCGGTAAAAATAGTCAGAAAATCAGAAGACCCAGTCTCATTTTGAGCCTCCTTTCTAGAGGGGTACAGAAGAGTTAGGTGGCTTATCCTGGGTCATCCAGTAAATCAGCCAGGAATAGAAGCATGCTCTTAGTTCTGTGCTTTAACTACAAGCCTATACTACCTCTTCCAGGACTGCACACCAGTGTTTCCTCCAATTTTTGCATCCATGGGTGGAATAATTTTATTATCTGCACTAAGGCATGTGTGCACCACCAATAGAAACACCCGCTGCCGGCTGTTGGTAGCTATGGGCACTCTGCAAATAAGCTGGGCAGCACCTGAATCTCTCCTAGGCAGCCACCCAAGCACTCAGTTGACAGGGAACACTGCAGCACATGCACTTTATTCCAAACCAAGGGTCTGCAACTGAAGCTCCGGAGCTGCATGACAGTCTTTAACAATTTCTTTGTGGCTCCCAATGCTATAATTGCTAAGTTTAAAAAAAAAAAAAAAAACAACCTCCTGATCATTTTTGATAAACAGTGAACATCTAAAAGCCCAGCAGTGAACAACTTATATCTAAATAGCAAATGATACATGATCTCGAAACACTGGGTAACTCCCCCTTTACTACGTGCAGTGCACTGTGGGATATGATACTGTAGCTGTGTTTTGATCGCGTTGCTAATAAAGTCTTGATTTTGAAAAGGAGAAGGAAGCTTGTGGCATTCCTGCTGGGAAGGGCAACATGCATTTTAAGAAAGAAATTTGAAATTAAACATCAAGTAAAACTGACATAATAAAAATAGGTTCGGGCATGAAAGTCAGGAAGACAGTGGTACAAACACAAGTGTAAAGTGTGTGGAAATGGAGTATGAAAAAGGCTGTGAACGTCCTGCAGTAAATATGAATTGCATTACAAATCGAGTGTGCACTGTTCTTAAAACAGGATAGAAAAAGTATGATTTGATGTTATTTATTAAGGACAGTCTCAGGTTCACGAGCATTGCAGCTCTTGCATTATTGAGTTTTTACCACATATGAAAAAAAATGGCTCTTCTTCCTATTTTGGTTGCTGACCCTGGTCCAAGTCTATCAAGAATCCATTTTGAGGGTAGCAAGAAAGGGGGAGTTGTGAATTGGAGAGAAGAGAACCCAAAAAAGAATTCTAAAAATAAACCAGACCACACCCATTGACAAGGGGAGGGATAGCTCAGTGGTTTGAGAAGTGGCCTGCTAAATCCAGGGTTGTGAGCTCAGTCCTTGAGGGGGCTATTTAGAGCTCTAGGGCAAATAGGCAAAGGGAAAATAAAAGAATGGTGCTTGGTGCTTCCAAGAGGGCAGGGGACTGGACTCAATGACCTCCCAAGGTCCCTTCTGTTTCTATGAGATGTGTGTTTCCATATGTTATGACCACCCTGGGGAAGCATGAAGTAGTAATATCTTGTTTAGTTTGTCACTGGGGATGAGAGGAACCCCATGTCCACTGAACTCCTCCACCGGTAGACAGAGTAGGTGAACTAGGCAGCATCTTGACTGATATCCTTATGAGGACAGCTGATGATAACCCAGTGGGGGTGAGCAACCAAGGGGTCATCTCACTGGTTTCCAGCTCTTCTTTTTATTTTAGCCCTGGGAATCTTACGCTGACATAACAAACAAAATAGCTAACTGGGTGGTGTGGAGAGAAAGCCAGACAAAATGATCATCTCAGAGTTGACACCACGAAGGGAGAGGGACTCAAGCCTGGCAATAAATAATCCCCCATGCCTGGCCTTTGAAGTCCATCATCTCCCTGTCAAAAAAGTCAGGGGCTGCTCTGTGCTGCTGGGGTGCTGAGTTAATTACTCGAAAATGAGAGCCTGGGGTGGGGCCAAGAATTTTCTCATCAGCATTCAGGACCAGCACCATCGCACGAGGGGGAACCCTTGCTTACACGCTGGAGTGGGAGGGTAGATGAAAGGAAAGAGAGTGTGACTCTATTGTCTTTTCATTTTCTTGTTCGAGTGCAGGAGCTTGGCTTAACTGAAGAGAACAAAACTTTATTGCTACTCAGCCGGTGAACGGTGGTAACTACATTCTTGTTCAAGAGCATAACGGTTTTAGTGGGGGCTGTGATTTCGCAGCTGGGTCATCGCAGCTGCGCACCAGACTGGGAGAACGGCCAGAGAGAGAGTTCCTGGAGCTAGGGTTGTCCCAAGGGGAGGGGCAGAGCCCAGGGCAACCAATCCCCCAGTGCCTGGTAACCCCCAGCACCTCCTCTGCACCATGGGCCCCACCTCTTCCCTGCTCTGCCCCCGCCCCTTTACCCCTTCCCCAACCAGCCTGGCTGGGGATTACCTGGGGCCGGGCGTAGGCAGCAGATGGCATCAGCAGCAGGGGGTCGCCTCCCCTCAGCCCCCTGCCGCTCACTCCCCATGTGGCGCAAGCCTCAGCCTGCTTCACTCCGCCGCACCCTTCCAGACCACTGAGTCTGGCTTCTTTGCGGGTGGCTGGGAGTGGAGGCCACGTCCCACTGCTATGGAGAAGCAGGGCTCAGTGGGCCAGGAGGTCCTGGCGGAGCAGAGCAGGCTGCCACTCGTGACCTGTGGTGAGTTGGGGGGTGGAGCAAGGGGAGGGGAGGTGACCTGCTGATGCTGCCATTGCTCACACCCTGCCCCCAGGTAATCCTCACCCCTCCCATCCATCGGACGGGTAGTGCAGCTGCTATGGGAGCAGAGGTGGCCAACCTGCCTCATCCTATGGACAGGACAGCTCTGCCTGTAGCAATGCAGCGGCAGAAGCCCACACAGTGGGAAGCAAGGTGCTTGTAAATGGGGATGGGTCAAAACTGTGAAGCTTGGGTTTGGCTGCCGACTGCCCCAGCATTTTTGGCAGCATTTGGATTCAGGTCCCAGTTTCAGCCCATTATACAGAAAAGTCTGGCTCTCGGCTGGGTTGTAATTTCACTCCCTCATTCTTCCTCACTGATTGAGTCCCTGGGCCTGGGGCAGAGGTTCTGTGTCCAGCTTTCAGAACTTCACACTGAGCCGTTCAGGTTCTTCTCTGCTGCGCTTTGTTAGTGGGTTTCGAGCGGTCTCCTCTCTCAGGCAGCCAACTGCGTGACCTGAAACTCTTTGCTCCACAAAGTGGCTAGGCAATCCATCTGCAAAAACAGATTCTCTCACCTCCCACGAGCGCTCACCATCTGCATACAAATGGAGTTATTAGGTGGGGAAGGGGGAAGAGGGAGAGCCATTCTAATACTAAGTAGCCGGGTGCTTTAAGCCGTTTGGCCAGACCTTATCGTTAAGAAGTAGTAGAAAAAATAGTCTCTATAGGCTTGTTTGAGTCATTGCTCCTTCTGGGTAAACAAAGAGAGGCAGCTTACATAGCAAACTCGGCCTGGAATCGCTTGAGGTGATTAACAGTTGTTTGATTCCTCGAAGATTTCCACATGCTTATGCCAATCCAACTGGGAAAGGAAGAATAAATATTTTGAAATATGTCCCTTCTTTTGTAAATTGGGCGTGATAAGTGCTGCTTAACCAGTTAGTTCCCAGTTACATAAGTGGGTTTATTTAGCACAAAGCCAGACCCTAAAAGATTGAGGCTGGCACGGTCTCTCTTTCTCTGTACCATTTGATGCAGCAAGTGCATTGTGTGTATCTTCATTGAGATCTTATTGTTAATGTATGCTCGGCATCTCAGTGCTCTAAAGAGAAAGCTGTGTGCCAAAGCTGCCCAGGAGTTTTGTGATAACAATATTTTCCATTTGTATCCACTTGGGATTTTCAGCCGCTGGCCTGTAAGCCGTGTTCAGCCATGAAGTAGTATTTATACTCAGGCCGCCAACAGGGGGAAGTAGCTCTGGGACCCGACATTTCAGAGGGGTCTGGAGCTCTTGCTGCTGCCACTGTTACTTCTGCAGAGTCAGCAGCCAGAGGTCCGGGCCCCTTTGGAATGCCATGGCGGCATCACTTCAGGAAGGTCTGAGGGGTGGAAACCGAGCACTGTGGTCTGACCGTGCTAAAGACTGACTGCTCTTGGCCCCACCCCTTCCCGGGCATGGCACTGGGCCCCCTCCCACCTTGCCCCGGGGCCTGCAATGGCTGTCACCTCAGCTGTTTATGCCCCCATTTAACAGGTGGGGAAAGAGATTAAATGGTTGCCCGTGGTTATACTGCTAATTTGTGGCAGAACCAAGATTAGAAACCTGATCCCATTCACTAACTACAGCTAGTCTTCTTCATATTAGTCTTGACTGCCTGACATCAGCAACGGTACATCCTCATTTTGTTTATTAATTCAAATCTTGATTTGATTTGATTAGAGAAACCCACACAGATTAAGGTGACGTCAGACTTGTCAACTGGATAAAAAATGTAGATGTGATTATGACCGTGGCGTCCAGCCAGTTCTGAAGCAGTAGCTGTTATAGTGGCTACTGCTATAGTGAACTAGCCACATCATTCTGAAAATATATTTATTGTTCAAGCCAACTAGCCACACTCAACTGGCCAAATAGCCACCTGTGGCTAGTGGCTAGCATGTTGAATGTCACAGGATTAGAAACATCCTGCCATGTTTCGGAGCTGATCTCTAACTGACCCATCTTTGAGGTTCCAAAAAGCTTTGCTAATTCTTTGATAAATTGTCCTGTAGCACCCTGAAGACTAACAGATTTATTTATTGGGTAATGAGCTTTCCTGGGTAACACCCACTTCTTCCAATTAAAGATGATTTCAGATTTCTACTCAAATCTGAAGAAGTGGGTCTTACACAGGAAAGCTCATTACCTAAGAGACAAATGTGTTAGTCTTTAAGGGTGTGTCCACACTAGAGGGGCCTTCTGTTGACATAACTCGGAGCATCTGCACACACACAAAGATCTGTCGACAGAGTCTCAGCGGAGTTCTGCATTTGTCTCGATAGTGTTATCCATCAAAAATTTGAGGAATAACATTTTTGTCGACAGAGAGGGCTTCAGCTCACTGGGCAGCCCTGTTCCCAGAGCTTCTGGTCAGGTGTTCTGTCAACAGAGGGCACAGCAGTCTGGTTGTTAAATGTTGACAGAGCAGATCGATCTGTCAGTCTGCTTTTGTGTGTAGATACTCTGTCAACACATGCTTCTAGTGTAGACATATCATAAGGTGCTACAGAACTGCTTGTTTTTGTGAAGCTATAGATTAACTCCTCTACCCTTCTGAGATTGTTTGAGTAGGTCTACACAGTAAAGTTATTTCCAAGTTGTTATGTTGAAATAACTAACCTAATGTCTACACAATGCAACCACTATTTCAAAATGAATTCGAAATAGCGGCCATCTTATTTCGACATTGGTAAACCTCATTCTACAAAGAATAGTGATTTCAAGATAGGGGCTGTTAAAACAGGGAATACAGCCTATTTCGAAATAAGCCGTAATAATCCGATGGCTCTATCGCAAAATAGATTCTAGCTAAATGCTATTTAGAAATGCATTTTTGTGTGGAGTGGCATTATTTTGAAATAAACTTTCAGAATAGATAGTTTATTTTGGAATAAGGCCACTGGTTAGCTATATACTTTGCTCAGTTGCTGGTTTTCCCCCTCCATTATCCACAAGGTTTGGGCTGCAGGCAGGGTCAGGTGATACGTCAAAAGCAGAAATAAGGCCCAAACCAAAACCGCACATCCAAACAAACACCCTGCCTCTGGCGTGTTGGAAGGCCTGATCGTTGGAAATTAATGTTGTTTTGAACCCAGCTCTAATCAGAGCCAAACTAGATCTGAACAAGAATTGAGGCTACATTGCCACATGCTGCTAGCAGAGTGCCAGTCCTGTACTTGCTACTAACCTTTCTCATTCAGAGTGATTGATTGTGTCCAGGGCTGTGTAACTTCTTCCTGTCTCCTTACTGCATGACGGAAGTCTCTGTTTCCCAAAACTGCAAAGCAATCTAGAGCGAAAAGTTACACTTGGCATTTATATTAAAGGAAATCTATTTTTTACAATAAATTGCAGCACCCACAGGGGTTCCCCCTTCCCCACATTGTTTATTTTCAAGTTATGGATTAGCAAAATGCAAGGAAATGTTGATCATTTTAACCAGAGTAATAACTGCTTAGTAGTTGGTGGCTTCACACCCACTACAGGCACCCACCTGAGGCTGTCAGAGTGCTTTAGGGTCATTAATACATGCAGCTGTAAAGTCCCCCTGTGGGACAGTAATGTTTTAGCTATCTACATGTTACACACTGGCAGCTATGAAGTGATTTGACCAAGGTCACAACAACAGGAGCGAAGATTTTATCAAGTGACCAGTGTGTTTTGGTGGCTGCTTTTAGGTCCTGAACTTGAGAAAATCAATTCATTTTTCAGAAGATGGGGGCTTGACACTTTCTGGAAACCAAGATTTCTTCCCCTCCCCCCAAGGTATCTCAAGAAAGCAATCAAAATAACTATTAAAAACCTGAGCCAGACAGTCTTTGTCGGAACCAGCATTAGCACCTATTCACTCTGTTTCTGGGTCGTGTGCTTTAACGTAAAGCTTGTCGGGAATTTTTGATGAAATGTTTTTTTTTTCCTTCTAAAAATATGGATTTGGTGAAACTAAATCTTTTTATGAGAAGAAGTCAGTTTCCATTATTTTTTTTTAGCCTCAGGGAAAACGTGGGGATAAGCTACAAAATTATCTAAATTTTCCATTTTTCCAGCTCAAAGTGATTTGTCATTTTTTAAATGTAAGCTAATTAGATTAAATAAAGTTTTAAAAAAATAAAAATGGTCAGTCAGGGCAAATTGTTTTAAAATTATCCAAGCAAAATGTTTTGATCGATCCAACTTCTAGGCTTGAGTGAGAATGGGAATAATTTCTGATGGCTGAAATTTTCATGGGACTAGGAATCCAGCTCTATTTCATTCATTGGGGTCATTGTGTGTTGCTGTCCTCTCTGGAACAACAATTCACAATCATTTAGTTTTCTTACAATTGCTGTTTCTTTATAACTTAAAAATCAAGGCTTTTGTACCATACTACTGCAGAGATATTAAAACTGAAGGGAAGTACTTTGTTTACCAGATAAATAGGCTTGGCAACACTCTGGGTATGCAGAGAGTGGTGAATAATTCCTTCTGCCTCAGCTATGTATCCTTAGAGAACTCAAAAAATTTTTCATCCTGGAAGATGCATTCAGGTCATTAATTGCAGTTTGCCACAGGTCTGTTCCACGTTTGTCTGGGTATCTCCTATCTTCTTCAACATACAGCTCATTTACCCTTTCTAATCTGTGTAACATTTGCATTGTAAATTGGTTAGCTTAATGCAGGAGTAACCCTAGCAAACCTTTAGGAAGGGATATTATGTGCGTTGTCAAAGGAAGAAAAAGGGTCGTCCTTTTGCACCTGTGTGCTCTGTGCCTTTCCTGGAAGCTGCCAGAGTGTGATGCAGGGATTCTACTCACTGCCATCACCTTGTCTTCCGATATTTCAGCTCACCTGCTCACCTTCTACTCAGATAATTCCAATCCAAGGGTCAAAGCAAATCATCCTGTGTGTGTAACCCACACACCCGCGTGCGGTTCACTGCATGGGTTACATATGCAACCTGACAAGTTACAGCAAAGTATATGAGAGTCGTTATCATCCTATGCTATATGGGAGTCCTGGGGTTTTTTTATTTCATTTTGTTTCCCTGGAGGGGCTCATGGCCATGGAGTCCTTTTGCAGTTGCTGCCAACTTGTTTGTGTGACTCTGCAATGGGGCTCGGAAAGCTTCCTGTGGCCCCTTTTTCAAATGCCTCACAGAGCATCCACGAGTCCAAGAGGAGGCTTTGGACAGCTCTGTGCATCTCTCCCTCGCCTCACTTTGCAGGAGGCTTCAGACAAGCCAAATGTTCCTGATTCACAGGCCTAGAAACTCTCCTCTTTGCATCTGAAGCTAAGTCCGGCTCTGAACAAAATGAGAAATGGTGCCTCCCCAATCACATTCACGATGGCGCATCCCAAACTCTGACCACAGGCAGGCAAGAGTCATGACAGTTCTGTCTGGAAGTCCCATTGCTAGAAATCGTCCTCTAAGCAGCGCACACTTGCAGCACAGGCAGTGCCTCGTCACTTGGCATCTTGCACAAGGAGCCATCTGTTAGGATGGCAAAGTGCCCAGGCTGATGTCTTCTGGAACTCTGCCTCAGGCACAGGTGCTACCGTATGATGGTCTGAGATGTGTAGGGAGCACAATCCTGTATGTTCAATATCTGCTATAGGACTTCAGGACTTCCACGTTGTTCCCCCCAGCCAGGCATCTTTGAATGCAGAAAGCTCAAGAGGTCAGAGGCTGAATTTGTCGGGGTCAGCCCACACTTGTGCCTTCCAGCTGTATAGCTAATTCCACATACATGCTAAGTAAACAGCAAGAAGTCTTGTGGCACCTTATAGACTAACAGGTATTTCGGAGCATAAGCTTTTGTGGGCAAAGACCCGCTGCATCAGATGCATGAGTGGGGCGGGTGGTTTCAGAGGGGTATTTAAAGAATGAGGTTCCAGAAAAAGGGAGGGCCAGAGCTGACAAGGTCTATTCAGCAAGGTGGAAATGGTCCATTTTCAATAGTAGGTATCAAAAGAGCTAAAAACAAGTCAGATCAGACGGGGGATATGAGGCATTGTCAGAGTCTAATGGGGAGATCTTAACACCCAGGACAGTTAGTCTGTAAGGTGCCACAAGACTTCTTGTTGTTCTCAAAGCTACAGACTAACACGGCTACCTCTCTGGTACACGCTAAGTGACACACAAAAAAAGATGTGCTTAGCAGTAGAGGTGCTCTGTTATTACAGGCTGAACCACTCTCATCCAGCACCCTCAGGACCTGACCGGTTTTGAATGAGAGAAATTGTCGAGCCACAGGCAGGCAATATTGTCTGGCAGCACTACCAACACTTCCACTGCTGACCGGGCTCTTGTTGGGGTAAGTTACAGGTAAATAACAGCCCAGAACACTGAGAGCCAGGACTGGTGGCTGGAAACAAACTTTATGGGACTGTGGGAAACTTGGCCACATCCATGATAAGTGGTTGTCTGGCTAACTAAAATTGTGCCGGATTACAGATGTTGCTGGATAAGAGCATTCTGGATTAGAGAGGTTTGGTCTGTACTACTTTAACAAATGGCAGCTCTTGAGTTTCCATGGAGGAGGTGGTAAAATAGGTAGGAATTGACTTGACCCCAGGAGTGAACTGAATATGAGCCACTCAGTCTGAAAAGTTCACTTAACTCATTTTGGGGGTAGCATCCACAAGTGGATATAGTGACATTTGCCTTCACTTCTCTGCACCCCTGGGTTTCAGCAAGGGTGGGAAACAGGAGCTCTAGCTCATCAGGGCAAGAAGATATTGTCTCTAGGTTTCTGAGCAAGGAAAGACAAGAAATTGTATTGTGGAGCTTGCTGTCTTGACATAGCCTATTCCCTCAACTGGCAAGGTCTGGCTGAATTTGGAAAAGCATTTGAACTCTCAGCAACACTATTATCTGTGCTAGCCAGAGAATGTGCAACAATGCCATATTCTTGAGCTTCAGACTGACCTCACAAAATGGCTACTCGTTGTCAATGAAGGGCCTTCTGCTATGGAGTTCTTTGCCGGCAGGATGAGTCTAAAGCCTCTCTGAATCAATGGCAAAAGAAGGGTCAGACCAGTGGAATTTCGTGGATGGTGCAATTGTTTGTACAGGCCTTTCCTAAACAAGAAGAAGCAGCTAAAGGGCTAGTGTGAGTGTTTCTCTCCCTTAGATATTATCCTCCTAGAATAGTCTCTAATGGGGGAGGGGATAGCTCAGTGGTTTGAGCATTGGCCTTGTAAACCTAGGGCTTTGAGCTCAATCCTTGTGCAGGTCATTTAGGGATCTGGAGCAAACAGATTTAAAAAAAATCTGCTTGGGCCTGCTAAGAGGGCAGGCATCTGGACTTGATGACCTTTTTAGGTCCCTTCCAGTTCAATGAGATAGGTATATCTCCCTATATTTATAAGAATGAAACTCTTAGGCTACATCTATGCTAGGGAAAGTAAGCTGATTGCAGATACACAGTTTTAGCTACAGCAATTGCATAGCTGGAACAGACCTTTCTGCAATCCAGTTACCTGGCTGATCTCACTGAAGAAAGTAGTTAATGCAAGAGTTAAACAAGGAGTACAGGGGTACAGATGACCCCAATAGGTCAATTTTGCACATCCCTACCAGACATATTAAATCAAACCTGGAACATCAACCCTGAGCAGGTTGATCTTTCAGGGTAGTATAGATATAGCCTTAGTCATGGAAGAGTAGAGAATGGTCCATGCACAACAATTCTACTTCATTTACATGCTATGCTTGGTACATAGATACCTTGATGAAGGGTCACTAGAAAAACTGTACGTAGGTGCCCATTCCCCAATCACCTGCTTATATATTTCAATAAATAACTCTTATGAAAACTGGCATATTTCTGTATTTTTATGAAATCAGCACTTTTGCCTTCCTGGGGTAGCTTCCATTTACATGTCCTATTTTAATCTCCTCAGGATTTTATCCTGAGAGAGGATAAAAGATCAGGGGAAGTTATCTGATAGACCCACGGATAATAGTTTGCATTCTGTAGCTTCAGATAAGAAACTGCATGAGTAAAGAAAATAAGCTGTGCAAGGGAACGTATTGTACACAGGGGAGTACAATGGTTTCAGGAGGACGCAGTTCTCCACCTGATTGTCTATCCTGCAGAATCACACAGAGTAGTCATTGCCATTCTGACTGGCACCTTTTGTACTAATGAAATCAGGCGTATGAGACAAGATGCTGTGCTTCATACCAGCCCTGAAACAGAGGAGCTGGCTCACTGGCAGCCCCTGGCTACAGCTGAGCACCGTGATGTTCTTAAAGCCAACAGAAAGGGGACTCTCTTGGTGTGAAGCTAATTCACTCTCTGTGACCCCTTAATTTCTTTATCAGCAAACAAGTAGATGCTATGGTACACTGTTCCATTCTTCGATACAGACCCTCTTGTGGCAGAGTATTGCCCCCTCCCACAGCACAATCTTGCAGCTGTCATTGGCTGGAAACTGGCCAATGGGAGCAACTGGGCCCTGCTTGCAGTGCAGGCAGTGCACATAGGACCCCCACTCAAGGGGCACACGGTGCAGAGATGCACATGGCCCCCACAGCTGGCTGCTTCGAGCAATATATTGTATGAGGCAGGCAGGGAACCTGCCTGAGGATCCCACTGGGCTGCTGGTGGGCAGCCACCTAAGGTAAATGCCTCCCGGTCAGAGTCGGCACCTGGCACCCTAACTTCGGCCTGAGGTCGCAGACCAAGCCCTCTGCATCAACTCCTGCATCCCACTCTCCTGCCTCAGGTCACAACCTCCTCTTTCACCCCAAATCCCTCCTGCATCCCACACCCCCACCTGCCCCTCCATACCCTACCCTGAGGTCCCTTCGCTACCCAGCCTCCACCTGAGATCCCACACCTCCTCTATCAATATCACAGAAGAGTGTAGCCATTGACCACTTATCAAATCCATGGAGTGGGCCCCGCAATATAACTGGGGTTTTTGGGCACAGCTAAGAGAACCAACCTAGAGCATTTTGGCTTGGATCCAGGCCACTTACAGCCCAAGCTGAGCTGAGCTGTGCATTGGGTGTCAGTGAATGAGAGCAATTCCAAATATGGCATCATTTGTTGCCACTGGCTGGTTTTGTCCCAGTACTCATGGAGGTGTCTCCCATATTTCCTTTCCCACTCCACAGTTGTTCACAGACATAAAGATTCCATAGGAAGTCTGTGATGGAGTAAAATGCATTTGAACCTAATTGTTAAAATTAAGACTTACGCCAATATGCATGTTTCTCTGCTGACTCAGTCCCTGAGGCTCAAGAGAAAAACAAAAGCTCCCCACGCAAGTAATCGGCAACCCATTTCTCACATTGCTCACTCACCTGTGGAGGGACCACTAGGTTTTAGGCATCTCCCTGAAGGCTACAGCAAAATAAATATTTTCCACTTGGACCTGCTCCCAGTGAAGTTGATGGCGAGACACAGTGCCATTAATGTCAGTGGATTCAGGGCCCATGTTTGCTCATCAGCCTTGTCCTGTGCTGCAAAGGCATTTCAGAACCAGCACTTCTCTCACCCAGCTGCACATTCAGGAAAACGTCTCATGCCCATCTTATGTCTACCCGTTTGGTAGACAGTGAAGAACGAATGAAACTTGTGTCACCAACCCAGTGTGTCAGCTCAGAAGCTGAAGAACTTCCAGGCCAATGAGGGAACTGTCCAGGTGACATCAGCTGGGCACCACGAGGTTTTTAAAGATGACAGGAAGGGGCCAGTCGGATTGTGAAGCTGACTCACGCTGTGAGACCCATTATTTCCTTCAACAAACAAGTAGACACATCTGCTTGACCTGCAGGAGTAACCCAATCAGCTGGTCACTGTAGGAGACCCTTAATCCCACCATCAACTAAAGTGAGATAATGACCCACATTCTCCTGGCCCACAGATTCATTTCACTGATAGTGTCTGGCTGTCGAAGAATAGCTGCTTTTATTCATTACCCAAAGTCAGAGTCAAACCCGTGATGCTCAAACAACATGTCCCATCTGCCATTACCAATCTGCTGAGTTGTCCGTTTCTTGCATGAATGTGTTTTGGTGGGTTCCAACCATACCTGGCTCCCTTTCACTCTGTTCTAGTCTCAGATTAAATGGAAGGGTTCTTAACCACACTCCTATAAAATTGGATACTGTTTTTTCCCCCTTCCTATCCAAAAACACCCTCTGTAGCGGAGAAAACCGGCCTTTGCTCTGGCGTAATGCCGAGGAGAGGGGAAACATACAGTGTTTTGATGAGATGAGTTTGTGAACATTCCTCTCTGCGTCATCTGAGTTACTGACTGACAAAATCTTCCCTTTCTTCAAAACACCAGAGTCCCAAGAGTCCAGGTTCTTTTGTCTCATTTATAGGTACAGCAGGTCTATTTATTCTTTTTTTAATGTTCAGACTTGGGGCTTGGTGTGAGTTGGGGGTGTAGATTTTCACCCTTATAAACACTCCCTCACCCCCTTTCTTACCTCACTCCTGTGAAAGTAAGGCAACAGGAAAAGCTGAACTCCATAGCGCGGGCTCTCGGTCAGTTTAAATGAGCCTTACAGCTCCCATACCTAAAATCTTTGAAATATGCTGCAAAGAGGGAAACGTAATGAGCATCAAGGCAAATCCTAGGAGAGCTGTATATTCTCAATGTGTACAAATCACTGTTTAGGATGTCTCCGCCTGAAAGTCCTTTTTCACCCAGATCATTAGATTCTCCAGCAAGAAGCGCTTAGTTTGCATGCAATTCTATTTCATCCGGAGCAGGAGATGTATTATATGCAGTCCTATAAATATACACAAAAAGGGTGGATTTATGGCCTCAAAATCTCCTAAATATTTTAAAAGTTTCTTTTTATTAGCACAAACCATCAGAAAATACAAAGATTGCAGCATGTGATAAAGAGGGAAGGGAAGGGAAGGAACTGCTTTCGTTTGTTGCCTTAAACCTCAGGCTGTCATGCAAACTGGTGGGAAACATATAACTTATCTCTCAAGCAACAGTTTGACATCCAGCCCAAATAAGGACATGATACTTGGCCTCCCAAATATTGATTTGAATTAACAACTGACTGCCCTTTTATAGCACCAGTTTTACTACTTTCCTAAGAAGCGTTACCTGGCATATGTAATAGAAGATGCAGCAAAGTCATACAACCCTTGATCACATTAAGGATTAGCACAGTTTGGAAAAGTCCCCTCTGTGATGTAAAAATACTACTTGGGTGTATTTCTGCACCAATCTCCATCCAAGCACTCATGATGTGTCTACAAATGCAAATTAAGCTTCTGAACACCTTTGTAATTATTCTGTTACTCTGTTCTGGTCTGGCTATGGTCTGAAGAAGTGGGTCTGTCCCACGAAAGCTCACCTAAGAAATTATTTTGTTAGTCTTTAAAGTGCTACTTGACTGCTTTTTTGTTTTGTGATTATTGTATAGGTTGAACCATTCTAATCCAGCACTCTCTGGTCTGGCAACATCCATGGTCCAGCATGTTTTTAGTAGATGTCTATTCATCATGGGGGTGGCCAACTTCCCCACAGTCCCATAAGTTAGTGTATAGGCACCAGTCCTGGCTCTCGGTGTTCTGTGCTGTTATTTGTCTGTAATTTACCCCTAAATGTCTTCTAAGAGGCCAGTAACCACTGAAGATGTTGGTAATGCTGTTAGACCAGTGGTTTCTAACCTGGGGTCCACAAGGACATTGCACGGGGTCCATGAAAACTTCTTTTTCATTTAATGAAGTATATATAGCTGCTAGAATTGGCTTTGATGGGGGTCCATGAATGATTTGTGGTGGGTGATTTGGAGGTCTGCTCTAGTGAAAAGTTTGGGAACCACTGTGCTAGGCAATATTGACCTCCCATGGTCTGACATATTCTCTGGTTCGACACTGGTCAGGTCCCAAGGGTGCCAGACTACAGCAGTTCAACCCATACACATTTGTAAACTGAGGCAGAGAGATTATGACTTGCCGAAGATCATAACAGTAAACCAGTAGTACAGCCTGAAACAATTTCAACTTCTCATCTCTAGTCTAACCCCTTAAAATAAAAACCCCATTCTACAATGCATGTAACTAACAAAACAATGCCAATTCCTCACCATGTTTGTTTGTATTGTATCCCCATCACACCAGCTACCCTTTCTCTCTCTCTGTCTTGAGATTCATGCTAGGATTGTGTCTCTTCTCTAAGCAGACAGCATCCAGCACAAGCTGCCCCTGACCCTGATGGAGGCTTTGTGGGGCTACCATATTATAAAAATTTACCTCTAATGATGTGACCTCCCCACGTTATTAGTGAAACTCTGGTGCACTGTAGGTGTATGTGTGTGCAGGATACAGTCTTGTTGACAAGCAGAGGGTGGAAACTTCTCTCTGTGAACTCTGACTGCTCTCAGCATTATTCATGTCTCAGTACTTTGTACCTCTCTTCTTAATCCACTATTAATCACAGTCTGAGTTTTACGTGTTGTTTGGATTGTTGTTGGGTTTTTTTAGGGGGCGGGGGAGGTGTGTGAAATAGCCCATTATGCTGAATAAATCAGAGAGGTTGCCGGCAGCCTGGCACAGTAAATATGCATGTTAAATCAAATCAGATCTGCAGCAATAGTAAAGATTTAATAGCCGGGGTTTGTTTTCTGCCTACCATAAACATGGAGATGTGAGCACTTCATGTTGAGAACATCTGTGGACTGGGCAGGAGGTGTCAGGAGCTGGAACTAACATGCAAGGCTTCTCTTCTGTGGCCAATTAAACAAATTGCAGCAAAACAGCATTTTATTAGTATTTGCCCATAGCAGTCGCCTGCTGCAATAAATTTCCTTCAGGCACACTCGAGAAAGGAAGGGAAAAAAATTGGCACGTTAACTAGTGAATGGTGGAAAGAGCTCACCGTGGCATCGCCTCTGGGGCTACTGAATATCAAAGTGCCTGTCTCCAAAAACAACTGCTCTGCTTTATCATAAACATGGTGAGTTATGAGATGCTGCATAGTAGACCATGCACAAATAATAATAATGAGGAGGAGCAGGGAGAGAGGGTTTCCCAAGGCAGGGAGGAGTTCAAAGAAGACTTAATAGCAGAACTTACCCTCGTTATTCTCCACTTTGGGGTAAATTCTGTCAATTCACTTTGCATTTATTCAGCAAGTTCTTCCCCCCGTCCCTTTGTGGTTTTTATTTTTAGCATAAGTTTGAGGCTTTCTTTTTCTTTAAGGGGTTAAGCTGTCATCCATGAGTAGCATCATCGGGGGCCAAATTCATCCTGGATGTAGGTTTGTTGAGATTAAGTGAGAGATTGAGAGGGCTAGTCATGTGCTTATCTTTAAGCACATGTTCCCGTTTGCAAGGATGTACATGGTTGGGAGAACAGGGTGACATGAATTAACACAAGGAGGTCAAAATACCTTACAGAACCTTATCAGAGAGGTAGCCATGTTAGTCTACATCTTTGAGAACAACAAGAAGTGCTGTGGCACCTGATAGGCTAACAGATATTTTGGAGCATAAACTGTTGTGGGCAAAGACCTTTGTCCTTTGCCCACGAAAGCTTATGCTCCAAAATATCTGTTAGCCTATCAGGTGCCACAGGACTTCTTGTTCCTATAGAACCTTGTCCACTTGGGGTGTGAGAAGTGATGGGGATTCAGAACTGCCATGTTCCCACCTTGTGTTTTCTGAGTGTTCAGTGGGAGAACTGAAACAGGAAAGTAATGGCCTCTTTTTCTTACTCTGTTCCTCTTTCCTGGTCCAGCCCATCACCATCATATTGATTGATACACCACCAGTATTGAAAATTGGTGTTCTTGTACTGCACACACGCAAAGTTAGGATGCACTTGAGATCAAGCTGTCCTCTCCAGAGAGGTCCCGGGACAGGAGAAAGTAGCAATAAATACCCAAAATAGCTGACGTTAAGGCTAATGGATGGTGTTCATGCCACACAAATACTGTCTGCCTGTGAAATGTTGCAACAAGAAATCGCATATTTGTTCCTTGGTTATCTCCATATTTTACATTTTAAGCTCCATCCATATCTAGACAGTGTCACTCGTTAGCCTAGTAATTCCTCATTTTCAGAAGCAATTATTGGCATTTTCCAGTTTCATGGGATGTCTCGGTGGTGGGTTTTCCCCCTCCCCGGCTTTTTCAAGGCTGATCAGATAAAGAGATAAATAACATGAACAACATTTCTGATGGATAGCAAATTAATGCTCACTATCATGCCTTTTAAACTGTGTCACTTTCGACTGCCTAAAAATTGTATTTTCTTTTTTTCCCCCAAGAACGACCAAATGGAGGCGGTTATTATTACCAGACATTAATTATCTGATTGTAATGAAGTAGCTGACCAGATTGGCTGTTGATGGATTATACCTATGAAATTGTATTGCCGTTGATACATAGAATATGTTTAGATGGCATCAACCTTTTCACTTAAGCACGGATTTGATTTATACCTTATTAACATAATTCCCAACACGTTGCTGCTTTGAAAACGAAAATGAGTGTCTATTCAGAAGCTAACAAGTTTAATGGCTTGCTTGAAGGAAAACACAGCCATTGACTGAGCATAACTAAGGTATTCATGTGGTGTTCTTTATATAGATATAGATATAGATATAGATGTTTTTTTAAAAAAGTTTGTCTCAAGATGCCATAGGTCTTTGACAGCTTATAAAAACACTACTCTAAAAGGCTGTATCTGCTTTTGCGTCATCAGCCCTTTCAGTACTTAGTGATGCATCTGTCCATATGCAACAGCTTGCTTATGAAACTATCTGTATTAAGAATTGGGAGACAGAGAGGTGGAAATTCAGCTATGGGGATTTTGAGTCAATCGGATCCCCAGAGATGTTGCCAGTTTTTTCCAGGACTTTGCTGCTCTAAAGAGAGGAGGTGACTTGATATGGATGATAGTGACAACATCTGGCTCTTTACAAAGGCCGTCCATATTGTTACCCTGGTTTGGCAAAAGGAAAATCTGCATCCCAGAGGGACAAAGTGATCAGCCAGCAAAGTGGTGGCAGAGGCCTGGCTAGAACCCTGGACCCTTGAGTCCCAATCCAGTGCTCTAGAACAGGAGCAAACTTTTTATGTCAGGCCCCAATTTTAGTCCCTACAATTAGCATCCCTCTGCCCCAACCCGTCTAATGTAATGCAAACCAATGAAAATTTTGACTACGTTCATATGGAAAAAAATACCTTTTCGGTGTGTATGAGAAAATAAACGTGTAAAATGTAAAAACTTGATTAATTGGTATATAAATGTGAATCCACGGACGTGAAAACAGTAACATAGTTCAACATTTTAATGAGATGGAGGAGCCTGAGACCCAGCAGCCAATGGTGCTGTGCCCCCCCTTATGAAATTTCACACGCCCTCGATGGGGTCCATCCCCCATTTTGTGCCCCTGTGCTCTAGAATGTAAGTTTGAAATAAGCATGTGTAAAGCCTGGGGCACGTGTGCCAGGAAATGTCTTTTTCTTCCGTGTACATCTGGCACCTAGCACAGCCATGGGATCCTGGTCCGTGAGTGGGACTTCAAGGCACCTCCATAATGCAAATAATAAAGTAGAAACATGAGGCTCTGGACATGTTCAGGCTGCAAAACTTGGCTCCCGTTTACTCCCATTTTGCAAATGTTGGGTTTATTAATGTTTGCTTGAAGTTTTCAGCCAGACAGTTCCTCACCAAGTGGCTGGCATATCTCTCCCTTTCTCTCCAAATATAAATCATCCCTTTTCATCCTTTAAATACTTTTGCATTATATCTTGTCAGCGGGTAAACAAGGCATGCTATCTAACACAGCTCTCATGAGCCTTCAACGTCAGGGTTTTTCTAAGCCAGGAATTCAGCTGGAATACGCAGCTTGGTGTTAGAATCAGTTCTCCTCCAAACTTCATGTTGGAGCTGGCTCTTCAGAGCACCAGTGTTCAAAAGCTGCGGAAATCCCTGATCCTTCTCCCGAAGGTCATGCTGGCTCCTGAGAACCAAGCGGGGTCGTTTTTCAAAAGGCTGGTTTCAAAGCTGGGACCTAGCACTGCAACCCATACTCAAGTCAAACTCCAGTGTGTCTTTCCCACGCAGTGTAACAGTTCTGTCTCCATTTCCACTATTTGAAGTGTGTCCTCCTGCCTGCCTCATCGACACCTTGGGCTTTGATTAATGAGGAGCTGTCCCCTGCCCTATCTGAATCCCAATTAGGCTTGGTGCCTATTAATTACAGCACAGGGCTGTCAGCACATTCCGAATCAGGGTCCCTGTTTTTCCAGTTCCCTCTTTTTATTTCCTGTTGCTTTCATGGGCTTTACTACCCTTTGTCTCTCTTGCTCCTCCTGGTCACTGATAGATGAGGTTTCAGTCGCATTAGATGCCATGCTGGCTGGGCCAGAGGTCAGTGCGGGTAATGGCTCTGGGGAAAGCAGCTGTTCAGCAATTCGGCATTGTCACAGTGTCCGTGGTTCCTCTAGATTGGTGTTTCTTAAACTTTCTGAGACCACAGAACAGCCGACAATGTTGTTTTTAATGTGGAACACCTGTGTGAATTTTCTTTTAAAAGAAATGGTCAGACCCTTCCCCCTCCGACCCCACCAGAACCCCATACAGCAACATATCCAACAAAAACAAAATGAAGTCATTTAACTAGGTAGCCTAGCAATGAAGAAGTAACATTGTATCAGATTTTAATTCCAGAAGATCTGTACCATCAGCGTGCGATATCCAAAAAGTGTCCAACGCTTGCGGCACATCTGTGAGTTGTTCACAGAACACCAGTCTTCCACAGCACATAGTGTAAGAAACGCTGCTCTAGGCTGACCCAGAAGCAAGTGTGAAAAATGCGGGGGGGGCGGGCGGGGGGAGACACACAATAGGTGCTGATGTAAGACAAAGCCCCAAATGTCAGGATTGTCCCTATAAAATCAGAACATCTGATCACCCCTCAACCTTCTTATCTGCTTCACACAGACCTGTTTCTCATGCCTGCTCCCACGCTCGGACTTCTCAAACTGTGCTGGAAGAATCTCTCTCTCTTTTCCCTGTGTATTAGCAGCTTTCATGCCAGCCTTCCACACTTCTCCCTCACCTTTGGCTTTATGAAAAGGTTTTGCAGGTCAGGTGAAATCTGTGTCCCTCTTGGGTTTACAGGAATTAGATCTTGGGATAATTTTCTCTGTGACTTATTTGAGTGATGATTTCTAAATATGCATCAGTTTCTTTTTTTAAATGATTTATTATGGATATTCTGGAGCAAGTGAAGGCAGCATCTGGAAGTTGTGATTCTCATTTACATTGCAGTATTGCCTGGATGTCTCTGCAGACAGAGACACTCCATTGTCCTTAGCGCCATACAAACACACACGGCTGCCCTGAAGGTTTTACAATCTATATAAGCAAGGCAAGCAGAGGAAGGGTGGGAGAGGGCCTCCAAGTTCAGAGCAAGCATGTGACTCACCCAAGGTCATACAGCAAGTCGATGGCAAAGTGTGGAAGAGATTCTACTTTCCTGATTCCAAGCCCAGTGCCCTATCCCTTAAATTAGATCTGATCTTGCGCCCACTGAAGTGAAGGGGAGCTTTAGCGTCAATTTCAGCGGCCGCAGGGAGAGACTCTGCATTTCCATCCCTTGCAAGCCCCAGTTAGGTTGTTTTATACTATGTGTGCAAGTCAAAATGCTAATGATGATCTATAAAGTCCTTTACAGTCTGCGCCCTTAGTCCTTCCAAGACCACTCTGCACCTTCAACAGGCAGAGCAGAGTGGAGATTTGCTTCTTGATCATTGGATGGAGAACATTACTGTCCATGTGTTGCCAGGCACTGATCCAGAGGCACCCATTCAGGCTACGTCTACACAGCAGTCCTATTTCAAAATAAGGTGTTCCAAAATAGCTATTTCAGAATAGAACAGCTACACACAAACATTTATTTTGAAATAGCACTTTAGCTATTTCAAAATACATACTCCGCACACGTAATGCTTATTTTGAAATAGCGCCGAGAAGGTATTCCATATCTTATCAGCACCTGCTTTGACAGACCTATTCCAAAATAGGCAGTATTCCTCCTGCAGTGAGGTTTACTGCTTTAAAATAACTCACCCATTATTTTGGATTTATTTTGAAATAGCGGTTGCGTAGTGAAGACACCAGCGAAGTTATTTCAAAATAGCGGCTGTTATCTTGAAATAACTCTGCTGTGTGGCTGTAGGCTCAGAGTGCTTGCTGTTTGGAAGTATAACCCCAAGTGTCAGTGAATATACAGGAGACTGTCAAATTCAGTTTACAAGCCTTGCTTCAGCTAGCAAAGGACAATCTGGGAATGTTAAGACCAGCCTGGAACAGAGAGAATATTCAGTCCTACCAGACAGGCTTAGAAATCCAGGTGTGTCTTATGCAGAGCAGCCTCTGACAGTAGGCACACAAGTGGGTTTTTACCCTTTCACTAGCCCTTGGCTCCACTCCCATGCAAAGCTGCTAACAACAGGCAAATCCACATCTCCACTTGAAGTCACTTTCCTGATAAACACCCTGCCAGAAAGGGGCAGGCATGATACCAGTGTGAATATCACCCCCTTTAACCTGGATTTAATTGAATTAACAGTCCCTGCTTGGCTCCTTTGCCCCAGGAGGTAAACCCCATTATGATTTATACTACCTTCCAGGCTCTGCTTTACCTCTTGCCTCACAAATACTGAGGCAGCTCGCCAGGCCGTTTGTTTCTTAACGACAGGGGTTTCCATACTGAGCAGATTAAGGAGGAGATTATACATCAGGCAGAATTCACAGGTTCATGGTTTTGTTGGGCTTTGCAGATCCAACAACTGATATGTTTTCTGAAGGAACTTCCCTACTTGTGAGGGTGCCAGTGGTGTTATTGAGGTTAGACTTTTATTGGTTAATCAGGTGTATTTATAACATGATTTTAACTTGGGCTGCTCAGAGGGATCTAAAAAGACGGGTAACTTGCTACCAGTGGTCCCTTTAAGATGAGTGCTTGCAGGGGGGCCACACAGAAAAGATTCAGATGCCACCCAGCTGATTATCAGAGAGCTCACAGCCACCCAGAGCCAGCAGCCTGTGTTTCTACCAGTGGTGCGCATCCACACATGCTTAGCGCATGTGACAAAATTTAATCTGCACATGGGTGGGAAAAAAATTAGAGGGAACCTTGTTTGCTACCCTCTTTTTTCTGATGGCAGAACAGCAGCAAGGATAAATTCAGAGATTTGCCCAAGGTCACCCAGCATTCTCAGTGCTGTGCTTTATCCACTGGGTTACGACGTTTCAATGGATTTACGACACTGTTATGACCTCGCTGCTATATCATTTGAGTGAAAGGACAGCCATTTATTTCTGTTGTCGTCCCACCAACATGCTCTAGGTCAGGTGCAGCCCGGGGGCCCGAGAGTGGCACATTTTGAAAAGAAAGATCGAAATGGTGAAAATGCCAGAATGAAACATTTCAACGTTTTAGAAGAAAAAGTGTTTCCAGCTTAGTTTGACAAGAGTTTGTGAAAACTTTCAATCTACCCAAAAAGGGTATTTTTAAGTGGAAAAAAATAGTCTGAAAAATTTCACCTGGTGCTACTCACAGTATTTAATGTATTAATTCATAGCATGCACGTGAGGGAGAGCAATGCTTTTATCCTCATGTGACAGATAGGGAATGAGGTGCACAAGACTGAGTGACTTGCCAAAGCTCACACCAAAGTCTGTGACAGAGCAAGGGCTCAAACTCAGGTGTCCTCTTTTCCAGGCTAGTCTGCTGAATTTCTTCACTTCATGGCCATTCACTGGCACAGGTAAAACTAGACGTCAGTCCAATTCCTAATGGATGGGTGGCTACCACAATCGATATAAACTCCTTTACACCAGGATAGGGAAAGCAACAGCTTCATTCAAGACTCTTTGTCCCATACAGAGATCACAAAAAATATCTGCAAAGATGAAACTGTGGACCTTCAACACAAATGTGAAGAGTGTGCTGTTGTATGGATGCGAGACTTGGTGTACTAACAAGTCTTCAAATCGCAAGCTACAGACATTGATAAACAGATGCCTGAGGTACAGCCTTCGTATCAAATGGCAAGACTTCATCACGAAAGAGGAGTTTGGGAACAGAGCAGGACAAGAACCATTTGATGTTCAACTCAAGAGAAGAAAGTGGGGATGGCTCAGCCACGCTCTCAGAAAACCATTATCTAGGGTAGTCTGTCAAAAAAAATAAAGAGGAAGACCTAGGACAACATGGAGAAGATCTACTGAAATTGAAGAACAACAGGGGTACTCCTGGCGTCAGCTAGAAGTTCTGTCCCGAGACAGAATGAAGTGGAGGAGACTTGTAGATGACCGATGCTCCTCTTGGAGTACAAGGGATTAAGTCAAGTGTTTTGGCCTTTTCACCATAGCAACTAAATGCCTCCCTCCCTATTTCAGCCCCACTGGAGTTGTCCCTTCATCTCAAAAGGAGAAACAGGTTGCTCAGAGCAGCGTGTGGGAGCTGCCCCTGCCCTCCACGCTCTATGCCAAAAGAAGGGACATAAGCCACCAGGGCAGCCCAGCACCCTGGCATCTGTCCCCAACACTATGTTCATTTTGAAACAACCATTTAAAACAAGCCATCTTCAAGGCCTTTGGAGGAGGGGTGTTCTGATATCCAAAGGCAGCTGCAGAAACACTGACCTGACCAAGAACTGTTCGAGATTCTTGTTCACTCATCCCATCCAAGTGTTGTACAGTTCAGGGAACCCCAGATCTACGGGAGGTGGCAACAGGACCCTCCTTTCCAACTCACATAGGTGGTCGTTCCAAGATGAGTTAACCAACTTTGGCTCCTCTAACAATGCCCCTTGCCTACTAACAAAAAAACAATGCAAAGGGGACTGCTGTACTAAAAGGAAAGGACAAGAAAAAGAGAGAGAGATTCCTGGCAGCTGGGCTTACATTAAAATTTAGGGGTTAATTAAATTACAATTTGCTATGCTGACAGCTTGCATGAAGCTACATCAGTGGAGGGATGGGAGAGCTGGGTAGCTGTTTCCCACTTGCTCTTTGGCATCATCAAAGCGGCCCACAGACCATCTGAAAATCTTAAGTTCATGGGGAAAATACTCTCTCCTATACACAATTATATTCTCTGCTATGGTGCAGGCCAAGTTTTAAAAAGAGTACCTGCCTATTGACACTCACAGGTACATATCAATGAGAGAACATGTGTTGGGGGGGGCTACATTTATCACGTCCCTTTTATCTCTCTTCAGACAAATCCCTTCACCTCAGGACTTGCCTATACTTATCGGGAGATCGACCCTTTTAGAATCGATCATCCAGAGTTTGATTTTGCATGTCTGGTAAAGATGCGCAAAATCGATCTCTCTGGGGCCGGCAGTTGATCCCTGTGCTCCTCCTCTCAGGAAGAGTAAGGGAGGCCGACAAGAGAAACGTTCTCATCGACCTCCATGATTAAGGACAGACCTTACAGTTGATTGCAGATATGTCGATTCTAGCCATGCAACTGCTGTAGCCTAGAATTGCATATCTGCAGTCAACTGTAAGATCTCGTGCAGTGGTAGCCAATAGGAATTCCAAGATCGCCACACTTGTGGTTGTCCTTTTCCATATTTGCCCGGGCGCCCTGCCCCCAGCCTTCCCCAGCCCTCAGAGCCAGGCTCCCCCAGTCCCCCCATACTAATTTAATGCCAGCGACTCACCAAAACTGCTGCTGGGGCCACTTCCAGGACCACAGCTGAAACGGCCACTGGGCTGCATCTGGAGCTTGGGCTGGGGCCACAGCTGTAGCCACCACTGCCAGGGCTGCCACTGGGGCCAAAGCCACAAGCTCAGCTGCCAGGGCTGCCACGTGCTTCTTCCATCAAGTGGTGGGGCCCGCACACAGAGGGGGCAGATGGCAGCTCTCCAGAGCCAGATTTCCCCACACCCTGGTGTCCTGCTCACTTTATGTGGCGAGTGGCAACCACATTGGACACTGCAGGTCTAGTGTAGACCAAGCCTCATTCTCAGGTTATGCCTGACCCTATTTCTGTACTGGCCCAACAGGTATTTGACCCTAGTCATGTGCTTACGTGCAGCCATTTGTGAGTTGCCATCTAATGACTGGAGGCTTCTATGAGACAAGGTGGTTTCTCATCCACTGGGGTCCATGTTACAAAAATTATCACCAAAATGTGCACTAACAGGCACCCTTCAGGGAAATCTGAGGGAAAGCACTAAACAGTTGACTAGAGCGAGGGCAGCAACCCCCAGCATGTGCTGAAAGTGGCACGTGAGCCAGTTTTCATCGGCACAAGAGGCAGGAGCTTAGCCCTGCCCCTCCTCCTTGGCGCAGCCAGGAGCTTGTTCAAAGCCAGGCCGCCTGTGGGTTAACAAAAGACCAGTTAATGCTACCAACCACCACCTCAACGGGAAAGCTCTGCATCTTCATTGATGTATTAATGAAGCCGTTGTAAGTAGGATTATTAGTGACTTTCAAAGGTATCCCCGGCACTTGGACCGTTCATAAAGGTCAAAAGGTCAAACTTTTGCATTCCGCCTTGGAAAGGTTGCTGACCCCTAGACTAGACAATCAGAAGCAAAATCAGGACCATCCAAAAATCAGGAGTACATTAAAATAATAAATGTTGGATTTTTTTTTTTAATATACCTTCTGATGTTTCAGCCATTAAGGCTTCTTTTAAAAACCTTTCATCCACAATCGCATGGGATAAAATCTTTTTTCCTTGCTTTTTTCATATGAAACCTAAGAGTCCCACCTACTCCCCTAACTCAGGAGTTGGGGCTCTAACAAAAACACCAAATAACACCAGGCTCATGATAAAATCATGAGAGGTGGAAACACTTTTCATTATCTATTAACCTCTCCCCCTTAGAGGTGGGCTTACTAGAATAAGTATGGAGCAGTGCTCCCTGTCAGCAGAGGACTTGGGCAGCTGCCCAGGGGAGATTCAGGTGCCACCCAACTGATTAGCAGAGCACCCACTGCCACCTAGAGAAGGCGGCATGTGTTTCTATTGGAGGTGCACATCAGCTTGTGCCTTGGTGCGCACAAAAAGTTATTCCACGCATGGATTGGGAAAAAATAGTGGGAACACTGATTTGTGGATACATTGGAAAGATTGTGTTGGAGACATTTGCACTGTTTCTGCGTGTCTTTGTAACTGTTTTGAAGACAGAAGACTTCTAAGTCTCTAAGACCTTTAAAATCCAGGCGTCGGGCTCTAATCTTCTGAAAGTTTTTAATTTTTTTTTTAGCCGTCTCTTTCCTGGCCATAGCCAATTTTTGCAGCCAAGTTATTAAATCCTGAACCTCAGAGATTTCCATACAGGGAAGTGCACAGACAGGCACACAACCCAAAGACTAGCAGGCAAACTGCTTTGCAGTAATAAGCTCCATGCTGTGCTTAAAAAGGGCACTTAATTTTTCATTCTTAAATGCTGTGCTGCTCTTGTCTTCCGGCTTCACCCAAACTCCTACATGGAGATGGATGGGCCATCCTCAACACAGTCATCAGAAAGATTAAGCCAGGACTTGTCATTTCTTTATATCACCGCGCAGTCAGGTTGACAAGTGATGTCCTCTTAGCTCCTGGGATGCATCCGGCACCTTTAGTGCCAGTAGTAAAAAGGACTATAAAAAATACCATAGAAGAAAGGGTAATGATGAAATTTAACTGCTCCCTAGCACACACCTGGGGTCTAGTAATCTGAAAATAGGGGGGTTCAGGTGCTTCATTTTTTACTGCCTTGTCCTTGTCTGTGAGTTTAAGGTCCTTCCACTGAACTGGAACTTATTGTGGTCAGCGCAGAGAGCCAGTCCTTGAACCCTCTGAGGACTGTAGCCTGTGGAGAAGGAGGATATTCCATCCCCAGCACAGTGGAAGCTGAGTACTTTGCCAGTGGCCACCTGGGGAAAGCAGACATTGGGACTGGGGTCTCCTTCTCCCTTGGTTGCAGTGCTTGCAACAGAGAGACCCTCAGTCTGCGATCTCTTCCCTCTCGCCCGTCTCTGAACAACGACATGTGTCCAGGGAATGTTCACATCTCCCTGATTGATTGTGATTAAGGAAGAGGGGATTCCCAAGTCCTCCCTCTCTTCTTTCATCACTCCAACTCCTAATGAGGCACAGTATGCTAGGGACCAGGCAGCTTTCATGAAAACACAGACTGATCACCAACAAAAGGTGTATGAACAGGGCTCTAAAGCTTTTAGTCCTGCTGCACACTCCCCAGTTAGCCACCAATGTTCCCTCTCATTTTTTCCACCCATCTGTGGATTTTTTTCCAATCCATGTGTGGAATAAGTTTTATGCACACCATGGCATGAGTGAATGTGCACCACCCAGAGAAACAAAAAAAACCAAAACCAAAACAAAATCAAGCATTCTGCTAATCAGTTGAGCAGCATTTGAATCTCACAGTTTGCAAGGACACTGTTTCACCACCTCTGCCTCTTTTGCAGAGAGTTCAAACTCAGGCCTTAGCAATCCACCTCAAAACTAAACTTAGAAGAGCACTAAATGTCCAGGCAGACTCTGATTGCATTGTCTTGGTGTTTGTCACGTGAGCACCTCTTTGCACCTGTCAAGACATCCTTACTATTATCTATTAACTTCACTTCTTTGGAAACCACAGAGGTTCACCAGAACAGGGCTAAACATTATCCAAACACTTCTGAATGTCAAATATGGTTCCACAAAATCTCACGTCTATTTTGGGGGCAGGATCTAGTCCAGTTCATAAAGATTCAGAGCAGTTTGTCTGTCATTTGTTGGCGGATGTTCCACTAAAGCTTTTATGCTCACTTTTGTCAGTTAATTTCCTCTTCCAATGGGGAAACATTAAAAGCATTTCTTTCCGTTAGAAATAACTATTCCTGGTAGGACCCAAAGGCCTTAGTTTGGACGATGTCCCCATTGTGCCAGGTGCTGTACAAACACAGAGCTAGACCTGTTGCCTATTACCATAAGGCAGCAGGCACTATTCAAAGTGCCCAGCAGAAGGAGGCAATTTGATATATATTTTATAGAACTGCTACTACCGTATTTCTTTCTTATGCTTCTAGATTGTGGTCTGTCCTCATGTAGTTAATCTAAGAAACGACTTATACTAAATGATCAAGCCGCATGAAATTTATAGACAATTGCATATTGCACCGATTGACCTTTTTTCCAAGCATCATAAATATATACTAGAGTGTATGTGGCTAAAGCTTTTCCTGCCACTCTATTGACGGTGGTTCAACTTCTTCATCTCTGTGGCCAAAATGAGTAAGTTGCCCCTGTGGGCAAGAATATTCTCTCTGCATAATTGGTGCTTCGCCAACAGAGGTGGAAAAGCCGCGCATTGACTTTGTTCTCTGTGTCACCCTCCTCCAGTTTTCTCTTCCTCTTCTTTCCCAGTGTCTGGCACCATCTCTCACATCTCACAGTCTTCTCTCCCCCGCCCAACGCCCAGCAAAGTGATACTGTGTGCAGTTACTTTCATCCCAGTCTCTGCCTCGTCCCCAGGATTCTGAGCGGGCCTTGCTGTTGAAGGCAAGATTGAAAACACAGGCAAGAGCAGGGGTCTTCAACCAAAACAACCAGAAGGGCCGTTTTTTTCAAATTTGGTTACAAAATCCCCACTTCAAGAGCCCCAATGCCTGTGCAGACGAGATGGTCCTTAATAAATAACATCAAACCATACATTTTTGTAACCCCTGTTTTAAGACCAGCTCACACAATGAGTTGTACCAGTTAGAAAGTTTAAGTTACTTTCTTCTCTGGATTGGAGAGCACGTGAGGACAAGGAAAATGCTGTGCCTGGGGAGAGGCTCTTAAGCAGATTGGAGCGGTGTTCACCTCAACCCTCCACGCCCCCTGCACACTCCTAGGCTCTACCCACTTGGCCCACAAACCCACTCCCCATCTCCAGACTTTACCTGCCTCGGCCATCAGCCTCACACCCCCATCCCTAGGATTAACCCTCCCCAGCCCCAAACCAGACCCTGGGACTAACCCATCCATGGCACTAGCTGGGGATCTATGCCAGGTGGCCGCGTATGCCCAGCAGAAGGAAGGCTGGCATGGAGCTGTCCCACTGATGGGAGTGAGCCGAGACACACCCACCGGAAGGGTGTGGCTGCTTGGGTAGCGGAACGAGTGAGGGGCTCTCTGCAGCTCCCTGCCCTGCGACCACTGAAATAATGGAACTAAATTCAGTTGTTTCAACGGCCGGATCACTCACACCACCCTGCTGGCCATTAAACCACTTAAATTTAGTTCTGCTGCTACAGCGGCAGCGGGGCAGGGAGCTGGAAGGGAGTCAGCAGCGGCAGCATCAGGAGCCACAGATGACTCGTTAGAGAGGTTACCGACCCCTGCTGTAGGAGGAGGAAGTTTCATGCCGTGCTTAGTATTGGGAAACTGCAGTGTGAGCTCTTTGGGACAGAGACACATTGTCTTCCTGTTTTGCTATGTAGTGTCCTGGTGCTGACTGAGGCCTACGTACAAATAGGAAGTTGTAATCATAATTTGTGAAGCATCTTCTAACACAGAATTGAAACACTTATCCTAGGCACAGTATGGCACACATCACATCAGTAGATGCATAGGTGAATGAGCCTTTGATGGTGCAGCTGATGTGGTTATGTCCTATGATGATGTCACTAGAACAGATAGAATCATAGAATCCTAGGACTGGAAGGGACCTCGAGAGGCCATCGAGTCCAGCCCCCTGCCCCAATGGCAGGACCAAGTACAGCCTAAACCATCCCTGATGGACATCTATCTAACCTGTTCTTAAATATCTCCAGTGATGGAGATTCCACAACCTCCCTTGGCAATTTATTCCACTGTTCGACCACCCTGACAGTTAGGAACTTTTTCCTAATGTCCAACCTAAACCTCCCTTGCTGCAGTTTAAGCCCATTGCTTCTTGTTCTGTCCTCAGAGGCCAAAAAGAACAAGTTTTCTTCCTCCTTACGACACCCTTTTAGATACCTGAAAACTGCTATCATGTCACCCCTCAATCTTCTCTTTTCCAAACTAAACAAGCCCAATTCTTTCAGCCTTTCTTCATAGGTCACACTCTCTAGACCTTTAATCATTCCTGTTGCTCTTTTCTGGACCCTCTTTAATTTCTCCAAATCTTTCTTGAACTGCGGTACCCAGAACTGGACACAATACTCCAGCTGAGGCCTAACCAGCGCAGAGTAGAGCGGAAGAATGACTTCTCGTGTCTTGTTCACAACATACCTGTTAATGCATCCCAGAATCATGTTTGCTTTTTTTGCAAAAGCATCACACTGTTGACTCATGTTTAGCTTGTGGTCCACTATAACCCCAAGATCCCTTTCTGCTGGAGTCATTCCTAGACAGTCTGTCCCCATTCTGTATGTGTGAAACTGATTGTTCCTTCCCAAGTGGAGCACTTTGCATTTGTCCTTATTAAATTTCATGCTGTTAACTTCAGGCCATTTCTCCAATTTGTCTAGATCATTTTGAATTATGACCCTGTCCTCCAAAGCAGTTGCAACCCCTGCCAGCTTGGTATCATCTGCAAACTTAATAAGCGTACTTTCTGTGCCAATATCTAAATTGTTGATGAAGATATTGAACAGAACCGGTCCTAGCACAGACCCCTGCAGAACCCCACTTGTTATACTTTTCCAGCAGGATTGAGAACCATTAAGATGTGTGGACAGAGTTGGCATCCAGGTTTGTAGCAGAGCTTGGTACCTGGGTTAGTGTCTCTGTTGTGTGGTTAGTGATGAGTATCTGTTTCAGGTTGGGGGACTGTCTGTAAGCCAGGACTGGCCTGCCTCCCAAGCTCTACAAAAGCAAGGGACTCTCATCTAGGATAGGCTGTAGAACCTTAATGATGTGTTAGAAGGGTTTTAGCTGGGGGGACTGTGGGTAATGGCTAGTGGGGTTCTGTTGCTTTCTTTGGTGGGTCTATCCTCAAGTCCACTTTTAAAACACTCCCTTATTCCAGAATGCCTGTTTTACACAAAAATAGACCTAGACATCTCCTACATCAAGCGCATGATGGAGTTTTCCATTATCAAGCCACCTGAGTCTGCACTGGGCTTTTTCAATATTAGAAGGAAGGGATTGATGGGGCGGGGGGGGCGGAAAAAGGGTTTTGCCTGTCAGTGCTTCTGTTTCAGCCGTTACCTTTTGGGGCTGTTAGTTGGAATCAAGGATTTGGCTGAGACAAGTGAAAAGTTTGTCACAAGATGGGTGGAAAATCAGACGAACTTATTTTGTTTTCCTGGTGCATGATTTGAGTTTTATTGACACCTTGCAACGTTCTTCTGCAGCACATTGGGGAATTAGTGACTGGCCAAGGCACCACAGTGTGAAATGTGTGAAGTTTTGTCATCGGGGTCAAAAAGGCCATGTGACAGATGTTCTAATGAATTTTTAAACACAACTGTTGGTTGAGGCCTGTTAAATAATCAGCAAAAAACCTCCTAGTAGGGTGCATTAAGGAAGCTGAGTGGCTGAATTTTTCCTTGCACTACATGTGAATTTAGGGAACGTCTGTCCTTGGGCACAGATCAATGTTCCTAAAATCAATCTTCTGGGGTTAGATTTAGCCCATGGGCTAAATCAAACGTTCAGGGCATCCCCGTCAATCCTGGTCTAATCTTCGCAGTTGCAAGAAGTAAAGGAAGTCAGTGAGAGCATTTCTCTTGTTAACCTCCCACCGTGGGAACAGCACCAAAGTTCGAATTGAGGTATGTCTAATCCAGCTACACAATTAACATAGCTGGAGTTGTATATCTTAATTTGAATTTATCTCCTAGCGTAGACCTGCCCTTAGTTATTGCTGTGCAACTCTACCTATTTTGCTAACATATCAAGAGCTTCTCCAGCTTGTTGCCAGTAAAGGCACTGGTTACTCATAGCCCTCTGGCTCCTACCACAGAAGGGTCCTTACCTTGGTTTCCTCCATGGTCCTTTCTCCTGTCCCATCCCAGACCAACCATGATTGTCCTTGAAGAACTTTCACCCTGGCTACCAACCAGATATTATGATGGTGATTAAAATCCCTCATCACTGGTTCATTTACCAAAGAGAGAGTGCACCTATTTCTCCTGAAATATCAGAGGGTATGTCTTTGTGTGCCACTTTTGTAATAGAGAGAGCTCACAAGTGGCTAAATGTTTAATAGCACGAGGAGCTATTGTCGATCAAGGTACATCTACGCTTAACAGGAAGACTGACGTGCTGACTGTCGATCTGCTTGGGTTCGATTTAGCCTGCCTAGTGGGGACATGCCAAATTGAAAACTGTCATCGTGTTGCCATTGATCCCGTTACTCCTGGCAGTCATGGGGAGTGAGGGAAGTCAACAGGAGAATTTCTACCATCGACCTCCCACTGTGTGAATAGCAGCAAAAACTGATTTTAAAGTCGACTCCCGCCAACATTTCTTAGAGCTGGATTTCCATATCTAAAATCGATTTTTACTTTCTAGTGTACGCCAGACCTAAGTAACCATCCCTGACTCCCTGTGGCACCATGCTTACCCTCCACAGATTGATGCCCTCTGCCTCCACAAACACCAGTGAAAACAACTCTCAATAGGAAGAGAGTTTATCGCGGTCCAGGGAATGGAGTGGTACTTGGAATTCCTAGATTCTACTGCCGCTGGTATGCTGCATCATCATGAAGATGATACTGTATCATTCCATGACTTAATTTCCCACCTGCAAAATGAGGGCCTTGATGATTGCACCTCACAGAGGAACTCATTCAATGTTTGCAACCAGGCCTAAGGATCCTTGACTGAAAGGTGCCATTGACGTGCAAATTTATCGTTATGGCCATTAGCTTCACTTATGACAGGAGATAGGGGATAACTCATGAGTGGCACAGTCCCCACTGTCTAAATTATTCCTCCTCCTCCTCCACAAATGTCAAAGCAGAGATTAGCCATCATGTGTTCTTAAGTACTCCATTTATCCCAAATGACTCTGAGTATGTTAACTGCATTTAGATTAAAATGAGCCTAGATGCTATATGCTAACTTCCTTTTCTGGCTCAGCCCTTTTACTGCCCTTTGTTGTAAGGGTTGTGCAAACACATTCAACTTCAGGGATAAAGAAATGAATGAAATACTTTTGTGTGCGTCGGCAAGCCAGACATTTCATTCTCCCACGTAAATATTTCTCACTCCACTGTTCCAGCACAACTCTAATCTCTACGAAATTATCTTGATTTCAGTTGCCAGTCAAGGATTCCTTTCCAATTAACCTCAAAAAAACACCAATTAAAGAGGATAGCATAGCCATCACGTAAGACTAGAATGCACCAAAGCCCTCGGAAGTGCTTTAGCACCACAAATCTAATGATAAGTGTCAAAAGTGGACTGCACTGCAGAGTTAGGGGTTACCATGAGAACCTGAGTTTAATGCAAGCATGAGCCTACAAAGTGTTGTGAAAGTTTGGGCTAGATTTAGTTAAGCTTCTAATTACCCGGTTCAATTTGTCTCTGACTTGGAAAGAGAGTTTCAGACCTGCTTGATCACAGGTTCTGGGCAGGGGCAAGGGATGCCTGGACTTAAAAAGAAATGAGAGCAGGGATGGTAGAGCAGCCTTCCTCACAAGATGTTCTCTATGCCATAGTTCTATCCAGGTTGGGCAATACAACCAGATGAGTCCTTTCTCTTGGTGTTTTCTGGGTCATTCCAAAGTATGCGGCTTCCAACTCAAACCAGGACCCTAATGATCCCATCTTAGGAGAGAGGCCACCTCCTGTTTTCTCCCAATGGGGAACGAGAATTGACTGAGAATTACATCCTAACTTGCTGTAGAAGAAGTGAGCCTTCTCCAAGAAGAGGTACAAACAGACTGGAGAGAGTGGGAAGGTCCATCAAAACTTTGGAGCTTCATAAATGTTAACGTTAAGGAAAGGTTCTGCACTTGTTTTCCACCACGAAATTCCAATTTGGCTCCAAATTCCCCAAATTGTGTATTTTGGGGTGGGCAGGTTTATCTCCTAGGTTAGTTTCAGTCCCCCATGGAGTGACATGTCAGAGGTTCTGAGCAGTTCTAGACACAGACACTGGTAAAAATACCCTCAGTGCTCTAGAGCGGTGTTTCTTAAGCTAAGTTCCGCAGAACTCTGGCATTCCGTGAACACCTTGCAGGTGTGTCGCGAGCGTTTAGCAACATAATTCAAAGTTTTACAATAAATAACCATTTTATGGTTATAAGCAGATACCATGTTACTTGTTTATCACTATGATACCTGATTAAATTACTTTGGTTTTGGTTTTGCTGTATATGTTGCTGTTTGGGTTTGGGGCGGGAGGTCTGACGACGATTTATTTTTTGAAGAAAATTTTCAGACGTGTTCCACTTAAAAAGTATTATTGTTTGGTGTCCCGTGGTCTCAAAAAGTTTAAGAAATATTGCTGTAGACTAGCACTTCTGCCCACGCTGATACCAATTATGAGAATTTTTCAGAGGGAAAAATCCAGAGCAGAGACATCCTGGCAGAGTGAACTTGTGTCCCAGTCTCCCTCTCTTTTGTTGTTCTTTAGTAAGTGCTACAAAGTTGCTATATCCTATCACATGCCAGCCTTTTAAAAGGCATTGCTGTTCCAGAGAGCATCTGGTAAAAGAAAAAGCCGATAAAAGCCCGGAAAGCACGCATCTGTCTCAGCCCAGCGTCACCAGCCAGAGAAGTAAAGGCAAAAGGAAGTCTTTTTGAATTGAGACATTCTGAACAAAGCTTCCAGAAAGTCAGGGTTATGGAATTTGGGAGAAATCCAACCGGGGTACATTTGTGCTTATCTCTGTCCTAAAGTCCAGTGGGTTGTACGAACCTCTGCATACTTTAGGTTCCAGACTCCAGCTGCATGTTTTTTGAATCTTGCAAGATACTGAGGCAAAATCTGCACATACTTACTCTGGACCTGGTGTAGCCATGGGACAGGGAAAAGTCAGCTGACTAGTTATAGCGCCTTTATCTGGGATCATAGGAATTGCCACAACATCTGAGTGCATCAATTCCAGTAGCCTGTCTTTGGCACTACTGGCTTCAGAGGTATAAAAATGCCCTGACAGACCACACTGGAATAATCTGTTTTTATTTATTGTTGTGCACCAGAATACATCAGGCATTATACACATCCAAATTACAGAGTCCCTTTCCCAAATAGCATCACTGTCTCTGTAGTGGTCAGCACAGAAGTAACAAGTCTCCAAAAAAGGGCTTGGAAGATGGCGGAGGGGAGAGCATGTCAGTAGGAATGAAAGCCTGGGGAGAGCTGTTAGAGAAGGGGAACAGGGAGCCCCTGAGGATGGGATAGAGGAGGTGCCGGAAGATAGAAGGTTCACAACATAGGCCAAGCTCGAGTGGGACTTTGAAAGTGAAGACAATACGTTTAGACTGGGAGTATGTCTTCGTCACAACGTTACCTCAGGTTATCACCCTCCAGTAAATGCCTCTGGAGTTCACCTTCCTCCAGCGGCAAAATTACGTATGAGTTGCAGAGTGGTTGTGCTAGCCATGCAAAGTGGTCATGGTAGCGGCTGACACGTTCATGTTAACTTCAGCTGTGGCCCACCCTCCCCGATGGGCCAGCTGACTCGAGTTAAAAACCCCACCCGAACTCGAGCTCAGGGTGTCTGAGTGTGGACAAGACTCAGGTGAGGGGCAACACTCCAGTTAACTCTGCACAGAAAACAAACTGTAGATGTGATGGAGGAGCGAGCCAGGACGCGCTCTGGGACAATGAGGAATTCTTTCCTGACCTGCACATAGATCAGCTGAGGCCATGAAGCATGTCCCACTCCAGGTGTGAGTCCTGGAATTATCCACCCACACTATTGAACTGCCTGACCTTTCCACGGTGGCTTGCGGGGAAACTGAAACTGAAACCCATTAAACCACAGAGAAATACCCTCTCCCAGCCAATGGCTGTGCCGTTAGAAAGTCGAGAGCTGTGCACATTAAAGCCTGAAGCCTGTTCTCTTTGCTGATGCCCCACTTTCCCTTGCCAGGCGGACTCTTAATTCCTCCACTGGGCCTTTGGCGGCCCTTCCGACCTCATGGCTATTTAAGCGCATATGAAATGGTGGCGTTTCTGATTGAGGCAGCAGATTAGGTTTGGCAACTTCAGAGCTCTGCTTGTGTAGCTGAGTCACGCGCACTTTAACAGCAAGGTAAAAAGAAACAGGTTAGCATATTTTAACGTGACAGAACTTTGAGAAGATTGGACTGTTTTGTTTTTTTTTTCTTCTCGTTCATGTCCCTCAGGGCCTGGAGTCTCTTTAGTACGAACACAGTAACGAAGGCCACAGCCTATTAATTGCAGTGACAATGACAAAGGAAGAGTCAGAGGCAGCTATTTGTCTTTCATGTAACCTCGTGCATCATCACAAGATAAATGAAAACTCATTTTCTGCTTTGATTCAGTCTAATTTTTCAGGGCCCCCGAGGCGGCTTGCGGGAGCCCTGTCGCCTCAGCCCCATAAAAGTGCTGGCCCCTCGGTTCAAAGGTCAGCCAAAGTGCAAGCCGCCCGTGAAAGCCTGTCTCTCCGCAGCATCCCAGGGGTGACGTATAAGCAGGAAGGGGTCCGCTGCTCATCATCATTAAATCCCCATTGAAAGGTGTTGTCCGGGGCCTGACAGATGACACACATTGCAAAGCTATTCCTTGTCCTCCCTTGCCTCTGGTCACCTTCCACAAGGGACCTCAGCCTGACCGGCCATTTGTGAGCTCTCTGTGAGCGCCCATAGAGACAGATGAACTTTGGGGAGGAATTATTCGGGAAACCTGCCTCCTCCGAACCCTGTAGGGAAAAGGATCACTTCAGGCAGGTAAAACTCCCTGCCCTTTGGATAGTAAGGGATTGTGGGGAAAAGAACAGCATGTTTAGTTCACCTGCTTTGGTTTCACTAATGTTTCGAAAACAGAATTCACTGAAAAAAAACTTTAAATTTTCTTAAATTAATGTAATACACATTATTTCAACAAAGTTTTTATTTTTTTTTTATCAACTTGGAGCGGTTTCAAGGTACTGAGCCAAAACTCTACCGGTGTAAATTGGCTAAATCCACTGACATGAGTCTTTAATACTTGTCTCCTAGGGCAGGTCTACACCACAAAAGAAAGTCGCACTAAGAGAGGTAACTCCAGCTACGAGAATTGTGTAGCTGCAGTCAACGTACCTTAGGTTGAATTTCTGGTGCAGAAACTGGTGGGAGAAACTCTCCATTGACTTCCCTTACTCCTCACATCAGTACCGCGGTTGACGGGGTGCCCTCACGGTTCAATTTAATGTGTTTCTACTTGACGCAGTAAATCAAACCCTGGAAGATAGACCACGGCACTGTCTTCCGCTTAATGTAGACAAGCCCTTAGCATCTAGAAAAGCCGGTCACAGATCAAGACTCCATAGTACTAAATGTTGTACAACCACAGAAGAGAAACCCAGTGTCTGCCCCGGTGGAGCTGCACCAATTTATAGTGGAAGAGAATATAGCCTTCTATTCCCCCTGTCTATTGTACCAGTGTCTGTCATTTTTCACCATCTCCATCTGAATCTCCAGGTGATCATGGGACCCTGTTGTGCTGACACTACCCTGAGCAACCATGATGACTTCAGTGAGACTACTGGCTGTAATAAGCACCATGCCCTGTAGTCAATGTGTGCCAATCACACCCTCAATTTTAGCGAGGTCGTTTTCCCTGGTAGGGAGAGTTGTAAACAGCTTTGCTCATGCCAAACAGCCATTGTATGAAAAACAAAACCCACCACACCCCTGTGATAATTGAATGTATAGTTACTGGTACATTTCATAGACAATTAGTCTCTTGCGATCAACAGGAAGAAAGTTTCGCATATGCACATTGTATACACATTTTTGAAAATGTAGTGTACCATGTACAGTACATTAACTTTATTAATCATACTATAATCTTTGCATGCTGCACTGATGGGTTTCCCACAAACACCTCAAACAGATTAAAAATTGCGCAGTATGAGATGTGGTGCCTTCCATATACTAACTTAGCTGGAAGTAAATGCAGGCCCAGAAACAGATTAGCATAACAAATAGGGCCTGATCCTCCAGCTCTGCTGGCTCTGATCCTTAAGATGAGGGTAGAACTGGCATTTAAATCGCAAGCACAGGGTCTAACTCAGTGTTCCCTCTAATTTTTTTCCTTCATATGTGGAATACATTTTATGTGCGCTGCAGCATGTGCAGATGTACACCACCAATGGAAACATGCTGCCCACTGTGGGTGGCTGAGGGCTCTCAGCTAATCAACTGGATGGCACCTGAATCTCTCCTCAGTGACTGCCCAGGGGCTCAGCTTACACGGAGCACAGGTTCCACATGGTATTGCAGAGTAAGAAACTGGAGGCTTGATCTAATGTCCAAGGAAATCAACCAAGACGCTCCCATTCAGTCAATAGCCACTAGATAATGGACCTGTGGGTGTAAAACTGTTGCCTCTTTTTACTGGGACCCATGTGAGTGAGTGAAAGCTGCCTGATCACAACCTAAATTTGCTTGTATTTATTAACTGATCTTAAATTATATATTTAAAAAATGGGAATTACACACAGGGAAGTGTAGCTGACATTGGGTGGCTGGGTGTTCACAAATGGCTTTACGCCTTGAACGCTAGTGTGAAAAACCGCTACGGAATAGTGACGGGCTTAACTGATACGCCAGTGTATTTTTATTGCCAGCACGTTGCAATTCTGTATGGATACAGCAAATCAGTATAAGACTCCACAATAAGGAGACTAGACCATCTGTCCCCCAAAGCCTGGTGGAGCGATACAAAAAAGGAAGTTTGGATTTTAAAATGAAAATCTCCCTTGTTTCCTAAATGCCGGATAAGAGAGTACCATCAGGGCATTGTCCCCAGTGTAGATTCACAAACATTTGCTCCAGCAGAGGCCAGTGAGAGTCCTAACTCAGGGGAGATTTGAACGTTGTTGGAATTCACTAATTTTTGCCTTGCTGATTTTCCTGTCCCATTCTCTTTTGTGAAAAAAGAAAACCCCACACCTGAACCAGCTGGATGTTTGGGTCTCCAGAAATATCAGTGGAAGCTTCAGGCATTGGGCACCTCTGAAAATTACACTCAAATTCTGCACTAATCCAAGCCAGACTGCTGTGGTTATGCAGCCCCTGAGTGAAGCCAATGAGATGCCATGTGGGCAGGCCTGCCTTAGGACAAGGTGAACAATGTGGTTACCTTGAGCCCCAAGCCTTTAAGGGCCCCGCCCACCCACTGGCCGGACCCCACTGTCAGCATGTCACCATGGGCCCTGTCCACCCACTGCCTGGGCCCACCCGTTAGTGCGCCACCTTAGGCCCTGCCCACCCACCAGCAAGGCCCACGTGTCAGCATGCTGCCTTGGCTCGCCCAAACTCTTTGGCCAGACTTGCACGTGGGCACAGAGATGTGGTTATGCAGAGGTTCTTGCTTGCTCAGGCTCATGCCACCCCAAGTGGGGATGCTCACAATTCGTGTCCTTTGTGACACCTTTTGACCAAGGGGATCTATGGTCCAGAAGTGGTCTGGGGGCAGTGTATTGAGCCTCATTCAGTAAGAATCCAGCTCTGGTGAGATCTGCCAGAAGAAGTCCCTTGTGCCCTTACTTAGCCGCAGAGATGCAGCACGGCACCTCCAAGATGATAGAGAAATGTGGGAAGACCCAGAGGATCGCTGGCCTTTGAAGAGGGGCACAAAGGATCTCGGAGATGGAAGTGAGGGGTAAAAGGAAAGAGCTATCATGAGCGTTCAGTGCTAACGTTTAGCAAAATGAAATGGAAATAGAAATGTCATTCTCGTGCTTTCTCTCCTCCTGCAGGACAAGTGCTGACTGGTATTTAACACAGCTTCTGCTGCTCTGAAATAGGAAAGCACTATAGATTTAACTAGTTAAGCCTGTATCTTGGACAGGAAGGTTGATGCAGTGGCATGAGGATACCAAATATCTATCAGGGCACTCCAGTCTCAGTCACTTCAGTGCATGGCCAGTTTTACGTATGTATTTTTAAATCATCGCTCAGTAACTAATCTGACACTGTGGCATGTGGTGAGCTCTCAGGCAATTGTTGTTCTTTTTAAAAGCTGGCTTTTAATTATTTCCCCCTCATTCAGGCAGAAGTGTTCCACTGAGGAAAGGCACTAATAATAATCCCTGTCTCTTATCTAGTCCATCGCTTACGATCACAAGCACTTTGCAAAGGGAAGGCAGTAACATTAGCTCTGTTTGACAGATAGGGAAACTGAGGCTTAGGATCAGGGTCACAAGCAATCGCCAATGGGATCTTCTCTCATTTGCACCGCAAGGGGCTGCTATGTCACACTGGGTGAAAACCTTGGCCCCATTGAAGTCAGTGGGAGATTTGCCCTCGACGTCAATGATGCCAATATGTTATCTTTTGGGATAGCTCAGTGGTTTGACCATTGGCCTGCTAAGCCCAGGGTTGTGAATTCAGTCCTTGAGGGGGCCATTTAGGGATCTGGGGCAAATAGACTGAAAAAAAGGGTGGTGCTTGGTCCTGCCAAGAGGGCGGAGGACTGGACTTGATGATCTCCCAAGGTCTCCTTAGAGCCTTTCCAATTCTATGAGATGTGTAGCTCCATCATTTTATATTTTAGGGTGAGGACCAGTGTTCCCTGTAAGCTGGGCACTTGTGCAGCCACTTAGGAGAGATTCAAGTGCCACCCAGCTGATCAGTAGAGTGCCACAGCTACGGGTTTTGTTTCTATAGGTGGTGCACATTTGCACATGCCTCAGTGCACATAAAATTATTCCACACATGGATGGGAAAAAAAACCATGAATGGAAAAGATGAGAGGGAACTGCTGAGGACTGACAGGATGCACCATTTTTGCTGGTGAATGGCCCAAGTTACAGACCTTTTAAAACCTAACTTGCTCACACAAATCAGGCAGCCCACAGAGGGGCACACAAGACGATTCCAACCAGCCTGCTTCTGAGACAGATGCCATGAAGCTCTCAAGCCTGATTAGATGAACATGCAATGACAGAGCCCATCAAGAGTCTCCATTGTTAAAGCAAAAGCAAATCATTGTGTTTCAACTGTTTTGCTTATGGGGAAAAACAACAATACTCAGCCCAGTTGGGGGAATCGTTTCTCTATATTGGAGTGCCCACATACGACTGTTAATATCTCCCAGCTGTTGCTGTATCTATATTCCACCCTTTGCCAGGGAAAGATAATGGATTTTTTGCATTCAATTTAGTGAAGCAGGGTTCTTAAATGCAGTCCCTAAGAAGAACACGGATAGGGTGTTATATACAAGACCTTGTTGCTACTGAAATCCACAAACACTTTTGTCTGTAGAAAGACTAATTTCTCATACTGCCATTTCCTGGATTAATTGCATTTTTTAACAAATTTTGGCTTTGCTTCCCCTTTTTTGAAGTTAATTATTTATAAAGGTTCTGAGGGTTTTTTAACTCTAGTTCTCAAAAGCACAGACTGAAAGAAACGTTAACATAAAGCCAGCGTTGTTGATGGTTTTTTTAAATTTTTATTTAAGGAAAGAGAAAGAGCGAGAGAGAGAGAGAAACTGGGTCAGGAAGAAAGGGACTTAAAAGGCAAAACGAGACATAAAGACAAAATAAACACCAAATATTCTTTAGCGGCAGAATAGCCGTTGTGTGCGTCTCTTCGGTTTTCTGCTGTTCAAGGAGACGGGGGAAAGAGAGGCTTTTCTAACACATTCAAATGAATTTGATATTCAATCAATGAAGATTAACTTGCCCAAGGTAAGATGGTTTTTACATTCATAAGGAAGTCAAATACGATTATGCATATGAGGAAATTATACAGAGATGAGTAGAGTATAATATATGATAATTATTTGAAAGGATATACTTACACACTGATTAGCATATCTTGAAGACCAGACAGAGATGGAAGAATAGCGGAAGAGATTCCTCAAGATGAACAAACTGTACAAAACTCACCCTCAGCCCCCCAAAGCACTAGGAGTTCAAAGTACCGTGGTTTTTAAAGGGTGCCAAGCTAAAAAATCCCAAACCCCTCATGATTCCACCTTTTGCCTAGAAACAAAAAGTCAGATTAAGACGATGAAACTTTCCCAGCAACATCCTTGTAAAGGAGAAAAGTGGACAGCAGGCGAGTTAGGAGAAAGAGAAAAGAGACTAACCCCCTTCACCGAGGTACTGAAGCATCAGCTAACTGGAAGCTCAGCAGGTAGCCACATTGCTGAGCAGGAGCCGGGCCTTCGATTCAAGCTCTTGTTTCTACTTCAGACTGTTCTCTTGGGAGCAGGGCCTGTCTTTGTGCTCTGTGTTTGTACGTTGCCCAGCTCAACGGGTGTGTGTTCCATGTCTCCTAGGAGCTAACGCAGTACAGGTGTTTAATGATGAGCATGGCCAACAACCACTGCAGGCCCTGGGGCAGGATGGGAGCAGCCCCAGCTACACATTCCTACAAGGGGCGGGGCCTAGGGCAGACGGGACAGGGCCTAGGACAGTCAGCCCTTAGAGCTGCTCAAACCATGGCTCTGCCTCCCCCCACCTGCTGCATGGTGCAGCGCAGTTGCGGTGTTTCAAAGGGGGGCAGAGCTTCAGGTCCCTTTGAAG